>NC_135640.1:42256534-42879085 GCF_053574225.1 Canis aureus | reverse complement strand
GGCTGCCCCGGCCTCCAGGAGAGGGAGGGACCTGCACGCCAACCACTTGCTCACACGCAGGGTGACGCGGACGAGAACATGCAGAGGGCAGAGGGGACCTTCTCCCCAAGGAGACCACGTGGGGGCCGATGGCTGGACGGCAGCCGTCGAGACAGCCGGGGGAAGAGTGTCCCCCGCAGGAGGAACAGCAGACACTGGGACCTGGGCGTGGGGCTCCACTTACCAGCACGGGGCACGGCCTGTGCCCTTCTTCCCACCCTGAAGGGAAGTCACTGGAAGGGCAAGCAGGGGTTACCTGATGGGATGTGCCCCTGGAAGGAGGACTGTGTGACCCCGTGAGGGCGGACTGCACGGGGGCAAGTGCACCCGGGAAAGCTAAGGAGGAGCTCCCGCTGCTTACTGCAGGGAGCAGAGGGGAAGACAAACAGCTCTGGAGGGGCTGTGGGCCTCGCACAGACGGCGAGCGAGGGGGAGAAGGGAACGAGGATGACCGCAGGCCCGGTGGGAGGCTGGCATGCAGGGATGGGCCGGAGGGGCAGGAGGGGCAGGTTGGGCCAGGAGTCGGCTCTGGGCAGGTGTGCACTGCACCACTCCTGGAGCGGGGGGAGGGGCTGGGCAGCAGGGCCAGAATCCTAGATAGGCATCCACACCCAGCCTGGACCCTGGGGAGCCTGGACCTGGGGGGAGCCCGGACCCTGGGGAGTCTGGACCCTGGGGAGTCTGGACCTAAGGGAGCCTGGACCTCGGGGGAGCCTGGAAACTGGGGAACCTGGATGCTGGGGAGCCTGAACCCTGGGGAGCCTGGACCTGGGGGGAGCCTGTCCCTGGGGGAGCCCGGCCCTGGAGGAGCCTGGACATTGGGGAGCCCGATCCTGGGGAGCCTGGACCCAGGGAAGCCTAGACCCTGGGCAGCCTGGACCTGGGGGAGCCTAGACCAGGGGGAGCCTGGACGCTGGGGGAGCCTGGGTGCTGGGGGAGCCTGGACCTAAGGGAGCCTGGACCCGGGGGAGCCTGGACCTGGAGGAGCCTGGACCTGGGGGAGCCTGGACCCAGGGGAGCCTGGATGCTGGGGGACCCTCGAATCTGGGGGAGCCTGGATGCTGGGGGAGCCTGGACCTAAGGGAGCCTGGACCTGGGGGAGCGTAGATGCTGGGGGAGCCTGGACCTAAGGGAGCCTGGACCTGGGGGAGCCTGGACCCGGGGGAGCCTGGACCTAGGGGAGCCTGGACCCAGGGGAGCCTGGATGCTGGGGGAGCCTGGACCTCGGGGAGCCCAGACCCTGGGGGAGCCTGGACCCAGGGGAGCCTGGATGCTGGGGGAGCCTGGACCCAGGGGAGCCTGGATGCTGGGGGAGCCTGGATGCTGGGGGAGCCTGGACCTGGAGGAGCCTGGACCTGGGGGAGCCTGGACCCAGGGGAGCCTGGATGCGGGGGACCCTCGAATCTGGGGGAGCCTGGATGCTGGGGGAGCCTGGACCTAAGGGAGCCTGGACCTGGGGGAGCGTAGATGCTGGGGGAGCCTGGACCTAAGGGAGCCTGGACCTAAGGGAGCCTGGACCTGGGGGAGCCTGGACCCAGGGGAGCCTGGATGCTGGGGGAGCCTGGATGCTGGGGGAGCCTGGATGCTGGGGGAGCCTGGACCCAGGGGAGCCTGGATGCTGGGGGAGCCTGGATGCTGGGGAGCCTGGATGCTGGGGAGCCTGGATGCTGGGGCAGGCAGAGGCTGGGGAATCCGGCCGCTCAGGCAGTCGTGTCAGATGCTGCTGAGGGCCTAAGCGAGCCAGGGACAGGATAGTGGCCGCTGACCTTGACAAACACAGGTCCCCAGGGACTCATAAGAGCCATTTCAGGGAACAGAGAGGCGAAAGCCCAACCAGAACAGTCAAGAAGGTCATGAGGGTGGGGACAGGCATCCAAGCGGGGAGGCCCCAGCATGAACTCCACCGGCCTGCCATCCTGCCGCGTCGAGGCCCCAGCTGTCTGTTCTCGGGTCACCTTCGTGCGCAGGACTGCTTGGTACGTACAGGTCTGCACGAGCACACATTACCATGTGTCGTGTGCTCCCACCGCCTCCCTGCCCGCTGCCCGGCGCAGAGCTCCCTGCGAGGGGGGATGGGGTGATGGTGGGAAGGGGTGAGAAGAGCCGTGTGCATGGAGAGCCCACGAGGACGGGGTCCTGAGGGTCCCGGTGTGCACGCGGGCACGGGGGACAGAGAGCCCACAGGTGTGGGGCGAAGACACAGCAGGCACAGGCACGTGTCCCCCCAGGGGCCACGCCAGCAGCCAAACATCAGAAAGACACTTTTCACCAAACCCACAATTCGGAAACATCCTAGGGAATTAATAAAAACTCCCTGAAATCTTACTTAACGGATTTCCCAACGTAAAGGCAGCTTCAGACCACACACCAGCTCACGGCACTCGGGAAGCTCAGAACAAGCCGCCTGATAGCAACTGGTATCACGGGTCCTCGACGAGGCTCAAAATCCACGTCGGACCCTTGGGTTTAAATCCGGCCTCTCGGGTTGTAAAGGGCGTTTCTGAAGAATTAGCTACGTTGTATTTCTCAAAAGAGCGTCAATCCCCAGAAACTCGTCCGATGAAAGAGCACGTCGCACATTAAAATCAGGAAACCCCATCTCACCGTTGTGTGAATCACGCACGGCCACACAGCCGATGCCGAGGCAGGAGTTGGGATGACTAACGGATCACCGGCAAAAACGGAGTGCCAGAGACACAGCGAGCTACTTCACTTGATTTTGTCAAACGTGTTCTCAGCACCCACCGTGCCGCGGCTGTGCGGGGCCGGGAGCCGGGAACCCCAGGTGCCCGTGAGGGCAGACTCAGGGCAGGTGGGAGGTACGTGCCCAGGGTTACAGCCAGGAGGCCACGGAATAATGAAGTTCCGGCCTCAGGTTCTGGACCCTGGGGGAGCCTGGACCTGGGGGAGCCCGGACTTCGGGGAGCCCGGACAAGCTAACAATCCCGAAGGCCGGGGCGCCTGGGCGGCTTGAGCTCAGGGCAGGTCTTGATCTCAGGGTGGGGAGTTCAAGCCGCGCATCGGGCTCCACACTGGCCGTGGAGCCTATTAAATAAACAGAAAGATAGGGCAGCCCGCGTGGATCAGTGGTTTAGCGCCGCCTTCAGCCCGGGGCGTGACCCTGGGGTCCCGGGATCGAGTCCCATGTCGGGGTCCTCGCAGGGAGCCTGCTTCCCCCTCTGCCTGCATCTCTGCCTCTCTCTCTCTCTGCATGTCTATGAATAAATAAATAAAATCTTAAAAAAAAAAAAAAAGATAAAAACCCTTGGCCAGCAGCGTGCACCCACAGGGCCTTGTCACTGGGGCCGCAGCAGACCCGACCCATCCCGTTGCACCCCCCAGAGGCTGCTGCCCCTGCCTCCTCTGGGCCCTGCGTACCAGGGTGTCTTCCCGAGAGAAAACACAGCGAAGGAGGCTGCGGCCAGGCCAGGGGACACCCCTGTGGACACACAGCGACGGGTCACGAGCACCCTGACCCTCCTCGCCCAGGACAAGGACAAGATGCAGAGCCACAGAATAAAACGTGGCAGGGAACCGGGTCAGAGGACAGCCAGGCTGTGGCCCTAAGGGCTGTGCACCCACAGAGCGCCCGTTCTCCGCCCCCATGGCCGGGGATGTCCGAGGGCCCTTCTGAAGACCCGCCACGGGGAGCACGGGCAGGTCGGCGCAGCTGGTGCACCCAGCGACACTCTCCTCCCTGCGACCTGGGGCCCCCAGCCACGCTCCCACCAGGCTCCTCCGCGGCCTGAACCGTGTGAAGGTGGCTGTGTGGCGCCCACAGCGTGGCCGGAGCCGTGCAGCTTCCTTCCTCCGGAGACCCTGCTTATCTCAGAGCCTGGGCTTCCTGGTTTTCATTGTTTACTGTGTAAATATTGGGGGGGGGGGCGGGGGGGGCAAGGATGATATGAGCCTCATCCAATGATTTCAATAGCCCAGTAACAGATCACCCCGTTGGCTCTAGAAAACAAGACACAGGTTTCCTCGGCTTCGGGAAAACGAAACGCGATGCCAGTTTTGACATCTCCAGGGCCTGAGACCCACCTTCAAAAAAGACCAGTTAAAAAACACAAGAATGGGTGATGACGAATTATTACTCGTGTTTCATAGGATTGGGAGACTCTATGGTTTTTTAGATGACTGTTCAGGTAAAGTTGGATTTAAGCGATTCAGAGCTTCACTGATTTCCCCTCCTCACCTGCGGTCGGTCGTTTGGTCCAATCCCTAATGTGATGATCACCTGAATACTTACAGCAAGGTGATCTGCTTTCCCATGACACTAGTAGCATCAGTCCGGCCTAGGAATTTAAGTACAGATAAATGAGATGTACTCCTTTTTTTTTTGAAAACCCAACATGTGCACAACAATGGAAGAATTACTTTTGATGCGGGCTCCTGAATTCGGATTCCAAGAATTAAAGATTATCGATGAGGGTTCAACTGTCATATTGAGACTCAGTCCCCACAATTATCATCTTCAGAGATCAGATTCCAAGGTGCAACTATACAGGGAGAAAAAGATAATATTTGCTCCCATGAAAATGGTTTTCTTTGATGCCCATCCTTCGGATCCCTCCCTGCAGCAGGTTGCAACATGACCGAAAGAGCACGGGGTGGGGGTGCACGGGGCAGCCCAGTGGGTCATTTCCAAGAGGCCAAAGTCGGCTGATAAACAAAGGAAGGGCCTCAGGGGTTTCCTCCATCCTTGATGACGCCCCAGCTGGTGGGGAAGGGGGTGTCATGCAAGACCAGGGCAAGGAAACGGAATGCATTTTTGGCTTCGGATCTCAGCCGGGCCAGGCTCCACCTTCTACACCCCTGGGCCCAGCAGGTGGAAGGTTATTCTCTGCCGACAGGATGCTCAGGGGGCCAGGAGCCAAGACCCATCCAGACTGTGCTTTTCACCCTGTTTCCTAATATCCTCCCCAAGAAACGAGGAAAGTTGATCTCTACGGGCTTTTGAATTGTCTGAATTAGTAAAATAGACCTGTTTTCTCTTATTAAAACAGGCGAATGGATTTCTGAGGTCCGCTGGCCTGCATCCAGCCATGCAGCTCAACTCCCTGGGGGTCCCTAGATCTTCTTCCCCCAGGCAAACCCACCAGTCTTCGTGGACCGAGGCTCACTGGAGAACGGGGACCTGCGCCCTGACCTCCTCGCCCCACCGGATCACAGAGCGCGTAGCAAGTGCACAACAGCAGCGTACGGTGCTCGGGAGCCAGGCTCCCACCCCACGGAGCCGCCACGCTGCCAGAGACACAGCCCCACAAACACCCCGGTGCCTTTGGGAGCCAGACAGACAGCACGCTGGCAGGGAATAAGCCTGCCGGCATCCAGAGAGCTGCAGCAGCAGGTGATGAGCTCACCCACGGCTCCTCCCCAGATGACAGTCCACGCACCACAGAGTGTCACTTCGCTAACTCTTCCAAGCACCCAGCCGTCACAGCCCCTTAAAAAATAGACCTTTCCTAACGTGAAGCCACCGGATCCCATTCCTTTGCCTTTTCATCATGAGGATTTAGTAAAAGCAGAAATAATTATATAAGCAGCAAACACTACATACCAACTAATACTGCAGCAGGGAATTTTGAAATTAAGCTGTGGACGAAATCAGATTAATTGAAGGCTGATTTACGTAACACCAGAGGCCGAGCAAGCAGAGGTCTGAGTAAGGGGCAAACTGGCAAGGACATCAAACTAGGAAACCACGCTGCTGCAAGATGCACCAGAACCCGCGCCCCACGGCGACGACGACACTGGGTTACGCTGTTCACTGCTACGCCGCTGGCATCCCACGTGCCTGACGCAGGAGCTCACGAAATACTCGTCCAACGATCGCACGGTGACTGAAAAGAGGCTCAGCGTATCCTAGGGAAGATGAAGAGCTCCGTGAGTACGAGACGCTAGCCAGCCCTCGGATCGCGGGACACTTACGGCCGCGGAACCTACGCCGTCTGGTAAAGTCTGCTACGACGGCAACGGTGAGACGTCAGATGCTCGGGGCCCAACGGAGTCACTGCGAGCCCCCCACCTTACTACCTATAAACGAGGACGCCGAGGTGGTCCTGGGGGGAAGCACAGAGCTGTAAACGCACGGAAGACAGGAAGATGTGAAAATTAGTAAACTGGGTCTTCACGCCAGGAAAAGGACGGGACGGTGGCGGCTGCCCCAGGGAGGCAGGAGCGCTGGCCTGGACGGCGCGAGGAGCCTCCCGGTGGGCGTCGGGGACCGTCGGCTTTCCGTGGCAGCCGGTGCCAGCGCCTGCCGGCTCCGGGGAGAGGACTTTCCGGAATCTTGTGAACCAGCGGACAGCTCACTGGAAGCTTGAAACAAGCCACGGTGGGACTGTTTATGCCATAGAAATTGGCAAATGCTGCCCCCGGGGCTTACTGCACCCCCTTCCATCCAAAAAGGCCAGCCGCCGAAAAATAGGGGCAGCCCGGGTGGCTCAGAGGTTTAGCGCCGCCTTCGGCCCAGGGGGTGACCCCGGGGTCCTGGGATCGAGTCCCGCGTCGGGCTCCCTGCATGGAGCCTGCTTCTCCCTCTGCCTGTGCCTCTGCCCCTCTCTCTGTGTCTCTCGTGAATAAATAAATAAAATCTAAAAAACAAAAACACTGCGGGGCTGAGAGGACGGGGAGGAGCTCATTTTGAAAACGGGAAAAGCGTTAAGACAAACAGCAAATTTAATTTTCAATACGTTGAAAGAACGAAAATGTGCCGATCGGGAAATCTATTCGTGAAATTGACCGTGTTAAGAGACTGGGGAGGGAAACCCACACAACCATCCCAACGGCGCGGGGGAAAAAGCAAACGAAATTCTAGTGCTGTTCGTGAGGGAGTTTATTTTAAGACCGGCTCAGCAGAGGGGGAGCTGCTCACCGGGTAAAGGGAGCGCCCGAAGCAGCGTGGGTCAGTCCACGGCGGGCGGGAGGCAGAGAGGCGCTGGCGGGGAGGCCAGAGCGCGAGGGGCCCGGAGCACCAGCCAGCGGAGGGGAGGACGGAGACAAGGAGGAGGCACTCCCCGCAGTCGGGTCCCCTCCCCAGAGAGCGGGGACGCGGCGGGCGCAGCGGGCTCTCGGGTGCACCCGGGTGCTGCCCCCCCACCCTGGCACCCGCAGACGCGCCGCCGTCAACGCACAACTGGTAGCCGAGCGGGGAAGCGTCGGGGCTCGCTTCGAACTACCCAAAAGCAAAGTTCTCCCGGGTTAATAAGCCACGCGTGGAAAACAGACTACAGAACCGCCAGAAGACACGAAAGAGCAACGGGTCCTGCGGCAGGAGAATATTCCCAGACAGGACTCAGCCCCAGGTCATAGAAGGCAAGCCCAATAGTTTAATGCATAAACGCCTGAAATCTCTCTTTGGAAGAAAAATAATAAAACCAAAGGACCAAGGCAATGTAGGAAAACAGCCGTAGCACGTGAGGGGCCCCGACAAGGACGCGGTACCCCCGGTGGCCGGCCCGGGCTGGTCACTGCAGCTGACGGTCCCTGCCCCGACGCCCCCACCCCATGGCTCCAGACGGCTCCACGCGGGTCCGCGGCACCACGATGCCCAGTGAGAAGGCACCAGGGATCCCTCAGGGCACACGACTGAACCTCGCTGGCGGCTGGGACGGTCGGCAGGGCCCGGCCTCACCCGAGCTCCGCGGCGTGGCGACACCTCCCGCCGTGGGCGTTGTGCAATGACGGGCTGCACCCCACGTCCCTCCCCAGCCTCCCCTGGCGTTTGCATCCCACGCAACTGCCGAGAAGTTACAAAATGATACAACTGGGGCACAACACGACCGGCTCGGGCGCCAACAGAATCCGCGTCCACCCGTTTCCCCACGAAGAGCCCGCGCGCCAGGACCCCATCCACAGGCCGCGCTGGCTCTGCCACCGGGTCCCCTCGGGAAGCTCGTCCTCGGGCACCCGGGTGCTGGAGGGGCGGGCCGGGTGTCGTCCGGGCTCTGTCTCCCGGGCCCTCGCGACGGCGCGTCTGTGCCGGGGACCCCGCACACGGGACGTGCCCGCGTGCCATCGGGGTTGCAGAGGCGACCGGCCTCGTCCCAGGCACGGCCACTCGGGTCGCCGGGGGAAGGCGGTGTCCGCTGGCCTTCTCCGCTCTAATGTTACTGCTCGGCCCCTTTTAATGAATAAGTAAGTCCGGGGAGAGAAAACTGGAGACGAGGCCAAGATCCCGTTTCCCCAGCGCCCGCCCACTCGGCTCGGCCCCCACGCCCCGGCCTCCTGCCCGAGCGACATACGCGCCTTGAAACTGGACCCTGGTAGCGGCTGCAGCGCTCGGATGTTCACGAAAACCACCCAAGCGTCGTCCGCAGAGGGCACGGGTCACGGCGGCCGCTGCTCGCACCAAACCTCCCACGCGCGGCTCCCTAGAGCCCGGCCCACAGCTGGGTGGCACGCGCCCGCCCGCACACGCCACGGCCCAGCCCTGCCCTCCCCCGGCCGCTCCACTCACGGGGGCTCCGTCCACGGGGACGTCCCGCCCCAACGCCCACGTTCACTGAAAGGAAGGGGCCTCCCTTCCCCGCCACCCGGGCTCCGGGCTAGAGCCCCCGCGGCCTTCAGACGCAGACACGGGGCTGCCCGGGGGCACACAGGGCTGGGCCGCACCTGCCGTTCCTGTGGAACTATCAGGCCCCTCACAGCCCCGGCAGAGGAAAAGGCTAAAGAACAGGGAGCTTGTGGTAAAATGACGCGCGGCGCCACTCGTGCACGCGCACGGGGGTGAAAGCCCTCCATGGGCGACACAGAGGATCCCCGAGAGTCGGAGCGGGAGGAGGGAGCCGGGACCCTGACCCCCGCCCGGGCGATGCTGCGGCAGGTCCTCGGCAGGACACGGGCCGGCGGTCCTGCCACAGAGCTCTCCGTCTCTCCACTTCCGGAGAGCGGCCCAAACGGGGCGGGAGGGACCTTCCCCTCGGGTCTCCGGGACAGTCACATCTAGGCTGGCCTCTGCGACCCCATGCGGCCGCCGCTCCCGAGGCCTGCGGGTCATTCCCGTGAATTCCACGTCTTCCCCGATGAAGACTTTTCGGCCTCAGCCCCCCAACCAGCTTCTCCCTGAAGGCTGCGAGCGCCACCGCCTCCCGGGAACCGTTCGCGTAAAATGTCCTCGCGTGAGGCTCCTTATACGTTCAGGTTAAGTCCTGAGTGAAAATAAAGTCTGGACCTAACGACAACAGGGAGAACCGCCTGGCGCAGCCCGGCCGAGGACGCGGTGTTGCAGCAGAAGCACGTGGCCCAAGCGGGCGCGGACCGACGCAAGGGCGTCCTTCTGTTCGACCGTTATTTGGAGTAGATTCCTGTTCTGAAAAAGAAGGAAATTCAAGACAATCAAGACGGACAGGCACGCGTTTCACATGACCGAGCTCGCTCATCGCCAGGACGGAGTAGATGCAACCCCGTGGCTGGGCACGCGGCCCTTGACGGCGCCGGGCGGAAACCTCGGGAGGCCTCCACGCGCTCCAGCGACGAGTGCTCCGCGCAGCGGGCCGACAGCGCCCGTCTCCCCGTGGGGACCACCCCTTCCCGAGGCAGCAGCCCCGCGGGGGTAGCACGGTGAGAGGTAAGAGGCAGGCTGCACCCACGGACACGGGGCCCGGCCTCCAAGGACAGGAACCCATGAAAGCAGGTGCCCCGAAGAGCCCGCTCCCCAAAGGGAAGACAAGGAGGCGAAGGAGGCCCTGGCGCTGGGTTAGGAGGGGCGTGTGGTCCCCCGCGGGGAACCTCGTATGGCCACGGACTCTCAGCCTCACACAGATGAAAAGAAGCCACCTTGTGTCCTTGAGTGCATTCCTCCTCCCAAGGAAACCGCCTCGCCCGCATGCTTGGCACTCGGGGAGTCAGGAGCCTGGCGCATGCTGGCCGAAAGCAGAAGCGGGCGGATCTGCGGGTGGACCTACGAGCGCTGTGCGCACACCTGGCAGTGAGGCGGCCGCAGGGCTCCACCACGTGGGGGGGGGCACTAACTAAACACTACCTGCGATGGAGCCGTCGGTGCTCGGCTGCGATAAGTTTACACTTACACACCTGGAACACGAGCCTTGCTCCACTGAATTCCAGGCCAGCAGCACAGGCTGGTCCCCCAAGACTAAGAGGACTGAGAAAGGGAGGGTCTGCAGTCCCCCGGGGACTCCAGAGGGTGACCCACCCCCACCCCCCGACGGCCTCCTGGCCCAGCGCCCCCCTTCTGCACCTCCTCTCCGTCAGGTGCCAGGAGCGAGCCCCCGCTGGGCCTCGGCAGCTGCGAGGGGGCCGGGCATCGCCGAGGGAGGGCTGCACGCAGGCTTGGGGTAAACAGCGGGCAACGACCCGTGAGACGCCGGGAGCTGCGGACGCCCGTCTTCTGGAAATCACCCACCCTGCGGCGGGGGCGGAAGGGAAGGGCGCCCGGGCTCAGAGGCAGGGCTGGGGCGCGGTACCCAGCTTCCTCTTCCTCCCCCCAGCACCTCGCCGGCCCTGGGACCGGGTTCCTTGCTTCCACTCGGCTGCTTTTCCGAAAGCTCCCAGAACTGCTCGTGCCCTCGCGTCCGTCCCCGTGGAGTGGGAACCGTGACGTCCCCGACTGCCGCCGCCGAGGAGAAGGCGTCCGGGCCGCGCGTGGCCCTACGGGGTTCAAGTGGCCGCGGGAGGACGCAGCCGCCCTCCTCGGCTTGAGGACTCCCCGCTTTCCACAGGCTCCTTCGCTACATTGTACGTCAGGGAGTGGAACGACTTCTGGGTGTTTTGTAAATGTTTCTACTCCGTGAAGGAAAGCGCAGGATCTGGAGATAACCCAGACACGCGGGCATAAATAGATGACTGATTCACCGAGTGCACAGGAGCGGGGGGGGGGGGGGGGGGGGGGGGGGGCTGGGGGGGGGCGGGCGAACGCAGCCGCCGCTGACTACCTGCGCACACGGTGACAACACGTCAGTCACTCGTGCCGGGGGCGCGGGCAGCTGCTGCCACCGGCCGCCGCTGTCCTGAGCCCTCGGGGAGGGGGCTTCCGCCGGGAGGGCAGCCTGATGGAAGGCAGGCTGGGGGAAAGCAGGACACGCGGGGGTGAGGAGGTGAGGGTGCAGCGGGGGGAGCCCCGGAGACGGCTGGGGTGAGGCCCAAGGCTGGGGGGACGGGACGGGACGGGTCAGGACGGGACGGCAGGCCCCTGGAGGCCTCTGAGGTGGGGCAAGGTGCAGGGCAAGGTGCAGGGCTCGGGCAGGGCAGCGAGGGGTCCGTCTCCGCCCATCAGGCTCTGACGGGGCTGCTGGCCGGGACGGGGCACCAGGGGACCCAGGGGAGGAGGCTGCCCAGGGAGGCGGGCCGGAGTCCCCGAGCCGTCAGACGGTGAGGATGGCGCCACAGAAGGGAGACCTCCTCGGCTCCGCGAGCACCAGGCCACACTAACCTCGCCCCAGGCCCCACACGCAGGAAGCGCAAACACTAGCAAAGTTACCCCCCCCCAGAGCGTCCCGAACCTCCGGCATCGGCTCCCCATCCGAAAACCTGGGGGGGATGCGCTTGTGAGGAGTAACTGACCCAAGTACAAGGGCTCCCAGCTCCTGCCAGTCCCGCCGCCGAAGCCGGCTACAGGGGGAGGTGAGGAGACTCTCTCGCGGGCTCCCCCACGGGGCGCAGACCCGACGCGGGGCTCGAACCCACAACCCCGACATCGTGACGTGGGCTGACAAAGGTCGGACGCGAGGCCGACCGAGCCACCCAGTGCCCCTGCTGCTCGGACACCCGTCTGTGTCTCACTAACCACACGCGTTCCAGATCGCACACACGCAGGTATATTCATGTTCTGCACATCCCACACCCAGGGACAGGCGACGGCAGGTTCGAAGGGAACCTGATGCAAAATGATGCCCGTAACTCAAGGATCTTCACCTCGGGTCCTGGCCACGGAGCATCACCACGACTCCGAGTTCCAAGGGCCCTTCCTCTCGCCCCTGCCTCCTCACCCCTAGACTCCACCCAGCTCACCCCATCGCCGCCGCCTCAAGCTCTGCCCAGGGTCCAGGGGAGGACGCACAGCCGGCCCCTACGCGTGTCTCTCGCTCACCTCCGCTGTGACCTCCCATCAACGACTGGACAAAGGCTGCTGCCCCCCCCCCGCCCAGCTGCTCCAGCACGCAGGGCTCCTGGGCAGGAAGAGCCGGTCTCCTCTGGGCATCACCGTGGCGCCCCTGTCGACAGAGGCCTGCCCAGCAGGACCCCAGGAGGAGCTGCCCTGACGCCACCTCCTCAGCCCCGTCTCCTGAGCCCACAGACAAAGGAGCTTCAAGGCAGAGGTCTGCCCTGCTGCCTGGCTTAGCCTCCCCGCTGGAATGTTGGCCCGAGGAGGCGAGGCCTTCTCCTTCAGAGTGCGTCCTTCCACGATGACTCACACAGAGAACCTGTCACTGCGGGAAGGGGCGCCCAGAGGAGTCGAAACCAGTTCTCCCCGGGCACGGGCACGGGCGACGGGCACACGCAGGCCGGCGAAGGCTTCTTCACGCTCCGTCCCGCTGGGTCAACTCCTGAGGTTGGGATTTCAAAACTCTGAGCCTAAAAAAATAAAAACCCAAAAGGGCCGCAAACGACACAAAGCAGCACATGCAAGGAAGCGATCCGGCCACTTGAACAGGTAACTCTAACAGTGGCGCTTCGGCGTCGTGGGGGCAGGGGGGCCCCAGGAGGTGGGCGGCCGTCCCGGGCGCAGGCAACTCAAGCGCAAAGCAGGGGGCACACCGCGCTAGTCCTCAAAAACACGACCAAAGTCGGTGAATGAAGACGCCGACGTCTAGTTAAAGCTAGTGACGCTTTCCGACGTGAGTCAATTGTGCTGATAAAGCAAAGTGCCACCTCCACCTGCATCTTTCTATAGGGATGCCCCAAGGCACGTCTGGCACCATGAGCTAATGCGAAACTGGATCCTACGTCCTACAGCATGACCCCCAAGTTTCCTGGACTGAGCACAACATTACACCGTCCTTTCAAAAGGGCAGCACGGGTTTACGAGTATTTGGGGTCCAGGTTCCCACGTGCAGAGGTCCCACTCGCCCAGCCTCCCCTCCCCTCCTCCAAGGACTCGCCTCCTGCAATTACCCTTTTCCCCGACATATTGTAAAGTCCTCCTCCACTGGAGCACTCCCGTCAGCCCGGAAACACACTATCACCATTTCCTTTTAAAACGTAAAATTACCAACCGGGCAGCCCGGAGGGGGTGGGGGTGGGGGCTCAGCGGTTTAGCGCCGCCTTCAGCCCAGGGCGTGACCCTGGAGTCCCGGGATCGAGTCCCGCGTCGGGCTCCCTGCGTGGAGCCTGCTTCTCCCTCTGCCTGTGTCTCTGCCTCTCTCTCTCTCTGTCGTGAATAAATAAAAATAAAATCTTAAAAAAAAAAAAAAAAGTAAAATTACCGGACTCCCTGGAACCCATGACCCGTCCAGCTCCGGGCCACACTCTGCCCCCTTCTAACAAAACTCCTCCAGAGAATCCGGGTCCCAGGCGCCTGGACGCTCCCGGGCTCCTCCTCACGGTGGGTGTTGGCAGGCCCCCTCCTCCCGCGGACCCCTTGCCGGGAGCCCCGGGCTCCCCCCTCACCCATCTGCTCGTCTCCGTCTCCATCTATACTGACTGCGCAGCCCACGGCTTCAGACGCCAGCAACAGGCAAATGACTCCCGAATTTACATATTTGGCCCCAACCTCTCCGTGAGCCCAACCTTGAATTTCCACTTGTATCCAAACATCTCCACTTGGATGACTAATCATAAAAATAACAGGCAAAGTAAAGCCTCCCCGGTACTGGGTAGAGGTACTATTTTAGGCACTTTACATTAGCTCGGTTTATTGACCCAACAACCGTAGGATAAAGGTTGCCACTACTCTCCCTAATTTATGGATCAGAAAACCGAAGCAGAGATTAAACAGCTTGCTCTAGATCACACGTCTGAGATGCGGCGGCACACAGATCCGCGGGAGCTCAGGGCCCAGTCCGTGGGCGTGAGCGCGGAGGCGGCGCCCTCCCCGCGGCCAGTCCCCAGCGCCGGCTCCCGCGGACCCGCCGGTCACGGTCACGGCCGGCGCCAAGTGCTCATGCGGACAACCTCGGGGTCATCCCGGGATGCTCCAACCCCGACGGGCCCGCCTACAGGACACGCCACACGTCGCCGGTCCTGAGATGTGCAGGCTCCCGCGTCCGGACTCTGGCGCCAGGACGCCCGCGTGCCGGAGTCTCCCGGTGCCGTCAGCCGGGCAGCAGGGGACGGCGGTGGCTCGGCTCGGGCACGCGGGAGACGGGGCGACACAGCCCATCCACAGGTCAGTCACCAGAGGGCCGGACACCTCTCCTGAACCCACGCCGGGGAGACCCGGAGGCACCCAAACTCACGGACCGGGTGTCGGCTGCCCAGCAGGCGCCCCAGCCCGTGGCGTGCCGAGGCCTCTGGGACGCGGGCCGCAGGACAACGCGGAGGGGCGGCCCAGGGACGTCTGCCCGTCAAAGGCTGGCTGGGAATGAGACTCTAAACGGAAAGAAATCTTAGAATTACTGTATCTTATTTCACTGCTGTTTCACCCCCCCTTTTTTTTGAAGGCACAGTAGTATGATTTTAGAAGTCTGTGCTTCGGGCAGCCCGGGTGGCTCGGTGGTTGAGCGCCACCTTCGGCCCGGGGCGTGACCCTGGGGTCCCAGGATCGAGTCCCGCATTGGGCTCCCTGCATGGAGCCTGCTTCTCCCTCTGCCTGTGTCTCTCTGCCTCTCTCTCTCTCTGTGTGTCTCTCATTAATAAATAAATAAAATCTTTAAAAAAAAAAAAAGTCTGTGCTTCGCGTCCAAGAGCACCCTGAAGAAGTAGAAGTGAGGTGGGTCCGAGCGGCAGGAAAGCACCACCTCCTGTGTACTCGGCAACTCGTTCCCACCAACAGCACGGAGCCAGAGATACAGCCGGCGGATCTGATGTCACCCCCCGCGGCCACCGCGTGCCCCCCTGCACACCCCCTGCCTGCGGCCGCCCCTCACGTGTCACTGTGCCCAGGTCGCCCACAGGTATCACGGGAAGAGCATCACGGGGCCCGCCTTCGGGATGATCACGAGATTTAGGCCGACGTACGTGTGGCGTCTAAGTAGGCGGGCGAGTCACAGGTGCCGGATGAGCATCAGCTGCCCAAGGGCCAGGCCAGGGTGCTTCTTTCAGAGCCAGAGGACCGCATTCCCCCATTCAAAACCCTCTAAAGTCAACTAGGAAGAAGGAAACAAGGAGGGAGGGAGGGAGGGCCGCCCCCTGAAGGCTTCCAGTCCTCACGGGGCTGGGCCTCCCTGCCTCCCACTGGCCTCCCCACAGTTCAAGCACAGGACCGGGAAGCTGCCCCGGAGCCCCCTCTGCCCGCCCGGCAGCACCCAGCTCCCTCCCACCCTGCGCCCCTCTCAGGCCTCGGCACACCCTTGATTTTATCATTTTATCGTATTTGCACTTCCTGGCACCTACGACTTCAGCTGGGGCTCACCGTCCCCCTCCTCCCCGCTGCCCTGAGCCCCATGAGGCCAGGCACCCACCCTTACTGGGCTCACACCCGGGCCTCCAGCACCTACAACAGGACCTGGCGCATGCTGAACACCTGCTGGTGACCCCGCGGTAGAAACAGAGCTGACCCAAGGGCAAGCAGAATTTCTCCGCACTTCCAGTAAAAACAGCAGGTACCTCCCGGCCACCACGGCCTCCCCGCCCCACCCTCCCTTTGATCCATCACGAAGATGCCAAGCTGAAAACCAAAGCCGTTCTCTTTGCACACTCCCAGAGCACCTTACACACTCGGGGCGGAGAAGAGCCCCACTAGTCAGATCACGTTCCCACAACGTGGTAACTTGATACCAATGGTCTGGCCACACGGAGACCTCTCTCGGCCCAGCATGTTCCCTGCCGTACCCCACGCGGAACACGAAAAGTCACTCAAGGAATAAGGACGCGCTAACTGCTTCAACGTACAATTTCTTTCTTTCTTTTTTTTTTTAATTTTTATTTATTTATGATAGTCACACAGGGAGAGAGAGAGAGGCAGAGACACAGGCAGAGGGAGAAGCAGGCTCCATGCACCGGGAGCCCGACGTGGGATTCGATCCCGGGTCTCCAGGATCACGCCCTGGGCCAAAGGCAGGCGCTAAACCGCTGCGCCACCCAGGGATCCCCGTACAATTTCTATTTTACTTTTAAGTAAGCTCCACACCCAACGTGAGCTCAAACTCACGGCCCTGAGATGGAGAGTCTCAGCTCCGCTGACTGAGCGGGCCAGGCGCCCGATGCACAATTTTTTTTTCCGATGTACAATTTTTTAAATGAAATTCTCGCTGTTTGCCTTTTCAACCACATATATTATGGATTCACTTTCATAGGGTTTTTAACACCATCATTTCCATCACACCAAATTATGTTTTTTAAAAGATTTTATTGGGGATCCCTGGGTGGCTCAGTGGTTTAATGCCTGCCTTCGGCCCAGGGCGTGATCCTCGAGTCCCGGGATCGAGTCCTGGGTCGGGCTCCCTGCATGGAGCCTGCTTCTCCCTCTGCCTGTGTCTCTGCCTCTCTCTCTCTCTCTCTGTCTATTATAAATAATGAATAAATAAATCTTTAAAGAAAATAAAAGGCTTTATTTATTTGAGAGAGAAAGAGAGAGAGAACGTGGAAGACAGAGACCACAAGGAGGGGTGAGGGTGACAGGGAGAAGCAAACTCCCCGCTGAGCAGGGAGCCCGACATCACGAGATCATGACCTGACTGAGGGCAGACACTTCACCAACTCAGCCGCCCAGGCACCCAGGCACCCCTCCCCGTCATACCAAATTATAAATCTTGATAATTTCAATATTCTTAATAATTCACATTTTAGAAAATTAACACACACAAAAAAACAAGTTTTTAAATAAAATTAGAACACTCTAAGCTTTTCAGTTTCACCCTAAGATCGACAATTCCTCTTAAATAAATTTTTTAAAGGCTGGTAAGTATTTCATTTCGCCCATTACCCTCCGAAGGATACTTTCCGACCGTCTCCCCTATTTAAATAACCGCCCCTTGTTCACAAGTTCATAAATTTACACAGAGCATCACAGCCTTCCAGGGAATAGAATGAGGGACTAAGGGATTCTGAACTAAAACTTAGGGTTACTAAGGGATTGTGGAGACTAATAAGACATGGCAGGTCTCGGGCAGACCTACGTACAAAAAATAGTCACTGCGACACTGTTCGTCGGAGCAAATATTAAAAGCTACATTAAAACACATCCACAGGGCAGCCCCGGTGGTGCAGCGGGTTGGTGCCGCCTGCAGCCCAGGACGTGGTCCTGGAGACCCGGGATCGAGCCCCCCATCGGGCTCCCTGCATGGAGCCTGCTTCTCCCTCTGCCTCTCCCTCTAGCTGTGTCTCTGTGAATAAATAAATAAAATCTTTAAAAACACACACACACATATTCACAACCGTGTCTGTATCCTGGCTCCTGCGTGGACACACACGGTAACCGGCCACCGCGGCAGAGGGAGGAGAGGAGTCGGCCCGAAGCCTGAGCTCCGTACCTGAGCGTCCGCCGTGCGAGTGGCCATCTCTACACCCAGACGTGACAATTCTAACGCTCTACGTTCTAAAATTTTATAACTCAAGTCCCAGACCCTGTTTCTACAACTGTCGTGCCGTGAAAGGCATTACTGAGGCTGCCAGCGTGTGGGCCTCTCTGGACTCTACCTGGTATCCCCCGTATCCCCCGGCCCTGCAACGGGGAGGCCCCGGCACGCAGCCAGCCACAGAGGAGTACGTGCCAATGGAGTTAAGTCCGCCTTACCCATCCACCAAAGCAAAGTTTAAAGAATTTTCTTATTCCAAAAACCTGAAAGCAACCGGAGTGCGAGCCTGTCAAGTCGCCGAGGAGCGCATTTGCCTCCGAAGGGAGACGCCGTGCGCGCATGACGCTGCTGGCCGATTCCCGGTCTTGCCCTCCAGGACCGACTTCATGAGCACGCGGCACCTCCTGATGCGTGTGTCACCAGTTTCTCAGAGCTGGACCAATTCTCTTTTCACCACTGCCCCCTGCAGAAAGGCCTCCTTTTTCCCCTTCCAACCATAGCTTCCGATTTTGTGGGGGATGTAGCTGAATGTATTGGGTCTCGGGCACCCCCGGACATCCAACCGGGCATCACTCACGGCCGATGCCCTCCTGGGTCCCCTGCCCCTACCTCTAGCTCGGGCGGGGTCTCCGCACCCAGCTCGGCAGGTCTCATCAAATACTGATCACGGGCCTGTCGCGGGCATCCATTCCGGGAGGCTCTGCCCACCGGAGGGGCCGCCAGGCAAGGCCAGTTAATCCTCCTCTGCCCGGCGCAGCAGGGCCAGCCTGCCTCCCCCCTTCGCCTCTGGGAGACCCTGCGCAGGCGGAGGGGAGCCTCTGCCCCCAAGAAAAGAGGGCAACCCGGAGACATCCGTGAGCTGCTTGCTCTTGAGACTACCCACTGGGTTCGAAACGCAGCTCTGGTGGCACCTTTCAAAGGAATGAAATATACGGGTGAGTTTAAGGGGAAACAAAGAGGATTAGACGAATCCTTCTGCTCCCCAAAGCTCACCGACCTATCATCTTCACTAGGGGACAAAATAAAGAAGCAAGTTTGAGATCAAGCCACTTTTCCCTACACTTGAAGAGTGGAACGTTAACCACCAGGGTTTGTTATTTAATAAGGAAACAAAATGTCCTTAGCAGAAGTAACGAACAAAACCTGGTGGCTAAAAATATTAACTGCGAAACAAACACAAGGTTGCGGGGCCAGGGACCAGGGCAGCTCCTCGGAGGTCACGGCAACTCCGACACCTCTAGGGCACAGCCCCACGGGACGCCCTCCCTCAGACCCATTCAAACCCGGTAAATTTCCTACCGCAGATGTGAACGCGTCAGAAGTCACCTCGGGCCCCCAACCGCCCCAGATTGTTCCCGGTCGCTCCAGGTGCCCGGCACCCACGGTACCTGATCCCGGCCGCTGCGAAGAGCATCCCACGCGGACACCCTGGGGAGGGGACAGCCTCATCCAGGGGGACACAGCTCACCCCAAGGGCGCGCTCTACCCTCCCCGCAGCACACAGCTCCGAGCCGTTGCGGTGCCCTCCTGAAGGGGACGCGGGGTCGGGGCGCAGCCATCCGTCCCTGGGCAGAGAGCATCAGCCTTGGAGCAGACACGCTCCTGCGGAGAAGGGGCTGTCCCCGGCCCGGTCCCCCGTCCTCAGGGGCCCAGCTCCACCGGAGTGCAGCGTCCCCTCCCAGGGGCACAGTGTCCCCTTCACCGTGGGGGGCAGCCTCATCCCAGGGCAGCGTCCCCTCCACTGGGGTGCAGCCTTATCCCGGGGCGCAGGCTCCCGTCTCAGGTGCAGCCTACTCTCCCGGGGGCGCAGTCCCCCTTCACCCGAGGTGCAGTCTACCTCCGCCTGCCCCGACACAACCCGGGTGCAGCTTCATTCCACGGACGCTGCCTCCCCTTCATCCTAGAGCGCAGCGACCCCCCTCAAAAAAATGGGCGCATGTTCACCCCGGGGCGCTGTGCCCCTGCCAGGAGCAGCTTCATCCCGGGGCGCAGCCCAACCCCTATGGGAGCAGCTTAATTCCCCGGCGCAGGACGCAGCTCCATCCCGGGCGCAGTCCCCCCCCACCCGGCGCAGCTCCATCCTGGGGAGCAGTCCACCCCCCCCAACCCGGCGCAGCTCCATCCCGGGGCACAGTGCCCCCCCCCACCCGGCGCAGCTCCATCCCGGGGCGCAGTCCCCCCGCAACCCGGCGCAGCTCCATCCCGGGGCGCAGTCCCCCCCCCACCCGGCGCAGCTCCATCCCGGGGCGCAGTCCAACCCCCACCCCACGCAGCTCCATCCCGGGGAGCAATCCACCCCCCCAATCCTCCCCCACCCCGCGCAGCTCCATCCCGGGCGCAGTCCACCCCCCACCCCACGCAGCTCATCGCGGGGCGCAGTCCACCCACCCCCCGCGCAGCTCCATCCCGGGGCGCAGTCCACCGCCCCCCACCAGGCGCAGCTCCCTCCGGGGCGCAGTCCACCGCTCCGGCGCAGCTTCACCCCGGGGCGCAGTCCTCCCCCACCCCCCCACCCCGGCGCAGCTTCACCCCGGGGCGCAGCGTCTCCAAGGGCGCATCTTCACCCGGGGCGCAGCCTCCCGGTCCGCGGCGCAGAGCATCCCGCGCAGACGCGGCGCCCCGGGGAGGAGACGCGGGGCCGTCCCGGGCGCAGCCTCCCCTCCCCGGGCAGCAGCCGCCCGCGGACCCCCGCCCGGCCCGGCCTCCCCACCTGCCCGGCGGCGCTTACATAAACGCGGGCCCGCGGCCGTGTCCAGCCCCGGGTCCGAGCCCCCGCCCGCCCGCCCGCCCGCGCTCACCTCGCCCCGGGCCGCTCCGCGCCGCACGCCGCCGGGCTCGGACCGCCAGGCCGCCGGGGCTCCGCTGGGACGCCGGGGCTCAGCGCGCTGGCCGTGGCCTGGCGCGGCCCCGAGCGCGGCCCCGAGCGCCGCCCGACCCCGCCGCCTCCGCCGCCGCCGCTCAGCCTCCGCCTCAGCCTCCGCCCTCCGCCCGCGGCCCGCGGCGCCGGCTCCGCCCTCCCCGCCGCCCCCGCCGCCGGCCGCGCGCACGCCGAGGGGGAGGGGCGCCGCCACGCAGGCCGCGGGCGCGCACGCCGCGCGAGCCTCCTGCGCCCGGGGCTGCGGGTCCGCGCGCCCCCGCCTGGCCGGGGTGCGCGGGGAGGGGCGCGCGGGGAGGGGCCGGGGGGGCGCGGGGAGGGGCGCCCAGAGTGCGCGCGGAGAGGGGCGCACGGGGAGGAGCGCACGGGGAGGGGCGCACGGGGAGGGGCGCGGAGAGGGCGCGCGGGGAGGGGGGCGGGGGGGCGCGCGGAGAGGGCGCACGGGGAGGAGCGCACGGGGAGGGGCGCGGAGAGGGCGCGCGGGGAGGGGCGCGGGGAGGGCGCGCGGGGAGGAGCGCACGGGGAGGGGCGCGGAGAGGGCGCGCGGGGAGGGGCGCGGAGAGGGCGCGCGGGGAGGGGCGCGGTGCCGGGCGCCGCAGGTCGCAGGTCGGGAGCAGGCCGGGCCTGTCCGAGCCCAGGTGCTGACCTCAGGGGCTGCTCGGCGGCTCTCGGGGTCCCCGTCCCGGTAACGGCGCGTTGAAGCTCCTCTACGGGGCGTGCAGTAAACCGACCCCGGTCTGTGTGTTGACCGACTTTTCCAGGACTGTACACGCGTGATGATAAGCACGTGTACAAATGCCACATTCCCGAAGGCCAGCGTGACCGACCCAAGGCTGCGTTGTGTTCGAGACAGAAAATACACTGAAGCTTAGCAAGGAAAAATCCATATTCTTGGAGGCGGGTGCCGAGGCCAGAGCCTCGCGTGCAGGCAGCGGTCGGGCCTGGCGGGCGGGCTCCCCAGCGCGGAGTCCAGCCCAGACCTCAGGCGTCTCTGGGGACGCCTGCTGCCTCCTCAAGTGTCCGGTGGGCGGAGGAGGCTGACGCGGGCGAGGAGCCGGGCCCAGAGCCTGGCTGGCGGCGAGCGGGGCACCGGCGCCCTCAGCCCGACCGGCGGCCGCAGGGAGCGTCACCCAAGCCCCGGCGAGCGCTGCTGGCCAGCTCGGGGTCGGCCTCGGTGGTGCCCCAGGGAAAGAAGCAGCCCGTCCCCCGTCCCCTGCCTGGGGCTGAGCCCCACGGACACCCCGAGGAGCCCGGGACTCCTGGACGGCCTCTGGGGCTCGTCCTCCACAAGCCGGGGTGCAGCCCCCTGGAGCCCTGTGGGTGCCCGGACGCCCCGAACCACGCGGCTCATCGCGGTCTCTTCTGCCCACGGTCCTGTGGCCAGCTGCTCACGGCGCTCAAGTCCGCTCCACGGGGCATGGGCCGGGCCCACTCGTGTGGCCACGACCAGGGACAGCAGGAGGGCCGGGCAGGCCCGGGCTGCTTCCCCTGCAGCGTGACTCCTGGCAGCAGCGACAGGGGCGGCACCGGGCAGCGCGCGGGGCATGTCGGCCGCCGCCACATTTCCCGAGTCCCGTTGGCCAAGGTCAGCCCAGCCCCGGGTGGTGTGGGACTCACTGCACGGCATCCCCGTGGCTGTCCTCCGCGAGCCACCAAGACCCTCATGCTGGTGCCGCCGTGAACACGGGAGCCCCGGGGTCGCCGGCCGAGCTAGGCCGCTGCCACTGCCCCTGCCTCGCAGGAGGGCGCGCAGGGGTGCCTCTCTGCTGACATGGGGGACAGCGATTTCCAGGCACTGGAGCCCAGACGGGGGACGCTGCCAGGTGGTGCAGAGCCCAGCGGACGGCGCGCACGCGTGAGGCCAGGGCCCGGGTGACGGATCCTCCAGGCTCGGAGGACAGCCCTCGGGCCCCCTGCTTACTGCCGCGTCAGACACCCGGGCGCCGGGATGTCCCCCGTCTCCCGGCGGTGCTGGCAGCCCGGGGTGGGAACGGCAGGGGCAGGCCCGGCCCGCCCGGCCCCCAGACCGTTTGTTGTTCAGTTCGCTCGTGCGAATTGTGCGAATCTAACATTACTTTCGCGTCCTGGAAAACAAACCTGAGTCTCAAATGCTTGCAGTCCGGGACTCCAGTGGCCCCGGCCCCCGGCCCAGCGACAAGGTGTCCCCTTTTACGTAGGTGCGTGAACCTGTCAGCCGCCGGGCACACGGTCTACACAGCAGCACGAGACCACGGTGGCCACTCTCCCTGTCGCTGGCACAGCCACCGGGCTGGACCCCACAAGCAATCAGCAGCCACTCTGGACACCTTGGGCACCTTACAGGACACAATGACAGGATTTGGGACCCCGGGACACTGGCCCCCAGCAGACTTGGATATGGGTTGTAACCGGGCGCTCGGGCAGGAGCCTGGGGAGCCCACGCGGGAACTAGGGAAGGAGCAGCGAGGGCCCAGCCCGACCACCCTGGGGCCGCTGGGCTTCATTCACATCCCGGCTCCCGGACAGACAGACGGCAGTTGACGGAAGCGTTCCAGGCCCGCGGGCATAGCAGCCAGAGGCGACCCACATGACCCGCGTGGGGAGGGACCACCCAGCGGTCGCCGCCTGGCTTCCTGCCCATCCTTTCCAGGCCGTGGGCTGCCCACACCTCCTGCTCACACCAGGTGGCCGGGGGGGCCGATGCCACCTCCCTGTGACGCCCCCACTCCCGACATGTCCCGGGGAGACCGCGCCCTGGTCATAGTCACCGTTTTCGCAGGCGGGTGACCCGCGTGCCTTGCGGGTGGATTTCAATCGTCCCACTCCGAGGACAACCTTTTTCTTGTTCTTTTGACGTCTGCTCCGCCGCCGTCCCCGAGTCCAACCAAAGCTGCGTCTGAGAAAAATGTGTGTTTCCTTGTTTTATTTAATTCCGCCCAGTGTGCTTGGGAAAGGACACCCACGGGTACTTTTAGATCGCAGTCTAAAAGTAGGCTATTGATTTCTTGGTTTCTAAAAAAGTCAGGAGATAAAACTGCTAATACGAGATAGCCGATATACCGTGATACATTTATTTGAGACAAAATATTTTTTCGTCCTGTGTTTATAAAAAGCATGACACCAGAATGACGAAAACCAGATGGTGCTAAGCTATCAATCAGCTCTTCCTGGGAGCCGGCACGCCGCTCAGCTCACGATGCACCTCCTTCTCCGGGACCCCCAGGCCCCCAGGGAACCCACCCCCGGCCACGGGACCCACCGGACCGGCCCCGTTCTTGCAGTGGCACCTGCCCCCCCAGCTCAGGACCAGAGGCGGGGCTCTGACTCACCGTGACTTCACCTGGAAGCCGGGGCTGGCGTGGAGACAACCCCAGGTCTGTGCCGGGGCCTGCAGTGCGGAGACGCGGCGTGGTCAGGATCCTCCCTCGCCTGCCAGCACGGGGAGCGGCCCGCGGGGGGACCACGCGGCAGGCAGGCAGAGACGGGGCTCCGTGGACAGGCCGGCGGCTCCGTGCCGCGTGTCCTGGGCACAGGTGAGCACAGGTGAGCTGTGGGTAGCAGGTGAGACCGGGGAAGGGGGGTGTGCTCGGCAGGCCCGAGGCAGGGCAGGATCCAGACTCCGCGCCGCCGCGTGTTAGCCGTGACACCGGCCGGGCTGTGCGGCGTCTCGGAGCCTGCTCTCCACCCACGAGGGGAGCTGTCGCCCGCCCTGCTCAGGCTGGCCCGGCGCCCCGCAGGAACGGCTCCAGCGGCAGGGACCACAGGGCTGCGATGGAGGGTCGGTCGCGTGCGCCCCTCCCCAAGGGGCAGAGCGGGCTTCACCACGGCTTTGAGCTGAGCCCTCAGGACGAGGGGGCAGGTGGCAGGGGTGCCCGAGGCAGGGGGAGGAGCATTTCCACTCAATGTGAATTCAGAGAAGACCAGACTTGGTCAGCAGGTGGATCGGGATGTCATCCCCCCGGCCCCTCCTCCCTCAGCCCCCATAGCATGGGACCACCACCCCCCCACCCCCCCGCGGTTAAGCCGAGATGCGAAGGCCGGCGGGGGGCTAAGACACCCGTGTGGGCCCTTTACAGAGAAATGCACCAACTATTGAGTGAAGCCACGCTCCACCCCTACGCGGGAGCTCGGCCAGCCCATCAAAGAGCACAGACGGTCTCGGGGAGCGAAGGGAATGCAAACCTAAACCGGGGTGCCACTCGTGTGGCCGTGGCGGCCTGGGAGGCGCCCAGGGCTGCGTGTCCCGGTGCTCCTCGCTCCCGCCGGGCCAGAGCAGCGTCGGTGGAGAGTGAGCCTGGAAGCGAGTGCCTGATGCGAGGCCAGGGAAGAGTGGGGCAGGGCAGAGGCAGGAGGGGAGCAGAGGAGAGTGCGGGGGGTGGGGGGGCCCACGGAGCGTCCCCAGGAGGGAAGGTAAGCCCGCACCGGCACCAGCACCGTGATGAATCAAAAGCAGCGAGAGAGACTCGGAGGTCGTGGTGACTTTGAGAAGTTCAGGGGGCGCTGGGGACAGCACTGGCTAGAAAGAGAGGGGACGCCCCGTCTCCTAGAGGAAGCCGACCTCATTTTGACCCAGGAACCTGAGGAAAAGGCAGCAAAGAGACGAAGGACCAGCATCATCCGTAAACTAAGCAGGTAACCGCAGGCCCCACATCCAGGAGCGCACAGAATTAGAACGAGGGCAGCACCACCAAGCTGGGCTTACTTACCTAAGGTCGACTTGGGCGTGACACGTAAAAACCTGTGCTGCGAATCACCCACCCGAGGCCACGGAGAGCACCTGGACGAGCCTCTCAGCAGATGCAGGGAAGACTTACTGACACCCCGCATCCCCCGTGCCTAGAAACAAAGTCTTAGGAACTGGGGACACCAGGGAATCCGCTTAACCCGGTAGAGGTGCCCACAAGCAGGTAAAACGAGCATGAAACCCCCGGCGAAGTGTGAGACACTAAAATCTCCTAAAATCGGGAACAAACCCAGGACCCTCGCCCTCTCCACTGCTCGGCGCAGCGGGCGCCCCGACGACAGAGCGCCGCACAGCGTGGGCTGGGACGTACAGAGGCTGGAAAGGGAGATGGAAGACGGTCGCGGGGGACACAATTACACACACAGGAAATAAAAAGTCATCTGCAGCTAGGTGATGAGATTTAATAAAATCCAGGGGGTCCCCGGGTGGCTCAGCAGTTTGGCACCTGCCTTCCACCCAGGGTGTGACCCCGGGGTCCCAGGATCGAGTCCCGCGTCGGGCTCCCTGCGTGGAGCCTGGGTCTCCCTCTGCATGTGTCTCTGCCTCTGTCTCTGTATCTCTCATGAATAAATAAATAAAATATTAAAAAAAAAATCCAGCAAGATCATTGAGTGCAAAGCCCACCCCCCCCACACACACACAGCAATTTCCGTGCATGAGCAACAAACAACACGTAATTTAGAAAAATGGCCCCGTTTTTACAATCGCATACAAAAGTCTGTGTTAAAAATAGATCCGACAGAAGAGGTGTGTGATCTTTAAGGAGAAAAAATACTTTTTAAAAAGTCACGGAAGGAGCAAGTGAACGGAGAGACGCGCCATTCCAATAGCTAGGAGGACGCCGCGGTCGGGAAGACGGCGCCTCCCCCACGAATTACCTGAAGAGTCCAGGGAATTCTATACATATTCCAAAGGGGATTTTTATGCAACTTGACTTATTCTAAAATATACAGAGAAATATAACAGGAAGGCCAAGGAGCCGGAATGACCCCTAAGGAGGAGACGAGGTAGGGGGTTTGCTCAGCACCTGTGAAGACGCCCTCCCAAGTTCCTGGCCCCAGGTGTCTCTCGTGAATAAATAAATAAAATATTTTTAGAAATAAATAAAATAGTGAACTAGAACCAGTAAGAGGAGCTTTTCTTTTTCTTTTTCTCGTTTTTGCTGAGTCGTCTCTGCATTATTCGGTTAGCGGTCGTCAGGAGACACTGACAGCAAGTGGAGCTGGGTGGGGAGGGAAGAGACGTGGATGTGGGGTCCCCCACCCCCTCCGGCCTCCGGGCGCCCCTCCAGAGCGGCTGGACCTCAACGCACACCTAGTCCAGGTCCGGTGCAGGCGAGGCACTGGCTCGGGGGCGGGGGCGTCGAGCACCCTGCGCTCGGCAGCGTTCACGGCCTCCCGCTAGAATTCTCAGGGCTCCGGCTGTCGCGTGAGTCGCTGGACGCAGCGACTGGGTCCCTGGAAGGGGACCCTCCCGTGCATGTGGCTGAACGTCTCTGTTGGGGCCCAGAACGTGCACAGAAAAGTACCCACATCAGAAGCGCGCAGCTTGATGAATTAACCCGCGGTGGACACACGTGGAGCCTCCGCCCAGGTCGCCCCCCAATGCAGAGTCGCCTTCCCATCTCCCGTCTGCGCTCCCTGCGGGCTCAGGCGGGTGACCTCCGCCCCGCGGCCCGCTCCCCGCACAATTTTGTTGCCATAGGGTCTCCAGGGTGTTGCGGTTCTGCTCATCCTACCGCCGGCGGGGCTTCGGGTGTTCACGCTGCCGGCGGGGCTTCCGAGGACCCACACGTCCCACTCCTGTCGGGTGTAGCCCAAGTCAAGGGAACACACGTGTCCCGCCGCAGCCAATTTCCCGGAGCGCCGCCCCGCCAGGGCCCCGACGGCAGGCGCCCCTGTTCCCACCACTGGGTGCTGACGGGCTTTCTCATCTGGGCCACTGTTGGGGCTGTGACGGCAGCTCCCCGCGGTCTCCGCCGCTGGCCGGCGCCCTGGGTACCCGTACCCCTGCTTGTTGCCCACGTGGGTGTCCCTTCCCGTGGAGGAGCTGCTCGGCGTTTTCCTGTTTATTCGCGGAAGCTCCTGTACACTGTGAGCACAGGCCCCTCGCCCGTGGTGTGCAGGTACCGTCCGGGCCAGCAGCGGGCCTTCCCATGATCCTCACCGCGTCTTCAGTGACCGCTTCTTAATGTCACTGCGATCGATGTACCAACACTTCCCCACGGTCGGTGCTTTCCGTGGCCTTATTGACGAGCCCACAGTCGAGGGGACGTGCTCCTGCCACCTTCTCCAGGGTTTATTGTTCCAATTTTCAATCTCAGAGCAGCGATCCACCCGGCCCTGCTTTGTCTGTATGGCGTGAGGTAGGGGTCCGGGTTCACTTGCCGTCGTCGTCACTTGCATTTGGAATCCGGTTGACCCGGGGCTGTTTGTTTCGGTTCTTGTTAACGGACAATATTTTGCGTAGATAGTTCACACGTAACTCATTAGGTTTGTTCCCAAGAACTCGATGCCTGGGATGATATTTTTAAATGTTCTCTGTTTTGTGGGGTCACCTGCGCGACTCGGTCGGGTTAGCGTCTGACTGCGGCTCAGGTCATGATCTCAAGTCCTGGGATCGAGCCCCACATGGGGCTCCGGGCTCAGTGCCGAGTCTGCTTGATTTTCTCTCTCCTCTCTCTCTGCCCTTTCCCACCCCCCCCCCCAACTTCAGCTTGCTCTCTCTCGCTCTCTCTCTGTCGCACTCAAATAAATAAAATCTTTCAAAAAATAGAATGTTCTCTATTTTTATTTTATCATCACTGGTTTCTGGCTTATTGAGAATAGAATTGGTTTTTGTATATTGATCTTTTACCCAGGAATCTTTCCAGATGTACTTAATAATTTTAATATTTTTCTTAGGTTCTATTGGATTTTCTATATACACAGTTCATCGTGCCTATGAATATGAACTTTTTTTTATTTGTTCTTTTCAATCACTTTATCCT
This sequence comes from Canis aureus, assembly GCF_053574225.1. Taxonomy (NCBI): domain Eukaryota; kingdom Metazoa; phylum Chordata; class Mammalia; order Carnivora; family Canidae; genus Canis; species Canis aureus. The sequence goes on along the minus strand of NC_135640.1, from coordinate 42,850,883 downwards.
TTATTGCTTTTCTCTTGGCTTGCCTCACTTGCTGGTGGTGACTGGAAGCGTCAACAGCAAACATCCTTATCTTATTCCTGGTCTCAGAGGGAGAGAATTCTACATTTCATGTAATACTTGTAATAGGGCCATTTTCTTAAAGATTTTATTTATTCATTCATGAGAGACAGACAGAGAGGCAGAGACACAGGCAGAGGGAGAAGCAGGCTTCATGCAGGGAGCCCGATGCAGGACTCGATCCCAGGACCCTGAGATCATGACCTGAGCTGAAGGCAGACGCTTCACCGACGGAGCCCCCGGGTGCCCCTGGGACATTTTTCACCTAGATGCCCTCTATCAAATTAAGAAAGTTCCCTTCTATTCCTCTTTTGCTGAGTTTCTTTTCACCGACGCATGTTGAGTCTTAGCAAATGTTTCCTTTTGTGCCTATCGAGATGATAGCATGGATTTTGTTTCACTCTATTAATATGATGAACTCAGTTTGCTGCCTGGTGACCTAGGGGGACCCCAGGCCCTGAGGCCTGGACCCAGCCTGTCCCAAAGATGTCACTGAAGGTTCTTGGGCTCATCACGAGGAAGAATTCAAGGACAGACACACAACACAGCAGACAAGAGACACAGTGTGAGTTTATTAAAACAAAAGTATGCTCTTGAGATGGGCGCGCAGGTGAGCTCAAGAGAGAGAGCGAGTGTGCACGCCCGGGGGCTGGGTTTCCATCCTTTGTGGACAGCTGTTAACTAGGGGGAGGAATATTCATTACGTGGGGAGGTGATTTCTTGGGAGCAGGGATTGGGGCCTTCTCTTCCTTACTTGGTCAAGGGTTCCCCGTCATGGCACCACCATCTTGAGCCTCTGGGGTCGGCTCTGGCTTCTGAGGAGGGCTGCCCCGCGGGCGCGTGCCCTTCCCGTAGCTGCCCGCGGCTCCTCGGGCGGGCCTCCGCGTACCCTGTTAGAGCCTCACCAACGGCCCACGCTAACAAGTTGATTGAAGTTCGAGTGTTGAGCCAACCTTGCATTTCCTGAATAAGCCTCAACCAGGTCACGATATCCTCTTTGTGCAGAACGAGATTTGGTTCACTGAGACGTTCGTCAGGACTTTGGTATCTACCTTGATGAGAGAGGCCGGCTGAAATACTGAACTTCATAAAATGAGTGGAGGAAGTGTTCCCCTTCCTTGCCATTCTCTGGAAAGGTGTGGCGTGAGACTGGTGTTAACTCTTCCTTGAATTTCGTTGAATTCAGAAGCCTTCTAAGTCTGGAGCTTGCTTTTTTGTAAGACAGTTTTTAATTATAGATTCTTTTCTTTCTTTCTTTCCTTTTTTTTTTTGCACCAGACATAGGACTATTACGATTTTCTATTTCTTCTTATTTGGGCAAGAGTCAAACTCTGGTCTCGCTAAACCCGATCTCCACTGGCCCCGAGAAGATTGGCTGAGGGAGGGAGGGGCGGTTGGGCTGGCTGCCTGCCTCGGCATGATGCTGCCTGCGGAGGAAATACCAGTCTGACACACGAAAAGAATTGAAAGGCAATTTCAATCTTCGTGCCAGTTGATCAGCAAATGCCAGAGCAGAGAGGGTATTTATATTCCCACACAGTGCAACTTGCTGCGGCACTTCCTGTGCCCTGTCTCCCCCAGGGACCCTCCCCGACTCCAGAAGCTCCCTCCTGCCCAGCCGCCTTCTACATCCATTGTTCTCTCTTCTGGGAGGATCTGCCGGGCTCTGGCCCTGTGATTTAATTAGGCCAGTCTCAATCCCCTTGGGCCCCCTGTTTGCACCCATTACTCAACGGGATTCAGCGGGCAGACAGGATGGAGGGAGAAGCTCCGAATCTCTCCTCGGGATTAGTCCTCTCGCCTGCGACAATCGCCTGCATCGGGTGAGGTTTCCTGCCACCGCGGCCTCCAGACCAGCTACGTCACTGTCGCCCGGCTGTTGCACAGCTACGCACCCTGGATGCCCAGGCCAGCTGTATCAGGCCCTGGGGGGCCCGGCAGGAAGCGACAGCGATCGGGCCTCACCGAGCCAGGTGTCGTTTGCTGCCCTGGCCTGCTTGGCCAAAGCCTCTGTGCTCCACCTTCTCTTCTTCAGAGGCCCAGAGACACATTGACGAAGCCCCGTGCCCAGGTGGGGAGCTCTGGGACCTCCTGGAGGGAGGGTGCCCGGATGCCACCCTGCAGCCTGGCAACACCCTGCTCCCCGCGCCTGGTGCTGCCCGGCCCCGAAGTGCGCACAGTCCTCCGCCGGCCCTCGCTCCGCCCGCCCACAGTCGTACTCAAGGACAAGCAGCAGCAGGACGGAGGATCTGTGCATATGCTCGGGCTCCCCTCCAGCAGGCCTGTGCGTGCCTGTCCGCAGCGGAGTCTCCCAAGCTGGACCTTGCTGGGGGAAGAGGGGCTCGGGCCGCCTTCTGTCCAGAGCGCGGAGGCCAGAGTGAGGACAAGCCGCCCCGAGAGAGCGGCGGGGCCTCGGTGGGCCTCGATGTCCCCCTCAGGACAGCTGTCTCCGAGTCGTGTATCATCCAAGTCTGTGGGCTAAGGCACGTTATGACAAGGTACGGGAAAACGAGACACGAGCTCGACCTGTAAACACCCCCAGAGCGCCCGTTCAGGCGTAAGTCAGTGAGGTACACGCGGGGACCCGTCCCCCAGCTCGGGGTGCGGCCCTCGGAGTTCTAACACAGCCTAGGATCCTAACGGGGACAATGTCTCCCCCGCCCAGCGCCCCCTCCGGGGGGGCTCGGGACCCGGTTACTGGTCGGCAGTTCGCAAGTCTTTGCAGGGAGAAGGGTCAGGTGCCAACAGTCTCGGAAGAGGACCTCCGATGCGTCCTTGTCGCTGTGCACCCGTGTGAGCGGCGGGCGGGGGTGGCTGCAGCCCACGGGGACCACGCCAGGGCGTCGGCGCAGGGCCAGCCGGGGGGACGGGGCAGAGAGGGCCTGGACCAGGTCCCACGCTGCCGGCCGTCCTGGCTGGTCCACAGCCTCGCAGCAACGCAGGCACACATTCCAGAAAGATGACAGAGCATCTGTAGTCTCTGCGGATGCCTTTGAATTGCATACATGTATAAGCCCACCTATTTTTGCTTTCTAGAATTCCACTTCTATTTTTGGTAGGATATAAAAGCTTTGACTACTTCCCAAAATGGAAAAAACACAGTTTTTCCCCCGACTGTCTCATAATATCTCCGTTGCCACTAAGTCAGTGCCCGCAGCGTGTCCGGGCGCTGTGGGCCCTCTGCGCAGCCCCCGCGCGGCCTGGCTGCGTGCACCACACGCCGCCGTCCCCAGCTCCGCTTTCATCCCACTTCGGTTCTCAATGCCCGGGATTTAACACCTATGCCAATGGGTGGGCTTGGGCGAGGCTGCCAGACGTGCCCGCCGCTGTGGTGGGACCCCGGCCGCCCCCTTGCTCGCGTGGATGCCACGCTCTCTCGCTACTTCGGGAAGCCCCCGGCGGCCGTCGCGCTGGCAGGTGAGGACCAGCTGGGCTCACCCAGCCGTGTGCCAGCGTCCTCCACAATCCGTTGATTGGCGGGAGGAGTTGAGCTTAACGATTAAAAAAAAAAAATGTTTCTAGAAAGTCGCAGAAACTTGCCAACACATTGGCTAAGAGAGCAGTTACTCTCCGGCCCAGGAGAGCCCCCGGTCTGCTCGTCACTGAGGTCTGCGGGCGTCCTGCCCCACCCCGTCAACTGAGCCACTGTGTAGACAGAGCACTGACACGCTGCACAGCAGGGCGGCTCGGGACAGATTGACACCCGGGGTGACCAGGACCCCGGGCACATGACGGCCACCACCCCCCGGGGACTCCCTCTCGGGTGAATCCAACGGAAGCCCGACCAGTCTTGTGATTTCTGGCCGCAGTGGGTCTGTCTCCAGACTCGAGTCTGTTCACTGATCCGTTTGCTGTCCTCACGGCCGCCGCCGCCGCGTGGCTCCTGTAGGGCTACCAGCCGTCCCCGGTTCTTTGTCAGCAGCAACGGGCTGCCCGCGTCCCGTGCTTTCCCGTTACACTCTGAGGCTGAGCCCCTCGGTGTCCACTCAAGCCTGCTGGGATCGGGCCGACGGCAGGAGGGATCGGTAGGTCGTTCCGCAGAGAGTGGACGGCTCGACCAGCACCCTGCGTCGCTCGGCAGCGCTCGGCAGCTGCCAGGTGGGGGTCCCGCGTGTCTTATTCTTAAATTCACTCCCTACTGGTCTATGGCTTTCGCTACTACTTGCAAATCGTCCTTTATAAATTTAATTTCCGTCGTTTCTTACTAGCATATAGAGATGAAGACTGTTTTCTAGGACTCCGCATCCTTTAGCTTCGCCGTGTGCGCTTAACGGATTCCCGAACTTCTTACAGGTTCTCTACGACTTTTTAGATCTTCCATCCACGATCATGCTGTCCTCGGATAGACACAGATTTGCCTCCTCTCCGATCGCCGTGGCTCCTATTTCTTTTTCTTGCCTAAGTGCACTGGCGGAGCCCGGTCGGTGGAGGCGGGGACGCAAGGGGCCGCAGACACCCCAGAATCGTGACAGGAGGCGCAGCCCTGATTTTCCTTCGGAGGTTTCGCGGCCTTCCCTGTTTTCGGTGAAGAGCAAAGCCTGGGGGGACGTGTCATATTTGAGTCACACTCGAGAGCCGGGCCGGCTGTGGAATTTGCAGGGCCTGGTGAACAGATGAAAACGTGGGTCACCTTGTTCAAAAAGCACGAAAGAGTCTCTTTCCTTTCCTTTGACGTCTGCATCTGCGTCTGTCTGTGCTTCTCTCACGCTGGCTCCCTGTCCCCCCCCCCTCCGCCATCTCCTCTCTCTCTGTATTTCTCTCTCTCTCTCTCTCTCTCTCTCTCCTGACCACGGTGTTTCTACCTGCCATTCCCTGTCACGCTCTGTCAGCCATGGGAATACCTGCAGGGCCAATACAGAGCTGCCCCCCCGGGCACCGCAGGCCCCACCCCACCACTCAGGGTGCGGGGTGCACCGGCCCATATCCACCCCTTCCCTTATTGTCTCTTTAAACATAAAATCATTAAAATCTCTTTTTTAAAAAAGATTTTATTTATTTATTCATGAGAGACACAGAGAGAGGCAGAGCCACAGGCAGAGGGAGAAGCAGGCTCCATGCAGGGAGCCCGACGTGGGACTCGATCCTGGGTCTCCAGGATCACGCCCCCGGCCGAAGGCAGCGCCAAACCGCTGAGCCTCCCCAGGCTGCCCAAAATCATTAAAATTCCTAAACAGCAACCACAGAGCATTGAAACTGCGAGCCATGTCCTCCTGGCAGGGCTCACGTGGGCACGGACCCCCCCCCCCCCAGGCAGGGCGTGACTGCTCAGCTTGCACGCCCACGAGGGGGCTGGGGGGTTTATAATTGAGGCTCATTCCCCACCTAACGGTACGCCCTGTATCTCATGTCAAGGGGCAGTTTTTCTTATTTTTACTGCACTTACCCTCTTTGAGGACAAAAATATAAATCTATTAAGTTCATTTTGGTGACTATTTACTGGGGGGCCACCACATGAGGAACACCGTGCAAATCACTTCACTGGGGACACAGATGAATGAAATCATCCGCCTACATCGCACACAGGGGACACAGGCCGCCACGGCCTGGCACTGCGCTCGGGGGTGGAGATCCCTCCTGTCACGGCGACAGGGCACTTGCTACGCACTGGCCGGGTGGGTGTCCTACGCCGCCTGCCTGGGTCATGCACCTGGGGGGAGACGGTGCCATGGCTGGAACCCGGCAGTCTGAGCCAGGCCCGTCACCCCCTGCTAACCCACCAGCCCAGGGTAGCAGAACGGCACCGAGGGCACACCGGCGCCCACACTGGTGCTTGCGCTTGATTGGGTCGGAGACAGGTTCCTGAATGAGATGACACTTGAGCTGAATCTTAAAGAACTAAAGTCACTCACCCAGGTCCCCGAGAGGGCTGGGGAACAGCAAGGGCAAAGGCACGGGGGCCACAGCACGCTTCTCTTCGGGGGCCTTGGGAGCAAAGGTGAGAGAGAAGTGCCTGGTGTGCCGAAGCTCGGGGAGCGGGGACAGGGCTCGGACTCTTCTTGTGCACCTGGCCTCGTTCACACATCTCCATGTCCCAGGACCACTCCAGATCTGCAGCCACCCCGGAGTCCATTCAATGCCCCCACCCCCCGTGCCTGGAAATCCAGGTGTTCTCCAGCTTTCAGCAATTCAGAGCAATGGCCTCGTGCACTGGTATTTTCGTTTTTGTTGGAGGCATCTCCAGGTGGGTCCCCGGAGGTGGGATGCTGGGCGCAAACGTGTGTGTGTAGTTGGGGGTTGCTGGTCTCCATCCGGGCGGTGCACCAGTGATGCTCCGAGCCGGTGTGACCACACCCTCGGCACTCACGCTACTTGTGCCTGTGACCTTTGACAGAATCTCATAGGAGAGGACGCCTGGGTGGCTCAGCCGCTGAGTGTCTGCCTTCGGCCCAGGGCGTGACCCCGGGGTCCTGGGATCGAGTCCCGCGTCAGGCTCCCCACAGGGAGCCTGCTTCTCCCTCCTCCTGGGTCTCTGTCTCTCTCTGTGTGTCTCCCATGAATAAGGAAATAAAACCTTAAAGAAGTAAAGAATCTGTTAGAAGAGAAATCACATCTCGGCACGGCTTACGTTTGCACCCCCCGATCACGCGTGAGTGAACGGTTCTCGGGTGTTTACGACTCACTTTGCCATCCTCATTTGTGAACTGTCTCTTCATGCCCTTTGCCCACTTTTCTATCCGGCTCGTGGCCGTCCGCCAGTCTCTAGGAGCTCCTCTTGTAGCCAGGATGTTGGTCCCTGGTCCGCGCTGTGTGGTGCGCGTGTTTTCTCCTCTGCTTGTCTCTGACTTCGTCTGCAGGGGCTCTCTGCTGCGCCTGCAGCTTGGGGTTTCTGCTCCTCTTTGCTGGTCTTTTCCTTGCGTCATCATGGGAGCCACCCCCGCCCAGGTGACAGGGGACCTCCCCTCGTGGCTTCCTGTCCCACAGCAGCCCCACCTGCACTGGAAGCCCGTCTCCGGATGTGGGGGGGAGGGCCTGAACCACTGGAGCCCCCCCCCCCCCAGGGCTGCCCCAGCTACTAAAAGTCCACTTTTGCTCCAGGGATTTTATCATCACCTACTTCCCGATGCCCGATGTCCTTCATCCTGCTTCCGGCTCCTCTTCTATCCCGGCTCCGGTTATCGGCTGGCGCCCCCAATCCGGATGCTGTGCGCTAAGCAGGGCTGGTCCCAGCCCAGAATCCTTTGTCTTTTTTTTCCCTAAGGCATGATGGCTCTCCCTCAGGATCACCCAGAAATTAGTTCTTGCGGCAAAGATTATTTTTTTCACTTCAATCTTTTGTTTTTTAATTTTTTACATATTTTTTAATTGGAGTTCAATTTGCCAACATACAGCATACAAAGATTAACTTACGTGACGCTCAGCCGGCCTCAGTTGCACTCAACCTCCTCTTCCACTAAATTCAAGGAAAATCCTCCCCCCGCCGGCCCCGAGCCCAGTGCTCAGGCTCCTGTGCTCTGCACGTGGCTGCCCCCTCGACGTGAATGGGGTCGTCTCTGGCTCTGGAATCGGCGGTGCGCGTTTTCGTGTGTCACTGCTTTCTCTCTGGCGACTTTCGGGATTGTTCGACTCCTCGCGGAGTGCGTGCGTCCCTCCAGGAAAAGAGCAAACCAAGTCGTTATTCTAAAAAAGAATTTTAGAAAGAAGGAGCCACTCCAGTGGCTTTGGCTGCGGGAGGGGAAGAAGGACGTAGCCGTCTGCAAACCAGTGCTTGGCGCGTTCATATTTCCTAAAAATATCTCTCATTTGCATCTCCGATAAGTAAATGTTTTATGGGAAAACCATTTCTTATTTCAGGATTTTTGGAGCAGCCGAGGGCCCCGCTCTCTGCCAAGACTGCCCGTTTGTCCCGCGTTTCCTTCCATTCTGCGCAGGCGGCTCCGGCCTCCCACGAGCAGAAGAGACGGAAAGGTGCAGGAAGAGAGATAACGGCCGGCGGGGCCCGGCCCTGCGTGTCAGCCTCGCCTCTGTCTTCCTCCTCGCAACAGACGCGGTTTTCTGCTTTGTTCCTCTCGGGGCTAATTTGAGACGCGGCTGTGTGCGGAGCCCAGAGATAGAGGGGGATGAGTCAGGTCGGGGTGGGACAGGGCTTTCCTCCACAGCCCGCGGAGCGGGTGGGAGCGCGCTGCGGGGCCGAGGCGGGGGCCGGGGGGGCCGGGGGGGCCCTGCCCGGCTATGCTGATCCTGCTCGAGCCACCCCGGAGCCTGAGAACACTCTCCCCATCACGGCAGCTCTGGATCGTAACACCAGCCGGTGGGGGTGGACGGCACCACCAGGGAAGGGTAGCTCCTTGGCCGCCGGGGCGCGGGGCCGCCGGGCCGGGTAGCAGGAGGTGCCAGTCGCGGCCTGCAGTGTGGCAGCGGCTGCTCCTGCCCTCGCGCCTCGTCCCGGGAAGTCAGGGCTGCCCGGGATTCTTCTTCGGCGGCGTCTCAGCTCTGGGGCAGCTCCCTTTCCGGGGCCTCACGTCTGCCAGGCTGGCCAGGCTCCACACTGCGCCTCCCGGGGGCTCAGGACACCCACACGGTTGACAAGGACACTGGGACGGTCCTGGCAGGTGCACCTGCCTGCCCAACCTGAGGGCTGCCTTGGGCCGATGGGCGTGGGTAAAGAAGGGAGAGGCCTGGCTTCGCTCCTGCCTGGCACTTTCCATTCACCTCCTCGGTGGCTACTCCTTTAGAGCTGCCCATGCTCGCCCTCACATCCACCGCGGTTGTCCCGGAACATGAGGCTCCCAGGCCTGACGGGAGGCTCGCTCACCCGGAGTCCCCTGGCCTCCCCGACGAGCAGCAGTCTTTGCTCCTGAGGGGAGGGAGTGCACAGGAGCTCGGAAGGCGGGGTCCAGCCACTGCCCTCGGGTGGGACCCCCTGAGACTCCCTGAGCTCGACCTCTCCAGGACCAAATCCCGCTGCTGCCCGGGCTCTGGAGGCAGACGCAGGTCGCCACTCTGAAGGGCCCCGTATCTGAGGATGTCCTATGTCTTCATCGGAAAGGTTTGCAGAGATGGCCCGGGTCGGCGCGCCCTTGGCAGCCCTCGCCTCCCCCTGCCCCGTCACTCCGGGCATCTCGGGACCACCTCGTCCGCCTCTCAGGGACGGCTGCGCCTCCTCGGCTGGGGCCTGCATCTTGAGAGTGGATTTTGACATATTTTTCATCTCTTGGTGCAGCGGGTTGTCCAAGCAGGAGGGTAAATCCGTCCGACCTACCCTCCTTCCTCGTTGTCCGCCGTGGAGCCGTGTCCTCCGGCCCAGGAGCTCCCAGAGCCCAGCCTACGGGGTGTCTGTCCCCGGCTGCCCTGTGTCCAGGCGGATCCCGGCAGGAGGCCCTGGACACAGAGCCGGGCCCGTCCTCTCTGGATGCAGGTGCCTCGTGGCACAGCCCGGGCCGCCCCCTGCCTCCCTGCCCCCGCGGGGGGGCTCCGTGCTCGAGGACTGAGAGGTGGCTTCCGGTTCAGGTGGCTCCTTGCTCCCAGCTCCCATCCGGGCTGGGGGTCCTGGAGGGGCGGGGGGCTGCGCTGCCTTCCAGCCCCTGAAGCTCCCTAAGGAACCAGGGGTGCGGGGCATTCCTTAAGGGAACACCTGCTCCAAACATTTGGAGTGTGGGCTCATCTTGTGTTTTTAATTAAAAATATTAATTTGTTTAAAGATTTTATTTATTTATTCCTAGAGACAGAGAGTGAGAGAGAGGCAGGGACACAGGCAGAGGGAGAAGCAGGCTCCATGCAGGGAGCCGGACGCAGGACTCGATCCTGGGACCCCGAGGTCACCCCCTGGGCTGAAGGCGGTGCTAAACCGTTGAGCCACCGGGGCTGCCCTTAATTTAATTTTCTGAAAAAGTTCTGGTCGGTTCCATGCTCAGAAAGTGTAAGGAGATGAGCGTCCCTGCCCTCCTGCCCCCCAGGACCTCCAGGCTCGCCGCTACTCTGTGGCTCCCACAGAGTTCAGATGCACCTGTGCATCGTTTCCTCCTTCTCTTGCAGGGTGGTAGCAGTTCACAAGCTCTTCACCTGGCTTTGCTCCGCCACGAGAACCGTCAACCCAAGTCCGCTGAGCTGCTGTGGGGGCGCGAGCAGAGCTGGAGGTGCAGCGGCCGAGGCTTCAGGGAGGAGGCAGCCAAGCCCTGCAGGCGCCCCGGGGTGTGCAATCCTGGGCAGGAGAGGGGGCAGGGCAGAGGACCTTGAGGGCGTGGGGAAGCCGGGGAGGCTGTGCGGCCCGACGGCCTGGTCTCATCTACGCTCCCCGCTCAGGCAGCTCCGCTGCGGTCACGGGCACGCTCGGGCCCCCCACTGCCCTCGGGCTCCCAGGCTGCTGACGGGGCCTCCCCGGGCCCCTCCCCGGCCAGGCCTGGGCCTCAGTCCGCCGCCCACATCCCCGGGGACCTGGGCAGCTCGTCCCCCCGCTGGGCCTCGCACTGACGGTCACGCTCCGGGCCGGGGAAGGCTGCCGTGCTAGAGGAGGTGAGCAGCGGGCGGGGGGGGCCCGCAGAGGCCGGACTGTGGGTGCCTTTCCAAGGTGAACCAGGAGAGGTGCTGACGGACTGGACGCTGGGTGTGTAAGGGAGCGGCATGGGGACCCGACTCGGCTCCTGCCCGAGGGAGCGGCCCGCGGGAGCCCTCCTTCCACTCGGGGCTGGGAAGAAACGCAGAGCTTCATCCTGGACTGGTCTGCTTTGGGCAGCCTTGGCCTCCCGGGCGGAAGTCTCTCCAGCGGGTCGGGACTGGGGTCCCGCTTCAAGGCCAGGCCGCGGGGAGCTGACGTTTGGTCCGACGTTACTCTGGGCGTCTCTGGATACGATTAATATTTAAAGCAATAGAGACTGAGGAAGTGGACGGCCCTCCTGCCGCGGTGGGCCTCATCCAAGCAGGCGAAGGGCTGGATAGAGCAAACAGACTGCCCTAGCCCAAGTCCGAAGGGGTTCTCCTGCTTGATGGCGTCGGAACCGAGATGCCAGCCTTCCCCCCGTTGCCTGGCGCTGAGCTATCGGCTCCCTGGACCTGCAGCCTGCTGACTCATCCTCACCTCGAGGGTGTGGGCTCCCGGGACCTCATGAGCCATCGCTCACCACGAACCTTTCTCTCTCTATGCATCTGTGGGTTCCGTTTGTCGGCAGGGCCTGTGCGCTGGCCTGGAGTTCAAGGGAGAGGTGTAGACAGCACGCCTGGGGGTTGAGGTGTAGACAGCACGCCTCGTCACCGGAGATGAGGAAAGGCTGCAAGAGAAGCAAAGATGTGCAGGGACGAGCGGAGGCCAGACGCAGGGGCGGCGAGAGCGGCCGGCCGGGGCCTGCTGTGCTGGGGGCCGCATGGCGTCCGTGGCAGGCCCACGGGGCGCTTCCCAACCCTGGGGAGCAGCTCTTCCCTCCGCAGGCAGCACAAGGGCATCGCCGGGGCCTCACACAGTCCATCGGCGTTTGCCGGAGCACTTGCCCGGCGGGAGGCCCCGTCTACGTGGAATCCTGCGGCTCGGGACTGGCTCCCCCAGCTCCAGGGGGCGGGGAGGTCACCATCTGGAGGTGGCGAATCGAGCAGATCCCCCGCCTAACACCTCCTGGGTCCGTGAGTGGCGCCGCGTTCGGGTTCCCGGACACCAGCCGGGGCGGTTCCCTGCTCAGGCCGTTACCGTCCGCGCGGAGCCCAGCTGGCGTCGGGAGGGCCTTTCTCGGCTCAGTGCACGGTCCCCGGAGGGCTCCGGCTCTCCTTCTAGGTTTCCCCTTCCTGGGGACACGGCCTTTGCTGATCATCCCCAGCGGAGAGGCAGCTGGCCCCTGTGCGGCGCCCGCCGGCAGCTCAAGACACCCCCCCAGTAGCCGCATCGGGCTCACCACAGAGAGCCTGCTTCTCCCTCTGCCTGTGTCTCTGCCTCTCTCTCTCTCTGTGTCTCCCATGAATAAATAAATAAAATCTTTAAAAAAGAGAGAAAAAAAGCTGAGGGTCAAAAGCAAATGCATAGATGCGTGTGCACAGGATAGCTTGCCCTCTTAACGTGCTAGAGGCTCAGGGTGATTCACGATAATAAATATAATAAGAAATAAAAAGAAATCAAAGCGGGGTTAGGAAAACTGGTAGATCGAAACAAAATAACAACTTACAACAAAATGGGAGGAATAGTTACAACATATGCACGAGCAAAAGGTCAATATCCTGCTATTTAAAGGACGTTTCTGTATCAATTAGGAAAAGACAGACTTAAAAAAAGAAGCTGGTGAAGCATCAGCAGGCGAGTACCAAGGGGTCAGCCAATGTCGCCGGGCGCACGTGGACAGAAATGAAAACAGGGTGACGACACACCACGCTTGAGTCACCGGATTAGCAAATACTAGGAGAAGGTCATTCCCGGCGTGGAGGGAACATGGGGGGCCCAGGACCTTTCGTCGCTGTCTCTGCAGGATCCTTTGATAACTCCTACCAGGGACCTTTAAAGCACGCATAACCTGCTTGAGTTTATCCTGGCGATATAATAACGGATACGCCACCAAATAGATGGACTCGGGATTGTTCATGGCAACCTTCTAGATAAAACCAGAGCAGTGTGGTCAGCAATACAGGGTCAGTCGAGAAACCATATTCATTCAAACAGCGTCAGGAGGTGCAGCTATTAAGATGATCCAGTATGGAGCTCCTGGGGGGCTCAAGGATTGGGCGCCTGCCTTTGGCCCAGGGCGTGACCCCGGGGTCCCGGGATCGAATCCCACATCGGGCTCCCCGCAGGGAGCCTGCTTCTCCCTCTGCCTGGGTCTCCGCCTCTCTGTGTCTCTCATGAATAAATACAATCTTTTAAAAACTAAAATAAAATGCTTCAGTAGGTCTGCATTTACTGACTTGACAACGGCCAGGGATTATAATTATTGCACCAAGAATTGTCTACAGTAGGCGACATATTACGTACTCACTGTGTAAACCCGTGAGCCTGTTTTGTGGGCCCACAAAGCCGCAGAATGAGCCATCCTTCTGTGCCATGGGCTGGGGAGCGACTTTTTCTTCTTTGTTATGAATTTTATATTTTTCTGCAAGGAACGGATATTCGTCACATGGTGAAAGGGTTAAAAATGTTTCTCCGTGTTACGAGCAGAACCTACGTTCCATTTCTTAAGTCTTGGTCCTCCGGGAAGCCTGGTCTGGGAGGCCAGCCTTCGGTAGCCTCGCCCCGCCCATCACCTGCCTGCAGCTCTGCTAAGGAGCCGAGCAGAGCCTTCTGGAAGGAGAAGCTTTGCAAGCTCTCTGCACTGGAAGCATCTGCGGGTGATTAAGGGCTCTCGGCGGGCCCGTCAGACCGGAGTCGGAGCTGGTTACTCAGCCCCACTGAGCACCTGCCGTGTGCTCAGACGCCCTGGGGACGGAATGTTCTGGAAGTGCAGCGGCAGGTTAGAGCAGGAGCCCTGGCACAGGAGAGTGGCAAGGAGGGAGCCAGGCTCCCGGAGAAGCTGACGTGGGGGGCGGGGGTGGGGGGGGCAGAAAACACAGAGCCGCCTGCCTGGCATCACATCGGGGAGGAGTGAGAGGGAACCTCAGGAGTGACGGGGCGCGTTGGGCGAGCTACCAGTGGCGCCAGACACACACAGGCACGGGACGTGGGCTCACACCCGCGAGGACCAAAGAGGCACTGGCTGGTGGGGAGGAGCGGGGGCGGTGGGCAGGGGAGCAGGGAGCGGCCCCGACTCCCAACAGCCCCCACGGAGGAGGGGGAGGGCAGGGCCTGGCGGGAAGGGGTGCGGCGAGGCCGGGCCTGGACCCTCGCGGGAGCCCCCCAGCCACAGGAAGGCCTGCGAGGCCACGGGCAGCACTTTCTAGAATAAACATGATCAAGAAGAGGCTGACCTGGCAGTGGTGTGGGGGAGAACTCCCGGTCGCTCCCGCAGACGCGGCGGGCAGCCTTACTGCCACGGAAAGCAGAAACCAGGGAATTCTTGAACCCACAACCCCGCGTTTATGCGCCATTTCTCCGCCTTTCATTGAGCCAGTAACGGTGACAGACTTGTTTTATGAGCATACAGGGGAACGTGGTGATTTGAGACTCACAAATCACTAAAAGTATTTATCTGTGTGCTCCTTTTCAAGCAGAATTAATGCAAATACCACAAAAATGTTGAAGATTTTGTTTCCCAAAAAGAACTTTTGTGGCAAACACTGAATATCTCTGAATGACTTTTCTTTTTTTTTTTTAAACAAATTTTCCTGTTTTTCTCCCAATATATTTTCTTTGGGTTTGTTTTTTTTTTTAATGTTGGCTTTTATTGTGTTTTTTCTTTCTTTTTTTTTTTTGATCTCCATACAACTTTGCTCCGACCACACTTATTTTTCTGAATTCTTTTGTAATCGAATACTGTATTTTCATTTTGTACCAAAACTATGTGAAAGTTACCTCGACCAAGAAGTCCCCAGACTAATGTGTACCAGATGGGCTGCTTCTGGCATTCTGCGCACACGGCGTCCGAGTCCTGCCCAGATGGCCGGGCTGTTTCCTGAAAACGGGCTGGGCGGAGGCAGACAGGTGGACAGCCGGCCACAGGGCCGCCAGCAGCCAGACATAGAGACAACTGCAAAGGAAGGAGGAGAAGCCAGCCCTCGCGTCTCGATCGCTTTCAGATGGAGACACATTGCAGTGGGAATGGCGATCAGGGAAGATAAACTGAGTCGGGAGCACAGCAATCGCCTTACTAATTAATAGCAATTTCCACTCGACATATTTTTAGTAAGGAAAACCCCAAATAAGACTGAAAACGGTAGCTATCAAATATGGAAATTGCCTGGAAGATTATTTCTTACCAAAGGACTAAGCCGGCTAGCGATGGGAGTGCGGTTCGGGGTCTGCTCCCTGCAGCCAGATGGGGAGAGCCGCGCTATGGCCCTAGCGGGGCACTCGGCCGCGTGTCTTAGGATTTTAAAAAGGATCGAATGTGTTTCTGCAGGAAAGTCTTAAAAGTTAACCATCCAACCTCATGTTGGCTTACGAAACTTCATCTTTAGAGACGAAACAAAAGCAACTCTAAAATTCTATTTTATTGAGCTCCTCTGAGAATATGATTATACAATCACAAGGCGGAAGTGGCTTTTTGTGCTGCAGCTCCTGGCTACCAGGTCGTGACCACCGTAGCTCCTATATGCAAAATTTCAAAAGACCATCATGGAAGGAGTGATGTACATATTTGGCGGTACCTCTCACTCATCACATTTTGTGTACAATAGATGCCTAATAGTTTAAGAACAAATTTGGGTACTTTTATTTTATTTTTAATATTTAAGCAGTCAATGCTGACATTTTACATTGGTGTATTGCCCTGTGTTGGACAGCGTGCACAGAGCGCCATCGGCACTGTGACGGGGGGCTCCTTGCCCCTCCTCCACTGCCCACCACCTTCTAGCGTGCGCCTCTATTACTTGCTTTATCGATTTTAAATGATATACTTTAGCCCCTGGCCACAAAGATGAGGACATCAGCATACTTGTCCTGCTTCCCAACCGCAATTGACCCTGAATGGCACAGGGGTGAGAGGCACTGTGCCCTGCCCCATCTCCTTCCCCTTCCCCCTGCTCCCGCACAGCCTTCGCCTCTGTCCACATTCCACACCCGCGTTGTGCATTTGTTACCGTGAATGAACCTGCGCCGACACGTTGTCATCACCCAGAGCCGGTGGTAGATGTGAGGTTTGCGCTGGGTGCCCTTCAATACTGAACGGACTGTTCCTGATCTCTGCCGCTCCATATAAACTTTAGAATCAGGTTGTCCATACCCACAAAATAACTTCTTGGCATTACGATTGGGATTGCGCTGAATCCATATAGAAATCAAGTTGGAGAGAACTGACATCTTGACAACATTGAGTCTTCTTATCCATGAACATGGACTATCTCCGTGTTTACTTAACTCTTTGTTTTTTCTCATCAAATCCTACATTTCTTTGTAGGTTTCCTCACATAGATCTTGTACATATTTTATTAGATTTATACCTAAATATTTCATTTTGGGGTGGGGGGTGCTAATATAAATGGCATTGTGTTCTTAATTCCATTTGTTTATTGTATAGAATATGGGAAAACAATGGACATTTGTATATTATTCTTGTATTCTGTAACCTTCCTATAATCACCTGCTAGTTCCAGGAGTTGAGGTTTTTCCATCAGTTCTTTAGGGTTTTCTACATGGACACTCAAGTCATCTTCAACATCGCTTCATTTCTCCTTTCTCCATCTGTATGCCCTGTCCCTCCTTTTCTTGTCTTACTGCATTAGGTGAGACTTGTGGTATGATGTTAAAAGGAAGTGAGAACGGGACATCCTTGCCTTGAATCTGATTTTAGTGGGAAAGCCCCAAGTTTCTCACCATTAAGTGTGATGCTATCTGTAGACCTTCTGTAGATACTCTTTACCAAGATGAGGAAGTCCCCTCTATTTCTGTTTGCTGAGGGTGCTTATCACAAATAGATGCTGGATCTTGTCAAATGCCTTTATTGCATTATTGAGACGATATGTGATTTTTTTCTTCTTTAGCATGTTGATTTGATGGATTAATTGCTTTCCGAATGTTGGATCAGCCTTGCTTACCTAAGATAAATCTCACTTGATTGTGACGGATAATTATTTTTATGCCTTGTTGGGTTTGATTTGCTAATATTTTGTTGAGGACTTTTGCATCTGGGTTCCTGATATGGGTCTGCAGTTTTCTTTTCTTGTAATGTCTTCGTCTGGTTTTGGCACTAGGGTAGCATCTAAATTAAGAAGTATTCCCTCTGCTTCTGTTTTCTGAAAGAGATTGTAGAGAATTGGTATAATTTCTTCCTTAAATGTTTGGTAGATCACCACTCATGCCATCTGGCCTAGTGCTTTCTGTTCTGGAGGGTTTTAAGCCTCAATTCGATACCTTTATAGACACAGGCCTCTGCAGACTGCCTATTTCTTCTTGTGTGAGTTTTGGCACATTGTGTCTTTCAAGGAATTGATCCTTTCCAACCTAGGTTATCACATGTATGAGGATGGAATTTGTCATTTTGATGTCTAGGGGACCCGTGGCGACGTTCTCTCTCTCATTTCTGATACTAGTAATTTGTGTGCTCCTTTTCCTTAGAGGTGAATTGATTTTATCTATCTTTTCAAAGGATAGTTTGTGGGGTTTTTTTTTACTTTATTAATTTCCTGTTTTTATTTTCATTGATTTCTGTTCTAGTTTTTATGATTTCTTTTCATTCGTTTACTTTAGATTTAATTTGGTTTTCTTTTTCTAGCTTCCCAAGATAGAAGCTTAGGTGATTGATTTCAGATCTTTCTTCTTTTCTAATATAAGCATTTAGTGCTATAAATTCCCCTCTAAGCACTGTTTTCACTGCATCAGACAAACTCTGATAAGCCGTGTTTTCATTTTCATTTATTTCAAAATATATATGAGATTTCTTTTTTGACCCACATGCTATTTAGAAGCTTTTTTTTTTTTTTTTTTTTTTTTTTTTTTTTTTTTTTTTATCTCCGTGTGTTTGGGGGTTTTTCAGCTATCTTTCTATTACTGAGTTCTGGTTTCGTGCCACTGTGGACTGACAGCAGACATTGTATGATTTCTATTCTGTTAACTTTGTTGAGATGTGTTTATGGCCCAGAACATGGTCTGTCATGATGAATGTTCCGTGTGAGTGTCCATGAATGTGTATCCTGCTGTTGAAGTAATCTGTAGACGTCAAATGTACTCACTTGATTGATGGTGATGTTGAGTTCAACTATGTCCTTACCGATTTTCTGCCCAGTGGAGACTCCATATTTTTATTCAATTATTTGAATCAGTGTCACCAGTGCACTGTGTTCCTATGACCGCTGTCATGATTTTCTATCGATCTTTGGTTTTCAGCGCATTGACTACAATGAACTTAAGTGTTGTTTTCTTTGTATTTATTCTGCTTGGGGCTTGCCGAGCTTCTTAAATCTATCAATCTAGCCTTTCCACCAAAATTGGAAAAATTTCAGCTGTTATTTCTCTCCTCTGTTCCTTAGACTATAATTAAATCTATGCTCAACGTTTTAATATTACCCATGGGCTCCTGAGAGTCATTTCATTTTCTGAATCATTTTTTCCTTCTCTGTTCTTCTGACTGCATGAGCACATGCAAAATGATTGATAACATTATCTATTTAAATGTGAGCTAGAGTCTGCTAGTAGGCTGAGGATTATAAAATACAGGAAATTTGCCCAGTGTCTCTCCTTCTTCCTGCTATCCCCCATCCTCTCCAAATCCTCCTGCTTTGGGTTACTACCCAGCACCTTTATGGGGGTGCTTCCATCTATTATTCTGAGTTGATGCTTGTCATCGGTGAGAGGAATGGGCTTGCTAGGAGCTGCCTGGCCATGAATGGAAGCAGAAGCTGTTGTATGTGACTCTTTTGTTCCCAAGAAGATCACAACAATATTTAAAAATATTAAGGCAAAAACAGCCAAGGAAAGAAAAAATCAGCCATAGTCTGGAAATCAGGAATAGTCTGAAATCTCTCAGAGAAGAATTATACTCCTTGACCAAATCTTTGTAACTTCACATTACAATTTCTTCAGATGCAAATCAGCACCACACATTTTATTTTTAATGTTGAAAATAGTTTACTGATTTATATTTAGACTGACAACTAAGTCATCCTTATGCAAACAACAGTAAAGGCCTTTCTGCAGCTCCAGCGTCGGGCGTGGGTAGGTTCCCTCGGGCTGTGTTGCATCCCTGGGGAGGCCACAGCTGGGCACGGGATGGGCACTTGGTGATCAGCTGGCTTTGTGGCCTCGTGTGCCCCACTGGGAGAGACAGAACCTGTCATGTTATTTTCCACTTTCCTTTGGCTGGGTGTTAAACTCACTTAAAAAAAAAAAGAAAATAAAAACAAACACGGGAGCAAAACCCAAAGTTGAGCATCTTTCTCTTCGGCATCGTGCTTATCCCAGAGCCCTGCCCCTGCTCCCCATCACAGGGCTGGGCCAACCTGCCATTGTGGGGGAGCCTGGATCCCCTCCCACCGCCCGGGGAAGCAACGCCCTGAGCCAAAAAGATGACCTCAATTTGAGAGAACCAGAGCGCTGCTGCGCCGTCGGGGTGTGAGGAACGGTTCTGGGGCTGGCTCTGGGGTGCTGGGAGCCCTGGGGGCGGGAGCTGCCCACAGGAGGCCGGCCTGTCCCATCCCACAGGCTGGGTGCTGGGCTCCAGGCCCGGCAGCCCTGAACCTCAACCGAGCTGGGACGGGAGCGTCTAATAGATGATCTCACATGCACGGCTAAGTCAACCTCGCACGTCACCCGGTGATGCAGTCACGCCGACAGAATGCCTCCCGGATACTCACGCGGTGATGAGATGTGAGAGGCCGTGGGCGAGCTCGTGCTTTCCTTTTAAGGCCAGGATGGACCCTCTGAACACATCAACGCGTCCAGCTGGAAATGAGGCCTTGGGGCAATGTCACCGTGACCTGTGCCCTCTCTTATCTTACCAATGGCCACCTATTAAACGGGGGGGGGGGGGGGGGGCGGATCCTGGGTGGCCCGGGTGGCCCAGTGGTTGAGCATCCGCCTTGGGCTCACAGGGTCCCAGGATCGAGTCCCACATCGGGTTCCCCGCAGAGAGCCTGCTTCTCCCTCTGCCTGTGTCTCTGCCTCTTTCTCTGGGTCTCTCATGAATAAAAAAACAAAGTCTTTAAAGATATATATAAATAATGTTTCGCTGCAATATTTTACGAGATGAAACTGGATGTGAAGAAAGTATGCTGAGCAACAGACGAACCCGGCAGAGGCAGGAGTGGCGGGATGGGCCCCTTGTCCTCAGGCGCCGCCGCCCACCCGGCCCCGGCCCCGGCCCCCTCGCTCATCTCTAGGTGACGAGATGTTCCCTCCGCCGTCCCTCGGGGCCGCTCGGGACAGGGGCCAGCCCCAGCCGCAGCCAGCACAGCCTCTTGGCAGGGCCCCGCCCCGCGTGTTTCTCCCCGTGTCTCTGGCCTAAAGTGGACTTTTGGGAGAAGGGAAGAGATGGGGGTGAGGGTGCGGTCGTGTCATCTTCCCGCCCCGCCCCCGGGGCGCCCCAGCCGCCGTGTCACCTGCCAGGACACTCAGCAGCCGCCCAGACCCGCGCCAGGCTCGCTCCCGACGCGCTGGACGCTGGTGGGATTCCCGACTCGCCCGCCAAGTGATTTTCCGATTCCTTAGGTTTTTGTTCTTGTCTCTGTTTCTTCCCAGAATCACCCGGGGGGCTCTCACAGACACCAGACAAATGAAAACTGTCAACTTTTAGGCTTGGCCGTTGTTGATTTATCTGTGGGCAAAACTAACACAATCCTCCCGGACGCTTTTAAAGTGGCAAGTGCGGCCCGCCTCGCCTCGTGTAAATTTAAAAATGAATGAAAGTAATTCAGTCAAACTGTAAAATGTGAATTTAGACAGAGAACTTCAGGCTGAAAATAAACATTTGCGGATCCTTAAAATACCAGTGACGGCAGTGAGGGTGGTTTTCTCCCTTAATTGCCACGTTCGCGTCCAGAAATAGAGGGACCTCTGTGCTGGGCGCGGAGCGTGAAGCCACAAGCACCCTTCTCCGCGCTTCGCCCAAAAAACAAGAATCAAGGGACGCTCCAGCGCCCGTCGCTACCCCGCCGAGTTCGCTTGGACGGCCGAGCACCCGTGGGGGGCTGCGCGCGAGCCGGCTCTTCACCCTTCTAGCGTTTAGCGGCAGAAACTCTTTTTTTTCCCCAAATACAATCTTGGCCCATCACGTCCGTGGGGCAGAGGGAGCTCCCGGGCCAGCCCCAGACGGCATCGCCCGTCCCCGCTGCAGCCCAGCAGTGAGACCTAGAGTTCAGTGGGTCCTCTGCCCTGGGGGGGATCCCGACCCCTCCAGGAGCACCAGCCTCGGGGCACCCCCCCAGGATGTCCTAGGTGTCCAGGTGTCCTAGGAACACCGCCCCCCAGGAGCTCCCCATTCCCCTTCCAGGAGGGACGTGAGCCCTGAGCCCCCAGTGGGGGCCGAACAAGAGGAGGCCGTATGTGGGGCTCCCTGGCAGGGAGGTGCCTCCTTTGGGGCAGACGGTGGCAGGATGGCGCGGCCTCTGGGGGTGTCACCTGCAGGTGCCCTGGTCCCCGCGGCAGCGGTCCCGCCCTGGCTCTGTGCCCCGAGCCCTCACTGCTGGGGGGGGGGGCAGCCGCCCTCACAGTCTCAGGCCTGATGGACAGAGGCCGCGCACAGGTGCCGGTGACCCGCGGGAAGATCCCGCCGGGGACAGCTGGGCCCGGGGTCCGCGCGTGGGGAGCAGCCCGCGGGGCCGGCCCGTTCACAACCCCCGCATGGCGGGGCCCGGCGGAGCAGCGTCACACGGGCGCCAGGCAGGCTTACTATGCGTGTGGGTCCCCGGTGTCTCCCTTCTCCCGAGTCCCGGGCTGAGTGCCTGCGCTGACCCCTGGGGAGGTCCCACTGCAGGGGACCCGGGCCCCCTGTCCCTCCCCTCCGGGGACGCCCCCTGGCCGTGCAGAGCCGGTTTCATCTCTAGGAAGCCAGCCCTCCATGGCCGCTGGGCTGTGTGCCCATTTAAGCGCCCTTCCAATTTCAGCATTTTTAAGAAATTTCCCGTTTTTATTTTATTTTTTTATTTAAATATTTTATTTATTTATTCATGAGCAACACAGAGAGAGAGAGAGAGAGAGAGAAAGAGAGAGGCAGAGACACAGGCAGAGGGAGAAGCAGGCTCCATGTAGGGAGCCCGACACGGGACTCGATTCCGGGACTCCAGGATCACCCCCTGGGCCGAAGGCGGCGCTAAACCACTGGGCCACCAGGGCTGCCCGGAAATTTCCGGTTTTTAAAGTCACTGGATGTTCCCCTGCCGCGTGGTGTGGGCCAGGGACCCGGCGGACCGTCGTGCCAGGGACGGCGGGGTCCCCCCGGGGCGGGTGCCCCCCCGTCTGCACCGCCCACGCTGCTTCCACGCTGAGGCTTTGCAACACTCTTCCAGAATGATCCTGGCTCTTCCCGGTGTTCTCTCCCCGAGCGCCTCCGTGAGAGCCCGTCTCCTGCCCGTGAGCTCCCGCCCTCCCCGCCCTCGGTGCCCACGACGCCCTGGCCCCCCTCCAGGAGCGCCCAGACCCCCTCTGGCTCCTGCACGTTGCCCTCGCTGCCTCCCAGCCTCTCCCTGTTCCCCAGCCTCCGGGGTACACCGTCGGCACACGTGTCTGCCCTCCTTGCTGCTTCTGGAAGGTTCTGGGGGGCGAGAGCTCTCGCTGCTAGGGCTCCAGCTCCAGGCGGAGTGTGGGGCCCACCCCGGCTCCAGGCTCTCCCCGCGCCTGTGGCTCCACGTTCGCGTTTGCAAGGCTTACAGGACTTACGTTCCCTTTTATGGCGAGGAGCGCAGCTCTGCTTTGTGTCTGGGGCTGGAGCTGTCAGTACGTCCCTCCGTCCCTCGGTCCCTCCGTCCCCTGTCCAGGCTGCGCGGAGTCTGGCCCCAGATGGAAGGCAGCCCGTGCCGCGCCGCAGCAGGGGTTCAGGGCCCGGAGGGGGCACAGGACGGACGCACAGACACTGGGGGGGGCTCTGCGGGAGGGGGACCCCTGCCCCAGCCAGTGCAGCCGGAGGCGCCAGGAGGACGGTGCCCCCCGCGCGACGTGGCCCCCGGGACGGGGAGCCCAGGCCGCATTTATTTAGAGCCCACCGAGGTCTCCGCTACCCCATCGCCTCTCTGGGCCAACGTGGCCCGCGGCCCCGTTCCCGGGTGAGCACGCAGGGCGCCCCAGCCGGCGGGAGGACACAGAGCCCCCGCGGCCCCCGGGCCTTCCCGGCTGAGGCCGGCCTCCCCGCGCCCTGACTCCGCGGCCGCAGCGAGGGCCGCGTCTCCGCCCGCACCGCCCCGGGCCCGGCCTGCACCCGGCTGCAGGCTCCGAGAGCACGGGGTCCCCTCCCTGTCACCCCCTCGGCGGCTCCGACCCTGGCCACTTCCCGCGGCCTTCGTCCTTGGACGCCGAGTCACCGGGACAAGCTGTGTTCTTCTCGGAGGTTCTGACCACATTTCTTTCCTCTTGACGCCAGAAACGCACGTCTGCACGCCCGTCCACCTGCTTCCTGTCGTGCAAAGGCCTCCACCGGCGCCGGGAGACGCGCTCGTGGAACAGGCACCAGGCACCCCGGTTCCGAGCCGGCGACCCCGCACTCCATCCGCGTTCTGGGGCGCGGCGCTCTCCCCAGACCCCGGCTCTTCCCCTTTCCTTCCCGCTGTGCTTCGGCGGATGGGAGGCGCGTCCCGAGCGGTGGGGTCCCTCCCTGGAGTGGGTCACGCGGGGCCGCTGCGCCCGCACACAGCCCGGCTCCCCCAGCTCTCGGTCGGGCCCCAAGGCCCCCGCAGGACCCGCACAGCGGCCGCCCCGGCCGCCCCGGCCGCCAGCGCAGGTCGGTCCCTCTTCCTCTTGCCAAACTTCCGGCATCTCCTGTCTGGGCCTCACATTCCGGAACGTGAGCAGGTGTAGGACGGCCTGGCCTCACGCCTGGCGCCCGCGAACGACACTTGGGCCTCTCCGTCCGTCTTCAACCCCGGGAACGTCCCGGGACCCGTTCTGTGTTTCCTTCCCCGGATTCTAGGTTTCTCACCTGGAGCTGCCGTCAGGTGGTTTTGGGGGCACCTGGGGGCAGCCACCGACTCTTCATTTCTCCATCGTGTCACGTCTTCGTCTGTTTTCTGCACACTTTAGACATTTCTTCCCCTTCCTCCTCCGGCCTCCCCACGGAGTTTTTATGTTGAACACTACGTTCCGGATTCCGAGGGCTGTTCTTGCGACGGCTGCGGGATTTCCAGGGGCCTCCCCCAGCCCCTCCGGCTCTGGCACGTGGAGCGTCCCTGGGAGCCTGGGCCCCGCTTCAGACTGTGGGACCTGCGGCTGTGCAGGGACTGTCGGGGGCCATCGCGGCTGTGTCAGCTGAGCCTGTCCCCGGCCACTCTGCCTCCTTCCCAGACAGTTTCTCCCCCGCGTCCCTGCAGCTCAGGGCCTCACACCCTTGGCGCCCTCGACTCCTCTCGCTCTCCCTCTCTGATGTAATCTCAGCAGATCTCCCATGTCCACCTTTGAGTGCCCCAGGACCCATGTCCCCCCCACCTGCCCCAGGCTCGCTGGGGGGCCTTCACCCACCTGGACTCCTTCACTCCCCGGGCCTCTCCTCGGGGCCGCGCTCCTCTCCCCAGGAGGACGGTTCCCAAGCACCAGCGAGGCCCACCCTGTGCAGTGCCGGGGTCCCCTCACCCAGCCCAGGGCCCCCACCCCACCCCCGCAGTGCTGGTCCTCATGCACCAGCCAGCAGGCAGCTGGCCCAGGGTACGGCTTGCTGTGCCGGTCCCTGCCTGGACTGCAAGCGGTAGAGGCCCTCACTGCCACATCCCGGGGGCACCTAGGTGGCTGCCCTGTTTGCTCGATGCTCTACCTACTGGCCCAAGTACTCTTCTGAGTCACCTGGTGTGGACGCAGCAAGCAGCCGAGGGAGAGAAGAACCGGCCTCCAGGACATCGACACACGTGCACTGGGCCAGTGCGAGGTCACAGAGCCCCCACGGGCTCTGGCTCCAGGTGGCCTCTGTCCTGGACTCTGTCCAGGTCGCTGCCAGGCCTGCATCGGCCCCACATAGCCTCCTGCAGCTCCGGCAGCTGCATCAGGTCCTAGGTGATCAGACAAGGCTGCTGACTCCCTGTCCTCAGTTCTGTCCTCACCACCCCCACCCCCACCCCTGGCTCGTACGTGTGTCAGATGAAGGCCGGGGGCTGTCAAAGGACAGCGCCTCTGTGTTCACAGTGGACCCTGGAGACACCCCGTGACCCTGGGACTGGGGGACGAGACTTCTGCAAGTACTGGGTCATATAGCTCTGACCTGGGGCCACGTGATTGTCTTTTATGCCTTTTAAAGAAATTAAATAAAAAATAAAAATCAATACCTGGAAACAACTGGAAACAAATTCACAGATATTAAGTTACTTCAAAATACACTACTTCAAGTTTCAAGGAATCACAGAAAACCCTTAGCCTGCCCTCGAGACCACGCACCAGCTGTGCACTGGCTTCCTGAACTGCGGTAGATGATGCACCAGAGCAGGAGCCGTCACCACATTAACCACCAGGACCTCCCACGTGAGGGAGAGACGCACCAGAGAAGCTGTACAGAGTCAACCAAATGATGTAAAATCTCTTTAATAATAAATCTGAACTAGGGGCCCCTGGGTGGCTCAGTGGTTGAGTGTCTACCTTCGGCTCAGGTCGTGACCTTAGGGTCCCGGGATCGAGTCCCACGTCGGGCTCCCGGCACTGGGCCTGCCTCTCCCTCTGCCTGTGTCTGCCTCTCTCTGTGTGTCTCATGAATAAATAAATAAAATCTTTTTAAAAATCTAAAAAAAATAATAATAATAAATCTGAATAAAAAGTAGCTGCGACCTATGCTTTTTTTCCTCTTAAATATACGCCTATTTTCTAAATCTCTCCACTGACAAAGCTTAGAAACCATGACAAGCTGGTAGCAATGAGCACCCGCCACCCAAACTGTGGTCTCTACAGACCATTTCTCACCTGAGAAACCAGGACTTCCTGAAGAAACAGCTGTGTGAGGTTTGGGCCAGGAAGTGCTCAAGATGAGCCTGGCTGGAGCAGGAGGGGGCCTGGGGCAGGCTCGGGGGAACGCCCGTGGCCGCGGTGTGACATCTGACCTACAATGTGGAGAGGGACAGGTGGCAGCGCACGAGCACATCCCAGAGTGACCCAGGGACGAGGGATACGCCGCCAAGGGCGCCACTACCCTTCTGGAACAAGGCTGGCAACACAGGTGCCTGGTCTTCAAAATTACTCCAGACATTTAAAAAATTAGTTTTCTAAATTATGAAAATGTTATAGGAAGTGTGGAAACCCCAGAGAAATGGAAAGAAGAGTAGAAAGAAGGGATGAACCCCCCAAACCTGGTCTCACCCTCCAACGCACGTGCTGGCTTCCAAAGCATCCGTGAGACCGAGAGGGGCCCCGCTGGCTCCCCAGGACATGCACCGCCTGACCTCGTGTTGCAGATGCAGGAAAGCACGGCCCCGTCCTTAACGCCATCCCGGGGCCACACGAGCCCCCAGCGCTCCTGCCTCCAGCGGCAGCCGAGGGATCATCCTCCGTGGGGTCGGATTCCGCCCGGCTGCACCCCACACCCTGCGGGCCACTTCAGGGCGACGAGGGTTCACCTGCTTTACCTGCTTAGCTTCTCATGTGCTTGCTCCGATAGACGTCGACGAGCCCTCCCGTGTGCGGGCTTGGGGCTCAGAGAGGAATGTGACGTCCTGGCAGGGACCGCGGCCCTGGGTGGTGGACGAGAGCACCGGCTCCTGGAGGCCACGGGCCCTGCAGGGCCAGGGCCTGGGAAGCCCCTCCCCGGCCTGCCCACGGGGTTCCCCGGCCCCAGGGACAGGCCGCGGGGGCCGCGCTGCTCTCCAGGGCCTTCCCCGCGGGTCGGCTGGCCGCAGTGAGCCCCATGTGACCGGCACGCTCCCCTTCATGCTGGGGACGCCTTTCAACTTCCCCGTGAAACAGGGGGAAAGTGCAGCTGCATGGAAGCAAGTGCCAGAGACGCGGGGGCTCGACTGAGAATGTGAAAGGGATGCGCTCGCCCCAATTCCGCCAAGAATACTTGTCCCCCCAGCCGTGGTGCTCATCCCCCAACTAGAGGAGTCAGGCTGGGCCAGGCCACCTGCCTGGGATGGTGAGGCCGATCTCTGCCAGGGCTGGCCTGCCGCTCCCAGGACCTCTCCCCCGTCTGCAGGCACATCTCTCAGAGCCCGCTGTCTCTTTGGGCCTACACGGCAGGGTCCCGGGACGTGGACGCTGGGGAGACCTCGCACACCCTAGCTGTTGGGGATGGTTCCCCCAGGAGCACTTCCTGCCCTTGCAGCACCGAGAACCGAGTAGGAGGGAGATGCAGCAGGGATGAGGCTGGGAGCGGTGCCCAGAGCTGGGGGCCTGAGGGGGCACTGCGGGCCAGGTGGGGTGAGGGCCCCCTGCCTCCTGGGGCTCCTGCTGCAGGCGGTGAGGCAACCACCTGGGCTCTGGGAGACCAGAGCGTTTCCATGCAGACTTAGCGGCACCCGAGTGTCCTGGTGGGAGGGAGGTACCAGGAGGGAGCGCCAGGAGGGAGCACCAGGTGGAGGCCCATTGTGTCCCCAGACGGCGCGGCCTCCCCAGCCTGCTCCCCCTCAGCAGGAGTAGAGATTGAGGTGAGCGTGTGACCTGCCTGGGCCGGTCGGTGCAGACCCGGGATGCGGACCACGGTCTCCACATTGAGGGCGCAGCTCCCCCATGTGCTCAGCGATGACCTACACGAGCACGAGCACGAGGCCGGCATGAGCGGAGGCGCGCTGGGCCTCTCAGACGGGGCGGGGTGGGGGGGGCACGGCTGCACGCAGGGTCCTGGTGGGACACGAAGGCTCCCTGGCTCCAGCTCAGCACCATTATTACGACAGGGACCCCCGGCAGAGGCCTGGAAGGCTCCAGCTGAGGCCGAGGCGGCCGGAATCAGCCTTCTGCTGGGCCGTAACTGGGCTGCGCAAGAGCCGTGCCCCCGGCAAGCACACCGTACGCCCCAGGAAAGCCCAAGGGCCGGCGGAGGCCTGCCTGCTGCACGCTCAGCCGACGGCACCAACGGGGCGGCGTCCTAGGGGGGCAGCCTGTCACCCTGGGGTGGGAAGTGGTTGCCACTCACAGAGGCTGCTGGGCTCCGGCCTGAGACCCGGGTCCTGCCCCAGCCTGGAGAGCTGTCTGCTTTCCAGACAGCGTCTGACACCATGTGAGCGTGGACGGTGACACGGGGCCCCAGCACGCCAGGGACCCTCGGTGGGAACCTCCCCGCAGGGACGGAGCACAAGATGGCCTGTGTTGTCCACGTGGGACTTGGACACGCTCTTGTAGGCGGGAGTGTTCTGGGATTGGCATGGGGTTAAGGGACATAGTTCTCATCTCAACGTTGGCCCATCTTAAAAAACCCAAATAATATCAAGCATCGCATTCCTAAAGCTAAAAATAAAAGTGCAACCCAACATTTCCTAAGACACAAATGTCCTGGCCAAGAACTTTCGTGGCTGCAAATCCCACTGCAAAGCAAGGTTCAGACAGGAAAATAAATCACTTGCTCCCAAACAGACATGGGGGAACCAGCCCTGCGGGGCCGTGACCTCTGGTAACCCCTGCCGCTCCCCTTCACACGCGTTTTCTGCACTGAGACCAGATGAGTCCTCAGACATGGACCATGGCACGTCAGCAAAGGGGGCCCCTCTGGGCTCCGGGGTTGGGGGGCCTGGGCTTGACCCATCTCCCAGTCCGAGGGCTCGGGCCACCCCAGACCCCAGCCCGCAGGTGGTCCTGGGCACGGAGCGACGGTGCCCTCAAGCCCCGCGGTGGGAACGTGGAAAACAGACAGGGACCTTGGCTCGCCGTGGCCCTGCGAGCACAGCCTCCAGCGGCGCCCCTCCTGCCTCCCCAGGTCTCGCTGAATCACAAGAAGCAGTCACGTGGGAGCAGGGCATGCGGTCCCACGAGAGAAATTACTCAGTTTCTAGAATACACACAGAGCCCCGAGGGAGCTGGGCCACCCCATGATTCCTCTTGTTCCAGGATGCAGAGGTGTTCGGTGGAGGCCCCAGTCTCACCCTCTGGTCAGCCAGCGGGTAGGGAGGGGGAGGGGTCCCACCCGCAGCCCCTCCCCTGGCGCAGCAGGTGCTGGAGAGATGCCACCCCCCGGAGAGGTCCCAGACGTAGGCCGAGATCTTCTGGGAAGCTGCAGCCCTGCTGCCCTCTGCCGAGGGGCCCGGGGCCCCCATGTGGCAAGAGCTGCCATCGAGGGCCTGCAGGACCCGCCATCCCCGCCCCCACACCAGGCGTGCACTCTGTGAAGGCCACACCCTCTGGAAAAAAGGGGGAGCCCATCCGGGCGTCCAGGATGCTGCCCCTTCCCGGGCCCCCGCAGGGCACTGTGCTGGGCCCAGAGATCCTCCTGTGTGCCCAAAGGGACGTGGTGTCCATGAAGTGAGTGCCCATGGCCGGGGCAGGAGCTGCCTGGCAGGACAGGGCCCGGCAGAGAAAAGATGGGCTTGTCAGCCTGAGAGCAAAAACAGGCAAGGGTGGGCTGGCCACCCCGGAAAAACGGACCAGGACTTCGGGGAGTTCAGAAATGCCCCCGGGGCTGAGATCCAGGTGTGGAGACACGCACGCGGCCAGAGGGGCCCTGGAGCAAAGCTGATGGCCAGCACCCAGGAGAGGACAGGTCCACAGGGCACAGATGGGAAGGGCCCCTGGGGACAGACCCTGGTGCAGGTGCAGGCTCAGGTGCAGGTGCAGGGGCAGAAGCAGGTGCAGGTGCAGGCACAGGCGTAGGCACAGGTGCAGGGGCAGGGGCAGAAGCAGGTGCAGGCACAAGCACAGGTGCAGGCACAGGTGCAGGGGCAGGTACAGGCAGGTGCAGGTGCAGGCACAGGAGCAGGTGCAGGCAGGTGCAGACGCAGGTGCCAGTGCAGGGTCAGGAGCAGGTGCAGGGACAGGTGTACATGCAGGTGCAGGTGCAGGTGCAGGGGCAGGGGCAGGTGCAGGGGCAGGCTGCAGGCATCTAGTGTCCTCTGTCGGCCATTGGCCACTGACCCCACTGAGCTGTGCCAGGACAAGGCCCCACTCTCTGGGCCCGAAGTGCATGTCCCTCAAGAACTGGGCACTTTAGTTTTTTATTTTTTACTTTTTAAAGATTTATTTATTCATTAATGAGAGAGAGAGAGAGAGAGGGAGAGGGAAAGAGAGAGAGAGAGAGAGGCAGGGACCCAGGCAGAGGGAGAAGCAGGCTCCCTGCAGGGAACCTGATACGGGACTCGATCCCGGGACCCCGGGTCACGCCCTGGGCTGAAGGCGCTAAACCGCTGAGCCACCGGGGCTGGAACTGGGCACTTTAGCCCTTTCTTTGGACTTTACTGTTTGGTCTAATTTCCCCTTGGGGCCTCGGGGGGCAGGGCTCTGGACACACCAGAGGTACCTCATGGGGGTCTTGGGCATCGTCTGTTACTCCCCCCCCCCCAGAGAGACATTGTTTGGAACAGGCAGGACAAGGGTGCAAGGGGGTCTCTGGGGGCCAGGGTGGGGTGGCCTCGCGAGGGGGCCAGGCCACCTCCTTTCACACCCCGCCCCCTGCCCCATACCAGGGCCCCTTCCCCGTGTCCTGCAGACGGACACGGCCTCTGCTTGGGCTCATCCCTCCGGCCCGGGGAGCGGGGGTGAAGGGGCACGGGGTGGCCCTGCGTGGAGGGGCTACGGCTCCTGCTCCAGGGCCAGGAGATGCGAGGCTTGCTCGCTCCGTCTGGGACGCGATGTGACACGGGGCCCCCCACGTCCTCGCCTCGGCGGGCGGCACATCCCGAGGCTGGTCTGCCTCCTCCCGGGAGGCCACCTGGCAGGGCGGCGGCGGGGAGCGGCGTGAGCGTCCCTTGCTGGGCGGCCGCCGAGCCCCCCCAGGCGGAGGACAGTCGGGCCCGGTCCCCGTCCGCCGAGCTGGGCCTTGGCGCATCGCTCTTCCGCTATAAATATCCGTGTGAGTCAGAGGACAGACGCTTCCAGCAGGGCCGCCGGCCTGTCCCGGCGGCTCCGCGGCCCGTGAGGGTCCAGGCCCCCCCGCCCCCTCGCGCCAGGCCTCGGCCTACTTTCCAGGCCAAGCGAGGCTTCAATGGAAAATGATGAACAAAGGAAGGATTTCTGCTGCTGGTGGCCAGCTCCGCGGGGCTGGGGCTGGGGCTGGGGCTGGGGTACCCGTGCGTCCCGGGAGCTGGGGGAGGGGCCTCGGCCGGCAGGAGCCAGCACCGTGTCGCAGAGGGCCCCCCGGGGTCCAGGGGCCTGCCCCGGCCTCCCTGCCCCCTTCCCGCAGACGCCAAGCCCCCAGAGCAACCCAGGGAGTTCGGAGGCGTCGTGGTCCCCCTGCCAGGAGCCCGGCTCCCGGGGAAGTGCGGCTGCCCGGGCCAGGGCAGGCCTGAGGCCCGACCCCAGACGCCCCCTCCGCCCCTCTGCGGCCTCCGCTTCCTACCCCGTCCACCTCCGCCAACCCCAGCGGGAGCCCTGAGCAGCCTTGACCCTGAGCCCCGGGGCGGCTGGGACGCCAGAGGGCGCGGCTCCTGGGCCTGGGGACGCTCCAGCAGCCCCGCCTGCCAGGGGCCCCGTCGTAGGGACCCAGAGAAACGGCTCCTCCCCGTCCTGCCCGCTCCCCGGCCCACTGCTCCCGGGCCGCCCACCCCATCCGCGCCCCGCAGTGCGCCCGCCTCGGTGGGACCCACAGACACACAAGTTTACAGGAATCGGGAATGTGTTTGGCCAACGGTGCCGGCTCTGGGCTCCTCCGGGAAGGCCTGGGATCGAAGAGAAGATAGAGTCCGGTAAGGGCGTGTGCCTGCTTTTTAGATCTTCGTGGATTTCCCCCCACATTTTCTACAGAGAGCGCTGCTCCCCGCGGCCCCGGAGGAGCACGCTCCTGTCACGCCCGCCGCCCGCTCGGTGGTCCTATGGGGTCCCTGGCCTCCCGCCCCTCCGCAGGACCCCCCAGGCCTGCTGGCGCCCCCGGGCCCGGGCCCCGCTGCCGCATGGGGTCGCGGGGGCAGCAGCACCAGCGCCCCTGGGAACTGGCCACACCGCACGCCGAAACGCATCCCGAACCGCATCCCGCAGGCTCCCGGGGCACAGACACTGGCAGCACCGGCACTTTGGCAACTCGGAGACCAAAACTCTCGGCGTTTGTAACGGTTCTAGGTTCTAGGAGGCAGGAAATGAACATTTGGGGGAGGTGGAGACTCGTGCAGCACTTTCGGGGAACAGAGGGATTCCCAAGCAGCTGGGCAAGTTCCTGAGCAGGGAGGGGGGGCGTACCCCCCACAGCCTGGCGCGCGGAAGATACGATGCTGCCTGTTCCCACCCGGGAAGCGTGTTTCAGTGCCCACGGATAACCCCCGTCCCCCGAGTTTGTACCCACTCAGCCATCTCCAGCGGGCGACAGCTCCCGCCCCCCCGAAGCCCAGCATTTGCTAGCTTTGGCCAGGATGCCCTGGATACGGCCCCTGTGCAGCCGGCCTGTGGGTGCAGTGTCCTGAGAGGTCACACGCGGGGCTTCCTGCCCGTCTGGGACCTCATCACCCTCGTGGGGGCAGAGTGGACAGGGGTGGAGACTGGCTCCCCTCCAAGTCTCCAAGGAAGTGGCTTTCTCAGGGCCAGGGCTGTGTCCTCCCACAGGGACCACACCCAGCACAGCCCCACCTGGGGCAGGTGACAGGCTGCGGGGCCTGGGTCTGGGCCTGGAGGTCACTCGCAGGCTGTTAAGGTGAGCCCCAACACCGGGACGTCAGCGCAGGCCCTACCCACAGCCCTGAGTCTCACCCCAGCCCTGAGCACACACACCCCAGCCCTGAGCGCACACGTCCCAGCCTTGAGCACACGTGCCCCAGCTCAGGGGGTTCAGAGGGCACGGGAGCACCTGGCTGGCTTAGGAGGGCACACGGCCCACAGAGAGGAGCCAGCGGGTGCCCAGGGCCCCACCTGCCCTCGCACCGCCCTGCTGGCCGGCAGAGACCCTTCCCCAGGAAGACACTGGGTGCTGTCCTGTCCCTGATGGAGCAGGAAGGACTCCAGGAAGGTCTGCAGACCCGAGATCTCATCCACGTGGGGAAGCCTTAGCCTGCCCGCTACCCGGGCCTCCCCCCACCTGGGCCATGTCCCCGAGGCGCCCCCACGCGCCTGTTCCTCTGCTCACGGCCTGAAGGCCACGCCCCACTCCCTCCAGCACGGCGGGGTACCACCGGCCCATGTAGGTAACCCGGGGCCTCTCGGGTTGGGCCTCCCCCTGGGATGCACCGGGGACTGCCTGGGCCCTGGCAGCCCCCCTGGGCCCTGAGGACGCGCCATCAGCCGGCTCCTGACGCCTCCGGCTAGAAATACGCGCTCTGCAGAATCGCTAAAAGCCGTCCTGCTGGTACAGGGATCCAGCGGCCAAACCACTGCTCGAGCGCTTTCCCCGTGGGAAACCCAGATCCAGCAAGGCCCGAGGTCCGAGGAGGACTTCGCGCTCCGTGCACCTCTGTGTGTCCTGATCCAGGTTGGCCTTGGCTGATAAACAGCAGGGTGAGATACTTTAGTCTACATTTCTCGGTTCCACTGCACACACTCGCCACGCTTCTCGCCCTCCGCGTGCGCCCTTCACGTTTCCATGCTCTAGTTTCTGCGCAGAGTCCTTCTCCCGGCCTACCTTCCACTCCACTGGCTCTCCTTCTAACTACATCTATCACGGAGTCGAGCCACTGACGACTGAACCCACATTTTTAAGATCATATTTGTTTTTCAGTCCATGAGTTTTTACCTTCGTGTGTTGTGATTTTCACTTTTAGAAATTCTACGTGGTCACGTTCAGGTGGCTGGATGGTGTTTTTAGAGTCACACGCTCCTCATTCAAAAGCTACATCTCTTTTTTATTTACTTAATTATCAGACGTTCTGCTCCGAGAATCCCATCGTGGAGTAATTTGTGAGCCACGCTCTGGTGCCCGCGGTTTCTCTGGCTCATGCGCAGGGCCCTGTTGCCTTTCCAGCGTGTGATCACTTGCCATGATTCCACGTCTTGGACCTCGGGTCCATGGGAGCCCCTTGCGTCAGGTTGAGCTTGGGTTTTTCCCACCGATGCTGCCGCCTGAAGCCGCTGCAGCCAGAGTGGTGCGGACGTTAGAGACTGGCGGTGCCCGGGGGGCAAGGTTGGCCGTCCTGCGTGGGCAGGATCTCCCCTGGGCTGTGTCCTGGTCCACGCGGGCCTCCAGGCCAAGCTCAGGCCCGATCCGGGCTCCTGCACGCACCCCAGGACGGCCTCCTGATGCTCACTCCTCACCTGCCAGCTCGCTCCGGTGTCTGAGGAAACAAGGTTCATGTTCTATTCAGCACTTGTGCTTCCAGGGGGAGTGGCGGGCAGGGAACCAAGTCCCCATCTGCCAGAAATAGAAGTGCTCTGTGCGCACAGGAGGGCTCCCCTGCCCGGCCGGGCGGGGGGGGTGCTGGGAGCGAGGGAAGGCAGGGCTGCCCCGGCTGCCCGCAGCTGGCCCCTGCACCGATGCCCAGGGTGGGGCCGCGGGAGTCAGCGATGCTCCTGGGCGCCCTGCTGAGGTGCCGGCTGCACGAGAGCACGAAAGGCGTGTGCACGGGGCAAGGCCAGGAGCCAGATGCTCGCCTCAGGCATTCTGCTCCCAAGACGCCCCGTGAGTCCTGAATGACCTCGTGCCGTCAGCGAGGACGAGGAGGCCAGAGGACCAGGCGTTGGGCTGCGGGGTGGGGGCTGTGTGCTGAGAAGCGACCTTGTGAGCAGAGGGGAGCTCCTGCCTCCTGCCCTCTCCCTTCGCCCCCGGTGCTCTGCCGTCGGGTGATGCGGGGAGGGCCCGGCTGTGACCGGCGATCCACACAGCAGGGCAGTCCCAGGGCTTCCTGTGCAGACTCCCCACGGCCGCGGGCTGTGGCGGCCGCCCCCAGGGCCCAGCTCCCAGGTGGGCCATCCCAGGGGCGAGCGCTCTTTTCTCTCGGCTCCGCTGAAGGATGCTCATTGGCTGGGGTGGGCCCCCGGGGGCTAATGGGGGGCTGTCCTGGGCACAGGTCGCCACCTGCTCTTCGAGTCCCTGTGCCCAGTGTCCTCTCCTTCCCCTCAGCCCCTCCACCCAAAGCTTGACCTGGGCTGAGGGTCCTGAACAGCGTCGTCCAGAGCCTCCCTCTCTGGGGCTCCCGGGGTGGATGCGGCAGGCAGGGGCCGGGCCACGTGGGAGCTGGGCCGGGGGTCCAACACCCGGCCACGGCTCACCCTGCCCCTCCTGGCGGGCACCTGACCTCCAGGGGCCCCCCTCACAGGCGTGTGAGGCTGTGCAGGCCCCAGAGCAGATCCTTCCCAGGGGTGGGGCACCCAGGCCCCTCCTGCAGCTCCCAACACCCCAGTCCCACGGGACCGCTCCCCACTCTCACCTGCGTGGCCCCTTGGGCGGACCCGCCCCCTCCATTCCAAGGGACCCAGCCTGGCCGATCCGAGCCCCTGGCCGCAAGCAGGGAGACCCCTGAGGAGAGCAGCCGGGCCTGGACGCGCACGGACGCGTGTCGCCGGGTGGGGGCTCCTGGCAGAGGCACCGCGTGTGGGGCCGCCCTGAGCACAGCCCTGCGCTCAGCGGCCACACGGAGCTGTCCTCTCCGGGAGAAGCAGGTGCCAGCACCTCTCAAGTCACAGAACTAACGCATACTCGTCATGGGAAGGTGAGGCGTCACGGGCAGGCACGGAAAGTAAGACAAAATAATATAAATAACATAGAAGCCCCGAGTCCCAGGCCCGATGGCTGACGTGTGCTGTCCCCTTTCGTCCTCCTGAGCAGAACCCACGGCCGTGGGCGCAGACACGGGTCCCCAGCCCGCACCCGGCCTCACAGCCCACGCTGTCCGCATAGGAACGGGAACGTGTTCCACGCGCACGCAAAGCAGGCGCCGTTGTTACTGGCTACGTGGAATTTCACGTGAAATCACCCACGATCTAAGCCAACTCTCCGTTGTTATTGGGCACTTGACAGTTCCTGTTTTTCTTTGTTTGCTTTGAATGTCTTGTCCGTACCTGGGTTTCCGCACCTTCATCCGGTTAGCTCCTGGGAGCGGATTACAGACGTGGACGCGCCGTGTCTCGTGGTCGCCGCGCGTGGCCCACACCCCCACCTCCCGCAGGGGCAGCCTTCGCACGCGGCCCAGACCGACAGTCTCGTGGGCAGACACGGCCGCTGTCAGAACGTGTGGTTCCCGGCGTCCCCAACCTGTGCCCTACCAGGGCTATTTGTGTTTCCCTTTCTGTGGACATTTCCCCCCCTTTTAACTGGGGGTACGTCTCGCTTTGATTCTCTCGGAACCAGAGCCGGGGCCAAGGACTTGCCTGTAAGCAGTTTATTTGGAAGGTGGTCCCAGGACCTGCTCAGGAAGCCAGGGAGTGACTTGGCCGGAGACGGTGGCCAGTGAGGGCCACCATCAGGTCAAGCACCTGCCTCTGGCCCACGGTCCCAAGGGTGACAGAGCTGAGGGATCAGCCCCCAGCTCCCTCCAGGCACGTCCTTCCTCGGGACATTGGGCCAGCCGCGAGGGCAGGGACCTAAGAGGTGCCAGGCAAGCAGACAGTGGGCGCCTGGGCGGCTGGGGGGCCTGGGGGGGGCACGGCCCTGGGCGGCGGGGGCTGGGGGGTCTGGGGGGACGGGGACAAAAGTGAGCAAAGCTCTGGCCCACATTGGCCAACATGTGACCAGGGAGCAGACGGTCCCTGGAGGGGGAGGCGTGAGCCGGGAAGTGGCTGAGAGCCACGGGTGGGGCGTCTATGTTCTACGGGGGCCCGGGAAGAGCAGACAGCTGAAGGACGCGGGCTGTGACCCACGGGGAGGGGACCGCAGGCACTCAGCCCGCGGGAGTGTGGCCGGGCAGGGGTGAGGGCAGAGGGTCTCCTGGGAGGGGAGCCGGGGAGGGGTGCCTCCCGGACAGGGCAGGGAAACCAGGCCTGAGGCAGCGGCCTAGGATGGGTGCAGGCGGAGGGGAGGCTCCGGGTTGGTCTCTGGAGGCGGAGCCGGTGATCAAGGTACCTGCCCGGTGGCCCCCGAGGTCCAGCCGCTGCCAAGGGCAGGCCCGGGGAGCGGCCTCCCCCACAGAGGGGCCCTGGAGCTGACCCTGGATGTCAGGGGTGCGACTGGGCGCGTCCCCTTGTGCTCACCTCGCTGCGCCGCGTGCCTTGAAGCCGTCTCTGGTCCTGCTCCCAACACGGGTGGGGGTGGGGATGACACGTCCTTGGATCTGACCTAATGACCTTTCCAGACGCACCTTGCTACCTTCCCTGCCTGCATCCCTTCCTCACTCACGTGAGGCTTCGGGGTGGGTGAGAAACGCTGCCCCCACCCCCACCCCACCGCCGTGGCCCACCCCCCGCCCCCCTGCCCTCTGGAGACCCGAGAATTACGCTTGATAATCCCAGCCCCAGCCGCCAACTGCCTGACACGGAGAACCACCTGCATCACCAACAGGCCTCGGGGTGATCCCGGGGGGGGGTGAGCACCCCACCCCCACGGGAGCAGGTGCATCCTCAGGCCTCCTGCTACCGCCCCTCCCCTCGCCCCCGCCCCAGTCCTAAGGCTGCCCGTCCACAGTCCCAATGGATACTGCATGGGGGGGGAGATCCCCGTGGGGGCGGCCCCACAGACACCCACGTGCTGACCCCACTGACCGGGGCCTATCCACTTACAGATCCCCGGCCTCTGAGGGGAGGCTCTCCTGGATTTCCAGGCCGGGCCCAAAGCAATCGCTGGGGTCCCCAAGCAGCAGAGAGAGGCCGGGGGCGGACCCAGGGGTGTGAGGTGACCTCGACGGCCGGGCGCGGTGTGGGAACAGCCCCTGGTGTGCTGCCCACGAAAACAGAGCGGTGACCAATGGCGCTGGCAGAGCCCCGGCAGCGGGAGCCAGGCGCGTGGGAGCCGGCGATGGGCCGCTTCCCAGCCGGGCCGCCGGATGCC
Organism: Canis aureus; assembly: GCF_053574225.1. Taxonomy (NCBI): domain Eukaryota; kingdom Metazoa; phylum Chordata; class Mammalia; order Carnivora; family Canidae; genus Canis; species Canis aureus. Next base: position 42,813,312 of record NC_135640.1, on the reverse strand, counting down.
AGGAGCTGGGGCCCCGGGCCTGTCTGGGAACGTGACGGCGGGTGGGGCTGACGGGCCCCAGCCAGCCAGGCGCAGCGAGCCCGGGGAGGCAGACACGGCCCGGCTCTGCCTTCCCGCCAGCAGCCGACTTTGGGCCGCGGTGCCCACGCGGGACGGCGCAGAGACCCAGGGTCGGGTGCCCAGCCTCCCCGTCCAGATCCAACGTCCAGGGGGGACGGGCTCGGGCCGCTGCCTGGGCTCCGGCCACCTCCTCTCCCGGCCCGTCTGGCAGCAGAGGGTTTGTGGACAGACCCCGCGGGCACCCTGGGCGTCTGGCTCCTCCTCTGCTCACGCTTGTCCCGTGGAAACATGCGCGTGGTCTGTGCGTGGCCCCGGCCTGCAGCCGCTGCGGCGACCACCGCGGACGACCCAGCCAGAGCCCTCAGCCCCGACGGCCCCTCCGGGATGTGCGGCTCCCGGGCGGCCCTTCCCCCCCAGGGGCTGTGCGCAGCGCGCTCCGGGCAGCAAGTGCGTGGTGTCCGTGGCCGCACCCGCAACGTCAGGAAGCGCCCCTCCGTTTCTCGTCGCTGTCCTGTGTCAACGGTGAGGGAGCCCGGCGGGGGCAGGGGGCGGCTGCGGGTCAGCCTACGGCCAGCCTCCCCGGGCACGGCCCCTGGCCTCGGTGTGGGGACGAGCATCTCCTGTCGCAGCTGGAGGGGTTTCTCGGCAAGCACAGGAGCCGAACGGGGGCCGTCGTCGCTGCGGGAAGCCCCCGACACCCTGCCCGCCCGCACCCCGCATGCCCCCCCCGCACGGTCACCAGGTCTGCATCTGCCAGATGCTCCTGTCGCAGACCCACACCCCGTCTAGGTGCGTCTCTGGCAGATGAGACAAGCAAAGTGGCGCATGAGAGACACGGAAGGGGACTGTGACTTGGGCCCTGCTAACCCAGGCGTCCAGGTGAGTCACCAGGCCACTGTCCCCCCCAAACCCAGGCAGTTTCTTTAGGTGGGGGCCAGGGGCAGCCCCACGGCTAGCAGGCCCTTCCCCAGGTCGTTCTGATGACTCGGCTTGGACCACGGGACCGGCCCTGACCCTGGCCCTGACCCAGGCCCTGACCGGGAGGGCGCCTGGCCCCGCGGCCAAGCTGGAGCCGGGAGCAGGGTCAGCCCTCCCCCGACACCCGGCCACATGAGCGAGGGGGTCCCACGTAGACGTGGGGCAGGTGAAAGCCTGAGGCCACCCCAGGGGTCCATCGTGGTGTCGTTCAGGGTGAAAATCGAGGGACGACCCAGCGTCTGACCCAGAAGGCCGGGGCGCCCGACGGGACGTGCAGCGTCCGCGTAAAATGGTGAGACTCGGAGTGACACGGACATCACATTGCGGAGCGAAGGAAGAGACAGAAATAGCACGGTCCCACACATTGCTGAAATGCCACGCGGTAAAGTAAACAGCAGCGGCCGTGTCATCGGAGTGGCTGGAATGCCAGCGCGCCGTGCCGGCTTCCGTTCGCCGATCTGTGCTTTCTCAAGCTCCTCCAGGAGACGCCCGAGCCCTGGGATGCGGGGGAGGCAACACTACTACGGACGCGTCAGAGGCGCTCCAGCCCCCGCCCGGCGGCTTTGATGGGATCAGGGGGCTCGGGGTGTCCCCCTGCGGAGGCCCAGCTGCAGGGGGGCTGCAGGCCTGGGGGCTCGCCCGCTCACGGGTCCTCCTCCCGGACCTCCAGCCAAGCCCACGGGTCTTCACAAAGGTCCCCACCTCCACAGTGTGAGCCCAGGGCCCCTTCCTGGGCCGCCCTCGGCCTCCCTGAATCACCTGGCCAGGCCATGTGTCCCACCTGAACCCTGGGGGGGTCTCCTCCCTGCGTCCAGGTCAGACCACCTGACCCACCTGTTCCCTGGGGGGCCCTCTCCCTACACGCCCTCCCGGCCGCCCCTCAGCTGCTCAGATCGCCAGCAGAGCCCACCCATCCCGACCCCGGCAGGGCCCACAGTGCCTCCACCCAGGGCCCCACGACCCAAGGGGCGGTCACCCCAAAACCTGGCTGGCTGTGGTCCCCGCTCACGTTGCCCCCCCGGAACTCCTCAAGGGCTCCCGGCTGCTCCCGCCTGCCAGCCTTTAGCGGTCCTTTTAGAGAAATAAAAACTCAGCAGCCAAGTATTGATCTCTTGGGAGGTTTGCCCTATTTCCTGATGAATACTTTAAAGCAGACTCACTGCTTACAGTTGAGTTTTGAATTCCTCTCATCAAACACCCATCAAGCAAATGGATAGAAATACTTCATTTGACGGAGCACACGTGCTGTCCCCAGCAACCTGGGGCTGGGTGTGCGCAGGCCCCTCGCCTGCTCCGGGACGGCCTGTGGGCTCGGGGCTTCTCCGCCCGAGGCTGCGTGGGGCTCTCTGGACGCCAGACCTCGCCGCCTCCTCGGGGAGGGAACACCGGCTGCGTCCACGCTGCCCGCCAAAAAGGCAGAGGAAAGGCATGTTTTGGCTGCACCACGTCGGTGCCACGGAGGGCTCGGCAACCAGAGCTGGGGACCCCTTGCAGGGGTTCCAATCTGCTTCTGGCCTCAGGAACCGTAAGTGGACGGAACACGCCGTGTGACCCGCACTGAGGTGCACACACAGAGCGCCGCGGCCCCCACCCACGCGAGACCTCGAGTCCGGCCTCTGCACACACGTGGCCTCGCCCGTGGAGCTTCATGGAGGTGGTCACGCGTGCGCGCTGCACCCCTGGCTCCCCGGCCGCATCCACAGGGCGCTGACTCGGATCCCTCCTCCAGGCCTGCGAACCGAGGTCAGGGTTACCGGGAAGGGCAGGCCGGGCTGTGACCCCATCTGCCCCGCACCCTCCCCTGCGGGTGCCAGTAATAGAAGACGCTGCAGGCCCGCAGCCAGACCGGTCAGATGGGGCAGTTCGGGGGGCCCCAGGGTGGGGGGGCGCCCAGGACAGCAGGGTGGAGTTCATGGGCAGCAGGGGGGCTCCGTGCTGATTGGGCCCCCAGAGTCCCCGCGGAAGGCCGGGGGAAGCAGCCTGGGTCCCCCGCACATGCCCCCCAGCCCCTGTGCAGCCTCTGGCCACACCCACAACCCTCCACACCTGTGGCCCCTCCTGTCGGGGACACTCTCCCCCCAGGCCCCGAGGGGAGCGAGCCCCTGGCCAGGGCTCTGCTCCCACAGCTCCCGCCAGCCCCGCCCCACGCCCTGCCCCAGTTCTGCTCCCTCCATCCCTACAGCCACGTGTGCCTCGGTTTCCCTACTTATCACCGGGCTCTCCCATTACAACGGGGGTCAGAGGCCCCTCAGAGGAGGCAGGGCACGGGACCCGGCCACTCAGTGCTGGTGGCAGGAGGGGCGGCCCCAGGAAGCAGGGACAGAGGGGCAGAGCGGGTCTGCACAGGGCAGTCCGGGTCTGGGGGCTCCGGGCCACTGCCGGCCCTGCGTTTGGGGGTCTGGGGGCTCACTCAGGGCTGCCCCTCTGCTGCCCGTGTGCACGGCCGGTGGGGATGGCTGTCGGCCTCGCTGCAGCCACAGGGAGGGGGCCCGCCGCCTGGACCCAGGCTGCCCATGGTGGGGGCCCCGGGCCGGGGAGGGGCCTGCTCTGGGGGGCCACGCGGGGGACGCCGTGGAGCCCTGAGCACCGTCGCCTCGTGCACCTGAGGGCGCGACCCTGAAGCTAAGCCGTCCACACAGGTGTCGTCAGGACCAACAGCCGACAGGGCTTCGTGTCCCGCGGGCTGGACATGCGAGGGGCCGCGCCACCCCCCAGAGGCGTTCCATGGCGGCCCTGTCGCTGGGCGTCCCCCTGGATCCCACATCCGCAGGCACCGGCCACCCGTCCGGCCCGCGCCGCCATCTCCCTCCAGCCGCCGTCCCACGAGCCGCGGGCGCAGCTCCCACAGCTGTACAGACACGGGTCCCTTTGGGTCTGGGGTCCCCGGGCCGCTCCCAGCCTTGGTGTCCACGTAGGGAGGCTCGGCCCGCAGAGTGGCCCTGGGCTCACGGTCCAGGTGCTCTTCGGCACCCAGGGTCAGGGTGGGGCTGCGGATGACGTGTCCCTCGGGGGGGATGGGGGCGTGTCCTCCCTCACAAGACGCAGGTGAGGCTGCAGCTGTGCCCGGGACCACCTGTGGGCATCCCGGTGGCCTCTGCCGAGGCCCTGCCCCGCAGCAGTGGGCTCAGGAGGGGCGGGCGGGAGGCACCTGCCTCCGGGGGAGGAGGCGTGGCTTCCAGTCGAAGCCTGGACTGGGAGGGGGAGACGAGTTAGCGGGGTGCCCACAGGCCGCGGGGGGCCGGGTGTCACCTGTGGGGCCTGGCCGGGTCGGGAGCAGTGGAAACCCCACACAGCCCTCGGCACCTGTTCCAATAGTTAAGGTGGTCAACGTGCCGCCTTCCCGGGCGGAGATCTGCCATGCTCTGACCCAGAGAGCCCGTACTTAGATCCGCGTTCAGGAAATGCCCCGCAACCAGAGTCCTTTACACACAGTGGAAGGGGCCCACCGCCCCGATCCAGGATTCATTCGAGAGACTCTGCTCTCCCAGGATGCCCGGGGTCCGGCGGGTGGCACCGTGCTAACCCTCCTGCTGGCTCCTCCCAAGCTTCGGGGACCGAGTGCAGGCAGCTGCCTCCCCAGGACTGGGGTGCCAGGGCCCCGGGCAGGAGGGCGGTCCCGCTGACAGCTGCCCGAGGGGAGGGGCGCGGCCTCGCTGGCTGCGGGGCCGCACCGGCTGGGAGCACCCCTCTGCTGGGTGGAGCACGGCGGGACAAGGATCTAGATCCCTCTTTTACTTTCCAGCAAAAAACCCCACATGGCCGACGTCCACTTCCAGCTGAGATGGACTACAGGGCCTGGACTACTTTTCTCGTCAGAAACAATGAAACGCAGACAAAACATCTGAAGTTAAGAGTTTTCCAGGGGTCCGGACGTGAGGTGACGCTGAGCCACGGTGCCCACGGAATGTGGAACAGAGCAGGTGGGCCAGCTGAGTGCTCCGGGACGGAGTTCCCAGGCCGCTCCGCCTGAGCTGAGGGTGTGAGCATCCGGGGAGACCGAGGCAGCCATGGTTTGCAGGGCGAGCACAGGGCTGATGGGCAAACTGAATCTGTAGCTAAAATCCTTCCCACGAAGTCAAGGGTCTGGACGGTTCCGAGGGGGGAATTGTGTGTCACGGGTGAGGAAGAATGGACGTCACTTCCACATAAGCTCTTCCGTAAAATCCAGAAGGAAGGAAGAACTGCCGTTCCGCCAGGCCGGCGTTATCCTGACACAGAATCAGCCACGATATCCCAAGAAAAAGAACACGAAGTTTCTCAGGAACACGGGTGAAACATTCTCTGAAAGTTTATTAAATTGAACCTGACAATATATTTATTTTATTTTTAATTTTCTTCATTTATTTGAGAGAGACAGTAATAGTGATGGAGGTAGCGATGGAGAGTGAGAGTGAGGAGGAGAGGGAGAAGCAGGCTCCCCACTGAGCAGGGAGCCCGATGCGGGGCTCCATCCCAGGACCCCGGGATCACGACCTGAGCTGAAGGCAGATGCTCAACCGACTGGGCCACCCAGGCGCTTCCAACGATAAATTAAAAAAAAGAAAAAGAAAAAGTCATCAGACACCACACCCAAGTGGGGTTTGGCCTGAGAATCCAAGGTGGGTTTATATTCAAAACTCAATCAGTGTAACTCACGCTGGCAAAGTCAAAGGGAAAGAGTAGGGTTGATTATCTCAATACACAACGGACCCCCGACAAAATCCAACACCCACTATGCTAAGAACTGGGCAAACCAAATAGATGGGAACTCCCTCCGCCTGATACAGGGCGTCTCTGGAAACCCACCCACGGCTGACGTTACCCCCAGGGTTGAGACCAAATGCTTTCCCCCTTGGATCAGGAGCAGGGCAGGGAGTCCATGCGACGTCCACAAGAGACCCCAGCACGTGGACAACTGAGTCTTGGCAAAAATGCAAAGTCAGTTCAGCGGAGAAAGGAGTCTTTTTAACAAATGGCACGGGAAGCGGGGTCTAGCCATGGTGGGGGGACGAGCCCTCTCCACACACCCCGAGCTAGCAAACCAGCTCACGAGGGGGCGCGGGGGAAAGAGAGGGTCCGCATCGTACAGACACACATGAAACCTAGACTTGAAACTCCCACACAGAAACACAGAGGAAAATCTTTGCTGCTTTGGGTCAGGCAAGGATTTCTTACACTCAAAACAAAAAGTAGGATCCACGAGAGAACACATCAATAAAGGGGATTTCATCAAAATTTTAAAAACCTGCTTTTTAGGGCACGTGGGTAGCTCAGCAGTTGAGTGTCTGCCTTTGGCTCAGGTGTGATCCTGGGGTCCTGGGATCAAGTCGCACATCGGGCTCCCCTGCTTCTCCGTCTGCCTAGGTCTCTGTCTCTCTGTCTTTCATGAATAAATAAATAAAATATTAAAAATTTTTTTAAATACCTGCTTTTTAAAAGACACTGGGAAAGAATTAGAAGACCAGCAGCCAGAATATATAAAGAGCTCTCAAAACTCAACAATGAGAAATTAACCCATTTGAAAAGACGGGTAAAGGATTTGAACAGATAACTCACCAAGGATGATGTACGGTGAGTAAATGAGAACACAGAGAAAAGCTCAATGTCATTGGTCATTAGGGAGATTAAAACCACAACGAGACACTACTACCCACCAACAGAAGGGCTAGAAAGGAGAGGCCCGCCAACATCAGGTGTCGGTGAGGATGTGGGGCGAGTCATACGCTGCCCGTGGGAGTGGGAAGGGGTACAACCATCTTTAAAGACAACTGGACGGTCTCTCCTACAACTAAACATACCCGTCCCATGACCCAGCACGCGACTCCCCGAGAGAAAGGACAGCACACATCCCACAAGGACTTGTGCATAAATGTCCACAGCAGGTTTTTTTAAAAACAGATTTTATTTATTTATTCATGAGAGACACACAGAGAGAGGCAGAGACCCAGGCAGAGGGAGAAGCAGGCTTCCTGCGGGGAACCCGATGTGGGACTCGATCCCGGGACCCCGGGGTCATGCCCTGAGGTGTAGGCAGACGCTCAACCCTGAGCCCCCCAGGGGCCCCACAGTTTTATTTTTGACAACAGAACCAAGGACAAGCAGATGTCCATCAGCCGGGAGAGGGCAAGCCTCACAGGGATTCTGTTCAGCAGTAAGTGGGGGTGAGACACAGGCCCGCACAGCGACGAGGCCGAGTCTGAGGACGCCGACGCTGGGTGACCGCACGGTCCCGCTTACGTAAGCTGGAGAAAGCCCCACCTAATCTGTGGTGACGGAAAGCAGGTCAGCAGTGGCCTGGGGATCTGGTGGGAGGGTGCAGAGGGCAGGAGCGCGGGCTCCCGGGGGGCAGGGGGAGGCGGGACGGTTTCCCGGGGTGACGGAACCCGGCGGGCCGTGCACTCGGGATGCATGTCGTTGCGGGTGCGTCAACTTTAGGAGGCTGTCTTGAAAATTCCGCATCACGACGTTGAGAACACGGCAGAATGAGGACATCGGAAAAGCCTCTTATCCGTGAAAGCAACGAGGGCGCTGCAGGAATGGTCAGGATCGACTTTCTCGGGCGCCTGGAAATGAGCCAAAGCCTCAACGTGGGGAACGTTTCTTCAGGAAAAACACCTGGACCTCGGTAGGGGCAGTGAGCTCCGTGGCATCATCCGCCCCATCTCCATGGCAACCTGGAAACCAGCAGTGCCTGGAGGGGACGCCTGGGGCCCCACCCCCGACAAGCGTCCTCGTCCCTGGCGGGTGCCCCCCCTCCCCCCACCAAGGCCCCACTTGCTAAGCCCCTTGGTGCGCCGCGGCCTGGAGCTCACGGCAGGGACAGCCGTGGCCCCGAGGGAGTTTGCTTGGGGATATGGCATCCGAGGGAACTGTCTAACAGGGCAGCCGCCCGAGGCCGTGGCTGGCCTGTGGGGTGAAGAAGAGGCAAAAATAGACCAGGGAACGAGCTTGAGAGCAAGAGCTGAGGAAGGAGCCGTCCCCGGGGCATCGGGAGATCCTACACGGTCCCAGGGCTCCGCACGGCCCGGCACACGCGTGGGGCTGCACCGGGGCCCCTGGAGACTGGGGGGCCCTGCACGAGCGTCTGGGGAGCGCAGATCCCCGCTGCCGGGTGGGCTCGCAGGCACAGCCTGGGGCGTGAGCGGCCTCCGAGGTGGCTGAGCGCTGCGCGGAGAGGACGGGCGGCCCGGGACGCGTTCGTGAGATCACCGTGCACACGGCGACAGACCAGACACGGGGCGCGGGGGCAGAACCTGGTGTCTGCAGCTGCCCCACCGCATCGTGTCAACTCTCCAGTCTGAAAACAGCAGCGACGCGCAGAGAACCGAGAGATGACGCCCCGCGCGCCCCAGACGGGACTTCCAATCAGCTGGCGTACATGTGTGCACAGAGCTGGAGGAAACCACGTCTGAAGACCCCAAAGAAGGTATGAGAACGAAGTGTCCGCAAACAGGGAGGATCCGCAGAGAGACAGAGGAAGAGCGGGGGAGATTCTGGAAGACACGGGGCGGCCACGGGCGGCAGGGAGGCCGGGGAGCTGGAGCCAGGGCGGCCCCCCAGGCACACGCTGGAGCCCCACAGACGGGGAAGGAGAGGCAGGCGCAGGCAGGATATTTGAAAATGCGAGGCCTGAAACGTCAGCAGTTGTGGTGACAACCATTCCCGCGCACGTAGTGGAAGCTCCGCCTGGGCGCCCCGCGAGGGAAGCTTGAGGAGCAAAAGCGGACGGAGGCCTCCCTGGGGGGGGGAGGATGGAGGAGGCTGGCCTCCCCGGGGGCCCTGAGGCCCACCTCAGAGACCCCCCCGCCCAGGACTCTGCCCCCACGGAGGCCGTCCCCAAAAATGAGCAGTGAAATTAAGACGTGTGAACAAAATAATGAACGAAACAATAAAATGTAAGTAAATGCCTTAGGGTTTATAAAGACATACTCTTAAACTTTGACAAAATGAACAAAATAAACCCGATCTAGCGCGCCCCTCAGGAGCTGGCCTGGCCGGCCCCAGGCGGCGGGGAGGCAGCCCGGGGGGTCACCGGAATCCGCGGGGAGCAGCCTCGAGCCTGGGGAGGTGGCGGCTGCGACAGGCGTTCCACACTGTGCGCGGCTCCGGCCGTGACCGCGGCCCCGTGAGCACGGAGCTGCCTCGTGGGCTGCGGCCCCGCTCCCAGCAGCAGCAGGTGCACAGCTGAGCACGGCCTGGCGGCCCACCGGGGACCACTCACCACGGGGCCGAGGATCAGATAAATGTGCAGCCGTGAGACGGGACGGGGGGCCGCAGACACCCGGCGGGAAGCAAAGCACGCCGGACACAGCCGGTCCCTTCGGGGAACCACTTGGAACAAGGAGACCCAGGGAGCCGGGACTGGGAGCTGCTGGGGGCGGGGCTTCTGTTTGGAGAGAAGGTTCTGGACCTGACGGAGGTGGCGAGGCCCAACAGGGTCCGTGGGCAACGTGGTGCTGAGCCACACTTCAGCGCTGAACGGCAAGATGCGCGAATTCAATCTCAGGCTTGAAATGTCCCTCAGAGGATTTCTGTAAGAGGTGGAAGGACGACAAGAGCACACGGCGGGGCCGGTCCCCGCGGACAGGCCCCTTGCCCCAGGGCACGGGGGGCCCACTGGCCGCACTCCGGGGGCGAGAGGGCAGCGCATCGGGGTCCCCCCGCCCTGTCTGCCACGGCCCCTAGGAGCACCCTAGGGTGTCCTGACCTGGACACCCTGGTGCCTGGGGTGCCCTGATCTCTGGCCACGGCGGCTCGTGGCTTGGGCCAGCTGACTGCCCCTCCCTGCGAGGCCCGCTCTGCCCACACCTGCCACAACGTGAAGGATGTCGTGTTGTGGGCGGGGGGTGGGGGTGAGCGCATCTTTGCTGGGGATTCTAGAAGCCAGTCTGGGCGGGCAGGGGCGGGGGGCGTGTGCCTGGCATCACCTGCCCTTGGCGCCCATGCCCGGTGCCGGCGGAGGCCTGGCTGGGGAGGCTGCGGGGCAGCCCCAGGACCGCCGCCCTCGCTGCGGCCAGCCAGCGGCCTCCAAGCCCCAGCGCCGGCTCACGGACACCCGACAGCAGGACGCTGCAGGAAATCACCTTCCTGGCCCGGAGACAGGAGGCCAGCGGCTCCCGGTGCGCGTGGCCGTCGTGCCCCAAGCAACCGCGGAACGCACGCGGCCAGAGGGACCCACGGGGACTTTGGGGTGTGGAAATAATGGGCAGCCCTGCTGCTCCCTCCCAGGACGTGCCTGGCCAGGCAGGGTCTGTGCGTCTGTCTGTCCAGAGCCCCAGCAGCCTCTCAGACGCCCCGGGAAGACAGGAGGCGCCCCCGCCGCGGGGGGAGAATCTGTGACACCTTGCACCATCCCAGCTGAGGAGGCCCAGGCCGCGGGGTCGGGAGCGAGGTCTACACCTGCACCGTGGTCTACACCCCACGGACTCCACCAGCCCGGCTCGGGACACTGCGGGATCCTGACGCCCACCGTCCGACCAGTAAGGAAACTGGGTGAAATCTGACTTTTTAATAGAAAGTAAGCATTTGAGGTTTTCAGAGTGAGTGGGAGGGTAAACAGCATCCTCACTGGTAGTAAGATACAGATACTGGTGGGCACCCGGGGTCCTGGGGGGAACTTCCCAGGGGCAGGGACCCTCCTGCAGGTGCCAGGTGAGCCCCGGAGCCGCCAGGGAGCAGATGGCGAGACGGAGCCCTCGGGTCAGTGCGAAAGGTCTCCAGCCCTCGGACCCTGCATTTCCTGGCGCGGGCAGCTCTGAGCCTCTCCGACCTGGATCCCAGGAGACTTTCCAAACACGGACTGGTTTGGGAATCCTGCCACCCACCCCCTCCGGAGTGTCAGAGCTCGCAGAGCCCATTAAAGGCTCTGGTAAGTCCTGCTGCAAGCCAAGCCTCCACCTTGCCCAACTCTGCGTCTCCCAAACTACTCTGGCCAGAGAAGCCCCTTCCCATGTCATGGCTGATACCTGCCCCCCCAGCTCATACAGCGACCTTGGCAGGGCTGCTGCAGGGGAACCGCACGGGGAGACTGAGGCAGGATCTGGCCCCCGACGGGGGTCCTCTGCAGCCCTCCCTCACACGGGGGCTCGGCCTTGGCCACACACCCTCCTCCCCCCGCAGAGCGAGACAGTCGTGGGACGGCCTGACTGTGGAGCGCGCCACCACGGCACCCGGGCGGACACAGGATGCAGCCAGCCGCGGGGCGGTCCAGGCTGAGGGGCCCTGAGGACACGGCGGCTGTGAGGCCCAGGGGCCGGCAGGGCTCAGGAGCTGGCCCTACAGCGGATGCGGGGCCCCGATGCAGCGGCTGCGGTGTCCGTGTGGATCTGGCCCAGGACAGGCCCCACCGTCGAGGCTCGCCCCATGGCCTGGCCATCTCCGCATCAGAGGCTCGGCCTCCACACAGGTGGGCCCCCAGCAGCCAGAGGGGTGGGCAGCCAGGGCGCCCAAGCCTGAGGGTGCTGACACCCTGTGGTGGGCCGAGCTGAGCCCCCTCCAAGCATATGCTGAAGCCCCCCAGCACCTCACGACGTGGCCGGACATGGGGACGGGGTGATTAAGGGAGGAGGAGGTCCCTAGGGTGGCCCCGATGCAGTCTGACCCATGTCCCTGTGAGATCAGGACACGGGCCCAGGGAGGGGCCCCAGGAGGAGCCAGCCCTGCCCACACCTGGACCTGGATTCCAGCCTCCAGCCCTGGGGGGACGCCCCCCGGGGGACGGTGTTTGTTGTGGGTGCCGCCAGCCCGCCTGAGCCAAGACAGCCCAGGACCCTAACTGGTGAGAGCCAAGACGAGCCAAGGGACCTGATCCCCCTCATAAACGAGAAGAACCCCCTGGGCTGTGTGGGGTTTTGTGGGGACACCGCACGTCAGCAGCCCCCTTGGTCCCTCCAGGAGGAGCGTCGTGGGGACAGTAACCAAACACGTTCTCCGAGACGCCCCCAACTTGGTACAAAACAGCACACAAGCCGCACACCCCGCTCCCAAGGCCCCCCCACCCGGGGCAGGAGGGCACGGCAAGGTCCTTGGGACACTGTGGGTGGTAAGCCGTAGGCTGAGACGCTTCGGGGGTCCATGGTCCAGCCCTCACAGACTAGGGAAACTGAGGCCAGAGAGGGCAGGATGTCCCCGAACGGTCCTTTCAGAGCGGGCCCCCCTCCCGACCACCCTGAGGCCCCCACCCCTGGAGGACAAGCAGCCCACCCGGGCCCTGCCCCGGGGCTCCGGGCCCGTCCCCAGGGGGTGTGGGGGGGCAGGGCGCATGCCAGCTCGAGGGGGCCGGGGGCCGCCCCCCCTGTGCCAGCCTCCAGCGCCTGGCTGGCCCCTGCTCCTCCCTGCTGGCCCAGGGCAGGCCCTGCGTCCTGCGGGCCCGGGGGCAGGGTGAGGCAAGAGGGGGTGCCCGTGGCTGGCTGAGACCAATTCCTGAGGTCCCCAGCCCGGGCAGGAGCTGGGGAGCCGGTGAGTCCCGCGGGAGCCTCCCCATGGCCCGGTGCCACCGCTCAGAGGGGAGGCCTGCCAGGCCCCGGCAGCACGACGGGGTCGGGGGGTCCGTCTGCTCCTCGGCCCGCCGTCCACCATGGGCTTCACCGCTCTCACGGCCCACCCCCTGCTCCCTCTGTCCCTCGGATTCCCGGGCGGGGAGGGCCAGCTCCCCCCACCCCTGCAGCAGCACCCGGTGGGCTCCCCGGCGGCGAGGCTAGCAGGGCACACTCTGGGCAGAAAGGGTGCCTCTCCTGCAGGCGCCCGGCTACACAGCAAGCTCCGCCCCGCGTCACCAGGGGCGCCAGGCTGGGGGGCTCCGGGGAAGGCTTGGCCAAAGGGCACGGAAGCAGCGGACCAGACGCTGGGGGCTGGGAGGCACTGGCCACGGACCCCCGTCCAGACTCCCCAGGAAGCCCAGCCTGCAGCTTGGCCCAGAGGACGACGGGGAAGAGTGGTCAGGTCTGGATTCTGTCCCTCCCACCAAGCACCTCACAGCTAGTAGAGCCCCCTCCCCGGCTCATCCCTGTGTGTCCCGGTGGTGCGTGCGGCAAGGCTGCTGCCTGATGCCAGACGGGACAGGCGAAGGTCCTGGGGTCCAGGAAGAGCTGGCGCCTCTCCTCGGGTTCCACAGCCCGCTGCCCCTGCCCACCACTGCAGCCTCGGTGCGCGGAGGGTCCCTGGGCACCCCCCGTGGCCCCTGCCCTGTCCGGGCCAGCCTCCAGGCCCCAGACGCAGGGTCGTCTCATGTCCCGGCTCCTCCTTCCTGGGGCCCCAGCCCCCTACTCCCAGGCCTGACCGTGGTGCCCAGACAGCGCCCCGAGCGTGCAGGCTGCCATTCGCACGGCCTTTGCATGTGCAGAGCCGCTCGCCCACGCAGCGCTGCCAGGCTCGCTCCTCCCCCACCCAGCCCCGCACCTGGGTGGCCTCCAGCTGTCCCGGGTGTGGCCACCAGCAGCTTCTTGTTTCCCTTGCCTCCTGGGAGATGGACTATTCCGGTTGCTTCTGGAAAGTGTGTTTGTTATTTGGCTCCTGGAAACACCATCTGATTACAGACTCTGCCCTGGGCTCCCAGGGCCCCCCAGCAGGCAGGAGGGGGAGGCCACTGCAGCTGTCCCCAGGCTGGGACATGAAGAACTCGGGGAACCCCTCTCGGGGCAAACAAACGCGTGCCTTCCCAGCGCCGACCTGCCGCACAATCACACCCCGCAGGGCACCTCCCCTGCCGCAGGTGGGCACCTAGGAGTTCAAAAACAAAGAGAGCTGGGGATCCCCGGGTGGCTCAGCGGTTAGCGCCGCCTGCAGCCCAGGGCCTGATCCCGGGGTCCCGGGATCGAATCCCACGTCAGGCTCCCTGCGTGGAGCCTGCTTCTCCCTCTGCCTGGGTCTCTGCCTCTCTCCCTGTCTCTCATGAATAAATAAATAAAATCTTTTTCAAAAACAAGAGAGCCCCCTTTCCCACACGTGCGTGCACACAGGCACATATGCGTACACATGGGCACACAGGGGGCACACTATGTGCACACACACACGCACATGTACATGTATGCACACCGCACACATGCAGGCATGTGCAAGTACGTGTGACACATGCACACATCCCGACAGTGTGATGCAGCATGTTTGGAAAACACATGCATTCCCACACGTGTGCAAGACCGGCATCCATGTGTGTGCACACAGGACACATGCATGTGCGCACACATGTCCATGTTTGAACACACACATGCATACACACACGCACAGACACACACACGCGGGCCCTAGTGCGGCACCGTGGTGCATTCAGACGGACCGCACCGCCTGCACACCTAGTAAATAAGTAACTGAACAAAAATGTAAATCGTTAGTAACGTCTCATCAACGCCACTTGGTGGAACGCGGTCTGCTACACGCGAGACTGCGGAACTCCTTCCTTCACAGAACACGGCCCAGCGCCAACCCCTCGGCTCCCCGGAGCCCTGAGCCCTCCCCCTACAGCCCGCAGTTCTGGGGACGCAGAGGGGGACCCCCACGCTCAGGCAGACGGGGCTCATGAGGGAGGGACCCGGCTCTCCGCGGGTCACCCCCCACGGGCAGTGCCTCGGGTCTCCCAGACTCCGTGTCTTCGCACACGAGGTCAACAGACTCTAAGGGTGGGAGACCCCATCCCAGCCCCGGGTCCCCTGGGGCGGTGCCGTGGGTGGAGTCCAGTGCGCGGGCCTCACTGACAGCACGTGACCTGGTGCCTTTTCAGAGGACGCGGCCGGCTCACCCCTTGGGGCTCTCGGGGCTGCAGATTCACTCCCGCGGCACCTGCCACCCTGCCTGCCTGACGATGAGGGTTTTGTAACCCGAATGGTAGCTACTGAGGTAGGCATCTGACACATTCCCTGGGGTAGGACAGGTGTGTAGGACGAGACGGGCGTGGGGGGTGGGGCGTGGGTGGAGGGGAGGACGATGTGGGGCATGGAAGTGTGGGGGTTGGGGGACGGGAGTGTGGGGATGGGGGGTGTAGGGGATGGACAGGTGTCAGGGCGAGCACTGAGGTGCTCGGAGAGCAGGGCTCTGGCTGTCCTCCCAGAATGCCGTGAGAAATGACCCCTTGGGGCCGCCAGAGCCGTGACCCCCTGCACCATCAAGGCAGCCCAGTGCCCTGTGGCTCAGGCTCCTGCTCCTCGTTGGCTCGGGCATTTTTCCACCATGTCCCCACCAGCCTGAGAGCGGAGCACAGAGCTCCCGGCTAGGGCTCTAGGGCCGGGGTTGGGGAAGGGAGTGGGGGGAGAGCAGAGGGGTAAGGAGAGGAGGGGAGGGGCAGGGGTGGAGGGGTGATGGGGCAGGGGGAAGGATGGGAGAGGGAGGGGAGGGGAGGCCAGGCCTGTGTTCCTGACGCCATCCCGCCATCCAGCAGAGGTGACAGCTACCTCACGTCATGGGGAAGGCATCTGCAGGGCCTGTCGCCACCATCGGGCGGGGTGAGGGGAGCGGGGCAGGCTCAGGCCGGGGCAGATGGGAGCCCCAACAGCCCGGGGGAGCACTTTCCTGACAGCCGCCCACCTCACAAAACTTGTGCCCGATTCCAGGGACGATCACCGACCTGGTCCTGTTTGCCGTCAGCCAGACCAGCCAGTCCTGTCACTTTTGTCCACGTGTTCCTCGCTTCCTTGGCCTTTACCTCATTTTTCTTTCCTAGGTCTGGGATTGAATGTTGAATTCACGTATTATTTTAGTTCTTTCTCTCTCACTCTTTTAAGTAGGCCGCACACCCAGCACGGAGCCCAAGGTGGGGCCTGAACTCACGACCTGGGCCGAGATCAAGAGTGGGACGCTCACCCGACGGAGTCACCGTGGCGCCCCTATTACACTGAGGCCCTTAAAGATGGTAAGCTTTCCTCCGAGTGCATTTTTGGCCGCCTTCTAGAAGCTTCCCCGGGCAGGGTCTTCTGCATGCAGCAGTCTGCAGCAGTCATGCGCCGTCACCTCCTCTGGGACTCCAGGGTCAGCTGCGGAGCGTCAGTTCCATTTCCCGATGCCCCACCAGCCAGGAGGGGCTTCCACCGCCCCTATGGGTGGGCTGGGGCCTGGTCCCTGCGGTCTGCACCCCAGGAGCCCAAGCTGCCGGCCAGGCCACCACGTCACAATGCTACACTGTGTGCGGACTCGAAGCATCCCCCAGGGCGGCACATGTCACTCACTCTCGAGGCCAGATCCAGGGCCAGGGGTGCAGGCCCAGCATGCGCTGCGCGGGGGGAAGAGGTCAAGACAGGGTCTCCCCACCACGGCGCCCTTGACATCGGGCACCCTGACGCCCCCGGCAGAGCCAGCACGGCCAGAGTGTGCACACAGGCTTCCTGCCGAGAATCGCTCACCGGGTCCCAGAGCCTCCCCTGGAGGCGGCCGTGGGCACACTGTCCTCTGGGTCCCTCGGGGCTCCCCTCCTGGGGCTGCCCATCGCCCACGATCCTCAGTGCCAACCTCTCCCTCAGGCCCTCCAGTCCACTCTTGAGCGGACACCTTACTTTTGCATCCCTGTTAGGGTCCAGCCTGAGGGAAGCGTGGGGGACGGCAAGGGGCTGGGCTGCGCCCCGTGTGGGGCTGGCCGTGGCTCCTGGTCCTGAGCGCAGGCGGGCCCTGAGGCTCAGAGCTCACTGACTCGGCTGACCCGGCGGGGAGGGACAGCGGTGCCCGGTGTCGGCCCTCTGCGCGCTGGCCGGGAGGTAACAAGGAGACCCCAGCAGGCCTCATGGGTGAGGGAGGAGGCCGGGGCCCTCCGGTTAGGGGCGGTGAGGAAAGGCCCCCGGCAGGACCCCAGAGATGGGGGTAGCCACGGCACAGGACCTTCCGGAACGTTGGGAGCAGGGCATCTGAGGGGCAGGCCCAGCCAGGGTCCTGTTGGGTCCGCTGTGGCCTCTGTAGGACCTCGGGACTCCCCCCCCAAGGAGGAGGTCAGGGTGGGGCTGGGGGCTGCTCTGGGTCACCCCCACCGCCACCCAGCCTGACCTGCACCTGGGTGCTGGGTGTGGGCCAGTGGGAGTGGGAGTGGGAGCGGGGAGCAGGGCAGAGCCAGGGCACAGCTGCCTCCCCCCCCACCCCTGCCCCCTCCAGGGCGGGAGCTCCGAGGAGAGAGGTGTGGGTGTGGGCACCCCCAGCTGCTGCCCCGGCCGGGAAACCCCAGCAACAAAACATAACCCAGCCAAGCACGTGACCCCAGGAATGCAAAGCCGGGCAGCAGGAGGAAAGGTAATCACACCACTGGGCCCCCAGCAGGAAAAATAATAACAAAATAACAAAACACATGACTTTCTCTACAGGAGCCAAGAAGGAATTCAGTAAAAGTCATCTCTGCCCAGTACGGGCGCGCCCCAATTAGGAACCTCGCTGTCGCCCCTCGTCTGATAGGAAGGTAGGCACGGAGGAGCAAACGCCCACCGAGAACACGTGCGTGCCCGGAAGCACGTATACTGAGCGTGCACACGTGCAGATGCAGCACGCGAGCACACGCATACGACGCGCGCACGCAAGGGCATGCACATAAGACGCTGTGCACATGCACACGGCGCTCCCGGTCCCACACCTGGGCCCCACGGCAGCTATGTCCTCAAAAGTGGGGCCGGGCCGCCGGGTGGGGCGAGGGTGAGGAGCTCCCGGGGTCCCCGATCCGTGCGTCTACCCCCTCCCGCTCCCCCGCGGGACGTGACCCCGGCCAGGCAGCAGGATCTCCTGGTCCCAGTGCTGCCTCGTGTCCGGATCAGGGCTCTCCACCCCTCGGGGGAAGGTGACCGAGGTGCTGGGGGCACCTGGCCCAGAGCAGGAGCAGCCCGGGTCAGCGCCGCGACCGCCTGGCCCTTGCAGCCGACGTCATGTGCTTGTCAGGACTGTCGTCCGAGCAGGGCTGGCCCCGGGTGCTCTGAGGGCCCCTAGGCCGGGGGCCTTGCAGCTGGGCTGTCCCCAGGCAGCCCCTGAATGGGGTCCTCCCCGGGGGCCGTGCCCCCAGTGCCGAGAAGGGCCCCACCAAGCTTGGCGCTGCTGGGAAGGGCAAGGGACGGGGCCAGGTGACAATGACCCAGGGCTGCGGCCCGCCCTCCCCGCTCCCCCTTCAGGAGTCCTCGCGTGTCCCAGGCCCTCCCGCTGCACGGGGGCCGGCAAGGCCAGCGTCCCAGGTGTGCCAGAGCCACATAGCAGCCCACCCAGGTCAGGGCCCCCACGACAGCGGGGCCTCCAGGTCCAGGGCACAGGGGTGGGGGGGGGCCTCAAGCCCACAGGACAGACGGCAGACCAGCAACTCAGAGGGGGCTCCCCCCAGCCTCCCCTCCCCGCGGCGTTCCCACAGGAGGACGACCCCCTGTAATGCCTCTGAGCACACCGGGGGGCTGCCAGGCTAGCGGGCAGCTTGACCGGGATGCCAGAGGCCTGCCCCCTGCGCGTGCACCGACAGCCTCGGCACCATGCGGCCGTGCGCGCACACGCGTTTGAGGGGCAGGACCGGACAGTCAGTCGGAGGCCCGGCCGTGCGTCCCTCTGGACAACCCCTGCTGGTCACCAGCGCCTGGTCCGCCCGCCCGGGTCCCCAAGGCCACCTTCTCCCCCAGGAGTCACTCTTGGGCCCCGACGGGCCTCGTCCGCACACAAGACACAGGCAGAGGCCGAGTGTGCCGTGGGCCAGACGGTCCCGCTGCCCCAAGTAGGCCTGGGTGCAGCTGGGGTCCCAGGTGCTACCCTCCCGCTGGCCCCCGGCCCCAGCACCCCAGGGCCCATCTGCAAGGCCAGGGGGACCCGCGCAGGGCTGAGCCAGAACACCTCCTCTGGCCACCTTGTCCTGCCTCCGGAGGTCTGCCCTGTGCCCAGCGCCCGAGGCGTCCGACCACCCTGCGGCCACCACCACCCCCGCGGCCCTTCCCCTGCAGGCGGTGTGCCCAGCCGAGCCACCAGGAGCCACATCCCCGTGGCTGGAGGCCAGAGCGCAGCTCAGCCCCCGGCGGCAGGATCAGCACCTGAGGCCTGGTGACGGGACTTGCTGCGCATGTGATGCTCAGATACGCCAACACCCACCTGGCGCGTCCACGGTGGGGTCGAAGGCTCGGCTGAGGAGCCCAGGCCTTGCCCTACACTACCGAAATGGAGACCGCTATCCACCCTTGGCCGTCCCCCTTTTCCTGCCTGGAACGGTGTCTGGCGCACTAGCAGCTGCTATAGCAACAGGAGGAATAAAGGACTAGCAGCTGCTGGTAGCACCCTGGAGGGGCAGCCCACCTCAACATAATCAGCTGCCACACAGCATAGCCGGAACGAGCAGGTGACCAACGCACCCCTCTCCTCCCGGGTCCCCCACTAGGTGGCATCCCCACCCTGCTCTGCCGTGATGCTGGGTGGGCCCCAAGCCAGGCTCCCCTATGCCCCCCACCCATGCGGGGCCTCCACCACCAGCCCGTGTTTGGGACTTGAGTTCAGCTGGCAGGGGCTGCCGTCTCCCTCCCTCACACTCGCCACGGGCCCCTCCCCTGGAGCCCTCCCCGCGGGGCCAGGCACGGCCCTGGAGCTGCAGGTGGCAGACAGCTGTGCGCTGGCTGTGGCGCGAGGGTCAGCCCAGACCCGCGCAGACAGGCTGGCTGGGAAGGAGAGCACAGGTCCACTAGCAGGGGGAGGTGCTCACACAGCCGCCCAGAGCCTGGGGCGCTGACCAGGCCACAGTCTCTAATTACACAGTGATGGAATGACAACCGGCTCCCAACCTCGGAGATGGGGTGGGGGTGGGGGGTAATCAACGCTGCGCAAGAAGCCCGTGCACCAGAGCAGGGAGCGGGCGCCTGAGCCCCGGGCTGTGGCTTGCCAGGCACTGGCCGGAGCCTGACCTGGGGGCAGGGGTCAAGGGTGGGGTGGCTGGAAGCTCACACTCCTGAGGACCTCAGGCTCAGCAGGCAAAGCACCTGATCACCCAGCTCCGGTCCCAGTCCCGGCCAGGGGAGCACTCCCCCTGCAGAGAAGGTCCTAGGTAGGGGAGCGCTTGCCCCCGCAGAGAAAGTCCCAGCCAGGGGAGCACTTGCCTCCTGCAGAGAAGGTCCCATCCAGGGGAGCACTCCTGCAGAGAAGGTCCTAGGTGGGGGAGCACTTACCCCCTGCAGAGAAGGTCCCATCCAGGGGAGCACTCCCCCTGCAGAGAAGGTCCTAGGTGGGGGAGCACTTGCCCCCTGCAGAGAAGGTCCCATCCAGGGGAGCACTCCCCCTGCAGAGAAGGTCCTAGGTGGGGGAGCACTTGCCCCGCAGAGAAGGTCCCATCCAGGGGAGCACTCCTCCTGCAGAGAAGGTCCTAGGTGGGGGAGCACTTGCCCCCGCAGAGAAGGTCCCGGCCAGGGGAGCACTCCCCCTGCAGAGAAGGTCCTAGGTGGGGGAGCACTTGCCCCCGCAGAGAAGGTCCCGGCCAGGGGAGCACTCCTCCTGCAGAGAAGGTCCTAGGTGGGGGAGCACTTGCCCCCGCAGAGAAGGTCCCGGCCAGGACTGAGCTGGCCCGGCGGCCCCCAGGGCCCCCTCTTCCGCCAGCAGGAACCAGAGCGAGAAGGGACAAGGCTTCAGGCTGGCAGGATGCCCAGCAGCCTCTGTGGCACCAGGAGACATGTGAATTCAAAGATACAAGTACTCACTGATTTTTCTCCCTAGAATCTGAAAAATAACATTTCCCAATCTTAACCAAACCTTAAGAAACACAAACCAACGTCAGGAACACGTCTGTAATTATCGCTGCAACCTATGCTATTTTAACACCTTTAGAAGAAAATGCAGTCTACTGAATCTGTTTGACTTCAAAATAAGGAGGTTGTCCACACAGGCCAAGGGTCTCAGGCCCAGAAGCAGGGGACTAGCTGGCCTGGGAACGCGACATTAGAGAAAGGCCCGGAAGGCTGGCGTCTTGCTATCTGCAGGAGCCGGCTGGCTCTCCCGGTATCTTGGAAACATGCACTGATAGCAGCCCCCTGGAACCCTGGTCATGGGGTGAGGGCCAAGAACCCACTGGGGCCATGCAGGGGCTGGGCCCCGGCATCTCCACAACGCTGCCAGCCCAAGTGGCTATGGTGGCAGTTATCGCTGCACGAAGAACGTTCCAGCAGTTTGCACGACGCTTGACTTCCAAGCAACACAGGACCCTGACAGGCACGGCTGCCTGGGCCTGACTCACCGCCCAGCTGGGGCGACCGGCACTGATGCCCTTCTTTGCCCGAGACCGAGAGAGCCTGAGTCCGCGTGCAGGCCGGCACGCAGAGGCTCGGGCTGCATCGGGCTCACGCGTCACCACCCGCCCGGCGCCAACCCGGGCTCCTCTTGAAGCTACGTGCGGACGGGGTACAGCCATCACCCGCCCAACGAGCCGGACACCCAGACAGGAGCCAGCCCGATGGCCGGCCTCAGGGCCCTGTGGCTTGCAGGCGCGTCCAGAACCAGAACCAGCCACCGTGGTCCTGCGGAGGGGACCCTGAGGGCTGTGTGTTCACACCCGACTCCCCCCTCCTCTCCAGGCACTTCCGAGTCAGCGCCTCAAATAACCCTCTCCCCGCTGCAGTGTGTAGACGCGAGGCTGGGCTCGCCTGGACCCCGGGCCCGGTCACCTGGGCCCCACAGCCCGGTTTCCCGCCTCAGTCATTCACGCAATGCCCTGTCACCTGTTGGCGCGGTTCCGGGGCGGCCGACCCAAGCAGCGCCAAGCCAACCCGGCCCTCAAGCATTTCCGCGTTTGGGGACAAAAAGCCAGCACGGAGAACGTAAGGGAAGGCTGGAGCGACAGGAGCAGCCGAGCCGGAGAGAAGCGCTGGGTGCTGAGCTCTGGGGAGGGCGGGTGGGGTGAAGAGGCCCCACCACGAGGGGGCCCCAGGCCACCGCCCGAAGCCCCAGCGCGGCGCTCTGCGGTCCTCGGCTGCCCCACGCCCCAGTGCCCTGGCCCGTGTCAGACCCCGACCCACAAGGCCTCCCAACGCCCAGCGCTTGGCGGTGCAGGGATTTCCCGCCCCACTCGGCAACAGGTAGTCCACTCTGGATGTGCAGATGTGCATCCTCTGTCGGCCCGGGACCTCCCCCCAGGCCTCGCTGATCTCTAAAGCTTCCCGTCTGCCAGGGACCTCAGAGCGGAACTGTACTAGGGGACAGAAGTGGAGGTGGGGTCACACTGCAGCAGGGTGGGCCCCAGCCCAGCGACTCATGAGAAGGCAGAGGGAGGGCCAGGGACACCCAGGAGGGACCCCGGAGCCGCTGGCAGACAGCACACTGGAAAGGGAAGGGACACCTCCGTCGGAGGCCGCTGCAGACGGCGTGGCCCTGACTCCCCGAGATAATACGTTTCTGGTGTCCAAAGCCACCCCGTGTGGTAATGGGGTGCCCAACAAACAAGTCCAGTGGCAGCCTCAGGCGAGCCCGGCCTGGCCCAGACATGCGGGGGAAGCACGTGGCTGCGTGCTTTGGGGGGTGTCTGTCACGTGGGGAGATCACGGCACAGGACGACGGAGGCACACGTCCGGCAGAGCGGGGCAGCAGACGCCGCAGCCAGAGCTCCAGAAGGGAACAGGGGAGGGCTGTATGGGGAAGGAGGATCTGGGTGGGTCACTGGAGTGCAAAAGGGGGTCTTGAAAATTTCTGGCTGGGTAGATCCCTTGGCCTCCTCGCCAGGAACCCTGAGAGGTAAGCCTGGTGCGGGGCGGGCGCGCCACGGCAGGAGTGCACAGGGTTTAAAATGCACCACCACCGCCCGACTGCTCCGTTCCACCACCTGAACTTACCAAGTTGGCGAGGTCCGCCGCACGCACGCACGCACGCACGCCTTCCCTTCCTGCTGGGCTGCAGGGGACGCACAGGGGCGGCCTTTCCCGCCCCACGAGCCCCGCCCATCTGAGCAGCAGCAGTCATCGGGGCCCCGCACTCTGCTCTGCGGGTGAGGTCCCTGCACGTTCGAGGCTTCTAAGTCATCTCGGGGTGCGTTCTGAGCTCAGTGGTCGGGGCGGCGCGTGCGTTACCTCCTCGCGGGGAACCCGCCCACCCTGGGCCGGCCTCTCCCCTTCCCACAGCACACGCTCTCCTGGGCAGCCGAGAGCACAGTGAGGGGAGCACGCCGGCCGTCGTCACATTGGAGCTGCTGGAGGCCCCTCAGGACACCACATATGGCCTCAGTCATCGTCCCCAAACTCAGACATTCAGACAAGCGTGATGGAGAAACGCCACGGCGCCCACACCCCAGTTTCTCCCAGCACTTATTTTATTGCAAAAATCAGTTCGTCACAAATATCATTTTGTAAGCAGCTGATCTCCCGTCTAGAGAACCGGGTTCTGTGCGGAGAACAGGAACAACCCGTCACTTAGGGGCTGGCGGTCCTGGCTGGAGGGCCGTGCTGCCCTCTGGCCGAGGGGATTCAGGCTCCCACCTGCAGCCTCACGGTCACATCTGTCCCTGTCTGCGTCCCATGCCTGGGAAGTGCCCGCACTGTGTGCTCTTGTGCAGAGAAGGGGCCCAGGATGCCCAAGGGGGGGTGGGGCACGGGCTCAGATTCCGTTCAGCCGCCAGTTCCCAAACGGCCTTGGAGGGCACTGCTCGGGTGTCCGTCAATCGCGAGCACTCCGGCCACGGAGGTGGAGGGCATACCTGGGCCCACGCCGCTGAGCCACAAAGCCCAGTGCCTGGCGCCTGAACGCACAGACGCAGCACCCAAGGCTGGAGCCCACCCCCCACAGCCGCATAGGGGTGCCCAGGCCCCTAGGCCACACACCACCACCACCGACCCTGCAGGATGCGGGCGAGGAGTCCCCACGCAGCACTCCCAGCTCCCACCCCCTGGACAAGCCTCGGCCTGTGGGGCCGGGAGAAGCAGCCCCTTCCACATCCTCAAACTGAGGCTTTCCGTCGGTGTTCCTGCAGTCTGGTCTCCAAAGCCCAGGCTTCTAGCACACAGTCATCTCGCTCGCAGGTCAGCTGTGTGGCCCCAGGTGGGACCAGGCCGGCTCCCAGCCTCGGACTGTGGACAACCGGGGCCCTGCCCACTTGAGTCGGAGGAACAGGCAGGGAACAACACAGGCTTGGAGCCAAAGGGGACCCGGCGAGGGAAGGGCCAGCGCGGCACGGGGCAGGACAGGACAGCACGAGGTGTCCCATTTGAGCCCCTAGGAAGTGGGAGGGCAGCAGGTTCCCACAGAACCCGACACGACGGCATCTCAGGGCTGCGGAGCAGCGGGGGTCCTCACAGCCCCCTGGGTGCCGGGTGCTGGATGCTGTGGGGGCCCGGGGACCGCGGGCAGCCATCCTGGCTGGCCAGCCTGGAGAAGCCTCAGAGCAGTCTGGAAGCGCAGGGGCCTGCGGGGGGCACAGAGAACTGCCCCCACCCTGATGCCTGAGATCACCCCTTTATTCATTGCACCAGATTCGGTGCAAGGCCGGCGAGGGGCGATCTTGGGGCTCACGGCACGCTTCCCGGCGGGGTCACAGCCACTCAGAGCTGGCTGCCACTGTCCAGCTGGATCTGCTGAGCCAGCCGCTGCCCGATGGCCAGCAGGGGGCTGGCCCTGTAGGTCGGATTGGCCAGCAGCTCCCGAAAACGGGCACTTTCTTCCTCGCTGAAAGAAAGGAGATCAGAGCAGGTCAGCAAACCCCACAGCCCTCGTGGGGGTGGGTGGGGATGAGCATCAGCCCCGCCTTGGCCAACCCACCCCTGAGGACCTCAGGGCAGGCAGCCCAGGCCAGGGCTGACCACGGGGATGGGGTGGGATGGGGGGGCGGGAGGGTGAGGAAGGTGGCAGGGCGGGAAGAGGGCTCAGGAGCAGCCTTGCTGGCCAGGCCCAGGGGGCTGAGCGAGTGCTCTGGGCAGGAAGAGAGCAGCCGCCCTGGGGCCTCCTCCGATCACACACAGGCTCAGGAGCCACCGTGCCCACCCGTGGGTCTGGGGGGACTGGTACCCCTGCCTCCCCCAGGAGGTGGGCTCTCAGCCCCCGCCCCCTGCCCCACCTTGATGTGGAGCTGCTACTCAGAGAGGAGGCAGCTGATCGACGTGGGGAGGTAGACCCGCAGCCTTACACAGCGGCGCCCTCCGTCCAGCGCTGCCAGAAAAGGGGTGCTGCAGGAATGGAGGGCAGGAGCCCCGCAGCCCACGGGACCGACCCGGCCCTTGTCACCAAGGGTGCCAACAGACACTGCAGCAGCTGCCCCGCATGGGGCCTGGAGGCTTCCTCCTGCGTCCCCCGAGCCCGCAGTGCTGGCTGTCGCCATCTCCCCCGGGTCTCTAAGCCCAGCCAGCTCCCAGGTGGCGCCGCAGTCAGGCCACCTCTCAGAAGCACTGGGGCCAGCCCCAGGTTTGCAGGAGCCTGGCCAGGCGCCCTGCAGGAGACGACCTCCACACTGAAACGTCAGGGAGGCAGCTTCAGAACAAGCGCAGGTAGGGACGGCCCTGGCGCGGGGGCATGGGGAGCAGCCAAGCCGGTGCTGCGCCTGTGTGCGCTTGACGGGGGGCCAGGCCAGCCCTCCAGGGGCCCGTGCCCTCGGCCGCTGGCAGGGACAATGAGCCCACTGGACTGACCGCCCGAGCCAGGGGTCCACACCCACAACACCCGGGATGCAGGGGGCTCTGGGCTCCAAGGGTGATCCCCAACAGCCGGCAGCTCGTTCTGGTAGCATCTGCTCCCTGGCCCAGCTACGAACAGGCTGCCTCACGCCAACAAGAAGAGCCACTGGCCACGCTGCCCACGTGGACCAGGCACTTGGGACAGAGGGCGGAGAGCATGGGGGTGAGGTGGGAGGACGGGGTGGGGGGCTACTCACAGGAGCTGGAGCCTCTGTGCAGCGCTCATGCGGCTGAACTCGGCGGGCCGGGGCCTGCTGCTCACCCTGCTGGGGACACAGACAAGCAAGTCGGCACAGGCTCCCTGGAGCCAGCGCAGCCTGCCTCCCCGTGGAGCCGTCACCCCGAGGCACACACGTGCCCGCACTGCCAGCAGGAAGGGCGAGAAAACCAGAGCCCCAGGCCAACACCTAAATTTAGCCTCCAGACCAGGAGCCCTCATCCTTTATTCATGGTTTCTGTTAAAATATGAATGAAAGACCTGTCTCGTGGGCCCAAGACAGAGCCCGCACGTGCCCCCGCTGCTCCCGTGGACTGGGACACCCATGCTCAGCACGGGCCTGCCCAGACGGCCCTCTGCGCTCAGAGCCACGTGCGTGCCGGGGCCCGCCTCAGATGCCCCGCCTGCAGCTGGCCTTTCCTGAGTCACCCTGAGCCCCAGGCCACCACCGGTCTGCTCCTCTCACTGCTGCCCTCCCCGTGTCCACCCTGCGGCAGGCCCCTGGCAGAAGCGGCTGGCATCCCCAGGACACTGCGGGGGGTCAGGCTGCCCAGGCCTTGGGTCCGCCCCTCTGCACCCTAACCTATGAAAAAGTAAAATCTGGGCATCTGGGTGGCTCAGTCAGTTCAGTGTCTAACTCTTGATTTTAGCTCAGGCCATCTCAGGGTTGTGAGATCGAGCCCCACATCGGGCTTTGTGCTCAGCAGGGAGTCTGCTTGGGATTCGGAAGGAAGGAAGGAAGGAAGGAAGGAAGGAAGGAAGGAAGGAAGGAAGGAAGGAAGGAAAAAAGAAAAAGAAAAGAAAAAAAGAAAAGAAAAGAAAAAGAAAAAGAAAAAGGGGCACCTGGGTGGCTCAGTGGCTGAGCATCTGCCTTCAGCCCAGGGTGTGACCCCGGGGTCCCAGGATCGAGTCCCACATCGGCCTCCCCGCAGGGAGCCTGCTTTTCCTTCTGCCTGTGTCTCTGCCTCTCTCTGTGTCTCTCATGAGTAAATAAATAAAAATCTTTAAAAAATAAAAAGGTAAAACCCACTGAGCCCCCCACGGCCCTCTAGCTCTGATAGCAGAGCATCAGTGTAGACACATCTGGGAATCCTCTCGGTGCCAATGGGCCAAGTGCAGTCTTTTTGTTTGTTTTTCAATTTTTCAATTTTTATTTTTCAGTGGCAGCAGCCTCGAGACACAGCTAAGGCCACCAGGACCATATGAGGTGCAGTGGGTGGCCGGCCTAATGGCTCAGCTACACAAAGCTCCCCACCCCAACTCATGATCTCATGATGACCTTCGCCTGACACTCTTCTGCTCAGAGGGCTGATTTCCTAGAGAACCTAATCTTCCACTGATGAGCAGCGTCAGTGCCTGCATGTTGGCTGGTCTCGGGAGCCCTGCATGCAACCTGTGCTGTGTGGCGCCCACCCAGTGGTCTGGGACACACCGTGCCAAGGCGTGCCCTAATGGCTCAGAACCTCAGGATCCCTGCAGCCACTGCCCTGTGAGGCCACCTCATGGATTTGGAACGGGCTTGGAGCAGCCCCCGGCCTTGGTCAGGGTGTCCCAGTAGGTGACTGGTGACCCTTGCACTCAGGTCTGGGTGTCCAGAGCCACAAGGTGGCTCCTGTCCAACGCTGAGTCCAGGACTCGCCTGGAGGAGTGGTGGCAACACACCCCAGTCAGCAGAGCCTTCTGTAATCTGTGTGTTTTGCAGAGTCAGCCTCTGATGTGAAGCACCCTCAAGCACAGAAGCTTCTCCCTGGCTCCAAGGACCCTGACCTGGTGAAGGCCACCAAGGGGACCCAACACCTCCTGTGACAACACTGAAGGCCTGGCCTGCTCTCAGGGCTGAAGGGTGAGAGGTGATGGCATGGGGATCCCGCTCTATGAAATGGGGCTGAGGGCTCCCTGTCGGGCTCCAGTCGGCTCAGGGAGACGCGGCGCAGGAATGGAGTAAAGGGACCGAAGGCAATGCTTACCAGCTACTGGGGGCGGGAGACACAGGGGCTGGGGAGCACTGCTGGTTGGCAACAGTCCCTGCATATTGTCACGGTGCACCCATGGGGAGAGGACAGCTGGAAGCTCTGCATCTGGAACCCTCCTGCTCCCTGCCCCACGGGCCTCCCCCTCAGCTGACGTTAGCTCAGGCCCTTCAGCCAGGGTTGTTGAGTCCTAGGCAATTACTGAAACTCAGAGTGGTCCTGGGGACCCCAGACTTGGAGCCAGCGTTAGAAATGCACGTGGCTGGCTGGCTGGCTCAGTCGGCAAAGCGTGTGACTCCTGGTAGCAGGGCTGTGGGTTTGAGCCCCACAGTGGGTGTAGCGAATGCTTAAAATAAAAAAAAAGTGAGAAGGGTCTTGTAAACTGTTCTGGTAACATTGTAACTTTGCAGGAACACACAGGGTGCACGCACACACAGATTTCCTCCCTCTGGCAGCAGGAGGGACCAGGGCTCCCTGCAGACACACGGACTCTAGGCCGGGCAGGAAGCTACCAAGGTGAGCCTGGAGCCCCTGGAGAGCCGGAACGGAAGGACGTGCTCAAAAACAAAACCCAGCACCCGTCTCAGTGGGCACATCAGAGGGACACGGCGTCCGCCTGGAGAAGCTCCCGGGGGCCAGAGCGGGGTCAGCCCCGGCCAGAGGGAAGGCGTGCTGGATCACAGCCCACGGTACTGAATAAATATCCACGCGTCCCTACGGACGTCCACGCGGGACTGAGTCCCGCCCGATGCAGAAACAGTACTGACCCTCCTCCTCCCAAGGAGGATCCCACCATGTGGGCACAGCGGCTCCGTCCCCGGGGAGCGGCACCCACCTCCCCACTCCCCAGGTGTGGGCTGTGCACGGTGACGCCCTTCCCAGGGGACAGCGCGGGCAGAGGAGGGAGCACCGTGGAGTGGGGACGCCTGGCAGACACACCTCCGCCAGGTGACCACGGCCAACATCAGCGACAGGTCGTGTGGACGGCACGCACCTGGGCCGGGTAGGATGGGCCGGGCAATCCCCCTCCGGGGTCGTCCCCCCAACCACCCAGGACCCTGTCCCATCAGAGAAACCATCGTGCTAATCCCACCGAGGGGCAGCCCCCCAAATGCCCCACTAGTGCCCCTCAAAACTCAGGGTCATCAGAGGAGCTGTCAGGGCCCAGAGGGGATGTAAAGGGTCGTGGCCAATGTCCCGTGGTGTGCTGGAGGGATGCTGGACAGAAGAGGGACATTAGGGGTCACTGAGGAAATGTGAACAACCTATGGGCGTTATCCTCTCACCGTTACTTATGTACCAACACCAGTTCCTTAAGCTGGGCGTCAGGGACGTGGGAACACTCAGTGTCCTCTCTTATCATTTCTCTGTAAATCTAAAACTGTTCTAAAAAAATATTTATTCAAACCAACAGCTCCCCAGTGCCAAAACACACTTGAGGAGGGACAGTGAGCAGGAGACCAGCCGGGGACCTTCGCGTACCCGGGGAGCGGGAGGGACCTCCAGCCCAGCCCAGCCCGGCCCAGCCGCCCGGCTCCTCGAGGACACCCACATTCCTGCTCGGGCTGCGGGCCGGGTGCTTACACAGCACTTCCCCGCTCTGGGAGCCCCGAGCACATTTTTCAGATGAGAAAACTGAAAGCTGGGGAAAGACACTTGACCGGGGTCACATGTTTTATCAAGCACCGAGGGGAATTTGCATCTCAGGCTCTGCTCAACCACCAATCTGCACTGTGACGGCCACTCCTGGACTCCTGGTCCAGACCAATGGTTCTGGGTGCTTCCATCCCGGGAGCTGGCCTGGGGTCTTCTGGCTCCGGGGCCGAGTAGCCCTGAGCAGGTCGCCTGACACCCCCACCCCCCAGCCTGCGACAAGAGACGGGAGGGACAGCAGAAGGACTGGCTCTTCTCCAGCACGCATGTCCGGGGAGGCAGGAAGCGCCACAGGAATGCGTGCTTCTGGGTGGGGGGGCCACAGCTAGCAGGCACGGTGCAGGCTGCGCCCCTGGGAGTGAAGCAGCAGCGCGAGGGAATGAAGCCCAGCAGCAGTGCTGGACGCCCCCCCCGCAAGCCCCCCCACCTCCACCCCCGGCTAAGCTGCTCCGAGGCCCCCACCGGAGAAGGCCAACAGGCGCCCCTCACCAACATGCCGGCCAGGCCCCAGGGCTCCAGCCCCAGGACGCCGTCACCACACCGCCTGCCCACAGAAGCATCGACACGCAGGTGAGGCACCTCTGTGGCCTCTGCCTCCCCCCCACACCTGCCCCAGCAGCTGCTTCTCGGGCTCCTGGCCTGCACTCCCCGGGCAGCCCCAGACGGACACTCACCCTCTGGTCCGTGGCTGCCGGCCAGCAGCCTCCAGCTCCAGCAGCTCAGGGAGCGCGTCTCTCAGGGGCTGCAGGTCCCCCACCACCACCGTGGCCCTCCGTCTCCGCTCCGCCTTGCGCTTCTGCTCAGCCAGCTTTATGGCTTCGATTTCTGAGGTGGGGCAGGGGGCGGGAGGGGCAATGGGTTAGTGACCGGCAGGCCCGGTTCTCTCCTGGCGGCACCTACAGGGCCCTGGGAAGCGGGGAGGCAGGCCTGTCCTGAGGGCGGGTGCTGAGCCTGAGCTGCAGGCGCTGAGGCCTTCTCTTCTCTTGAGGCCCCGTGCTCTGGGCAGGCGGGCGAGAGGAGGACAGGGTGAACAGAGAGTCCCTGGGCGGTGGGGTCATGCTCTCCTGTGCCCCCCAAGTCTGTCCTGACACACCAGGAGGAAGGAAGCGGGTCCCCACGTCTAGGGAGGTGACATAGTGGCCCGGGGCCTCCAAGGAGCACCACTGAGGCCTGAGGAAGGAGGCAGCAAGGCAGGCCAGGGGCGATGGAGCAGTGGCTGCCGCTGACCGCAGGACAGGGCCTCTGCACTGGAGAAGGGACATGGGCAGGGCCTGCATTGGGGGCACAGTTTCAGGATTTTTTTTTTCAGATTTATTCATTTGAGAGACATCGCATGTGGGGGGGGGGGCAGAGGGAGAGAAAGTCTCAGCAGGCTCCCTGCTAAGCACAAGCACTGAGCCCAACAGGACGTAGGACTCGATCCCACGACCCTGAGAGCACGACTTGAGCCGAAACCAAGAGTCAGACACTCAACTAGCCACCTGGGTGCCCCAAAGCCTTGGCATTTGATTTTCACTTAGTGATGTTTTTATTTCATGGCACCCAGGTGGCTCAGTGGGTGAGGCGTCAGGCTCAGGTCATGATCCTGGGGTCCTCGGATCAAGCCCCTCGGGCCCCCTGCTCAGCAGGGAGTGTGCTTCTCCCTTTGCCCCCCACCCTGCTTCGTTAAGGGGATCCCCAGGTGGCTCAGCGGTTGAGCATCTGCCTTCAGCCCAGGGCCTGATCCTGGAGACCTAGGATCAAGTCCCACATTGAGCTCCCCGCATGGAGCCTGCTTCTCCCTCTGTCTATGTCTCTGCCCGCCCCCCCCCCCATGTCTCTCAGGAATCAATCAATCATTTAAAAAAAATCTGTTTCAAAATTGCTAGTAAAATACATATTCTAATGCATTATTTCCAGTGTGGCTGGTGGGAAATGCCCCCTCACTGGTTTGTGTACAGCTCTCCCCAGGGAGACAGCGGGCAGGGCCAGGGTTCAAACACCACTGAAGAAAGAGCCAGAGGCTGTTCTACATGAAAGATGCACATGCTCTGCACTGACGGATGTTAATTTGTTCTGCATCAGGTCTCTTCTTGAAAAGCTGAGAAAGGAGAGCTGCTGTGGGATGACCAGACCTGAGCCTGAGCCCCGTTACCCTGCTGAACAGCCAGCCATACATAGGATCACACTTAAAAAGGCCGTGAAAAGCCACCTTCCTGACGAACAGCCAGGCGGAGTTGCAGCCCAGAGACCACCAGCCACCAGCCCGCACAGGCCAGGTATGGGGCCGCTGCCCCGTGAGCTGCTGCTGTTGTAGAACTAGGTCCGACAGCCTCTAAGGGCACGTCGGCCACAGCATCCAGAAAGGCAGTGACCACAGGGCACTGGGCAGGCCCGGACCGGAACCCCAGCACAGAGGACAGACTGTGGACAGCACGCCGCCCGGTACCAACGGATCAGGTCCACACAGAGCCCCAGGGAGCATACGTGAAAGGCAAGTGGTGAGGGGTGACCCCAACAGGCATCTTCAAGAGACCAGTTTGTAGACACACCTGCCAGAGAGAAGCACCAAGGAAGGCCTCCCCGAGGTAAGAGCCAGCTCAGCAAGCCTGCGGTGCTAGGGCAGTGCCGCCCCCCCGAAGGCCCCCAGCTGCCCAGGGCAAGCTCTGAAGAGCCTACCCTGCCTGGTCCAAAGTCAGGGACACACATGCTGCCCCCAACCACGGGCCCTAAGAGAGTCCTGGGGCACCCAGGGAGTAAGGCTGCTCACCTCGCCCCGAAGAGCTGAGCTCAAGGGAACATGGATGGCTCAGCTCGTCAGCCCCTCAAGCACGGAGCAAGCCCGCAATGCTCCCGATTATTAGGACTCACAAGACGACCATTCAGTACTTTCTCTCCTGCAGGAAGAGACCCAACAATTCACTGAGCATCTCATCAAGCCAGGTGGCCTCTTCCCCGTGAGCCAAGTATCCTGGGAAGGCTGCAAAGGCCAGGGTGGGCACTCTGAGACCGCAGCCCCTTCAGCGGCTGACAGACCAGCCCAGGGGCCAAGGGCAGCCAAGCACAGGCCCGTGGTTCCTGGGAAGACACATGCACACAGCTACACAAATGTTCACAAATCCCAGCTGGAAGCGCTTTAAGTGTGTAACACATGCTCCCTACTGGAGCATAACTGAGGCACGCAAGGACAGCTGCGCACGGGGACATCTGCCAGGAGGTCCGCTGGGGGTCCGTTTAAACAGGAAGGCCACCATCGCCGCAGAAGTGCCAAAGGAGGGACGCCCGGGTGGCTCAGCTGTTGAGCATCTGCCTTCGGCCCAGGGCATGACCCCAGGGTCCTGGGATCGATTTCCACATCGGGCTCCCCGGAGGGAGCCCGCTTCTCCCTCCCCGTGTCTCCGCCTCTCTCTGTGTCTCTCATGAATAAATGAATAAAGTGTTTAATATTTAAAAAAAAAAAAAAAGTGTCAAAGAACATGAGAGAACTCACTATCCACTCACCATGAAAATTACAGAAAAAACCACAAACGGAAGCAAATTCCTTAATGTGACAAGAGGTTATGTGCCAGAAATAACACTCTCTAGCGAAACATCAGAAACCCCCCCACCAACCCTTCGTGACCGGCTCCACACCCAGGGCGGGTGGGGGTGCGGGGCTGGCGACCATGAGAACCCACAGGACGGGGCTTGGCCGCTGCACACAACCAACCTGCAAAGCTGACACAGCCTCAAACTTCAACAGGACTTTCAACTGAACCTGTGAAGCTAATTCTGATCTTACCCTAAAGAAAAAAAAAAAAAAAGACCTAGGGACACCTGGGGGGCTCAGCAGTAGAGCGTCTGCCTCTGGCCCAGGGTGTGACCCCAGGGTCCTGGGATCGAGTCCTGCACTGGGCTCCCCATTGGGAGCCTGCTTCTCCCTCTGCCTGTGTCTCTGCCTCTCTCTGTGTGTCTCTCATGAATAAATACAATCTTAAAAAAAAAAAAAAAAAGACTAAATGTGTGAATAGCGGAAATATTTTCTTACAAGAACAAGCAACAAGGAAGTGGGCCTACCGGACGCTGAGGCAAATCACAAAGTGACAGAAATCCTAACAGAGCAGCGTCCTGGGGCTTCTGGGGAGACGTGGGTCCCTCCCGCCTACCCTAAAAACTAAGGATTAAACACAAATATAATAGAAATCAAAAACCTCAAAACACCAGTGCACACATGCACGTGCACACCACACGTTTCTAGAGCTCCACCCCCCAGGAGAAGAGCAAGGCCTGCGTGTTTAATCCTGCACAACCAACCGAGGCTCTCCCGTGCACAGCGTGCTAGTGAATGGGGTCTTCAGCGCCATCCGTATCTCCTAAACAGTTTTATAACTTTTTATGTGGGACTGAAATATTACCGCGTCCTCAGATTTGGGTGCCTTTCATTCCAGCCTGGGGGCTCTAGGAGGTGCAACCGTGAACTTAAAGGGGTGTCAGTTCTGTGCTGTGGGCTTGGCACGGGGACCCTGGCCGGCAGCACGCTGCAGAGGACAACGGGGCCCCGCCCCGCCCAGCCCAGCCCAGCCCACTCCCCCATCTACCCCAGAGCCAGAGCCAGGGGCGCAGGGGGAGAGAGGGGAGTGCCTGGAGTGGCCTCTGAGGCCTGGACCTTGCTACACCCTCTTCTGGCACCGAAGCCTCCCTTCCACGGTCCAGGCCAGGTGGGAAGGGGCCTCCTGTCCACCTCTCTGAACCTAGGCTGCAAACAGCCCCTTCACTGACTTCTCTCCAGGTAAACCCCTCTGGGGGTGCTGGTTTCTCCCTGGGGGGGGAGAATCTCACGCCCAGCCCACTGGTAAGCAGAGTGGCAAGGAAAGGCCCATTCTACCAACTGTGTGGTCTAGAGCAGCAGATTCTGAGCATTTTGGGGGTCGGGGGCTCCTCCTGCCCCTACCACTCCCCCTCCACTGGCTCTGGAAGGCTGCCAGGGACCGACACCCCTTCATTCTACGTGGCTTGAGGTGTAATCAAGAAAGCATTCCACATGCTGAGCCTCCAAAAACACCTTCACTGGCTAGGCGGATGCTGACCATGGGAGAGTTATATGGCTGGGCTCTCCCACCAACAGAGTTCAGGAGGAGGAGGAGGCAAGCACATGCCCCGTCACTCTCCTCACATCCCTGCCCACACCTGCTCATCGACTAGAAGCTGGGGGAAGTTCCTTAGAAACAGGCCTGACGCAGAGAGCACTTGACGGCACCGTGCCGTGCGCACCTGTGTAGCCGGTCCCAAGCCCTGGCCCTGGGCTGCGCACAGTTCACACCCCTTCCTTCAGTGCACCGAAGGTTCAAGGCCCTGTTGGATGATGAAGAGAGGACACGAAAACACGTTTGGAGAGGAGGATGCAAAACTCTATCCTTTTTAGGCAGCATGATTTTTTACGTAGAAAGTTCTAAGGAATCTACAAAATAACTATCCGCATACCTGATTTTACCACAGTCAAAGGATACGGTACTTTTAAAAACCCATCTTCTATATGCTAGTACAAAACTATGTGCTAGTATATGCAGAAAACGAAACTTTTGAGAATCCCATCAATAATAACTTCAGAAAACATGAAGCTATCAGTAATCAGCTTAATAAAACCGAAACCAAAACCATGTCAGACCTCTACCCTGAAAATTCTACGGCGCCGAGAATGGACGTTAAAGAAGATCCACATAAATAGGGAAATACATGTTCGTGGACTTGCAGACTCAATATTGTTGACACGGCAACTTCCCCCAAAACGATCTACACACTCAAGGCAACCGCAGTCACAAGCCTACCAAGGTTGGTGGTGGTAGCGGGTTTAAGACGTCGACGCGCCTACGGTAAATTTACACAGAAACGCTGAGGACCTGGACTCACACAGAAGAGCCAAGAAGGAGGGCATCTGCTATGTGAGGCCACAACCTCCCCAAGGCTGCCCGGTACTTGTGAAGGCGTCAAACAGAACCACACTCAGGAGGCCACATAATGTTCTGCAAAGCAACCAAAGCAATCACGAGGGAAGAAAAGTCTTGATGGCAAATAGCGCCAGGATAACTGAGCATCCACGCGGAGGGGGAAAGAGCCTCAGCCGGTTCCTCAGGCCACGAACACTAACTCAAAATGGATCAGAAACCTAACTAACCTAACCATTATGAAGATTTTAGAAAAGCAGAACAGCATCTTTAAGACTTTAGATTGGACAAGGTTTCTAAATCAGATGCCTCAAAATTAAACTTCTCTTCGTCAAAATCAGACATACCTCTGAAACCAAGTATGAACTTTACGTTGTCTAACTGAAGCTTAAAAAAAAGGAAAGAAAGAAAAAGAAAACGAATAGGCAAGCTGCAGTCTGGAGGAAAATCTACAGCCACGCGTGTGACGCAGGGCTGTCCTCCGGGACGTCAGAACAATTCCTGGAGCATGATAACAGACGGCAAAGGGCCCCACGAAACCACACCTGACTGGAGCACACACGCAATGCTCGGCTGGCCTGAGAGCAGAAGGCAAGGAGCAGCCGCGCCCTGCCCCGCGGGGAGCCAGACTCGCTGTGGCCAGGACGCCCCTCCAGGACGCCCCTCCGCGGCGGAAGTGTAAACATAGCACCACTCTAGAGAAACGTCTGGCAGTTGCTTATAAAACTAAGCATACATCTGCCCTCCGACCTGGCGTTCCATTCCCAAGGATTCATCCAAGAGAAATGAGAACATACTCCACAAGGAGACCTACAAAGAATGTTCGTAGCAGCCTTTTTCATAGTAGCTAAAACGAGAAAACGAGGTATCCATCAATAGGAAAGTGGGAGCAAACAGTGCAGCCAGACAAACCCTTCCCAGCAAGAGAAGGGCACAGGCTACAGCTACACGCAGCAGAGGCCTCCCACGCGAAGCAGACATCCAGACACAGACAACACACCCTGCAAGATTCCACTTATAGGATGTCGAGAGCAATAAAATCTAAAACTGTGACTCAAAAGACGAGACCGTGGTCACCTCCAGGGCGGTCGATAATGGGCGCTGAGTGGTAAGGCGCAGGAGGCTTCCTGGCAGGGGGCTGGCCTGCATCCTGCAGGGACTCTGGCTGCACCAGCTTGTGCCCTGCTCACAGGTCACTGAGTGGCCCTCAGGTTTGCACCTCATCGCATGACAGTTCCACTCAAAATAAAGATGGAAAAGAACCATCAGCAGATACTGAGCTGTAGCAGAATCACCCGGGAAGAAATGTCCTGACAGCCGTGCACTCAGGAATGTGGGGCCAGCACACGGGGTGGTGGACAGACGGACGGGAATGGGCAGATGTGGTAAGGAACAGGGTCCACGGCACATCTAGGTGGTGGGAATCAGCGTGTTCACTGTCAAGTTCTCCCTGCTTTTCTGTATGAAATTTTCATGATAAAACCAGGTAAGCCCGTGCCGGGCGGGGCAGCTCACCCAGCCCTCCACTCCTCGACACAACTAAGAACAACGAGCCAAGTAACTCAGACCTAAAGAAAGGAAGAACAGGGTATTAGAAAACCAGAAATTAATAATTTAGGGCACAAGAAAGTAGAACTGACTAGTAAATACAAGACTTAACTCTTGCAATGGGAGAGAGAAAGTAACGAGAAGGTCAAGAAAGGGACGTAAATACGGGACAACAAACAGGACCTGGGACGATGAGAGGCCAGGGGCCCCTTGCCAGTGATGGTGGGGATCTGATTAGAGCAGATGCTAAGAGGGGAAAATAGGAGTGGCCACGCCCGGCTCGAGGAGTGACAACAAAAGACCGAGCAGCACGGAGAGTTTCCAGTACCACGGCACGCTGGAGTGCAGAGGCACGCAGGGCCCACGGCCAGTCTGTCTGCTCCGAGTCTAGATGACAGAGAATACTCCGCACAACCCCACATGGGGACTGTGGGAAAGAAAATGCACAAATGAGTCACTTATGTAACCAATAAAGTGACAAAATATAAAATAATTGCTGGAAGAAGTTGACAGATTTCTCTAGAAAATAAAAAACATAGGTTTTCTTTAAAACCTTCAAGGAAAAAACTAATTTTAACCAGGAGAGGACATACAGGGATATTACAAATTAATTTTAAAAATCAGCAAAATCAAAAATTTTAAAATATAAATAAATGAACACAAAAAAATAAAAGTCAGCAGAATCATACTAAAATGAGAATAGCAGGGGATCCCCGGGTGACTCAGCGGTGGAGGCCTGCCTTCGGCCAAGGGTGTGATCCTGGAGACCCGGGATCGAGTCCTGCATCGGGTTCCCCATGGGGAGCCTGCTTCTCCCTCTGCCTGTGTGTGTCTCTCTCTGTGTCTCTCATGAATAAATAAATAAAATCTTAAAAAAAAAACAAAACAAAATAAAATAAAATGAGAACAGCAAGAAAAAACTGCAAAGCAAGCCTCCTAAAATGCTTAGAAAACCATCAGTGAATATTCAGGATCATGAAAAATAACTCTCTTTTCCAAAGACACTTGGTGGGAGCGAGGCACCCAGCACGGGGAGGCGTCTGCTAGAGCCGCGTGACGAAGCCCCTCAGACAGGCCCTGGGAAGGAAGGGCCAGATGCCCCGTCACACCCAGAGCACCCTGGGCTGCCTCGGCCTGGAGAAAGGTCTGCAAGGCACAATCTCACAGGAAGGTGGCGGGCCCACGCCCTGGGACGGTTGTCCTGTAAAACCCTCGGGACAGCAGTCATCTGCGTGCTGATGAGCCAGCCCTGAGCACCAGAGCCATGTGCTTGGGGAGGAGGGAGTCAGGGCGCTGCCGTGCGGGGCGGGGGGCACGGGGACAAACTTACTCTGCAGCCACCTCTCACGCCGCAGCTTCAGTTTCTCCTTCTTGGGCAAAACAGTCCTCGCCTCCGCACCTGAGGACAGAGACACACAGGGGTGAGTGCGGTGCTCCGTTCCCACAGGGAGGACCGGGAACTGGGCCCCCAGGCCAGGCGCGGCCCTGTGTCAGGACGGATCCCTGAGGGCCTCCTGCGAGGCTGCGCCAGGAGGACCTCTGGACGGGATGCAGGTGACCAGGCAGCCAGAGAGGCCACACAGCTCACAAGGAGGAAGCAGGTGCTCTCCGGCTGGGCAGAGAAGCCCGGTGGCTCCGGGGACCCGGCCCCCAGAGCAGAGGCTCCCGGTCACCCCGTCTGTAATTTCTCGGCACAATCTAAGCAAGAGATGGTCCCAGACCTTGTCGCTGATTCCCCTCGGGTAGTAAGAAAAGTCCACTTCTCTTCACACAGAGCTTCTCTGGAGGCCAGCGTGGAAGGTGTCCTCAGCGTGTCCCCGGCCTCACCCGCCCGGCAGGACACGCCCTCTGTTCCTAGGACACCTCCCTCACCAGAACGCAGGCCGCTGGCTGCCCTCCCGCCAACCTCCCGCTCCCCTCAGCTGCCCTCACTGGGGGGCCTGCCCTCACCCCAGGTGCCTGCACATCCCCTCTACGGGTTAAGCTGGTCCCCAAACGCATACGCTCAAGTCGTCGCCAGAACCTCCGCGTGCACCTGTGTTTGAACACAAGACTGTTAACGAGGTCACCAGGGTGGCCCCGATCCAACAAGACTGGTGTCCCCGAGAAGAGATCAGAACGCAGATGTGCGGGGACGACGAGTGAGGACACGGGGACGACGGCCGTCTACACAGCCGGGAGAGAGGCCTCGGGGGAGCCAACCCCAGCAGCACCCTGACCTCAGCCACCCGCTGCCTGGGCTGCCCGGGTGTGGTGCTCGTTCTGGCCGCCCGGGCTGACCGCCTGCACCCAACTCCTCAGGAGCCGGGAGGCCCTGCACCTGCACCACCAGCCGGGCACCAGGCCACCAGCCCCACCTGCCCAGTGCCCGCATGGACGCCAGTTACCAGGTGCCGAGGCGGCGTCCCCACTGCCCACAGAGGCAGGGGCACAGGGTCACACTCGTTCACTAACCACCTGGAGGAGCCTGCGGACCTTTACGAGCGCTGGGTATGTTTCTGTCGGAGGGGCCGTACCCACCCCCGGGGTCAGGGGACCCGCCACGGACCGGCCTGGAGAGAAGCAGGGCAGCTGAGCGCGGCGGGCCTCCATGGCGCGGGGCCCTGAGCTGGGCCCTCCGAAGCTGCTACCAAGGTCCCAGGGGGACACACACACCGCGGGTAAACCCAGAGCCACGGCCCGAGTGCAGCCTCCCCAGCGCTGAGAAATTGCACACGGGCCGGCCGCAGGGCGTGGGCCCGAGGGGGGTGTGGTGCCGGATGTCCCAGGGCTCTGCCTCCCTGCCGGGCGAGCCCGGTGGCCTGCGTCCAGCTCCAAGGACGCTCGGTGGCCTCCGGCGGCGCTGGGCCAGCCTGCCTCTGTGAGGGCGGCAGGGAGCTCTCCTGGGTTCGGGGCTTCAGAGCCTCTGTGTTCTAGGGTGAAGGACACAGGGTGACTCTGGCATCGGGTGCAAGCTGTGATCCGAGCCCACTGCGCCCCTACCCTGCGGCCGGGCAGGACGGGGCTCCAGCATGGTGTGAGGCTCCGGGGTGCCCACTGCCTGCCCCACGTCACGGCCGCGGGAACGCAGGAAGGCCGGCCGGGGGGGGGGGGGGGGGGGTGCGCGGGGCCATCAGACGGCCTCTGGGCCTCGGCCGGGCTCCATGGCCTCGGCCGGGCTGGGGCACAGGCAGGCTCTGGCGCGCACCTCCCTCCAGCTCCACCTCACGCCCACCCCTGCCGGCGGCCCCGACACCCCCTGACCCCCGACGCCGGAGCAACCCAGGGCGGATGGTTTCCAGCAAGAGGAGGCGGCGCGCCTGTCAGACGGGACGTTCCAGCTCCGAGCGTGCGGGAGAGCCCGTGAGAGCCGGTGCTCCGCGAGGACTGAATCCCCTCGGCGGGAGTGAGGCCTGGCGCCGCGGCCTTGTGCTGAAACTTCCAGGCGCGCTGGGGCTGACCTACTTTTCTCCCGGCCGCCCTGACCTCCCGGCCCCACCGGAAAGTGGAGGCGTCGGGACTCCCAGTCAGCCTCAGCCGCTCAGGATGGGGGCGGGTGTGAGAGGGTGCCCGGGGCTGCTCGGGGGGACCCAGGCACCGCTGCTCCTCCTGCTGCACCCCCGCCCCCCGCCGCCACCAGGGAGTGCGGCCTGATGCGGGGCAGGGAGGGCATCTCTGCGGGCTTGTGCGAGCGTCAGGGGCCTCTGTGGGTGGGGGGCGACAGTCCACAGGTCGCAGGGCCGTGTCAAGCCACACATGGGGTGACGACAGTGCCCCCTGCGGGCCTGGGCAGCGAGGCCAGTGACAGGAGCAGAGCTGACCCGCACGCCCAACAGGCTGAAGCAGGAGGGTGGCCCCCCAGGGAAGCATCGGACGCCGGGACGTGAGGCAGCTCGCTCTCTCAAAGGTTCTGGGAGATGCTTTCTCGACACTCCTACAACTTCCTGTAATTTTGAAATAAGTTCAAAACAAAAACGAGTCTGTGAGCAGGAAAGACCGACAGACTCCCAGCCCTGCTGCACCTGAATGAAGAACAGGCTGAGCACGAGCCCAGGGATGCCTGTGCCCCGACCCCACCCCAGGGCCTCTGCCCAGGAGCCTGGCCGCGCAGCACAGGGGACACAGGAACTGAACCTGATGTCCCTGTACACAGCTGGCGCCTGGAGAGTGAGGCCCTAGGAGCTCCTGGAAGCACCGGCAAGAAGACCCCACAGGCGCCAGGCGGCAAGGATGGGGACGGGCACCACAAGCCCTGCTCACCTGTGTCCTGCCGCGGGCCCCCAGGGCATCTGGAGGGTTCCAAAGCCCAAACCCCTAAGGGCGAGGCAAAGTCC
Organism: Canis aureus; assembly: GCF_053574225.1. Lineage (NCBI taxonomy): Eukaryota > Metazoa > Chordata > Mammalia > Carnivora > Canidae > Canis > Canis aureus. Next base: position 42,772,158 of record NC_135640.1, on the reverse strand, counting down.
TAACTGTGCACAGAGGCTACAGCCTCGAACGAGACAGACAAGAGGGCAGGAGGGGCGTGCTGGGCAGTGGGCCAGAGGACAGGCTTCACAGAGGTGGTAGTGGGGGTGTCGGGGTCTGGGCACCCAGAGCCTGAGGCTGAGGCTCAGCGTGGCAAGGCAGCCGCCCAGGTGCTCCTCACTGTCCCTGGACGGTCAGACCCGGAGCAGAGGCATCCTCGGAGGCCATCTCAGGGCCGCGGAAAGAGATCCGCAGATCCTGGCAGGGGAGAGGGGGCCTGGCCTGGGGCGGCCTCCTTCCTGGAGCTTTTCACACACACACACAGGGGAGAGGGGAGAGTAAGGAAGCCCGAGTGCCTCCAGCTGTGTCCTCTGCCCTGCTCGCTTACAGCCCAGCTCGGAGGCACCCTCGCATGCCCGGCAGCTGCTCTGGCTCCCGCCCCCAAGCCCCTGGCCAGGCTGGCACCTGCTCACCACAGCACCCTCGGTGTCCTAGCCGACACCTGTGAAAGGGGATGCACCCCATGACCGTGGGCTGAGATGGATCAGGACATGCTCAGGGGGCCACATGGTGGTCTGTCCAGTCCTGGTGCCAAGACTGGCCATGACCCCACACGGCCCCTCTCCCTGGGCCCAGCCCTGGACAGGCCAACCACTGCCCCGCAGCATGGCCTGACTCATTTCTACACAACAGCAGGCCAGTGGGGCCTCTGCCACAGGGGCCAGCAACCAGGGGTACTAGTTCACATCTTACCCAGGAACCACCACCCCAGATCCAGCCCCAGAGCATCCCCCGAATTCTGCTCTGGCTCTCGATTACTCCCACCCCACCTTGTCAGCTTCCCTCTCATGGTCACTGTGGTTACAGGGTGCTGGTCCCACACATCCTATTCCTCCTGACACCCTGCAGACAGCTGGGCCATTTCACAAAGGGAACCACTGAGGCCCAGAAGGAGACCCTGCCCAGAACCGTGCAAAGACAGCACAACGAGCATCTCCCACGCCAAGGCCGACAGACCCATGCGTCGGGTCACCGTGCCCTGTCCCAGTTCTTACAACAGAGTGAGCAAATCAAATCTCCAGTCACCTTCTATGTGACTGGAGTCATGCAGTCAGCTCTATGTGACCCGGGACAGCAGAACACCAGCCTTGGAGAAACGGGGGTGGCTGGGATTACGCTGGGCTCTTTGGTCACAGGTGGGAGGTGTGTAAGCATGGCAGGCAAACCTGGGCTGCAGTCCCTCCCAGGGTCACTGTCCTGGGTGTGCCTCACGTCCAGATCCCCTAGAGTCTACACTACAGTCCCACCACCCTAGGGGAGGGGAAGGAGAGGTGTCCAGCAGCATCTCCGACAAGTGACAATGTGACTGCACACTCTGGGGCGGGTCATCCCAGCCAGAGTGCCCAACCCCAGCTCAGGGCACGTGCCAGGGATGCCAACTCTAGGGCAGGTCTGGCCTACCCTATGTGACCCAGTGAGCGTGTGTTCTCCCTTGGGGATCAGAGAAAGTCTCCAGAACCTAAAAACCATCAACCCACTGACCATGCTGAGCACGGGAAGACGGGTGGCCTCCCACATGCTGTACCTGTGCCCCACCCACCCACCTTCAGGGCCCCCTCCAGTCCCCACCCTCCACCGGGCCTGAGGCGCCTCCACAGCCCTGGGCAGTAACCTCAGCTATAGACCAAAACAGCTCGGGCAGCCCGGGGAAGGATGGGCACAAACTCAGGTACCAGCCGCTCTGACAAGAGACACAGCTTCCTACAGCAGGACAGCGAGCTCGATCTCCAGGAGCAGGCACACAGCAACCTTCTCATGTGGGTAAGGGGAGAGCCGCCATGGGACGTGTCTGTGAGGGTCCAGGAGAGACCCTTGGACTGCAACCCAAGACGGCCTGCGCCCCAGCAGCCCACCTCCCATGCGGTCTGCTGCCGGGCAGGACGGATGTGCTCATGGACCTGAAGAAAAATCAGTACATAGTTAGCTTTCCAGTAAATGTCAAGAACCTGTTGTATCACAACAAAGATGTGCAAAAACCAGGCACAGGTAACAGGAGGAGGCAGCGCAGGTTTCAGAGCCGCTTCAGGAGCAGGATGGCGTGACTGAAACCTCGGGCAAAGGCAGCCCCAGACACAGACACTTGCATCACAACTTCTCAGTAAGTGCAACCAAGACACAGATTTGGGGGAAATAAAGAGGGAATCCTTCCCGTCCCTTTAGCATCAAAATAAGGTCCCAATGTGTGAAGTGTATAAGCAACAAAACCATAAAAGTACAACAGAGAAACACGAATGAGTCACCAAACATGAAGGAAGTATCAATTTGGCTACAAACAGGTCAAGAACTTCTGGAGCGAAAAAGTTACGTGAAGAAACTCAAAAGGCGTCACTGATGGGGACACCAACAGGGAGCGAAGCAGGCAGCTTCCTAAACAGCTTTTCTGAATCAACAGGAAAGACAAACCGCATAAAAGAACGGGAAGGAGCAGCACGGGGCTGCTGACAGAGAAGCAGGGCTAACAGCTGCTGAGGAAGGGCACGGTTTACAGGCCAGCCCCCCGCTCACCCGACATCGGCAGAGACCCAAGCGTACACCGGCCAGTCGGACCACAGGCAGAGGCAGACTCGCACCCGGAGCGGGAGCTCCCCAGGGGCCGGTCTTCAGCAGGCCGGTGCGCGGGGCCTGCTGTTGTGTCACGGGCTTCTCGCGCTCGGTCCCCAGTCAGAGGCATGTACCAACACCCTGGGCCACACGTGGGGACTTGTGATGCAAACCGGGGGCCAAGGGACCATCTAGCTCCTAAAACCATCCACGGACTTTTTAAACGTCTGCATATCTGACTCAGCAGTTCTGCTGCTACGTTTCTATCTACAGACGGATGTACTAGCATCCACCAACACGGGTGGACAGGACGTGCTCTGCAGCGTGGCTGCCATCATACACCAACCCCAGCAGCCTTGCAGAGGAGCGAGGCCAGCGTGTGCTGATGGCCAACCGTGCCCAGCACTCAGGGAAGCGAGGGGCAGGGCCAGCCACGTGGCAGACAGGGGAAACACAGAAGCCTGCGGGGGGGGGGGGGGGGGGGGGGTGCTGCACCAGAGTCCCCGCATGCAGTCCCCACGCTGGAGCGGCAGGCAGTGGCCTGACACCAGCCTGAGGAGAGCAGCTATCCCTCCCGGCCAGGGTGCGTGAGTGCCGTGGGCTCCCCAGGAGGGACAGGATGGGCCCGGCACCCGGTGGCCAGAGATGCAGCCTGAACAAGGAGGGCCTGCTCCCCACCACGGCAAGCCTGAGAAGGCGGTCACCTGCAGACGGTGCAGCTATATTTTGTTCCCTTCATTGTCCCTGTTTTCTAGACAGAAACCATTAAAAAAAATTCTTTTTTAAAGCAAAGATATAAAAAAACTAGGGACTAATTTCCCTAACTTGAGACAGCGTCTGGGAAGAAAAGTGACAAGATTATTAACCGAAGAGACCACATCAACATATTCTCATAAACACACCCAAGTTTTACTGCTAAAGCCCCCTTTGGTTGATGAAAACCTCTCCCAGGATGGAACTCCCAGATACCCCAAATTGTAGCGCAGGTCGATTCAAAACCCTGAGGGCCAACTTCTAACACAAAGACCATGGTGAGGTGGCCGTCGGCGCGGCTTTCAGAGCGGAAGGCCGACAGGGCCACCAGCGGCTTCGGTTCTGTGGCGCCAGAGCTGTCCTCCTCCGAGGTGGCCCTGCCGGCCAACAGACTGACGGGAGAAACAAGGAGCAGCACCCACGGGCAGTACCCAGGGGCTCCGGGGGGCTCGGCCAACCTGCTGTGCTCCCCTCGGGGCAGACTGTCCTCCAGCGCCTGGGCCCCTGTCCCCGCAGGACCCCGTCTGCTCCCCCCTCGGCGCCCCATCCTACCTGCGCCAACCTGGCCCATGTCCACGGCCTTCCGCAGGCCGCTGTCAGGAGACCAGGTGGGGGAACCCTCCAGAGGGGGCCAGAGGGACGGCGAGCAGCACAGACGCATTCCGACGACAGAGGCCAACAGCCCACCATCTCGGGCTCCCTTGTCTCAGACACCACCTCTACAGCCGCATCACAGCCAGGCCCCCAACAGGGCCATCAGGTGACACCCCCACCCTGGGACACGCAAGCCAAGGCCAGCCTCCCCCGGCAGCTGCTGCCAGGAAGCAAGGGGACCCTGGGCGAGGTGCACTCCCCTCCTCGCCCCTCCCCACAACCTTCTGGCACCCGGGATGATCCCACAGGGCCAGGACAGGCCCTGCTCAAGACTCCTGGCCAGACAGGCCCCACACAGCCTCCCCGAGCGTGGCCAGCACCGAGCACGCACAGCGAGAGGGAGAAGTCACGGGCAAGGGCAGGGGGCGCACAGGAGGGCCCCAACCTCCCGGACTCCGCCCGAGCACCCTGAGGTGGGCTTTGGCAGATAGGCAGCGGCTGCCAGGCGCCTGGGCCACAAAGCCCCCATAAGGTGGGCCGCGCGGGCGAGCAGAGGCCACGCACAGGCCTCCTCTCGGGCACCGGTGACACGAGCGGCAGCAGGCGGCCCGGCGGGGTGCTGCTGCCAGGCTCCACGAGCAGCAGAAATGTGTCGAGAACCTGAAATAGCTCCTTGCCGCCAGGTCCAAGGTGCCAGGTTTAGAAATAGCACCCGCACTCGGAGAGCATCTCCCCACCGCGCCTCCTGCAGCACGTGCAACAGCCGCACCACGGAGCAGTACCTCTCATGTGGGAGTGACCCCCGGTGACCACACAGCCCCACGGGGTCCGAAGAACGATGCCAGGGGACAGCACTGTGAAGACAGCATCCCCTCGTGGAAGGAAGGTTCTGCAGAGGTGGAGAGGAGCAGAGACGCTTGAGGGGTATCGGGTGATGACGGAGCCCCCCCCCCCCCCCGCCCCGGCCCGCCACGACCAGGCCCAACTGCACGGCCGGAGGAGCTCTGTGCCAGCGCAGCCCCCCACCCGCCACGTCTCCTCCAGGCTGCGGAGAGGCAGGCCAGGGCACCGCGAGCCCTGCAGGAGGCACCCAGGGCTATCCCAATCAGACCCCCAGACGGGGCCAGCGTGGGGTGCAGCCCCAGGCACCAAGAGCCGTGAGGCCGGCTCACGAGAAGGGCAGGCGGCGTGAGCGCTCGGCTGTCAGTGTGTGGGCACAGCGGGTCACAGACCCAGAATCCCACAGGGGGACACAGGCGCAGCGGTCTCCGAGGGGGAAGGAGGCGCTGTCTTTTCTGGATGCACACCCTTCTCCACTGTGAAGTGTTCCCTTTCACAAAAGTGGTTTTAGGGGGAGGCCGGTCTCGAACTTCCACGCCTCTGCTAGGGCTCAGCCAGTCGTGCTGGGCTGAGGCCTCGGGCGCCCACTCACACACCAGCTCCGCTTCAGGGGGCCAGGACCTCGAGCAAAACAGAGTGAGGTGCTTCTGCCAGTCTGGCCCCCGCCCCCCCGAACCCCAGCTTCCAGAGCAAGCCCAGATCTGCTCCCTCCCACCGATGCGCAACACCCCCCACCCCATGCATGGAGAGGTCTGCTGCGGCAAGATGCTGGCCCCTCTGGAGGCCATGTGTTCCCCCACCGTGCACGCTAAACCTCTTCTAGGACAGGTAAATCCAACAAGTGACCTCAGTCTGATGGACACGCAGCTGGCCGTGCTGCTCTAGGACAGAGGAGGGGGTCGCCAGGAGCCACCCCGTCACCTGCTCGGGCCACGCTCTGCAGTCAACTCTGCAAGGATGCACGCCCAGGGCCCCCAGCAACCCTCCTGCACATGAGGGGGCCAACCACAGAAAGCCTCAGGCCGCCAGCGAGGAAACGATGGGCAGGACGTGGCCGAGCAGGCGGGCTCCTGACTGCCCCCCGAGACAGCAGAGGTCACCTCCTGGGACAAACGCAGCAGCGTACAGATGGCTGGCGGGCTGAAGGCAGCCCCCACCAGCAGCAGGAGCCGCGCGGAAACGCTCCTGGGCAGGCTGGCCTGGGAGCCGCTCCAGTGTCTCCACAGCACGTCCCTCGCAGGAACAGGCTAACGGGACAGCCACTCACTGCTTCCAGAGAAGAGCTGGCCTCCCAGGTCCCGGGGGCAGTGAAAGGCACACCCGGCCACAGACGCCTCCTCACACCAGCACTGCCCACTGGCCCAGGAGGCGGCCTGGGCACAGGTCAGGGTGGGACGGACGCCCAGAGCTGTCCAGGAGCACAGGCAGGCTCGAGCACCCTCAGGGTTTGAGCCCGATCCAGACCTCGACCTGGGGCCTCGGCCAACAGGCACACCATGGCCCTGCAGCGTGGCACCCCAGCGGCTGGCCTGTAGAGTGGGGCACGGTCCTCCCGGTCCCATCCTTGTCCTTCCCCACAGACAGGCAGGACCCTGGGCCTTAGTCCTGCGAGGTGGCTGCCCAGCTCCCCTGATGGTCTCCCTCCATTCTCCAGAGGATGACTCACCTGGGTGTACCCTGAGCCAAGCCAGGGACCCCTGATGGGAGGAGGAGGGGTCCATTGCTCAAAGACGCTGTGACTGTCCCTGAGGCCCTGGACCTGGTGAATCATGACCTGTGGGGCCTCCACCCTGCTGTGGCTCACACCACCTCCAGGAGCCCGGCGTGCTGGCGTGTCCCATCTCCTCCCCACCCCCAGGTGGGCTGTGTAGCTCTGCTGGCATCTGGGTCACCAGTGCTGGGCAACAGCGTGCGGAGAGGGCGTGGGCGGGGCACGCCTGCAGGGTACACCAGGGGCCGGCTGGGCCCCACCCGAGCCCACAAAGACACCTAAAAGCCAGCAGCCCTCCTCCAGCACAGAGTCAGCCCCCTCACTGCCCTCGGGGCTGCCGGGATGGGCAGAGACTCCCGTGAGCTCAAGGGGCGGAGGCAAGCTGCAGCCTCGGGGATGCTGGGCGCTCCCAGCCCCTTGGCACCTCAGGCCACATCCTCAGCGCATCTGCCTCAGCACACGCTGTGCACACAAGTCCTCACACGGCTGCCGCAGGGCCCGTGGGCTTCAGCCAGGTCTTCCCGTGCTTTACCTCCCGCAACGAGCCCGTCTAGAAACTGGAAGAAGGTCCTGGAGATGAAGTGGCTTTGGCTTGTCCCAAACTGGGGAGGAAGGGGATCCATGCACAGGACCAAGCACTCCCACGTTCCTCCCCCCAAAGCCCGGATGACAGAGGGGCAGGAAGCAGGCCCCATGCCCTGCAGCCTCACACCCATACCCTCTCAAAACCACCCAAGCAGGGCTCCTCTGGGCTGCGCCCTTGACCTTGCCCTTCCCTGCTTCCTGTTGTTAACAACCAACGGGCTGGAGGCAGACCAAGGCATCAGCAGCCCGACGGCGGGCCGCTTCCTGCCCCGGCACCGCGTGACCGCAGGGCCAGATGCCATCCGCATTCCAGCACAGCGGCCCGGCAGCTGCCAGCAGGCCCAGAGCAGAAGACCCTGCCTTCCAATCCCCCACCTGGTCAGGGGCGCAGACTTCGGGCCCGCAAGTCAGGACGCCCCCAGAGGCAGTGGGTGCCCCTCCCGGGGGCTGGGCAGGGCCGCTCCCCCCCAGGGCCAACACCCACAGCAAGGAACCAATACCCTGGTGAGAGCAGAGGAGCCCACAGCCAGCAGCCAGCAGTCACAGGAGACGCGGCCACCTCCAGCGGGCGGGCGCCACACGCGGCAGCAAGGACACGGGAAGGCTCTCTGGCTCCCGAACCTGGCAAAGGCCCCACCCGCTGCAGACCTCGGGGACCCCCTGCAACGGTCTTCAGGAGGACCAGAAGCCACGGGGCTCACACAGCCCCTCGGCCAGGCGGTCCCCAGACCACTACCAGCAAGGCCGCCGCGCTCTTGCCTGGGCTGGTCCAGAGAACAACAATGCCCTCTCCTCGCTCCTCTCACATTCAGGGTGGCATGGGGACAAGGAGGGAAAACCTGCCGGGGACTTTGTCCCGCCCCTGCTTCACGGCTGGAGGAATTAGTGCGAAAAGTCTTTGAAGGGGGAGCTTTACAAAATCCCCCAAGGCCCCGCATGGTGCGCAGGAGCTCCGCTCCCCAGGCAGGGCCAGCCTCTCCAAGCCCGGGCAGCCTCGCGGGAGACGCAGCTCTGCTGCCCTCTGCCGAGCACTCTCCAGGCCTGCACCTGCTCGGGCGGGAGCGAAGGTCACAGGCCTGCAGCCCGGAGCGCGGAGCCCGGAGGAGCCCGGAGTAGCCCGGAGGAGCCCGAGAGGGCAGGCCCAAGGCTTCGCCCTGGAGCCTCTGCAGCCCGGAGGCTGGCCCAGTCCACTCGGCCCCCAGAGCACCTGCCAGCAGCCTCCGCACCACCAGCATGCGGCCGCCCAGCGTGCTTCCCTGCCTCTCTTCCACCGCATTCCCTAACCAGGCCTGTCCTCGCGTGCCGGCCTCACTGGCTCAGGTCCCGGGCCAGCACTGCCCAGCCCAGGCCACAGGGCTGAGCACTGGCCCAACAGCCCACCTCCCGTGTGAGAACAACGGAGCTGGTTTTTTGCAGCTTTCCAGACAGAGGAATACAGAAGTAGAAAGAGAACCAGCAGAGTGGTGTCCTGTGCAGGGGAAGGGTACAGGAGCCTGATGCTCACCCTGGACCCCCGGGGGCCCCCAAAGACAGGTGCGGAGGAGCTTCAAAGCCCCTTCGCACACAGGTCCATGAGCCCACAGAGCCTGACCCTCGGCAAAGCCGAGTTCTGCTGCTGCTGCTGGTGGCGCCATCTGCCGCAGGAACTGGGGGTGACCTCCGGCTCCACACCACAGCCTCCTGCCCCCAGGGTGGGAGATGAAGCCCCCCAGAGCACCTCACTGGGAGCTCAGTGTCCCTGCCCGGGATCAGAAGGTGGGCCCAAGGAGGGACAGACCTGGCTCCTAGGCTGGCAGGGCTCCCAGAGGCTCACTGCACAAACTCAGAAAAGATGGCACCTGCAAAGCACCCACAGGGTCCAACGGGCCCCGTGGGTGAGCACAGGGCCGCACGCGGGAGGAGCATGTGCACGCGTGCTAGGGAAGGGGAGCCGCACGGGTGCACAGGGTGGGGATGTACAATGGGCCAGAGGATGGCCCCACAACCAGGCTAGGGCTCCCCCGCAGGCTCAGCCTCCTCCAGACCATACCCATGGCATGGTGCGGCACGGCGACCAGAGGCAGGCGCAATTCCTTCTGTGACTCATCCCAGGGCAAGGACTCCAGGAGGGACACGTCTGCGCTAATGCAGGCTGACAGGCACGCTCGTTCTCACGGCCCAGCAGGTGGCCAGGCAGCAGATGCCACCTTCCACAGGCCCTGAGCCTGCCCCAGGCCACCAGCCCCAGCTCATCTGTCATCTCCCTGTAGGCTCCAGGGCCCTGGCCAGTTGGGAGACAAGGTGACACAGGCCAAGATGGAAGAGCTGCGGGCAAAGAGGGAGACGAGGTGCAGGGGGAGGCTGAAGCACGGCCGCCTGAGCTGTCTGGGCACCTCCAGCCAGCAGGGGAGGGGCCATGGCTTCCGCAGCATCAGCTGGGCTAGAATCAAGCACCATGTCAAACACGTCCGGTCTGCGAACCCGTCTTCACCAAAACAGGCCAAACCTAGGAGGCGAGCAGAGCAGCGTCTTTACCGCCCTTTCCCAGACGAGGAACACGGCCCAGAGCAGAGCCAGTGCCCTGCCTGGACTGCAGCTCGTGGGCTCCCGAGCGCACACTCCTACCCGTCGGCAGCTCGGCCCCAGGCTACGCCCACTTGAGGGTCCCCGGGACCCAGACCTGCACCCGAGGCCTTCCGAGCTCTGCTGACTGCAAGACCACAGAGCTAACAGCCCGTCGCCAGGCCCTCTCCTTCTGTAAGCAGCTTAGTTTTCCGCGTGCTATGGTATCTTGACGTCCTAAAAATACACCTTCCTGGCTGGGGAGACTCCCTGCTCCGGGCTAGCCAATCCCCGTGCTCGGCCTGCTAACCTCCCCGGTGCTCCCACCCCGTGGCCCCGTGTGCTTGCTCCTGTCTCGAGGACCTGAGAGCATAACACACTGTTCTCCTGAGCTCCTCATGTCTCCTTGTGAGCACACCTGACTGCCCGTCCCTGAAAGAAAGCCAAGCACCTTCCTTCCTTCCGCCTCCCCTCCGCCCCAACCCCTGTGGTTTTCAGGCTTACACCACCCAGACTTCTAATGTTCCCTTTGCTGGGAAGTAACATCCTGCTCTTTCTGGGTGGCCATGCTTTCTGTGGTGGTCTAGAATCTTCTAAAGAGCCCTCAGACTCCGTACAAAGCCAAGAGGTAACTGAGTTTCGCCCACTGAGCAGAGATATGAGCGCAAGGTCCCAGATCTGCGGTGACCACGGGGACTCCCACAGGACTGCAGCGGCTGCTAGGACCCAATCAGATCAGGAAGGACTGGGTCATGCATAGCGAAGAACCGAAGAACCGAGAGGACAGGGCTGGGGTCCAGGATCGCCAAGAGTCGATGAGAAAAGATGGAGACGCTTCTGTACTCCTCTAGCAGCCAAGCAGGACCCGCGAGGCTACTGGCCAGTATCCTGATGTGGCGGCATCACAGACACGGGAGGGTGGTGGAAACAAGGTCAAGCAGGTCGGGATGGGGTCCCAGTGACGCTGGAGCTGGCTGGGGACCACCCTAAGGTGGGCACACAGCCTCAGCTGCTCTCTCTGCACAGGGGAGGTGGGGAGGAGAGGGATGTGGGAGGACTGTGACCATGCCCTGCAGGGAGTGGTGCCAGAGGGAGGCCCTGCTGTCCTACATCAGCGAACTGGGCCCCTCTATTGCCACTTCACCTCGTCCTGTGCCACGTCCTCTGTGAAGGGGGACAAAGGATGCCAGCCCCTCACGGACATGGGAGTGCTACCTGCATGCTAAAGGGGCCCCAGACAGCTCCCAGGCGGCCACGTGACACGCCTGCCCGGCAGATGCAGTGAACCAGATGCTCCAAAATCCAGCAGCCAACGGTGTGTAGCGCCAGGGCTCCAGTGCAGGACCCAGAACTAAACACTAAGGCTCTGTCCCCTCTGTCCCTCCAAGCTGTCGGGGACACTGCGGCACAGACGGCTTCTCCCACCGTGCCCTGGGCCCTCACCTGGGGCCAGCCCCTCACAGAGACCCCACTGCAGGCAGTGGGCCCGGCGCCCGTAGAGAGCCCACCTACTCAGGTGTGCGCCTGCGCTTCAACAGTCACGGCTCCTCCTGAGAGAGCTTTGTCAGCGTCCCAGGAACAAGAGCCACGCACTCTGCAGCTACATCCACCGGGCCCCTGGATGGAGGTGGCAAGAGCCCAGCGCTCAGCATCAGGCAACAGGTGTGGGTGGGCCGTCACTGCAGGCTGAGCGCCCACAAACGTGCCGCTCACTCAGAAGGACGAGAAGGCGAGAGCACCAGCCCAGGGGGCCCATCTCCCGCTGGCTGCCCACCCACACCGCGGGAAGACAGCATCTGTCGGCAACCTGGAGGAGTAACTTCCTGGGCCGTGTAAACACCCCAGAAGGGCTAACCTGAACAGTACACACAGCGCTCACCCACGTCTAAGGAAAGCGATAAAAACCGTCCCAATGTGTAGACAGACCAGAAGAGGACACTGAACACGCGGAGAGTCTACGTGCCCGCGGCCTCAGGTACAGGCCTGCCCTGGCCCCAGGTCCCCGCAGGAGCACAGGGCTCACACCGGGGCGGGACGCAGCCAGAGCTGCCACCTGCTAGGTGGCATTCGTCCTGAGACACAGTCGGCAGGAGGGTCTGTGAGGGACGAGAACAAGCCACCCTGGAACGTGCCGCTTTGGCCGCCGTGAGGATTCCCCTGAGCCGGAGGCAAATGGGATCGACAGGTGAGGAAGGCAGCCCTCCCTGCGCTGCCCTTCGCTGACTAACAGCAGAAAATCCCGAAACTGACCGCCACGGGTCCCTCTCCTGGGACATCTCACGGCCGTGAAGATGAGAAATCAGCACCTGGATGCACCTGCGCACACAGGCCCTACTCCGCTAGGTTTCCCCCTTAGGATGGCCTTCTCGTCTGCCGTTGGAAGCCACAATGTGAGCGCTCTGCACTTACCTGACAAGGAAACACTAATAGGTTCACGTGTAACAGCAGTATTGCACGTTTATATTTTAAGAGCCCTCAAAATATACATTAAGATTTTATTAATTTGACAGAGAGACAGGCAGGCGGAGCCGCGGAGAGGGAGAAGCAGACGCCCCGCTGAGCAGGGAGCCCGACGCGGCACTTGATCCCAGGACACTGAGACCATGACCTGAGCCACAGGCAGATGCTTAACAGACGGAGCCCCCCAGGTGCCCCTGGAAATATATATTAAAAGAATTTATAAGTAAAACCCTGTTTGTGTCAAAATAACCCCGTATGTGTCGAAAGAGGGTGACGGGTACATAGGGTATCCTCACACCGTTCTACTTAAACGCACATTAAAACTTTTCCATTAACAAAAAAAGCCTTTCAAGAACGTACAGGCTAACTTGCAGCTTGCCTGGCACACACGAGTGTGTTAGACCAGCCTGGTGCCAGAGCTGTAAACACCCGGACCTTGGCCGCACGTTCTCACCTCTCCTGACGGAAGCAACGCTCCTCGTGTCTGGGTCCAGCTTCTGCACCAAGGCACTGGGGTCTATCTTGGTCCCGGCAAAAACATCACTGTTCACGAAAGCCCATTCCTAGGAAGGAAAGAAGACGGAAGACTTCCCTGCGGCTCCAGAGCACAAGGCCAGGTCGGTCCCGGGGCGGGGGAGCCCTTGGCGGGGCGTCCAGGTGAGCAGGCCAGCTCCTCCCCGAGAGCCTGCGGGAGGTAACCCTCGCCCCCCTCCGCCGCCCGGGTTGAGCCCACTGGGAGCTCGCAGCTGGGAACCTAAGGCACTACTTCCCGCCTGCCTCAGAACACCGGACGGGCTTCGTTCCTGGCGCGGGGACCCTCTCAGAGCAGACGGGATCGGCAGCGATCGTGAGCTGAGAGGTCAGCCCCCGGCGCACCGTGACAGGAACCAGGTTTCCTCCCGAACCCGCGCCATCTCATCCTTCCCAGAGCACTCTCTGTTTCATGACCACTGCTGGACCTCGGCAATCCCCCCCCAGGCTTCCGACCCGCGCTCACCCCACAGGGAGACTTCAACCCCCCTCCCCTCGCCTCCCCCCATCACTGCCGATCACACTGTGCTGAGCCAGAGCCCATCTCCTGGGCCCACCTGGCTCATTCCAGGTCCAAGCTCCAGGACTGGGGCAAGCGGGAACTAGCCTGAGGGCCCAGGTGAGGGGCTGGCCTGCACCCAGAGCTTGCACAGGGCACCTCAACGAGAAGCCCACGCTCCTCAGGAGCTCCCAGGGTGGGAGGGAAAGTCAGTAAACAAGATAAACAAGACACACGAGGAAAATCACAGGGGCCAGTGCTGGAGCCTGGGAGGCGGCTGGGAGGACCACGCAGTGAAGGCCACCCCAGTGGAGCCCTCCCAAGGAGGAGCCGCAGGGGGTGAGGGGCAGTGCCGCCCCCGGCCGCGTGCACACAGCCAGTCCTCACTTTGCATCACGTGCCCATTTGGACACTGTCCACGGTGGTGCTTTACAGCTTCACATTTCTGGACCCTCACACATGAGGGGTTGATGCTGCGCCACTGGTGTCCTTCGAGGACTGCGATGTCATCACGTGACCAGACCCCCGGTGGTCCATCCGTGGAACTTCCTCCTCCACGCCACAGCGCGGCCCCTGGACTCCTCATCGCTACTAGGCCCATCTGCTGCTCTTCCCCTCCAGGTTTCCTTCTGCTTCCTTCTCTTCCTTCCACGTGTTAGACACACTCATCCCAGTCCCCATGTGACAATTCAACCTACTGCCCTACCAGCGTCGAACTCTGATGCCGACCGTCGTGCGTGGTGGGCCGTGTCCCTCTAACTTTGTCCACAGTCCTGAGTTCAGCAGGTTTCACTGGCTGTGGGAATCCCACGAGGCCTGGCCAGCACAGGGACGGAGAGCCAGGGCTGCAGGCGAACCGTCGGGTGGACAGGGACAGGGCTGTGGCAGGTTGTCCCCAGCAACTACTTCGCCAAAGACAGTTACAAATGTCACCAGAAAGGAAGAAACTGCAGCTCAGGAGCTATGCCCTGCCCCAGTCCACCTTACGGAAACCCCGGGAGCTCGGCTCCTGTGCCCCTCGGTCCCCCAGCACGGCCACAGCCCCTGGTCCAGGGAGGTGAGGCCCCTCGCCCCCACTGCAGGCGGGAAGGCCGACAAAGTGGTTCTCCCCGCTGGCCCAGCTTCCCCTGCAGGGCAGAGGTCCTGAAGGGCCAGGACGACTGGGGGCCACGCCCTACAGGCCGGGGTCTCTTTCTGGGGTGATAGACACGTTCTGAAGTCTGTAGTGACGGCTGCACGACTCTGGATACACTAACGACGCCGGTAGACGTGTACGCTCCAAACGAGCCACTACTGCCAGAGCTCTCAGCAGAGCCAGCGCATCGAGCTCCTTCCTCACCCTGCGCGTCCGTGTAACGGAACTCGGACCGAACGCGGACCGAACTCGGACCGAACTCGGACTTCTCCGCGGCAAACAGGGAGAGGGCGGTTGGGAAGTTATGAAGACTGGGAGTGCAGCCGTGGTGTGGAGCGCTGTCCTGTCCACTGTCCCCGTGCCTGTGCCTGGCCACGGGGGCAGCATCAACGCCCTCAGGCAGCCCAGGGGTCAGTGCAAGGGTCGCAGCAGGGGGGCTGCAGCCCAAAGGAGGCACGGGGCAGAGGGGGGGTCAGCCTGTGGTCGCAGCCTGGGGGTCGCAACCCGGGGGTCAGCTGAGGGTCACAGCCCGAGGGTCGCAACCCAGGGGTCACAGCTGGGGGTGGCAGCCCGGGGGTCAGCCGAGGGTCACAGCCGAGGGGGGTCAGCTGGGGGTCACAGCCCGGGGTGGGGTCAGCCGGGGGTCACAGCCAGGGGGTCTGCCGGGGGTCGCAGCCCAGGGGTCAGCCGAGGGTCGCAGCCGGGGGTCACAGCCCGGGGGGTCAGCCGGGGGTCGCAGCCCGGGGGTCTGCTGAGGGTCACAGCCCGAGGGTTATAGCCCGGGGGTCACCGCTCGGGGGTTCAGCCGGGGGTTCACAGCCCGGGGGGGTCAGCCGAGGGTCGCAGCCGGGGGTCACAGCCCGGGGTCAGCCGAGGGTGGCAGCCCGGGGTCAGCCGGGGGTCGCAGCCCGGGGTCAGCCGGGGGTCGCAGCCCGGGGGGTCAGCCGGGGGTCGCAGCCTGGGGTCAGCCGATGGTCAGCCCCGGGGCCACACGCACGGCGGGGCCGACCCCCGAGGACGGCTGAGGCGCCCTCCGCCGCCCCAGGGACCCCGAGAGCAGCAGGCTGAGCGCGGCCCGGGGGCGTCCCGGGGACACAGACACACACTCCGCCCGCCGCCCCGCCCGCCGCCCCGCCCGCCGCTCACCTTCGCGCCGAGCCCGCCGGCCGCCTCCCGAGCCGGGGCCGCCTCCGGATCCGGGGGCGCGGGGCCCGACGCCGCCTGCCCCGCGGGCCTCACCGCCGCCTGGTGCACGCGGGCGCGCAGCCCCCTCACCTTCCCCATGCTCCGCGAGCCCCGCCGGAAGCCGCGCGGCGTGCGCCCACCGCCGGCCGGAAGCTGGTCCTGCGCGCCGGCGGCCGGGCGGAAACAGGGGCCGGGCGGAAACAGGCGCCGGGCGGCTGGGATCCGCGCTCCCCCCTCCCGCCCGCCGCGCAGGCGCCCGGCGGGAGGGGGCGGGGCCAGGACTGCGGCCCCGCCCCCGGCAGGTGTGGGTGACCGCGGCGCTGCGGACGGCCGTCGGGCCACCTGCGGGCGGGGGGGGCGGGGGGGGCGGGGGGGAGGGGTACGAGTCCTGCACGTTGGGGTGCGGGTGGTCAGGCACTGGCTCACCGCCGGCCCCCTGTGCCCTGCTTCCGAGAACTGACCACCCGCCAAAGGGAATGGGGGGGACTCGCCAGCCGCCTGCAAAGCGGGGTGCCACCTGCCAGGGGGACACAGGTGCTTCCCAGCGGGCACCACACCGATGACCACAGCCACAGGGCCGGGGTGATGGCATCTGTGATTTACCCGAGGCCACGTAGCAGGCTGATGTATGATGTATGTCCGCTTACACGTTCCAGGCCTTGCTGAGCGCATGACATTCTAGAAAAGGCGAGGCCACACGTGTGCCAGGTAGACAGCAGGTGTGCGCCGGGCGTCTTCCCCAGGCCGGGCAGGAGCCGGCTTGTCCCGGGCCAGAACGTGCCAGCAGGGAGCGAGGCCGCTTGTAGGTAAAGAAGGTGCCCCAGAGACCTCAGGCCGGAGCGGACAGGGGGGACGTGCCAGCGGACATCCGGGCTGAAGGCACAGACTAATGTCCCCGGGAGACCCCCCAGCAGCCCGTCTGAGGCTTGACACCCCCGCCCCCTGCTCCGTAAGGGCTGCCGGGGGCCAACGTGGGTCTGGGCCAGCATCTGCCAGACCAGGTGGTCAAAGGAGAGAGCGGCTTGCTGGGGCTACAACCTCCTCCTGCCCGGCGGGAGCCCCACCAGGTGGCCTCCAGGCCTGCTGGACCGCGCCAGCTTCAGGGCCTGCTCTTTGCCTCTTCCGGGCAGCGCAGGTTTGCTCAGTAAAGGGGAAAACAGTGGCAGCCCCGGGGGGGCTCAGTGGTTTAGCACCGCCTGCAGCCCAGGGCGTGACCCTGGAGACCCGGGACCGAGTCCCCCGTCGGGCTCCCTGCATGGAGCCTGCTTCTCCCTCTCCCTCTGCCTGTGTCTCTGCCTCTCTCTCTCTCTCTCTGTGTGTGTGTCTCTCGTGAATAAATAAATAAAATCCTAAAAAAATAAAAATAATCTGAATGACAAAAATATTTACAAAGGAAAAATCATCCATAACAACCTGTGTTCAGGGCCCCTGGGAGGCTTGGCGGTTATGCATCTGCCTTCGGCCCAGGGCGTGATCCTGGAGACCTGGGATCGAGTCCCACAGTGGGCCCCCTGTGTTGAGCCTGCTTCTCCCTCTGCCTGTGGCTCTGCCCCCCCCTCTTTATGAATGAATAAATAAATAAAATCTTAAAAAAAAGGGGGGGGGGGAACAGCATCCAACAAAAGGGACCAGCTAGGAGGTCTGAAAGTCCTGGGGTCTCTTCTGTCCCTGGTCCCCCTGACTGACCTCCTCCCGTCCATGCTTCCATACCCTACCCTGTTATCCTGACATTTCCATCTGCAGCTGGATCTCTCCATCTCCACCTGAAAATGTAGTGAAAACCGCAAAACTGAATTCTTGGTTCTGATCCCAACCTGTTCCACTGCTTACCCAGGCGGCTGCCCAAGCGGAAACCCGAGGTGTCGTCTTTGCTGGCTCCCCCTCTCCCTGCCAACCCGGCAGCCCCCTAATCTCTGCCCCCCAAACTCCCCCCCCCCACCCCAGGGGCTCCTGCTCTGGCCCCCTCTCTGGGCTCCGCGCCCTCTAGCTGCACCCGGGGACCCCTGGAGTCCCTCTCTGCTTACCCGCCCCTCAGCTGCCCAGGCCCTGCCCTCCGCGGGAGGTCCCGCCCCAGCTGCTCAGCGCCTCCCAGTGCTCCACCTCCGAGTCTCCACTGATCCCCTCCCTGCAGGACCCGGATTCTTTGCTTTCTCTCTGGCTCATTCCTTCGTCGCCCGAGGGCGCTCACGGCCCGCCGTGGTCACACCCTGGGCCTCTGGGCTGGGAGCAGGGGCCTCCTGCCCTCTGTGCACCTGTGTGCGCCGAGGCCTGGGGTCCCTCGCAGATGGGGAGGGATGGCCTCCAGGTGGTGCCCACTGCCCCACTGCCCCTCCCTGTCCCCCGGGCCCTCCACGAGGGGCTTTGTCATGAAGCACCCAGGGCCACTGACTTTTCCACACTGCGTGTGCCAGCACCTACCCACAGATTCCCGTCGGAGGGCAGTGCCCTGCAGCTCCGGTGCCACCCGCAGGTCCTAGGATTTGGACTCCCCGCCCTGTGTGCCCCCAGCCAGTGCCCTAACCCTGCCCTCGCCAAGTGCCAGGTGTCAGGACCTCCTTCCCGGGGTGGCCACGGGGTGGGGGGTGGCCACCAGCTTCCCAGGTGCAGCGCCCAGGCCGTGCCCCTCAGCCCTGGGAACGTGTCCTCCGCCCATCTAGGCCCCTCTTCCTGCACAAGTCCTGGCCTGAGTCCAGGTTCAGGGTGCCCCGGGGCCTCACTCCAGGAAGGAAGGCCGGTGCGCGAGCCCCCAGGTAGATGGCGAGGCTTGGGGTTGACCCAGACCTGTCTCCCCATCTCTCCACAGGGGTTGGCACCTTGGGGTTCTGGAGGCTGCAGGCGCAGTAGACTCCAGAGGCCCCAGAAAGGTAGGCCTCAAATGCAGGGTCGGGGTGTGGGGGCAGAGGGGGCGGCATCCCGAGCGGGACCCCAGCCCATCCTGCCGGGCCCAGGTGCTGGAGGGCGAGGGAGGGGAGGCCGTCCTCCACCTCCAGCGACTCTGGGAAGGCCCTGCCTCGTGGGGGGGTGTGCGCTGAGACCTGCCCCACTGGCTACAAGCTGGGAGACTGAGGCAGGGGTGGAGGCCGGTGCTCCTTAGCCTGTTTTATCAGCGGGGGGCGCCGCGGCCATGCCCAGAGCCTTCCCCGCGACCCAGAGGGCACAGCAGGTGAGCTGCTGGCGGGGATGGGGTCGCCTGTGCTGCGTACACACGTGGGCACCCAGGCTCCTGGGCGCAGTGCCTCCCTGCGGTCCCTCCAGACACGGCCCTGGCGGGTGGGCTGGGCTGAAAGTGCAGAGCTGGCTTCTGCCGCCTACACCCCAAGACCCGGGGCTTTGCTCCAGGGACTTGCGGGGTTACGGCGGGTCTGAGTCCCTGCGGGGCCACCTGTCGTCTGAACATCTCCGCGGGCAGACCCCGCGCGCACACCCCAGACCTTGCGGCGGGTCCCCAATCTGTGTGCTTGGGCGCGGGGCAACCGCAGGTGGCGTGTCCACAGTGTCCGTGCCAGGAACGCAGCAGGAAGCTTGGGGGCTGCCGATCAGTGGCTGCAGAGTTCCCAAATTTGGAAACCTTTGGGGTGAACATAATGTGCCCGACCCACTGCGGGATGCCGGGGCGACTGGAGGAAGCGATGGGGGGGAGCGGGGGAAGTGCTGCAGCAGGTGCCTGGTGGGGCCGCTGGCTGCCCCCCAGGGCGGCCCCACAGCCCAGGCCCCAGACTTCCAGGTTTGCTTCTTGCCTCTCCCTCCAGCCCCCAGCCAGGCAGAGAGCCGCTTCTGACGTTTGATACGCGGTCAGATTAACTTTTAGGTAACATCCTTTCTTTAAAAAATATTTTATTTATTTATTCATGAGACACAGAGAGAGAGAGAGAGGCAGAGACCCAGGCAGAGGGAGAAGCAGGCTCCCTGCAGGGGGCCCGAAGCCCACTGGACCCTGGGCCCCCAGGATCACAGCCCGCCCTAAGGCAGACGCTCCACCCCTGAGCCACCCAGGGGCCCCGGTTAGCATCCTTTTCTGGTTACAAATAATACGTGGCTGTCGTAAACCATTTGGAAAATAGAGAAAACTACTTTAAACCGTTACAATCCCTCGGTTCCCCTTGCGCAGAGGTGCCTGGCAATGGACGGTCAGTTCCTCCCAGCGCCTTCCCCCGACCCCCCAAACTGGGTCTTGCAGCTTTTTTAACTAGGAATTTTCATGTTGCTCAGGTGTAAGAAGGGTGAGGTCTCCCTGGCGCCCACCCAGCACCGCAGTCCAGGGGCTCAGCCCAGCCCCCCACCTACCCGTGTAACCTCTTCCGACCCCCCCGCAATTCCTCATGTGGATGGGGTCACCCCCAGATCAGGGCACACGTTCCATCCCTCGCTCCACCTTAGCCTCACCCCAGCTTAACCAGCTCCAGGGTGCTTTGCCTGCAGAATGGGATCTTCCCCCCTCTCCCACCCCTGTGCTGTCACACTCACCAGCCCTGGTGGGCTGGGCCCTGGGCACTTCGCCCAGACCCCTGCCCCACCTCCGTCTTTGCAGGCTGTGTTGAGAGCTTCAGGGTTTTCAGCTCAGCGTCCTGAGAGGAGGACCCTTCACCCCCACCTTTCAGGAACTGGGCTACAGCCGTGTAGCCACCTGGGCAGCGGGCTGGCGGGACTGCAGTCCAGGCTTCCCAGAGCCCAGGCTGTGGGCCGCCACTGCTGCCCTGCCCTGCTCCTCTGCTGCCCCGTGCTGGAGAGGTACCGCTATTCCTTGAGAGAGAACGAGGAGGAGACAGAGAAGACCGCCTCCCGGCCTGCAAGGCCTTCCCAGGTGAAGGAGGGTGAGATCTTTCTGGATAGGTCCCTCTGCGCCGAGAGGCCAGCTCTCAACTGCGGCCCAGAACCGAGGCCAGGTGGGGGAGTGGGGGCAGGAAGCAGGTGGACAGGGTTGGAGCAGCTCACGGGAGACTGCGAGCTGGCTGGCAAGGGTGATGTGGACTCAGGTGGGCAGACACAGGGACGCCCACCTCTGGGGCCTGGGGGAAACTGGGGAGCCCAGTGAGATGCCTCAGTCTCCTCTGCAGAGGAAAGAGAGTCTTGAAACTGGTGCGAGAGGCCAAGAGAGAAGTTTTTCAAGAGAGAGCAAAGGCCCCTAGGGTCACCTTCAGCCTCAGGTGATCCTGGTTCTGTCCTGGGCTCCGGATGTCCCCCGCTCCACCCCAGCACCGCGTGCCGCCTTGGTGCAGGCTCCGTGGGGCCTGGGCTCCGGCCCCTCCTGAGGATCAGACCCCCCCCCCCCCCCCCCGGGTGTGTGAAGCCCTCGCTCCAGCCCCACAGCACCACGGGGACGGGACGGGATCCAGGGGGCCGCCGGGACCAGTGGGTCCGCATTCCTCGCAGGCACCCTGCCGAGCGCTCGGCCGGGATTTCCAGGTGCGCCGCCCTTCCTCCTCCCCCACGCGGTCCTGCCCCCAGATCTGCTGCTCCGGAGCGGGCTCGCCGCGGGGTGGGGAGCGCAAAGCTCATTTGCCTACGGCTGCTCTGTGGCTGCCGGTGCCCCAGGGGCAGAGCCCAGCAGTTTCCGCAGCAGCAGCCCCGTGACCCGTGACCTGCAAAGCCTGCCCTGGGCGCACTCTCCGTGCCAGGCGCTGTTCTGGTCCCCGTTGGCCCAGAGCCTCACACCCTCCGGTGTAGGCCGGTGCTCAGCGTCCTCACTGGCAGAGGGGGAGGGGCGGGGCAGAAGCCAGGAGGGAGCAGCCGGGTCCTTGTCCTTCCCCTCCACGGAGCCAGAGCCGGAGCCGACAAGACACGTTCGTGTATTGAGTGCCCCCGCCCAGGGCCACAAGAAAGGATGGGCCCTTACCAAGCACGGGCACAGCAGGGAGAGCCCTGGGAGCGGCGTTTGGGTGGACCCTGCATGACGGGGAATGCCCAGGCAGGGCGGGGGCGGAGGGCTTCGGATGGCCCTGCGGACCAGACGACACAGATGGGCTCGGGCATGGGGCAGGCAGGCAGACTTGGCGGAAGCGAGGGCTCCCGGCTGGCGGAGGAAAATGAACGTGGGCTTTCTGTGGAGCTTCCCAGGGATGGCTCCTGGTGGGAAGAGGCGTCAGAAAGCTCCTTACACGTGCCTCCCAAATGTCAACCTGCCCTGAAACCCACCTTCTTCTGGGGATGGGCTGGGGCCGGTGCGCCACCCGCGCCGCCGAAGGCCTCAGATGCCGTGCGTGCCTCCCCTGCGTCCTCCTTCCCTCGTGCTCTCAGCGTTCGGGGAAGCCGGGCCCTCACCGGCACCGCACTTCCGGGGCGGGAGAGAAGAAAGTGTTGGGCTGAGAACTTCATTCCTGTCCATTCCATGCAAAGAAACAAATGCAGAAAAAGTACATTGTTCCCCCAGGTCCAAAAGTTAAACGGTGGAAGCAGAAAACTGAACGAGAAGAGAGTTCTTTTTATTTTCTTAGAGAGGGAGGAGCGGGGAGGATCAGCGGGAGAGGGAGAGAGACTCTCAAGCAGACCCTACAGTGAGCACGGAGCCTGACGTGGGGCTCGATCTCACGACCCTGAGATCACGACCTGAGCTGAAGTCAAGAGTCGGATGCTTAACCAACGGAGCTACCAGGTGCCCAAAAAGAAATTTCTCTACAAATCTAGGAATAGATACTCCCTTAAAACAAAAAAAAATCTGCAGTAGTTTTGTTGAAAGCTCCACGATCTCTGGGACCTTGTCTCCATCACCTTTTTTTATGGTTTGCAACTTTACATTTATTGAGCACCTGCTGTGTGTGCCAAGCCCTCTGCGGGACCCTTTCATAGGTCTTCATTTGTCCCCACAATGGAAGGACGGCGGGGGGAATCCAGGGCCCAGGGAAGGAAAGGGATCAAGCGTGTAGAGGCTACTACCACCACCAGTGGGCCGATCTGGGGGACCCCAAGCACAAGCTCCTCTCTTAGCTCAGCAGTCATGCCCCCAAACCAGGCCTCTGGAGCAATCATGGAAACTGAGTCCTTTAATCCAGGGTTGGAAGGTACAAAGTTGTGTCAACAAAGGCAGCGCAGACTTTCAGTGGACACGCATCCCTAACGATGTCCACAAGTGGCTCTATTTGGCATTGGTAGAAATGACAAATTGAACAGGAAATGGCAGTTTGTTAAGGAGAGGAAGGGACCTGGGACCTGGGACCTGGGACCTGGGTTAGGGTTGGGTGACTTCCTGACCTACTGGCGCCCCACAGGTCAACCTGGTTTTCTTTTTCTTTTTTTTTTTTTCTTTTTCTTTTTTTTCAACCTGGTTTTCATACTGAAAGGAGAAATTAGATTCCAGGGGGCAGGGAAGGCATGATGACCTTCCATTTGTGGTAATGAGGATGTTAGCTTCTCACACCCCCGCCCATCCCTCACATCTCTGTAGAACTATAAACAGTTTCATTTTTAAATTATGTTTTTTTGGTTGTTTTTTTTTTTAAGTAGGCTCCATGTCCACCGTGAAGCCCAACATGGGGCTTGAACTTATGACCGTGAGATCAAGACCTGAGCTGAGATCAGGAGTCAGATGCTCAACCAACTAAGCCACCCAGGTGCCCCAAACAGCTTCATTTCTAATCTGGGCTCAGGGCTGTTGTTATTCTGATCATGTAAATGTGCACGACTGAGCCAAGTGGACATTCTATAATTATCGTTTCTTCCTTGTACAACTTCTGGTTTTCCCCCAGAGTTGATCATTGCTTCACTTTTTCTGGCTCAATCTCCTCTGAATCCAGAGCCAAGTCTTCTGCCCTCTAACAGGGTCTCAGTGTGATCCTGCGCATGGTCAAGCCCGTTGGCTAATCTTTGTGTTCTGATGAGGGCTGGGCGGTCTCTGCTCAGGCTGTCAGTCAGCCCCCGCCCCAGCCTCCTCAGGGTGTCCTTCCTTTAGAGGAGCTGGAGGGAGGAAGCCAGAAAGAGGAAGACTGCTTGACATGTAGGTGGGGATGAGGATACCCAGGCCAGCATCCAGGAGAGTAGGTGGCTAGAAATGGCCCCAACCTCTCCAATATCTTCCCCACTTTCTATGCTCACCTGGCAGCCCTGACACCCATGTGGCGTGGCTGACAGTAGGGCTGTCCATTGCCCTGGCACGGGTGACTTTCTGCCCGTTTGTATGGATCTGTGGGGGATCCGGCGAGACAACTGTTTGGAGCACCTACCAGGGCAGCCACTGTTTTCTGCTCTGTTCCGCCACCTGCCCACCCCCCAGTAGTGCTTGCCTCCTGCCTCTGCAGCTGCCTCTGCCAGCTCCTGCGCTCCCTTCCTCCCCCACAAAGGGAGCCACAGCTGAATCAACATCACAGAAGGAAGTTACTGGTAGGAAAAAAAAATCAAAAAGAAAATAAAAGCAAAGATGGGGGAAGGGTCAGGAAAAGACAAGAGTTGGGGCAGAAGGAAGTTGGCAAAGGAATGCAAGATAGGAGGGTGTGAGCCGGGAATGTGCTGTCACAGCCTTGCTGTTGACCTAAGTGCCGTCACATCACAGCATCCTTTCAAGGGCCAAGCTTGTTTTCTGCCTTTTTTTTTAAAAAAGATATATGTACCTATTTGAGAGAGAGCGCACGCATGCAGTGTGTGGACTCAAGTAGGGAGAGGGGCGGGGGGAGAGAGACCCCCAAGCCCACTCCTGGCTGAGCACAGAGCCTGACTTGGGGGTGGATCCCATGACCCTGAGATCACGACCTGAGTGGAAACCAAGCGTCAGACACTCCACTGACTGAGCCGCCCCCGGCGCCCCCGTTCTCTGCCTTTTGAGTGCTGGGTGGCTGTTTCTTTGGTGCCTCCTCTGATGAGTGGGCCCCCAGGTGTCATGCCCTGCTCATCATACCCACACAGCGCCGTGGGCTGCGTGCCCGACTCTCCAACCTTTCCCCAGCATCGGCCAAGATACCGAAACCCTGCCTGGGATTCTCTATGAAAGGAGCCTCATTTTCTCCAACATTAAAATATTTTATCATGGGGCAGCCCGGGGGGCTCAGCGGTTTAGCATCTGCCTTCGGCCCAGGGCCTGATCCTGGAGCCCCGGGCTCAAGTCCCACGTCGGGCTCCCTGCGTGGAGCCTGCTTCTCCCTCTGCGTGTGTCTCTGCCTCTCTCTCTCTCTCTCTCTCTCTCTCTCTCCCCCCTCTGTCTCTCATGAATAAATAAATAAAATTTTAAAAAAATTATCATCTTCAAAATCTCACAACGGAGTCCCCCGTAATTCTCTCGGCGCCGTGTACTGTGGGGATGCGGCTGGGAGGGAAGGGAGGCTGGGCGTGCCCAGGCCAGCATGGGGCAGCCAGGGCATGGAAACAGCCTGCCTCCCACATCTCTTCCTCCTTTCTGCAGCCTTGGCTGGCCCCAGCCCCCCACCCCCGTGCCCTGAATACTTTGGGGGAGCCCTTCTCATTCCGCCTTGCATCGCCGTGGTATGCCGGTCCCCGAGCTGGCCCTGGCGTTGCAGAGGGCACTAACTGCCGGGCCAGGTGCCAAGGCCTCACTGACCGCCCGAGGACGTGCAGCTGATCTCCTGGACGCTTAGGCGAAAGCGGCCGCAAATGGAAGCTATTGGCCACCTTAGAGGGAAAGGTTGTCCCCAGAATTCTGTTCTGTCATCTTTTCTCAAAGCCCAAGCGTCCTCCCTCATGGTCACTGCCCCCGGAGGCGCTGCTGCTCGGGCCGTCCTATCCCCTGCGTCACACCCTCACCTCCGAATGGACAGCCCCTCGGTGCGCACCCCAGGACCCCCGTAGGCCACCTGCTGCCCGAGTCGGCGGCACCGAGCCCTGGCTCCACGGCCTCGGAGGTGGGGTGCGCCGTGGGCTCTCTAGCGTCTCCCTGTTCACGGACAGTCTATTTACGTGGTTCTCCGGCGTCACACGGCGCTGGCGGTCGGGGTGTCCTGCGAGGAAGAATGGACGTGCCCGGTGCCCGGTGCCCAGGTAAACGCGTGGGGCCCGTAGCGCCCCTTACCTCACGGCCCCTCCAAACCTGCGCCCTTGCGAAGTGCTATCTCACTTGGTTGGGGTGTCTGCCTTCCTGGCGGCCCCCGTCTCCGCACCGCTGGCTTTCGTGCGGCCCCCGGGCTTCCTCCACTTGGCATAAGGCTTGGGACTCACTCATGGTGCTGACGTTCTAGTACACGCGTGTGACGCCGCGGACTCCGCTCGGGGCGCTGCTGTACTCGGCTTCCTGGAGATGTGATTCGCAGCACTTCAATCCACCCCTTCAACATTTTCTAATTTGCCTGGAGGCCTCCATTTGACCCACGGATTATTCAGAAGTGTGTCTCCCTGGAGCTTTCTCTAGGCCTCTCTGCTGCTTATGTCCTGGTTTTAATTCCACGAGGCTACAGGATGTGTCGGGTGGGACTTCAGTTCTCTCCGACGGCTGCGGGTCTATTTTGTCACCTGAAGACATTTGCCTCGCAACCAGCGGGTTTAGACCATTTACAACTAATGTAATTATTTGAAATGGTTGGATTTAGTTCTGTTGTTTAAAGTTTTGTTTGTTCTCTGTTTTCCATTTTCATTTCCCTCCCCTGTTGTTTTTTGCTTTGATCTTTCAGCTCGCATAAGTGTTTTTAGCGCTGCATTTTAATTTATCAGCTGGGGATGCCTGGGTGGCTCAGCGGTGGAGCATCTGCCTTTGGCCCAGGTCGTGACCCTGCAGTCCTGGGATCAAGTCCCACATGGGGGTCCCCACAGGGAGTCTGCTTCTCCCTCTGCCTGGGTCTCTGCCTCTCTCTCTGTGTCTCTCATGAATAAATAAATAAATAAATAAATAAATAAATAAATAAATAAAATCTTAATTTATCAGCTGGCTTCCTGACCGAGGGTTTTGCCAGCACCCCTTGTCTCCACCCATCAGGGCATCCCTTCCCAGCCCAACGTCCAGAAAGTGGAGGCTTCTCTTGGCCACATGCACCATGCTCATCTGGGGTGCTGGCTACCTTGAACTAAGCCTAGGGTCTTGGGGGGGGACAGGACATTCCCCCCATATCAACCTTTCATCAGGTTTTGACTTCTCACCCTGATCTTTCAGAAAATTGCTGTATTTCACTCTGTGTGATATGTCTAGTTGGGATCAGTGATAGAGATGGAGTGGGGTGTGCTTGCTTGGCCTCAGCTGGGGCTCGAAGCTGCTGGTGGCTCCTTTTTCCTGCCAAATGGTCTCCATTTTGTTTCATTTCTTACAAGTTCATTAAGGTAGAATTTACATGCCAATACTCACGGATTTTAAGTACAGCATTGAATGATTTTAGCAAATTTACAGAGTTGTGAAATCCTCACCACAGCCCAGCTTTAGCACATTTCCATGACCTCACACAGTCCTCTTGCTCATTTGTAGTCACTCCCTGTTGTTCCTTTTTTAAAATAAAATAGCTCAAGACTACAGGAAAGTGTGAAGACCAGCATCACCAACACCCACATACCCGCCATCCTCGTCCATCCGATCTTAACATTTTGCCTTTTACTTTGCCCAGAATGTTTCGCCCTTAAAAATTTTAAGTTAAAGACCTCTGTGCTCCCCTCCGAGGAGTCCTCTGTCCTCTGTGCCTTCAGAGGTGACCACTGTCCTGAGCTGGGGACTCATGAGCGCGTGGCTGTCTCCTGCATCGCGTGGGCCGTGTGTTATCACACCACACGTCCTTCCTCAAGCCCTGCGCTCAAGAACCTCAGCGTCGACATTGGAAGGTGACTTGCAGATACACACAGCTCCGCAGAAAACACTTAAATTGGTGGTTTTCATTCCAACGTGTGAATGTCCCACAGCGCGTCTCCCGAGTCTGCATTCGGTTTGCTGCCGGTTTCTCGGGACTCCGGGTATTTCCTTAACGTCACCCTTTGGTTAACGGCTCCTTTTCTCATACTGTGTCCATGGATTTGGCCTCCTTAGGACATTTGTACTTTAGAACATGTCGAGATTTCCCTGGTGGCTTAATAGATGATCCGTTTGTGGGTTGGAGAGAAGGGGTCACATTCCTCAGATTCTCTACAGGCCTCACTGGCGTTTCTGTTCGCGTCTGAGAGAAGCACCGTGAAGACCGCGGTCGTGGCCGGGGCCACCTGCTAACGGGGCTGTCATCAGTTTTTGTTCTACGTATTTTTGTAGCCGTTTTGTGCAGCACAGAAAGACCTGCGACAGCTCAGCTTTCCTTGTGGATTATGATTTCTATGACCTCCATCGTTCCTTAAGCATTTAACGCGTTTTTTGCCTTGACTGATACTTTTTTTTTTTTTTTTTTTTTTTTAGGGAGGAAGAGGAGGACGAGGGGCTGAGGAAGAGAGAGAATCTTCCGCAGGCTCCCTGAGATCATGACCTGAGCTGAAATCAGGAGTCGAAGGCGTCACTGACTAAACCGCCCCATGCTCCTTGAATCAGACCTTTCGATATCATCATTTCTACATAATTGTGAGTATTTCCCAGCACATACTACATTTGTCTTCTAGTCCTCTATTTTAACAGTTTATCTAATAGGTAGCATTTTTTCTTTTTTTGCCCTTTTTTCTTTTTAATTGTGGTAAACAAACAAACAAACAAAAAACCCACACAACATCAATTTAACTCTGACCTCCCTTCCCATTTTTAAGTGCCCGGTTCAGACGTCACTTCCACATTGTGTGCAGACAATTTCCAAAACTTTCTCATCATGTAAAACTGAAAGTATCCTCCTTAAGCAACTTTACACTTCTCTTTGCAGTGAAAAACAACAAAAAAACAAAACAAGACAAAACAACAACAACAAAAAACTTTTATACTACGGAAAATCGTACACAGCCACGAAAGTGGAGAGAACAGTTCCGTGCGTCCATACGTCCCCAATATTCGCTTCACCAATCTTCAGCTCCCGGCCACTCTTGTTTTATTTATGCTCTCACCCACTGTTGTCCCAAAATGAGCAAAATGTTTTAAAACTTTGAAAGAGAAAAGAAGAGAGTTTTTACTGGAGCCCCATGAGGCCAACTGCCCGGGCTCCGCAGAGCTCACAGGGAAGACTGTGCTTGGGGAGGGGGTGATCGGCGCAGTTATGTACGGTTTCTCATAGAATCACCATCCACGGCGACCAAGGACATTCCAGAAAGCTACAGACTTTATCTTACGTTCTTGGTGTGGGCGAGGCTGTGTGATTTTAATCTTACGGGAGTCAGGGAGGGCTTTTTGGTTTTCTTACCTTTATACTTGGAATGCTCCTTTCTGGTTGTTTTTTTTTAACAAAGCAGATGTACAGTGTGTGCTCCGGGCAGAAGCAGAGTCCATGCTTTGAGCTCTTGCTGAGTCATTTTGACCTCGGGTAGATGTTAAGATAGAGCTCCCCTGGGAGCCCGCACCCCGTGCATGAGAAGGTGAACATCTCCTTTATTTCACCACTTTTCCTCCATCATCCGACCCCACCATTCCTCATCGTTTGGCAGCACACCCGGCGCATCGTATCACGTCATCTGTAGACATTTCAACGTGTCACTCTCAAAGGCGACAACGCTTTCCTATGATCACAAAATCTTTAGCACACCTAAAAAAAGTAACAGTAATTTTTTTTTAAAAAAAGATTTATTTGTTTGAGAGGGAGCGAGCGAGCACAGGGGGTGGAGGGGCAGAGGGAGAGGGAATCCCAAGCAGGCTCTGTGCTGAGCGTGGAACCCAACGAGGGGCTCGACCCTAAGACCCCAACATCACAACTTGAGCTGAAACCAAGAGTCACATGCTTATCCGACTGAGCCTCCCAGGCGCCCCAGCAGTAATTTCTTAATATAGCAGATCCATGCATCGTGATCGGTTGATTTTTCTCCCAAATCCTTTAATCTACGGGTTCCTGGGCCATGTTTTCTCCCTCCCTCTTCTATCTCTTGCAGTTTGGGGTCTTGGCACTTGCATCCCTGTGGTGTCATTAACACGTCCCTCTGTCCCCTGTTCTTCCTACAACCTGTTAGTTAGATCTAAGGTCTTGGTCTGAGTTGGGTTCAGCAGTAGCAATTGCTGTACTTAATTTATCAGTGTCTAAATTTATACTGTTTCACCCAGACAGCTCCATAAAAGGCATGTGCACAGTACGCGGTATCTGTCTCTGTGGTGTCGGGGCCGGTGACAGTCACTGCTTTATCTCACGAGCCGCCAGTGGGGGTGACTTGGGGACAGTCTCAGTCTACCTTTCTTTGTTATTCTCTGGAATCATTCCATAATGAACAGATTCCCATGAAGAGAGCATTTAATGGGATCTTGTCCTGTCTCTTTATTTTTAAAACTCAATGTGAGAATTGTTTATTTGAAGAGGGAGATGGCAACCCACTCCTAGGTGCTGTGATTCCTGAACTTCTGGAATATTCTAGAATATTTGAAATCATTCCTGGGGCACCTGGGTGGTTCAGTCGGTTAAGTGTCTGACTCTTGTGTTCGGCTCAGGTCATGGTCTTGGGGTCATGAGATCGAGCCCTGCGTCAGGCTCAGCACTCAGTGGGGGAGTCTGCTTGGGGTTCTCCCTCCCTCTCCCCTGCCCGTCCCCCAACTCGTGCACCCCCCCTCTTTCTCATAAATAAATAAAATCTTTAGAAATATGATCATTCCTGGTATCTTATTGTGTATTTTTAATTTACAATCCTTTCTTATTCATTCTATTTCTTCTTCCTTTTTTTATTTTTATTTTTTACTTCTTCCTTTTTTTAAACAAGATTTGTCAAATTTTCTTTTTTTTTAGATGCATATATCCTATTTAAATTCTTAAGAAGACTCTCTGTTCTTAAATATAATAACAAATACCTCCTCTTAAAACGTCCATCGACGAGCGTCAGGAACAGCAGTGTGCTCCCCTGGTCTCCTGTTATTTTTGTTTCAGATTCTTCATATTTTTACCTCTATTTTTAAAACCTACAGTTACATAGGCTGGGTCATTTCTGCTTACATCCTTGCTCACCTCTGTGTCACGCACCCTCGTGTCCCCGTTGGATGTGTGCGTCTGCCCGTGTGTCTGCCTGCCTCCTGCTGGAGAGCATCCTTTGTGCACAGGGCAGGGAGCTAAGGGTCTGCGTCCTGGTTCATCTGGAGATGCCCGATTTTGTTTCTGTGTGGACCTAACCATCCCCGTCCCCCACCCGAATCCCCCGCACCTCGTGGCACCCTCTCATGCTATCTGCTCTGTCCTGCGAGGGCATCAGGAGGGTCCCGAGGGCATGTGGCCTGCTGCCCCAGCCCCTCTGTGGGACCTGCAGCTTCTCCTGGCACCGGGTGTCTGCTCCTCCTTGTGCACAGGTCTTGCTCCCAGGCCTGGTGGGCTGATGGGTGTGGGCATCATGCATCTGCACCTGTCTTGCCTCTTCCGACCTCTGTGCTGGGGCTGCTCCTGCCCTGCTCACCATTCTGCTCCTCAGTCCCTGTCATGCTTTTCATCGCCGTGACCGAAATCCTAATTCCTGGCCCCTGATGGAGGCACCCGCCTCTCCTGTGTGTGCAGTCTGCAGGCCAGGCCCCTGTCCCAAGGTGCAAGTCCGTGGTCCTCCGTGCTGCAGGGCACAGCCACCTCCGCCCATGGGGGTGAATCCTTGCTGTCACCATAGTACCTGGGCCACACTGCTCATCCCTCCCTCGTGCTGTTCTGCTCCTCGCCGAAGGCGTGTGACGAATGGCAAGCCCCTTGTCTGCTTGTGTGACCCTCCCTGGACACCCGAAGGCGGGAGCCGGTGCAGAGTGCAGGGCTGGGGTCTGACGGGACACTTGTGGTGTGCAATCAGCCACATGTAACTACTTCCTCTGAAGCAGCTTTGGAGCAGCTTCTTCAGAACAGGAAGCACCATACCCTCACCAGTAGGGCTCACCGGCCTGTTTCTCAACTGTGCAGCAGCCCAGCCTGGTGAAGAGCGGAGCGGACGCCCCTTCCCTGCCCAGCCCGGACACCCACCGAGGTCACCGGCATCAGCGGGGTGAGTGCACAGGGGCTCCTCTGTGTCCAGCTTCTTCTCCTGGAGGGGAACGGTTTCCCTGGGGAGGGGCCCAGCCCTGGAGAGGACCCTGTAGCCTGGTCCCTGGTACCCGCCTGGGGCCGGTCCATGCCAGGCCCCCCTTCCTGAGATCCGGCGGGGGGGTGAGCGCCGTGCCCACCGCGGGCAGAGCCACACGGGGCTCTGGGAACATCCATCACGGGGGGCAGGAGGCAGCGTGGCAGGAGGACGGGCCAGACCTTCAGGCCTCAGCCGCTGGGCCTGAGGTCCCTGGTGAGCCCCTGATGGAGCCAGAGGGCGGCTGGGGGCAGGCGAGACACCCAGAGGAGCCGCAGCATGTGGAACCGGGGCTGTGCGGGGAGTCTGGGGCCCCAGCCTGCCTCTCTTCCTGCTGGAAGAGGCCTCCAAAGTTGGCAGCGGTGGTCCAGCCTCCCACGGAGTCTGTGCGTGTGAGTGTGCATTGTGTGTGAGCGTGTGAACATGTGTGCAAATATGTATGGGTGTGTTTACGTGAAGATTTGAGTATGTGGGATGTGTAGGTTTGTGAGTGTGTGAGGTACGTACAGGCATGTGGGGTGTGCGAGCATGTGTTGTGCATGTGCACATGTGAGTGTTGTGGGGGTTGTGTAGGCGTGCGAGTGCATTCTCCTGGGCGGGGTCCACCTCTTCTCTTGGACTTTCAGAGGGTCGTGAGCTGGGGCTGGGAAGGTGTCACCTGGGAGCTGAGTTTCAGGGGCAGGTGTCTGGTGTGTGACTCAGCGTCCCACCCAGGCTCCGGGGAGCGGGGGCCCTGGACCCTGGGTCCACCTGGATTCCAGCCGGCAGCACCTCACCTGCAGTCCCCTGGGGTCGTCTCCCCCTGGCGCCCTGTCCTCCCCCCACCCAGGGCTGGGAGCCTACCCTGCACACCCACCGGAGCCCGGAGCACTGTTCCTTTGAGGAAGCCTGGGACCCCGAGGGGGCGGGGAGGGGCGGCCCCCTTGCCCCATGTCCTCAAGGAAGGTTCTGGCGGCAGTGGCCGGGCCCTGGGCTCGGTCCCACATCCTGTGCAGGCGCGAGGCCTGTGTGTGGACGCCTGACGTCCAGGTGACCGGGGACCACTCTGCCGGCTGTCACCGCGCTGGGGAGCTGGCAAGTGCATCCGCGAGCGGGTGGGGAGCTGGCTGCGCAGAGGCCGCAGCGGGGCCCGAGGGGGCATCTCGGGGAGGCTGGGCCTCCGCCCCCTGCCCTCCGGGATTGCTCCCGCTGCCCCGAGCGCAGGGAGGCCCGGCACCAACTCTGGGCGCCGCTGAGCTGTCCCGGGGCCGGGAGCGCTGAGCGCAGCACAGGCCTCGTCTGCAGCCCGCTCCCTGGGGGACTGCGTGCTCCTGGGGGGACGGGGCCTGACCGGTGGTTCAAGCCCCAAGTGACTCCACAATCGCACGTGTAGTTCGGCACCACTTCTGGGGCTCGGGGAGCAGGCAGCCAGCAGACCCGGCCTCCGCGGGACCCCCGGGGGGCAACCCAGATAGGAAGGGGCGCCCCGGGGTCGGTGGGTGGCTCTCACGCTCTCTCCACCGTGTGGGGCCCACGGCGGAGCGGGTGCTCCCATGGGAGACACATTTTCCAGCTGATGCTGGATCGGAGCCCCGATGTCTGGGGCCAGGGGCCCCGGGTACCCCGGACCCCGTGCACCCACTGCCTCCTCCGGGTGCCACCTCCCGGTTTCCCACACCGGGACCCTCGGCCATGAGGCCACCATCACCCTCTTGCGCCGGATGGGCTCCTGAAACGCCGTCTCTGGCGCCCGGAAGGTGTTCTTTTGGACCAATTCTCGGTAGCTTCTTGGTGATATTTTCTCCCTTCCTTTTTATGCTCAGAAGCTCTCCCGACCTGCAGGTGCACATCCTCCCGGTCCTTCCATCACGCTGTTCCCCACACGGAGCGCGCGTGGGCCTCTGGTGGGAAGGGGCCCCTTCCTGGGGAGCTCCCCCACCCGCCCGTCGCCTTCCAAGGCTGCTGCACCACCCGCTCAGGGCCTCTGACTCGCCCACGGGCACGCGGCCTGCTCCCCGCCGCCGCCGTCGTGACCTGTCCTCCCAGAGCGGCTGGGCCTTCGACACGGCTCGTCCGCTGCTGCCAGGGAGACAGGTTCTGCTGTGTCAGCTTTAGCTTCCGTTTCATCTTCCGCCTCACGACGCGCCCCGCAGGTGCGTCCCCGCCTCCCGCACCTGGGCCCTGTGCCCGCGGGGTCCCCTCCGTCCTCGTCGCAGGGGAGCACACAGGGCGGCGGGCTTCAGGCCCCGTGAGGCCGCTGAGCACGGGGCCGAGGATGCTGTCTGCAAGTACCCCGTGGACCCCCTGACCTGAGACGTGCCCAGCAGCAGAGCTTTCACATCTTCTAATGAGTACGTGGGAGGACGTGTCGCCGTTTTCCTGTGGCCAGACGCTGCAGCCCTCGGGAGGCCTCTGCTCCTGGACTTCCCACAGTGGTGCGGTGGTGGGGCTGGCGCCCTGAGGACACGCGTGTCGCATGCAGCCTGTGCATGGCAGCCCCCGCCCCCTGAGGCTTGTCCGGCCTCCTGCCAAGCTCCCAGAGCCCCCGTGTGTCCAGGCATCCTGCCCCCACGGGGCTGGGGGGCTGCAGGGGCAAGGATGCGTGTCGTGCCTCCTCCGGCCTCTGGGCCCGTCTGCGGCCTCCGAGCTCCTGCTCTGACCGCGGCTTCTGTCCGGGTCTGGGGGCTCGTGTGGGAAACAGAAGTGACCCCATCTCCACGTTCTCTCTTTTGGTGCAAAGAGGCTGACCGGTGCCTGTTTGAGATCCGTCGCAGACGTTTGCTTGTTTTCTCCGTCAAACACGTTTGAATCCCCCAAGCTCCTGGGGTGAATGCAGGTGTGTGGGGGGGGTCCCCTGCCTCCCTTTTGTGTTTGTTCCAGGGGTTCTGAAATTCGGTGATTCATCAGTTGCAGGTCACACCCGGTGCGCATCACATCACCCACCGCCCCCACCTCCTCCCACCCGTGAACTTTCCCGGCAGCACCTCCCGCCCCCACCCCGCCCCCGGCACCCGATGCGGGGAGCCCCCGTCAGCCGCGTGGACTGGTTCTCAGACCCAGCGGCCTGGAGGCACAGTGGGTCTCCAGTGGGGCTCTCCAGTGGCCTAGCTCAGGGGTTGCACTTTTGCAAAACCTCCGACTTTTGTTGTAAGGTGGGTTGGGAGCCAACGGTGAAGAAAGAATTCTTGAGGCATCTTTGGTGCAAAAAGGTGGTTTTATGAAAGCCCAGGGACGGGACCGTGGGCGGGAAGAGCTGCTGGGGATTGTGGGAGCGTTGGGAGAGTAGAGAGAAAGGAAATTTCTTTTGTTTTCTTTTTCTTTTTTAAAGATTTTACTTATTTATCCATGAGAGAGAGAGAAAGAGAGAGAGAGAGAGAGAGGCAGAGACCCAGGCAGAGGGGGAAGCAGGCTCCCTGCAGGGACTCGATCCCAGGACCCAGGGATCACGACCTGAGCCCAAGGCAGATGCTCAACCACTGAGCCCCTCAGGGGCCCCGAGAGAAATCAAATTCCTAAAGGGATTTTCGTAGCTGAAGCCACAGGACCCTGGAGGTCACACTACGCGAAGCTAAGGTGGCTTCTGGCCTCCCGGGAAGCGTTCGTGCTACCGCAGTTGTGAGTTCCTGCGGGATCGTCCTGCGGGTCCTCAGGGGTTCCTTTGGTCAGCATCTCTTCATCGGTGACAGGAAGCCTGATGTGACACCCTTGCTATCCTGACTCTGCAGGCCGCCCAAAGTGTTTTCTTGCTAAGGTTTCCTCTTTTTCTTGTCTTTCACCAAATATGGTGTGTGTGGTGTTGGGGGGGGACTCGCTGGGCTCTCCGAGCCTGGCCGTAAAGAGCTGATCCTCCCGAAGGTGGCCTTGGTCCTCCGCACTCACGCTGCGGGTGCTGCTCGGGCCGGGGACAGGGGAGCACCAGGCCCAGGTCTCGGGGCTCCAGGAAGCCACCCCACAGGAGACTCCCAGACCCGCGACTTCCCGCGGTCACACTCAGGTTGCGCCAGGATCCTCCTGGCAGGCAGGGTCATGCAAGGGTGGCTGTGTCGCAAAGTCCTCTTGGCCGGGAGGACCCTGGGTTTCTCAAGCACCCGGGTCCCCGTGAGGGGCCCACCCTTCTCTCCGGGAGACGAGGTAGAAGGGCTGGTAGAGTGGGGTGCCCCACCTCGGTGGCAGGGCGGCAGGAGGGCCTGAGCGGCACCGGCTGGACCCGGGGCCCTCGCCCCTCCCCCTCCTCCTCCTCGCTCAGCTCCGCCTGGGCCCCACGTGCCCTCATGCTCTCGTGCCAGGGTCCTTCCGAGTCCAGTGCCCACGGGGACAGGTTCTGCGGCGCTCCAAGCTGGGCCACCACCGGAGCGGGTAGGCCTACGCACCCCGCTGCACCCAGAGGGACCCAGGCTCGGCGGGCAGCCCCCGTGCTGCTGGAGGGGCTGGGCTGCAGGACTCCGCCCAGGGGAGGCCCCCGTGGCAGGGTCTCCCGCAGCCTGTGCATGGCAGCCCCCACCCCCTGAGGCTTGTCCGGCCTCCTGCCAAGCTCCCAGAGCCCCCGTGTCCG
Organism: Canis aureus; assembly: GCF_053574225.1. Taxonomy (NCBI): domain Eukaryota; kingdom Metazoa; phylum Chordata; class Mammalia; order Carnivora; family Canidae; genus Canis; species Canis aureus. The sequence goes on along the minus strand of NC_135640.1, from coordinate 42,736,234 downwards.
GGCATCCTGCCCCCGCGGGCCTGGGGGCTCCAGGGGCGAGGAGCGCTTGGGGACAGGGCCGCCACCAACCCCCGCCCAGCCTCCCAGGGTCAGGGCCAGGCCATCTCGGCCTGGGTGGTGTCTCCGTGACCGTGGCTGTCCCCTCTCGTGGGGGCCTTGGCACCCAGGCCCACACCTGGCCGCGGCTTGGGCCTCAGCTCTCACATGATGGCCCGAGGAGCTTCCGTGCCGGCTGCTGTGACTGTTTGGGGGCCTGATCTGTGGCCGCCGGAGAGCCAGGCGGGGCTGGGGTAGCCGCTCGCCCTGCTGGAGCTCCGGGGGCCCAGGGTGCCTGGGGCAGCGCCCAGGTCGGTGGGCACACCCGAGGCAGTGTGAGCAATCGGCTGCGGAACCTCGGAGGGACCCGGATGCAGCGGGGAAGGCTGGAGCCGGCCTGGCCTGAGCCCCACGTGCCCACGGCGGGCGACAAGGGGCTTTCTCTCATAAACGTGCGGGGCCTGGACTGCTCCCAAACTGCCTCCCCGGCCCATCCGGCCACGGCTCTGACCCAGGAAGCCACGGCACCATGTGGCTTCTGCTTTTGACCCCAAACGGGAAGGATGGAGGGTTCTGTTTTGACATTTCTGGGTCCTGATTATGATCTTGGTGGGGCCCAGGGAGCAGGGTCACCTCCAAAGAGACGGAGCGTGAGGCCGCGCGGGGCTTCCAGGCGCAGGAGCCCCAGGCTGGTTCTTCCAGGGCCCCCGGGGGCGCAGAGGCAGGCGTTCCGAGGGCGGGGCCGGGGCCCCAGCGGGGGTGGTGCTGCCCGTGCCTCCCGAGGGCCGTGGGTCAGAGGGCGCCCTGTCCGCCCTGAGGAACCAGAGCAAGGCCCTGAACGCCAGGCCTCAGCCTCCCCAGCGCCCAGCCTCCAGGAGTGACTGTGCCCGGTCCACGCCCTGCCTCAGGTGCCGGGTGTCTAAAGACAGCAGGTGTGTCCAGACGACGTGACGGTGGCCTGGAGCTGTGGCCTGGGCGAGGCCGACACGGGCTGTGTGCGCTGACTCGCTCCTGCAGGGGCGTCTGAGAGGCCGGCTCAGGCCTGGCACCCGGGAGGCGCTCTGGTCCTCGTGCCCGGTTCACTGGGGACCCAGGCGTGGGACGGCCGCAGCCCTGACCCAGAGCGTGCGCACCCTGCGTGTGCTGGGCGCGTGCTGGGCGTGTGCTGGGCAGGGGCCCCGGGGTCCCCTGCAGGGCCCTAACCCCTCAGGCCTCCTCTCCTGCGGCAAGGCTGTGGGGGGCGTGGCCTGCACCCACGCAGCGCGGCCGGGCTCCCAGCTCCGCACCTGCCGGCGGCCAGCCCGGGGTCCAAGGCGGTCGCTGAGCCCCCCTCCCTCCCCAGGACATGCTGCGCCACAGCTCCCTGCTGCTCACCCTGGAGGGTCTGCTCTTTCTCTGGGCCGGTGAGTCCCGCGCGGGCAGCTCCGCACGACACAGCCCACCACGTCCCGGGAGGGGAGAGCGGACCTGCCCCCTGTCCTGTCCCCCAGGGCAGCTCCGCCCCGACCCGGGCCTCCTGGGGACCCTCCTTCTCCACCACCCCGTGTGTGGGGCTTCCCTGCCCCATATCCATCAGCGGCGCCGCGTGGGGTCGGCCCGCGTCAGGCCACCTCTCACGGAGCTGCCTCCTCCTGCCGCCAGCGTCCTGCCAGGAGTGCACCAAGTACAAAGTGAGCACGTGCCGGGACTGTGTGGAGTCGGGGCCCGGCTGCGCCTGGTGCCAGAAGCTGGTAAGAGCCCCCCCCCAGGGACCTGGCGCCCGTCCTGCCCGTCCCGCGTTCCCGTCCCCGTTCCTGTCCCCACGCCCTCCCTCTGCCTCTGGAGCTGGGCACCAGGGGGGCCACCACTCTGTTTCCGGGGAGGCACGCTCAGCCTGGGGGCTGAGAGACAGACAGACAGACAGACTCGGCCCCACCCCAGGGCAGCCTGGGGCCCCCCGGCCGTGTGCCCCCTGCCCAGGCAGGAGCCCTGAGCGGGGACCACAGGACGTGAGGAGGTTGTCAGGAAGTGAGAGCACAGGGACGAGGTGCGGGAGGCTCCGAATGGGACCTTTGTGCTTCTCACGCGGCGGCCGCGACCCTCCTGTCCCGGGCCCATCCACCTCCTGGAGAGAAGTCCCAGGCCCCGCCCGCGGCCCCCTCCCCCTGCGCCCCTGTCCCGACCATGCCCTCCCACCCTGGGGGTCCCTGAGGTTCTGACGCTGCAGGACGGGCCGGAGACGCATGCGCGCACTGAGGGTAGACTGCAGACCTGAAGCCCCTTTGTCCCTCGTTACTTCAAGCATCTGTCGCTAGCCCAGGCCCCCCAACCCCGACACCCACCACACGCTCCTCCCGGGACTGGACCGTGGCCACGGCACCTGCTCACGTCTGCACGCCCTACGCAAACGTTCCCAGCTGTGCCCATGATGCTCTCGATCGCGCTTGCCCCGGGCTGTGCGATGACCCAGGATCACACCCGGCAGCAGGTGTCCTGGCCCTTCAGTCCCCCGGAACCGGGAGCCCCTCAGCTCTGGGTCACGCACCACCCCCCGCGCCTGGCACTTCCGAGGGGCTCAGAGCAGCGGCCGCTAGGAGGCCCGGCGCTCGCTCTCCCTGGGTCCAGGGCGTGTGTTTGGGCAGGTGCCCCGCACGGGGCTCAGGGCGTGCCTCTGTCCCCACACTGGTGATGCTGGTGAGAGCCCCCCAGCCGAGGGGCGTCGCCTCCACCGCGATGTCACCATTAGCTCTTTGCGGTTAATACGTGACTTGTGGGGTGATGCACGTGGCCAGGAGGCCTGCTTCCTATGAAGCTTACACCCCCTGACGTTAGCGCCCGGGGGCGGGGGGGGCACCCCAACCAGTCCGGCGAGGGCTGCACCGTGGAGGCGTCCAGCGCGCGCACTCCCCTGTGGCTCCTGGTGTAAGGAGGACTTCATCCACCTCCCCCGTCTCTGTCCCATCAGAGCGTCCAGCAGGCGCACCTCCGCGTCCATTTTCTGAGCACTTTTTTTCTTTTCTTTTCTTTTCTTTACATTTTTTAAATTTAAATTTAATTTGCCAACATATAAGACCCAGTGCTCATCCCATCGAGTAGTGACATGGCCCAGGTCCAGAATCGTCCTCGTCCTCGCCCCCACCGGGGAATCTGGCGGTTCTCCGCAGGCTCCTGCCTCCCTTTCAGGAGAAGCCGGGCTCCGGCCCCCGCAACACGTTTCCTCCTTTTCTTGGTCCCGCCCGACGCGGCAGGGGCTTCGGAGCGGCCGGCCCACGCCCCGGCCACAAGCGCCTACAGGGAAGTGGGGTGCCGGGTGTGGTCTCCCCCCTTTGACACGGTGTGGCCGCAGCCCCGGGGGTGAAACGTCCCCGGCAGGTTGGAGTTCCCCATTCCCCGCGACAGAGCTCGTTAGATTCCTTGGAAATAGGGCGAGGCTCGTTAGCTTCCACGCAGACTGCAGCGTAGGCCTTTGTTCCCGGGGGGCTCGCTTTGTTCCTCGGGTCCTGCGAGCAGTGACAGAGGTCCCGGGGGAGACGGGCGGCTCGGGAAGTGCCCACCCTCCGGGCGCCGTGGTGGGCTGCACCTAACCAGCCTCCGGCATGGCCACCTGCCCCTTCCTGGGCCCCCCTGAGAAAGGGGGCAGAGACGTGTCTGGGTCCCTGAGCGTGTTCTTCCTTGGCCTGGCGTCAGGACCCACGGAACGGGGCCCCTGCTCCCACCCCATCCTCTCAGAGCCCAGGGGCCTCTATGAGGACGCTGCCCTGATCCAGGACCCCGCCCGCCTCTCCCAACAGCCTGGGGCTTGGCCCAGAGGCCGGCCTGTGTGCTGGAGCCCCCGGGGCGGCACCTGCCTCCTCTCGGGAGGGCGCTTCTGCTACTAAAGGCCCAGCCACCCCGGCCACTCCTGGCCAGGTGCCCCGGCAGGGCCTGGAGCTGCTGAGCGACCCCAGGGACAGCCGGGGCCTGAACACCTTGGTCCTTCCATCATTTGGGGTGACCCACAGCCTCAGGGAGAGGCCGTCAGAGGGCGGGTGTCCTCCTCCCACCCAGCTGCCTGGCCTCCCACCCTCACCCCTCCCCACCCGGACACCTGTCCCCAATCCCAGGTGCGACAGAGGAGGGGCCGCCTCCTCAAGTGACCCCGAGGGCCGCTCTCGTGCAGCACCCACAGTGCGGCCCCCACCCTGCCTCTGCCCTCCTCCTGACCCCTGACCCCCCCGCCCCCCAGAACTTCACTGGGCTAGGGGAGCCCGACTCCGTTCGCTGTGACACCCGAGAGCAGCTGCTGCTGAAAGGATGTGCGGCTGACGACATCATGGACCCTCAGAGCCTGGCCGAGATCCAGGAGGACAAGAAGGGCGGCCGGCAGCAGCTGTCCCCGCAGAAAGTGACGCTCTACCTGAGACCAGGTAGGCTTGGCCTCGGCCGGGGTCAGGGGGCACCGGCGTGTTGGTGGCTCTGGGTGCCAGGGCTGGGTGATGGTCCAGGCGTCCGGTGGCCAGGTTGGGCAGCAAGGCAGGCGAGCCCCGGAGACTAGAGACTGTTGGACACTCGGCCAAGGGAGTGTGGCCCCTGCCCTCCGCCTGCGGGAGGACCCCCGACGCCCACCATCGGCGGCTCTGTGCCTCGGCTCTGTGTCCTTTCCAAAGGGGAGGAGGGGGATCCCTGGGTGGCGCAGCGGTTTGGCGCCTGCCTTTGGCCCAGGGTGCGATCCTGGAGACCCGGGATCGAGTCCCGCGTCGGGCTCCCTGCATGGAGCCTGCTTCTCCCTCTGCCTGTGTCTCTGCCTCTCTCTCTCTCTCTCTGTGTGTGTGACTGTCATAAATAAATAAAAAAAATTAAAAAAAAAAAGGGGGGGGGGAGGAGGAACTCTTCTATCCCCGTCTCACACCGTCAGGGGCTCTTGGCAGAGTAAAAGCCCTGATGAGTCCTGTAGCCAGGGAGCCTGAGCGACGTCGGAGTCATTGTTGCTCAGACTGACTTGACGGCAGAGCCCGTCAGTGCTCCAGGAGGAGTCCTTGGGGGAGGCGGGCCTGGTGGGAGGAGCAGGACCACGGGGCGGACTGGCCAGGGTGGGGCTGGGTGAGCACTGCCCCCCTGGTGCACCCGGCAGGCGGCACAGACGGAGACGACCAGGCCCCCTCCCTCCATCGTTCACCCTCCCGTCACGTGTTTGCTGAGCACCTGCTACGCTGAGGCTGGGACAGGGGCCTGCGTCCGGCTGGGGGGTGCCCGGTGCCGGGGATGGAGCAGGGCTGGTCCGGGCAGCCAGGTGCCCGTGCACGGCAACAGTGCTCCGTGAACGAGGACTCGGTGGCATGAGTAGGTCCGGAAGGTTCTCCGAGAAGTTCGAGTCTAGCCGGGAGCCCGGTGTCATGTCCACAGGCCTCGGAGGAGGGGGCGGTGATGAGACCTCGGGGCCCGCGGAGGGCAGGTCGGGGCCTCGGAGACGCCTTCACGCTCGCCCCGTCTGCCCGCAGGTCAGGCGGCTGCCTTCAATGTGACCTTCCGGCGGGCCAAGGGCTACCCCATAGACCTGTACTACCTGATGGATCTGTCCTACTCCATGCTGGACGACCTCATCAACGTCAAGAAGCTGGGGGGCGACCTGCTGCGGGCGCTCAACGAAATCACCGAGTCCGGCCGCATCGGTGAGGTGACCCTTGGGTCCCAGGCGGGCCTGCCGCTCATGCCCCTCCCAGAGCCACGCAGGGCAGGGCAATAGGGTGGGGGGTGCTGCCTGGGTCACCCCCCGGCCATACCTGGCCACCCCCAGCCACTGCCCACCCCTGGGTCACCCCCGGCCACCACTGGGTCATCCCCCAGCCACCCCTGGGCCACCTCCAGCCACCCCTGGCCCATACCTGGCCACCCCCGGCCACCCCTGGGCCACCTCCAGCCACCCCCCATCCACCCCCAACCCCCCTAACCCCCTCAGGCCCCCCCAGCCTCCCCAGCCACCACCCCCAACACTGCCATGCAGCCCTCCACTTCCTCCCTGCTCCGTCCTTCTCCTTCCGTCGTGTCTCAAACACAAAGCCGTACGTTGCTCTTTATTAAAAATTAGAGAACTGCCCCCACCCCCCACAGTGTGTGACCTGCACGGTGTCCGCCCGAAGCGCAGCAAACCTGCACGGCCCGAGTGCCGGCGGGGCCCTGGCGCTGACACCCACGGGCACATTCCACACCCCCCGCCCCGCATGTCCCGGCACCCGTGCGTGGGGCCAAGGGGACACCTGCCTTTCCTCCCTGTGTCTGCCCGGCCGCTGTCTCTGTGTGCAGGGCCTCACGCCCAGGCCCACGCTGCATGTGCACATATGCGTGCTCACACACATGTGTGCCGTCACACTCATGCACGTGGGCGTGTGCAGACCCCACACCCGCCCCGGTGGGCGGCAGGGAAACCGAGGCTTGCCGCCGTGTGCCCCCCGCCCCCGCGCTCATCCCGCCCCCCCCTCAGGCTTCGGGTCTTTCGTGGACAAGACGGTGCTCCCCTTCGTCAACACGCACCCCGAGAAGCTGAAGAACCCGTGCCCCAACAAGGAGAAGGAGTGCCAGGCGCCGTTCGCCTTCAGACACGTGCTGAAGCTCACGAACAACTCCAACAAGTTCCAGACGGAGGTCGGGAAGCAGCTGATCTCGGGGAACCTGGACGCGCCCGAGGGCGGGCTGGATGCCATGATGCAGGTCGCCGCGTGCCCGGTGAGGCCCCCCCGCCGCCCTGGGGCCCTGAGCTGGCCCGCTCCGCCCCGCCCCCTGTCCCCCGCGACCTGCGCCTCGGGGCCCCCGTGGGGTCTGCCACTCAGCCCCCCCCCCCGCCGCCGCTGGGCCCCCAGGGCAGGGGGCGTCCCCGTGCCCACCCCCTGCCCCCTCGCTGGCCTGGCAGTGCTGGCAGGTCCCCTCCACCCGCTGCGTTGATGGCCTGTCAGGCTACGGACGACAGCCTGGGTTTGTTTTTTTTTTTAAACGATTTTATTTATTTACTCGTGAGAGACAGAGAGAGAGAGAGAGAGGCAGAGACCCAGGCAGAGGGAGAAGCAGGCTCCATGCTAGGAGCCCGATGTGGGACTCGATCCCGGGACCCTGGGGTCACGCCCTGGGCCAAAGGCGGTGCTAAACTGCTGAGCCCCCCGGGCTGCCCAGGTTTTTTGTTTTTTAAGATTTATTTATTAATTGGAGAGAGAGAGGGAGAGAGCTCAGAGGTAGAGAGAGAATCTCAAGCAGAACATGGTCCCTGTGGGGGGCTCCATCCCATGACCCCGAGATCGCGACCTGAGCTGACACCAAGAGTCGGATGCTCAACCGACTGAGCCCCACAGGTGCCCCCCCTTTTTATATTATTATTTATTTTCATTTTTTATGGCACCGTGTTTTAAACCTTCAGAGACCAGGTTCCAATCCCCCAGCGTGTGCGGGTCCCCGGGCACATCGTACCGCCTCTCTGTCCACGGCATGCGTGTCGCTAGCGTCCCCTGGTCACCCGCGTCCCCTTGAGAGCCCCTCAGTTTCTCTCATCTTTTGTGCCTTCCGGGTTTCTACATGGCAGTGGCCATGCCTGTGAGTCTGCTCCTTCGGTTCCCGGGGACATTTCCTTAGGATCAGTCCCTGGCCCGAATGGCCACAGAGGGTCTATGCTTCATCTCAAGCCCCCAGCATCTGGCCCGTGTGCACGGGCGGCCTCGAGCAGCCACGGCGTGGACCCCGCGTCCCGGCCAGGGTCCTGGAGGAGCCAGGGGCACGGGGACGGCCCGGGCCTTGGGGAGGCCCCCCAGGCCCTGCCCGCCGAGGCCCCTAACCTGGCGTCTTCTCAGGAGCAAATCGGCTGGCGCAACGTCACTCGGCTGCTGGTGTTCGCCACGGACGACGGCTTCCACTTTGCGGGCGACGGGAAGCTGGGTGCCATCCTGACCCCCAATGACGGCCGCTGCCACCTGGAGGACAACATGTACAAGAGGAGCAATGAATTTGTGCGTGGTGCCCCGCGTCCTGGGAGGGAGCAGACCGTGTGGGCCCCGGGAGGGGTGGCCGGGGCTCTGCCCCAGGGGAGCAGGGAGGTGGCGGCCCAGGGAGCCCAGGGGTCGGGGCCCTCCGTCCAGGGGCCCGCAGTGTCCTCGGGCCTGGAGGGGTCAGCGGCCGGCACAGGAGCTCGTCTCCGCCTGTGGCCCACCGCCGCGGCCCTGGTGGAGCAGCCCTGGGCTCCGTCCCTGACCCCGGCCGTCTGACCGGGCCTCTCCCCCGCAGGACTACCCGTCGGTGGGCCAGCTGGCACACAAACTGGCCGAAAGCAACATCCAGCCCATCTTCGCGGTGACCAAGAGAATGGTGACGACCTATGAGGTGGGTGGAGCCGGGGTGCCAGCGGCTGGGTGGGCCGCGGGCAGGTCGGTGGCCGCGTGCCCACGGTGTGGACGTGGGCCAAGCCCCAGAGGCGGGCACGGGCCCGGGGGCGCCCCTGTGGTGGGGGCTCTGACGAGAAGGAGGAGGGGTGTCCCCGCGGGAGAGCCGTGGCTAGCCTCTGTGTTCCCCCGAGCGGGACGACGCGGCCAAGCCCTGCACACCCCACTCTAGGCCCGCGGGCCCGCGCGTGGGGACCCAGGTGCTCCATGGGCGTCAGGTGCCCACGGCCAAGCGCCCGAGGCGCCCCGCCTGCCCGCAGGAGCCTGCGCCCTCGCTGACCGCGCTTCCTTCTCGGCTTCGGGAACCGAGTGTGCCCTGACTTCACGGAATCGCTGTTCCTGTTCCTTCCCCTAGGGCGCGGGGATCCTCCCGGCCGTGCTTCCTGCCCCGTGGGGCACTGCCTCGTGAGCGAGGCTGGGGTGGAGCAGGGCGGCCTCTCTGGCCCGGAAGGCTGCAGGGGCACCTGCTGGCCGCCCCCAGTCCTGCTTTCTGCCGTGGGGGGCCTGCTGCCGCTTGGGGGGGTGCAGTGGGGGGTGCTCTGCACGTGCCAACGCCCTGGGCAGCTCCTGCTCGCTGTTTTCCAGACTCCAAAAGAGACCTGGGACCCTGCAGGAGGCACAGGGGAGGGGCCCTGGCGGGGGAGGGGGCTAGCTTGCTGAACCAGGGGCCGGTGGCTCCGTGTAGGGCTGATGACCCAGTGCCACCACCTGCTCTGGCTGCGAGCATGGGCGGGTCAGGGTTGGCAGCCGTGCTCCGGGGCGCAGCGGGTCCCCGGGACAGTGCACTGCTGCAGGGGAAGCTGAAGCAGGAGCCTTGAACCCTAAACCCGCACTAGCGGGACCTTCCCTCGGCGGATCCCTGCCCTTCCTGAGCCTCCTTCCTGGGGCTCCTGTGTGAGGGGCATCGAGGTGACCCAGAGCCTGCAAGGAGAGCATTTGCGGGACCATTCTTGGGGTCCCCACATGGTGGGGAGAGCAGGTCGGAGGGGCAGGGCGGAGAAGAGCCCAGCTTCCCAGAGCCATGGTGGGATCCTTCGCCCGGGGTGGAGCGGAGAGGGCGGTGGAGGCCACGGGGGTTGGCAGCTGGGCTGTGATGGTCCCTGGGGGCCCGTGGAGGTACCTGGACTCCATCTGGGGAGTCACGGGGGGCGCTTTGGGGCAGAGAAGTGACCCAGCCATCAGTCCTGTGAAAGACCGAGTGATGGGAACGCGGGGGCACCAAGGTGTCCTGGAGGCTGGCCGCAGGCTGCCCACACACGGGGCCGCGGGACCAGCCGCCCACCAGCCAGTTGTCCCCTGCCTGCCTGACGCAGCCGTCCTGAACATTAAGTCACACCAGCACGTTAAAATGCTCCAAACTCTTCCCTCCCCGACGTCGTCGGCCCATCTTGTGGCTCTGGGCCCTTGGCTGGACCTGATGTAGCCACATGCTGGAGGCGCTGGTGGCCAGGCATGTCGCCCCCCAGCTCACGGCCAGGGGTGCCCGCGGCTTGGGGTCACCTGAGGAGGAGCGTGTGCGGCAGGGAAGTCCTGAGTCGCTGACCACACGCCGGCCCTGAGATACCTGCCGCGGGGCGGCCTGGGCCGGTTCCCGAGCAAGAAGGAAACCCCCTGGGCTGTTAGGGAAGCGGCGACGCTGTGGCTTCGGTGGCCCGGGTGCCAGCTGAGTCGGGTCTGGTCTCCTCGCCCAACAGAAGCTCACCGAGGTCATCCCCAAGTCAGCGGTCGGGGAGCTGTCGGACGATTCCAGCAACGTGGTCCAGCTCATCAAGAACGCCTACAACGTGAGTGCTGGCCCGGCCGGGGCCCCCTGCAGGTCAACAGGGGCTGGTCTGCGGAGAGGGGCCCCGCTCTCTGGTGTGCCTCCTGCACCCCTGCACACCGGGGCCTGGCTCTCCCCGCAGGACAGCCACTCCCTGGGGTGGCAGGGCCCGGCCACACCCGACCCTCGCCTCTGCCGCCCGCGGAGCCGCGGAGAGCGCCCGAGACGGGCCGGTGCCCTCGGATTCACCTAGAGCCCCGTGGAGGGCGTCCTGTGCGCCCCAGACCCCCGAGGCAGGCCCTCCTGGGTGTCTGTCGTCACGGCCACGACACCGGCACGCCCGTTCGCCTCTGACTTGGTCTCTTGGTCCAAATAGAGACTCGGTCTCTTGGTCTCTTGGTGACTTGGTCACACCCCTTCTGTCTTGGTCTCTGCCTTGGTCTCTCCCTCTCTCTCTGTCTCTGTCACTCCCTCTGTTTATCTCTCCCTCTCTATCTCTCCCTCCGTCTCTTCTTCTGTCTCTGTCTCTTCCTCTCTGTCTCTCTGTCTCTGTCTCTCCCTCTCTGTTTCTTTGTCTCTGTGTCTCCCTCTCTCTGCCTCTGTCTCTCTCCCTATCTCTCCCTCCCTTTCTCCCTCTGTCTCTGTCTCTCCCTCTGTCTCTCTGTCTCTGTCTCTCCCTCTCTTGCTCTGCCTCTGGCTCTCTCCCTCTCTATCTCTCTATCTCTCCCTCCCTCTCTCCCTCTGTCTCTGTCTCTCTGTCTTTCCCTCTCTGTCTCTCTGTCTCTGTTTCTTCCTCTCTCTCTGCCTCTGTCTCTGTCTCTCCCTCTCTCTCTTTGTCTCTGTCTCTTCCTCTCTCTCTCTGTCTCTGTCTCTCTCTCTCTCTGTCTCTGTCTCTCCCTCCATCTCTCTGTCTGTCTCTGTCTCTGTCTCTCCCTCTCTATCTCTCCCTCTGTCTCTCCCTCTGTCTCTGTCTCCCCCTCTCTGTCTCTGTCCCTCTCTCGTCCCCGCACGCAGTTTCTCCAGCCCCTGGCCCACTCCAGGCACTGGGCGTGTGGTGGCAGGTGGGATGGTCGGGCTCCCGTCGGTCCCCTCGCTGGCCTGTCCCGGGGGCCGTGCCGCCGCCCGCAGGGGACACAGGACCTGCCGCCTCCCCAGCTCTGCGTGGCGGGTGGCCGGGGGAGGGAGGCCGGCACCCGGGGGCGGCCGGAGGGGCGGGGACGGCGGGAGGAAGGCCCTGACCCGAGCCGCTCTGCCCGCAGAAACTGTCCTCCAGGGTCTTCCTGGACCACAGCCTGGCCCCCAGCACCCTCAAGGTCACCTATGACTCCTTCTGCAGTAACGGGGTGTCGCAGGTGGACCAGCCCAGAGGGGACTGCGACGGCGTCCAGATCAACGTCCCGGTGAGACCCTGTCCCGACCTTCCGGAAGGTTCTCTCCCGGGGACGAGCCGGGGCCCATCCAGGCCCCGGGCTTCCACTCCGTCCAAGGCGGCCAACCTCTGTGAGGTTGTGGGTCAGGCGTCAGGAGCCAAGCAGGTGCCGGGCTGGCTCCCCCGGTGTAGACGAGCGCCGAGGGGGAGGCGGCGCCCCCTGGAGGCGGTGCTGGGGCCGCGTCCCCACAAGGAAGGGAGTCTTTCCCAGCCCTCCGCACAACTGCTTTGGTCTCGTTTCCTGATTTTTGTGTTTGGGGTTTTTTGCTTCTTTTTTAAGAAGTGTTTTATTTTATTTATCTATTTTTAAGTAGGCCCCACCCCCAGGGTGGGGCTGGAACTCATGACCCTGAGATCAAGAGTCGGATGCTCCGCGGACGGAGCCAGCCACGCACCCGTTTTGTTCTTTTGACAAACATGAAAGCATGGCCCACGCGGATGATGAGACATAGGCGCGGAGTTATTCCCATCGTATTTTGATTTTATTATAACCATAAAAATTAAATTTTTCCCTTTCACGGCTGTGAACTAATATTCAGCAAAATACTAGTTCTTTGTGTGGCAGTTTTAAATAGGACCTTGGAATTCCTTCAAATATGTCCCTTGCTAAATGTTGCGTGTAAATTCTTACTGAAACAGCTCTCCCTCGCACTGGGCGACCCACACGGGAGTTTATTCAGTCTCACGACTGGCTGGTTGTGTCCTCCACGTTTTTTTTTTTTAGGATTTTATTTATTTATTCATGAGAGACACAGAGAGAGAGAAAGAGAGACACAGGCAGAGGGAGAAGCAGGTTCCATGCAGGGAGCCGATCCTGGGTCTCCAGGATCACACCCTGGGCTGAAGGCGGTGCAAAACCACTGAGCCACCCAGGGGTCCCTGCGTCCTCCACGTTTTTCCCAATATTTCTGTCCTACCCGAATGTCCTCTGTAGCAATTCGTTGAAATCTCTGTGTTTCTGGCATCTTCACGAACCACATGCAAGGAGCAGCCCCTAAATCTCCTTTCTGACATATGGTTGTTAAAAATATTCCTGACGCGGCCCCCCGCCCCCCCCAGCCTAAGGCTGAGCCAGAGATGATGGGTGTGGGGAGCAGTGGGCTCGGGCCTGCCACCCCCACCTCCTGTGCCCCAAACTGGGGGTCCAGACGTCCTCCTCTCTGTTCCCACATCAGGTCCCGGATTAATGCCCAGGCTCTGGTGTCCTCCCCATCCCCGTGCTTCTGTCCACGCCCCCCCCCGGGGCCCAGGGCAAGCTCCTGGACAAACCCCCAGGTCCAGGCCGCAGGGCCAGGAGGGGGGAGCAGGGTGCCCCGCTGCCCAGCCTCGCCTGAGCCCGGCTCTTCTCCACGACAGATCACCTTCCAGGTGAAGGTCACGGCCACGGAGTGCATCCAGGAGCAGTCGTTTATAATCCGGGCACTGGGCTTCACGGACACGGTGACCGTGCACGTCATCCCCCAGTGTGAGTGCCAGTGCCGGGACGTGGGCCAGGACCACGGCCTCTGCAGCGGCAAGGGCTCCCTGGAGTGTGGCATCTGCAGGTGAGGTGGTGCGGGCAGGTGCGCCGCGCGGCCAGGGGAGCCGGACAGAGGGGCAGCCAGCCCACGTCACCGTGGGAACCTGAGCCTGGCTGCTCCCGCCGCAGGTGTGAGGCTGGCTACATCGGGAAGAACTGCGAGTGCCTGACGCACGGCCGCAGCAGCCAGGAGCTGGAGGGCAGCTGTCGGAGGGACAACAGCTCTCTCATCTGCTCGGGGCTGGGGGACTGCCTCTGCGGGCAGTGCGTGTGCCACAGGAGCGACGTTCCCAACAAGAACATCTTCGGGCGCTACTGCGAGTGTGACAATGTCAACTGCGAGCGCTATGACGGGCAGGTGTGCGGGGGTAAAGGTGAGCGTGGTGTGGCCAGAGGGACGGGTGAGTGAGGATGGGCAGATGGACAGGCAGACAGGGGGACAGGGAGATAGGGGTCAGGTGGATAGGGGGACAGGTGGACAGGGAGACGGGGGGGTCAGGCAGACAGGGGGACAGGTGGACAGGTGCACAGGCAGATGGGGGGTAGGGGGTCAGGTGGACAGGGGGATAGGGGGACAGGGAGACAGGGGGGTCAGGCAGGCAGGGGGACAGGTGGACAGGTGCACAGGCGGATGGGGGATAGGGGGTCAGGTGGACAGGGGGATAGGGGGACAGGGAGACGGGGGGATCAGGCAGACAGGGGGACAGGTGGACAGGTGCACAGGCAGATGGGGGGTAGGGGGTCAGGTGGACAGGGGGACAGGGAGACGGGGAGGTCAGGCAGATGGGGGACAGTGGACAGGTGCACAGGCAAATGGGGGGTAAGAGGTCAGGTGGACAGGGGGATGGGGGACAGGGAGACAGGGGGGTCAGGCAGGCAGGGGGACAGGTGGACAGGTGCACAGGCAGATGGGGGGTAGGGGGTCAGGTGGACAGGGGAATGGGGGAAAGGGAGACGGGGGGGTCAGGCAGACAGGGGGACAGGTGCACAGGTGCACAGGCAGATGGGGGGTAGGGGGTCAGGTGGACGGGGGACAGGGAGACGGGGAGGTCAGGCAGACAGGGGGACAGGTGGACAGGTGCACAGGCAGATGGGGGGTAGGGGGTCAGGTGGACAGGGAGACAGGGAGACGGGGAGGTCAGGCAGACAGGGGGACAGGTGGACAGGTGCACAGGCGGAAGGGGGTAGGGGGTCAGGCGGACAGGGGGACAGGGAGACGAGGACACGCGGACAGGGAGACAGGGGTCATGTGGACAGGCAGACAGGGGGATGGGGGACAAGTGGACAGTGGGACAGGGAGACGGGGACAGCAGATAGGGAGACGGGTCAGGCGGACAGGCGGACGGGGGAGAGCCGCGGCACTGGGCGCGAGCGGAGGGCGGGGCTGAGCGTGCCCGTCGCCCGCAGTTCGGGGCTCCTGCAACTGCGGCAAGTGCCAGTGTGAGCAGAACTACGAGGGCTCGGCGTGCCAGTGCGTGAAGTCCACCCAGGGCTGCCTGAGCACGGAGGGCATCGAGTGCAACGGGCGCGGCCGCTGTCGCTGTAACGTGTGCGAGTGCGACGGGGGCTACCAGCCGCCGCTGTGCGGGGACTGCCTGGGCTGCCCGTCGCCCTGTGGCCGGTACATGTGAGTGCCTGCGCCCGCCCGCCCCCGCGCCTCCTCCAGGAGCACCTCCCCCTGCCCCCCCATGGCCCTCGCCACGGAGCCCCGGCCCCCCACGGACACCCCCCCCACCCCGCCTGGCAGGCCTGTCCCCGCCTGTCCCCGTGTGTCCCCATGTGCTCACCCCGCACCGGCCCCTCCGCAGCACCTGTGCCCAGTGCCTGAAGTTCAAGCAGGGCCCCTCGGGGAGGAACTGCAGCGTGGAGTGTGGGAACGTGGGCCTGCTGAGCAAACCCCCGGAGAAGGGGCGCAGGTGCAAGGAGCGGGATCTGGAGGGCTGCTGGATCACCTACACGCTGCGGCAGCGGGCCGGCTGGGACAGCTATGAAATCCACGTGGACGACAGCCGGGGTGAGCCCGGGGACGCAGGCGTGGAGAGCGATGCGCGACGTGGCGGGGGCGTGGGGTGGCATGGGCACAGCCTGCCCTTGGATGGAACCCCGGGTCGGGACCAGGAGGAGCAGGGGAGACCCACAGGCCCCGGCAGGTGCTGTGTGGAGTCAGTCGGTGTTGAGGAGAATGCTGGGTCGGTGACAGTGACACACCTGGGGACTGGGGCTTCGGGGGCTTCGGGGGCACGGATGCATGGTGGCATGGGTTTCGGGGCTCTGGACAAGCAGCACCCAGGGGCACGCAGGGCACACAGACTCTCAGCACTCCCCTTTCCCGCTCAGAGAGCTGAGGGCCTGGCAGCCCAGGAGGCCCAGCCCCCGGGGGAAGGCGCCAGGTGCAGGCAAGCCGTCCCCTGGCCCTGCAGCCCTGGGACCTGCTCCCAGCTCCCCTCCCCACAGGGGGAACCCGGGAAGCCAGGGGTCTCAGGCCCTGTGTGGCCTGGAGCTCACAGCCTGTGTCTGGGGCTGCAGATCGTGGCCTGGCAGGGGGCAGGGGTTTGGGGGGAGGCGGCCTTCGTGGGGCTCCTTCGATGGCAGATTAGGATTATGTCTGAGTTTGTGCAGCCTTGGCCATGTCGCTCAACCTCTGTAGGGCACAAAGGTCCTCCAGAAAGGCCAGGATGATGGAATGTCCAGGGGCAGGGAGTCAGGGACAGGGTGTCCAGGAGTGGGGTGTCCAGGGGCAGGGGGTTAGGGTCACGGGGTCCAGGGGCAGGTGTCCAGGGGCAGGGCATCAGGGGCAGGGGTTCAGGGGCAGGGTGTCCGAGGGCAGGGGGCAGGGTGTCTAGGTGCAGGGGGGCAGGTGTAGGAGGGCAGGGGCAGGGAGATAGGGACAAGAGGCAGATGCAGGAGGGCAGGGGCAAGGGGGCAGGGGCAGGAGGCAGGGGCGGGGGTGGCAGGGACAGGGAGTTAGGGGCAGGGTGTCCAGGGGCAGGGGGGCAGGGGTGGGGGCTCAGGGGCAGGGAGTCCAGGGGCAGGGGGTCAGGGGCAGAGGGCAGGGGCAGAGGGTCCAAGGCTAGGGGTGCAGGGGAGCAGGGGTGCAGGGGGACAGGGTGTCTAGGTGCAGGGGGACAGGTGCAGGAGGGCAGGTGCAGGGGGCAGGTGCAGGAGGGCAGCGGCAGGGGGCAGGGGCAGGAGGCAGGGGTGGGGAGGCAGGGACAGGGGACAGTGGGGGAGGGGCAGGGGCAGAGGGGCAGGGGCAGGGGGGCAGGTGCAGGAGGGCAGGGGCAGGGGGCAGGGGCAGGAGGCAGGGTTGGGGAGGCAGGGAGAGGGGACAGTGGGGGAGGGGCAGGGGCAGAGGGGCAGGGACAGGGGGCAGGGGCAGGGGGGCAGGGGCAGGGGGCAGGTGCGGGGAAGCAGGGACGGGGGCAGGGGCAAGGAGGCAGGGGCAGGTGTCCAGGGGCAGGTGAGTGAGGGCCCTGTCCCCCGGTCAGGGGCTGAGGGGTGGCACATCGCTGCCCACTGCCCTGAAGGAGGAGGAGGAGGCAGGGGTGTGAGGACCCCACACGGGCATCACTGGTGGGTCGTCATCCCCAAACTGGGCCTGAGGTGATGTTGGGGCGTCGGGCACCCCGTCCTGCCGAGGGTTACCTCCGTGCCCGGGAGCTCTGGTGAGCGGGCCGCTGCCGTCCCAGCCGTGGCAGCCGTGTCGGGAGGCTCGGGGCTGGTCCTGGCTGTGCCGCGGCTCCCGGCATCTGGGGCGCCCGTTGCTCTCCGCGTGAACCAGGGGCCTCTACGCCTCACCGGGTCCCGGGGAGCCCGGCCCTCCCTGGCTGGGCTGGGGGCTCCCCCACGGCCCCGTTGCCCGGATGGTGAGCACGGAGGTGGGACAGCCCTGTGCACCTGGGCGCTGGGCCGTGACCTGGGGCAGAGCACACCTGGGGCCAGGTGAGCGGGGGTGGGGTGGGGGGCAGCCTGACACTCCTGTGTGCGCTTCCTCTTTGCCCCAGAGTGTGTGGGGGGGCCCCAAATCGCCCCCATCGTGGGCGGCACCGTGTCGGGAGTCGTGCTCATCGGCATCCTCCTGCTGGCCATCTGGAAGGCTCTGACCCACCTGAGTGACCTCCGCGAGTTCAAGCGATTCGAGAAGGAGAAGCTCAGGTCCCAGTGGAACAACGTGAGTGGCTGTCCCCGGGGTGGGGGGCGGGGGGGACCGTCTGGCCGTTTGCCCCCGTCGTTCATCCTCGGGCCCCCGGGAAGGCCACCCCTGCTCCTGGCTGCTTCTCCCCCCGCTGACGAGCCGCACTGCCTTTCCCACCAGGACAACCCCCTTTTCAAGAGCGCCACCACCACAGTCATGAACCCCAGGTTTGCTGAGAGTTAGGGCGCTCGGCGGAGACGGCGCTGGCTGAGCCCGTCGGGTGGAAGCCCCTGAACCACGTCTCCCCGTCAGGCTCCTCCAGGGACGTGGCCACCGCGCTCCTCGATGTCACCCACCAACGGATTAATACACGTGCTCAAGTAATAGATCCGGTCAGGGGGCGACACGGGCCCGTCAGAGGGACGGCCTCCCGCTGCGGGCGTGTCCCACCTCGTGGGCGAGACCTGGAGGGGCTGCTTGGGTCTTACGAGGGTAGGCGTGTTTTTCTATAAAACTTAGAGTGGCAATCTCATTGAAGTGGCACAAATTTATTTATATTTGAACTTATCGGGGTATTAAATCACATCCCATTGGTTATATTGTCTCCCCCATGACGTGTATCAAATAAATTAATAAAACTTCAGCGGCGGCTGTGTCTGCTCCCTCCAGGGTCCCTGCAGACCGCGGGCCGGGGCGCGAGCGCCTCCTCTTGCGTTTGTCCTTCCTGCCCTGTTGGCCCGACGTCCACGGCGCTCCCTGCCCCCGTCCCTGCCCCACGTCCTAAGCAGCTTTCAGAAGTCACGTGAGGCAGCGTCCCTGAAGGGGCCGTCTGCGGAGCACGGGGACGGGCATCAGGATTCTAAAGTTAGTTTGTCGCCGGTGAGCTGGGTGACAGCCCACCCTCGGCGTTCCGGTCCACGTCGGTGTCCGGCGGTGACGACCAGGACACATGAGTGCCCGCAGCGGGCCCGGGGCCGTGGGCTTGGTGTGGGCCGGGGCCGCAGGGAGCCCAGCAGGCTGTGGAGGGCCCGCGGTCCCCCGGGGCAGGGCCACGTTCCTGTCCTGTGCAGCCTCACCAGTGCTCGGGCCGCCTCTCAGCTCCGGATCTCCGGGTCCAGGAGCGGCAGGGCGGGTGCAGGGGGGGCGAAGACGCAGGGCAGCCGACGTGTGGATCTGCAGTCACTACAGAAACGTGCTTTCAGATGATGTGTACGCAGATGCTATTTCCCTTTTTTTTTTTTTTTTTTTAGATTTTATTTATTCATGAAAGACACACAGAGAGAGGCAGAGACACAGGCAGAGGGAGAAGCAGGCTCCCTGCAGGGAGCCTGACATGGGACTCGATCCCGGGACCCCGGGGTCACACCCTGGGCTGCAGGTGGCACTAAACCACTGAACCACCCGGGCTGCCCTGCTATTTCCTTTAAAAAAAAAAGTTTTCTACGTATAAAATTCTTTATTAAGATCCCAGCTTAACTCAGCGGGCCGCCTGGCTGGCTCCACGGGTTAAGCATCCAACTCTGGGCTTCGGCTCAGGTCATGACCTCGGGGTTGTGGGATCCAGCCCCAGGTTGGGCTCCACGCTCATCAGAGTCTGCTTCACATTCTTTCTCCCTCCCTCTTCTCCCCTCCTGCGGGCACGCTACCCCCCCCCCAAAAATAAATAAACAAAATATTTAAACAAACGAAGCAACCCAGCTGCTCATTCCAAAAGCACTGACGGGGCGGTGCCGCAGCTGGTCCCGGCGGAGCCAGGCGGAGCAGACACGCAGAAGTCCCCACGCAGCCGGGACCCGACTACAAGCATGTGCCGGGCTCGGGAAGTGTGTGACGCAGGACGTAGAGCAAAGGTTCCAGACAGAAACCCGAGGACCGGCCGCTGCTGCTCCGAGTCCTCGCCGCTGGCTGTTCCTTCTGCGGGAGGAAGTGCCTGGCCCGCCCCGGGGCGTGGGCATCGGCCTCCCCTGCCCGTTTGTGCCCAGAGGCCTCCCTGTGACCTCATCCTACCCGAGGCAGCCTTTGTTGATGATTTTATCAATTTGAGAGAGAGACAGAGAGAGAGATGGGGCGCACGTGAGCAGGGGAGGGGCAGGGGGAGAGGGAGACGCCCCGCTGAGCAGGGAGCTGGATGCGGGACTCGATCCCAGGACCCGGAGATCACCACCTGAGCAGAAGGCAGACGCGTCACCGACGGACCCCCGGGAGCCCCAGGCTGTATTTTCTCCACCCAGGATGTTGACCCCAACTGAGCAAACTGGAAAAGCTTCCAGACACCGCAGGGCCGCAGGTCACCCCACGACTCCTGCCGCACCAATGTTGGTGACGCTGCCCTGTCAGCTGTGACCCCCCCAGGAACGCCCCCGTGTGAGGTGAGCCCGTCTCGCACGTGGCCTGTGAGCCCCAGGTCCCCACTCTGGACCCCAAGGCCCTGCAGACACCCAGTCACGTCCCAGGGAAGGTTGGCATCTTTCCACCGACGGGCTCTCCTGCCCCAGGGCCCCTTCCCTACACGGCCGTCTACACACGCTTGGGGGGGCGGGTAACTGTTTCCTTCTCGTGCACAGGGCTGGGGTTCTCCCCCAAGGCCCTGTCCCCGCTCAGCCCTGTCCCCGCTCCGCCTCAAGCCTCCAGCCGGGGCCGCCGCGCTCTCTAAAGGGGGGCCGGGGGGTGTCACGGTGACCTGGGCGTGCGTCCACAGCCAGGCCCAGCGACCGGCGACGCGAGCAAACCTCTGTAAAGGCTCGTACACGAGGGGAGCCCGTTCAGATTTCCAAGTCGGCGTGACTGTCCGCCACCCTCGCGGGACCAGAGCCTGACTGCGGCCCGCCCCCCTGGGGCCCCTGCTCCGGGCCCCCAGCCGAGGGGATCGCGTGCTCCTGCTCCCACATTCCTTCACCGCACGACTGTGACTCCCGCCATCCGCGCGGCTGTCACCTCAGTCCTTTCACAGGATGTAAGGAGCACGTGGCCCCGTGAACACTGTCCACGCTCCAGAGCCCTTCCTTCCCTGTGTCCCGTGAAGAGCGAGCTTGGGCTCAGAGAAAACTCTTTTCTCTCTTATGGCGATCCTACAGGTTTCTTCATTTTTCTGTAAACACCAATTCCGCCGGTTTGTGTCCCGGCCTTAACAAGGAAGGTCCTCTGTCCCGGGAATGCGAGCCGCCTGGGCCAAGGCGGGTGGCCGGCCACCAAGCGGTTGCCTCGGTTCTCTGAGGACGCGACCGTGCGTCCCGCAAATTCAACCCAATCTGGAGGTGGCTGCAGGTCCCACAGCTTAGGGGCTCGGTCCCACGGCGGCTCCTCCTTCAGATGCCAGTTGCCATGCCAGGCTGTCGCCTGTGCTTCTGATAACGAGCTGCCGATCCGAGATTCAGCTGACGCGCGGGAGCGGCCCGCGGACTCGGGAGAGCAGCCACCTGGCAGCTGCCCGCTGATTACAAAGGATCCGAAGGAACAGAGATGAGGAGGGCGAGGTTGGGGAAGGGGTGCAGAGCTTCGTGCCAGGGGCCCGCTCGCCCCCAGGGGCCGTTTGGAGTCTTGGGACCTGGGCTGACGGCCAAGAAAGGATTCTTGAGATGTCTTTGGTGCAAACGGTGGTTTCAATAAAGCACAGGGACAGACCCTGTGGGCAGGAAGCCTGGGTCCCTGGGATTGGGAGGAGCGATTTATGCCTGAGGCTCTTGGGGGAAGTAAAGACAAAGGGAAGTTCCCAGAAGGACTTTCATATGCTCGAGACTCAGGACAGCCCTGAGGCCTGGCTCGGGGTGTCTTCCCCTCCGGTGAAGCATTGAGGCATTTGGACAGTTGGGAGCCCCCGGGAGGAACCTGGACCCAGCTCACCTCAAGTGCTTGTCAACCAGGAGGGGGGAGGGAGGCAGGTTACAAGGACATTTTACTTTCCCTGCATTTCCTGGCCCTCTGTGCCCCACATCACCCACACCTCTATGTCTCCCCACCCCCCAGGAGCTCCCTGAACCCGTCGCTTTGGGCTTTCAGGGACGCCCCATCACACAGACTGATGAACTCACTGGTGATTGACGCGACCTCCAGCTCCTCTCCTCTCACAGGGTTGGTTTCCCCGGCCACCAGCACCCAAGCCGAGGTGCTTTCCAAACGTCACCCCTCAAACAGAAACTCAGAGGCACTCGAAGGGGGGCTGCTGTAAATAACAAAGGATACCTGGATCACTCTTACTTGGACTCAGGAAAGTCCAAGGGTTTTAGGAGCTTTGAGCCAGAATCAGGAAGACCAAGCATCTATGTCTTATTATATCGTATATCCCGCCTGGAATGTTGGTGAGTGAGGTCTGGAGCCGACGGCCAAGAAAGAATTTTTGGGACGTCTTCAGTGGAAAAGGGATTTTTTTTAAGACATTTTATTTATTTACTCATGAGAGACACACACACAGAGAGAGAGAGAGAGAGAGAGAGAAAGGCAGAGACACAGGCAGAGGGAGAAGCAGGCTCCATGCAGGGAGCCCGATGTGGGACTCGATCCCAGGACCCGGGGTTCAACCCCTGAGCTGAAGGTAGACACTCCACCGCTGAGCCCCCCAGGTTCCCAAGCATCTGACTCTTTTCTTTTTTTTTTAATTTTTTAAATTTTTATTTATTTATGATAGTCACACAGAGAGAGAGAGAGGCAGAGATATAGGCAGAGGGAGAAGCAGGCTCCATGCACCGGGAGCCCGACACGGGACTCGATCCTGGGTCTCCAGGATAGCGCCCTGGGCCAAAGGCAGGCGCTAAACCGCGGCGCCACCCAGGGATCCCAGCATCTGACTCTTGATGGTGAGATTGAGCCCCACGTTGGGCTCTGCGCTGAGCCTGGAGCCAGCTTGGTTCTCTCCCCCTCCCCCGGAAAGAAACAAATATGAACCAGAGTCAGTCCAGGTCCATTTCCTGTTTTTGTGACACAGTCCCACTAATTTTTAAGTGATTCTCAAGAAACCTTCCCACCACGTCCCCGTGGGATGGAGGGGGGCTGAGACTCTGGTGAAGCCCTGGCTCCAAGTCTGGCCCTGCATCTCACTGGCTGTGTGACCCTGAAAACGTTTTCTGTCTTGTCAAAGTACGGGAGCAGGGGCCACTAGGGCCCCTCCTGGCCGTTCCTGAGGACTCCCCCATCTCGCGTCTCAGGCCAGAGCAAATCCCTGGGCCTCAGAGGCCCCCCAGGGCAGGGACCAGGACCAGCTCCGAACCCATGCAGCTAACAGCCCCTTGCAGCTCCCACGGAGCCATCCCACACATCCGGGCAGGGTCCGTAGCAGCCCTTGACCCAACCTTGGCCTCTGTCCCCCCTCCCTCCCTCCCCCACTGAGGCCCTCTGGTTCCCCCTGGCTCCTCTGGGGGCTCCTACAGATCCCTCCGAGGCTGTCCAAGGTCCAGGCCCTCAAGCGTTCCCAGACCTCAGCTGAGCTGCAGATGAGCTCTCCCGGCGGCAGCAATCAGACTGGTGCTACCCGCCCGGGAGCAGCTTTGCTCCTTTTCCGTGTGGCCTTTCTGGAAGCAACGCCTGAACCTACGAAGAGGAATGTACTCCGGGTGGCGGACAAAACACGATGGCACCGCGGACCACAAATAAAAACAAGCCTGGTGGTGACTGGTGCAGACTCGGGTAAGGGGCCCCCGGGAGCTGCAGAACCAGGGGGCTCTGGCTTCCAGCCGACGGCCAGCCTGGTGTTTGGGGACAGCCCTACTTCCCCTCATTGCATGCCGTTGTCACCGTGTCAGTCTAAGTCCTTAACTATCTTTCTTAGAAAAACCATACGCTTTAACTGCAGACTGCCGAGAGGACGCGTCCTGCTTCCCTGAATGATCATTGCACGTGTGCTTCTCAGGACACTCGAGCGTCTCCTGGGAACGTGAAGCTGTTGGACAACTGAACGATGCCCCTACCTCCCCACCCTTAAAACAGGACACACTCTAGTTACTGAGTATTTTTGGAATTTCTGTGTTGTCGGATTGTTGCAGAACTCAGGTTGTTTTAAAATGCCATTGCTGGGGTGCTCGGGGGGCTCAACTGATGAAGCGTCTGCCCTCGGCTCAGGTCGAGGTCCCAGGGTCCTGGGATCCAGCCCAGTGTGGGGCTCCGTGCTCAGCGGGGGCTGTGGGTCTCTCTTCCCCTCTGCCCACGGTGTCTGCTCTTACAAAAAAAAAAAAAAAAAAAGCCATGCATGGCCGATGGCACTGTTTCCAATGTCACAGCGTCCACTGCATCCTGGCTCATGTTTACAGTTGCCCAACGCCCTCCGGCTCACCAAATTGTTGCCGCGAGTGTGTGTTGTCAGGTGAAAACAGGTTGGTTTCTGGGGCCACGCTGGTCAACCCAGCAGGTGTTTATTCGTTTCCAAAGGCAGGAGCTGCTGGAGTTGGGCCCCTGGCCCTCATGTCCCCTTCCTTCCTCTGGCCCTGAGGCCTGGGGCAGTTATCTACCCCCGGGGTGAGGGGCGGGGCAGAGATGGGGTCGTGCTGCCTGGAGCCCCCGCACACGGGGACCAACAGAGACAACAGTCCTGGCACACCGGCGGGGTAAGGGCAACAGAAACTTTAAAGGTTGTGGGGCCCTCGAGGGAGGGGAGGGCCGGGGTGTCACAGCCCATCCACCCGATCCCCATCCCCGATCCCTGATCCCCATCCCCGATCCCCGATCCCCGCACGAAACCCGAGCAGGCAACCGGGCTGTCGGTCACGGTCACGGGTCAGGCCGCAGACCCACTGCGTTCCCCGGGTCCTTCCCTTCCCGCCGGGGCGGGCGTGGGGCAGTGGGGTCGCGCCAGCGGGGCCGTGGGGGCCCCCGAAGCCCCGGGAGGGCGCCCCCGCCCCGCCCCCCCAGGGCTCCCCAGCCCCCGCCCCCCCAGGGCTCCCCGGCCCCAGCCCCCGCCCCCCCAGGGCTCCCCGGCCCCAGCCCCCGCCCCCCGGGCTCCCTCCACGGGCCAGGCAGCCCCGGATCCGGGGAGGCAGGTGCATCCGACGGCGGCCGGGGAGAGCGCGGGGAGCCAGGGGCGTCCCGGGGCGCGCAGCGCTCCTCCCCAGCCTCCCGACGCGCTCCGAGCCGCGGACCCCGGGGCGCCCCTGCGAGCCCTCGGGGCGAGCCCCCCGCCCGGCCTCTCCGCCTCCGGTGACCGCTGCACTGCGAGCCGTTCTCCGGCGGCGGCACCGCCACCCGGTCCCGGGGCCACCCCGCCCGACCCGCTCGGCGCCCTGGGGTCGGGGTCCCCCCGCCGCCCCAGGACACGCCCCCCGCCGCCGCGCAGGCGCACCGAGCCGCCGTGAGCGCCGCCCGCAGCCCGCCCCCTGCCCCCGCGCACGCGCACTGAGCCGCGCCCTCGCCGCGCCGGGAGGTGGGGGGGCAGCGGCCGGGGGGGGCGGGGCGAACCGGGAGCCGCGGCTGCGCAGTCGGCCTGCCGCTCGCCCCGCCCACTTCCGGCGCGCGGCTCTTCCGGGGGCGGGGAGGCCGCGGAGCTCGGCGGAGGGGACCGCGTCCGGCTGACGTCCTCCCCGAGGGCTCGGCCGCCATGGCGTTCGGCGGCGCCCGCGGGCTGGGGCCGCGCTGGGAGCTGCCCCGCGGCGCCGTCGCCTTGTTCCTGCTGCTGCTGTCGGCGGCCGCGACTCCGGAGCCGCCCGGCGCGGGTGAGGGCCCCGGGGCGGTTAGAGACGGCGCGGGGGGGGCGGGGCGGGGCGCGGTCTCGGACGGGGAGGGGTCGCGGGGTCGCGGGGGCCCGGGCGGGGCGCGATGGGGTCGCGGGGTCCGGGGCGGGGGGGCGGGGCGGGGCGCGGTCTCGGACGGGGAGGGGTCGCGGGGTCGCGGGGGCCCGGGCGGGGCGCGATGGGGTCGCGGGGTCCGGGGCGGGGGGGCGGGGCGGGGCGCGGTCTCGGACCGGGAGGGGTCGCGGGGTCGCGGGGGCCCGGGCGGGGCGCGATGGGGTCGCGGGGTCCGGGGCGGGGGGGCAGGGCGGGGCGCGGTCTCGGACCGGGAGGGGTCGCGGGGTCGCGGGGGCCCGGGCGGGGCGCGATGGGGTCGCGGGGTCCGGGGCGGGGGGGCGGGGCGGGGCGCGGTCTCGGACGGGGAGGGGTCGTGGGGTCGCGGGGGCCCGGGCGGGGCGCGATGGGGTCGCGGGGTCCGGGGCGGGGTCGCGGCGTTCGGGGCGGGGCCGGGGCTCTGGGCCTCGGTCTTGCCGGGGCCGCCCCTGCGCCCGGGGGCCGCCGCCCCGCCCCCGACTCCGACCCCGCCCCGGGCTGGGGCTGCGGCCGGCGGGGGCCGCCCGAGGGTCCCTTGGGAAGGGGCAGCCGGGCCCCTGTCTCGGTGGAGCTGGCGGCGGTGTGCGGGCCTGCGGGGTCGTCCCGGCTGAGCCCTCGGCGTAGCCTCCCGGAGCCTCTCCGGGGAGCCCCCGGTGCTCGGTTCCGAGCTGGAAGCGGAGCCCGCTGCCTGCAGGAGCCCCAGAGCCGGCGGGTGGCGGGCGCCTGTGCACCGCAGGAGCGGACCTGGGTCAGGGCAAGCCTCGGTGGAGGCAGGAAAGCTGGGGCCGGGGGCCTGCGCTCTGAAGGAAGTGGATTCCGCGGCTGCCCTGAGCGCGCCCCAGGCCTGTGCGCCCCGGTTCCTCCCACCTGTTCTCACCCCGCCCGGTGCTGCCCGGTCCTGGGCCCGGAGGTCAGCAGGCGGAGTCCCTGCCGGCCTGGCCAAGAGAGTGCCCACACGGGAGGTGGGTGACCTGGGCCCAGACTGACGTTTCAGAAAGTTCCAGAGACGGAGTGCTGCTGGAGCGCGGCCTCCCGTGGGCCAGTGGAGGGGGACCGGGGGTCCTCAGCCTCTGGGCCTGGGGGAATCAGAGAAGCTGGGCAGTGTCGGTTGGCCTGTTGCAGGACGGTCGTGCTGGCCGGCGTGTCTGCAGCCCGGCGAGATCTCTGGTTGTGGTCGTAGCGCCACATGCAGGCCTCCTGACCTCCGCCCGGGGCTTTGCGAGGAGGACCCCCTCGGGGCCAGGGTTTTCCTCTCCTCCCGGCAGCCTAGGCCTTGTCGCTCCGTTGAGCACAGCAGAGCACCTTTCTTCGGTGACTTACAGAGTGTTTGCTCAGGGGACTGTCGTGCCAGTCCACTTCACATGTACGTGTGACCTTGCCCAGGCAGCTACCTGGACGTTTTTATGTGCAGCAGCGGGATGGCAGTGCGTAGGGAACTTTTGGTCTAGACTGAGCCATAAGCGTGAACGTGGATGGGGATCGTTTACCCGAGTAGGTGGATGAGCTGCGGGAAGTCTTTCTCCGCGGTCAGCGGGCGTGTGTGCGTGACTGCAGTGCGCGTGTCAGGGGGCGCCGGCAGTGACCTGTGTGACCGCTCTGTTATACTGCCCTCGCTCCGTCAGGTGACCAGGGGTGGCCCTGGTGACTTCGTGTCCTCCGTAGGGGCTTAGACCAGAGCTGCGGCTCCATATGCCACAGCGCCTTCAGCCACACGGCGTTCGCTCGCAGTCAGCTCAGGGGGCAGCTGCCCATCACCGGCCTCGGCTCCTAGGGATCACCTGTCTGGGATACACCCCAGGTCCTCGGTGGGTGGCAGGGTGCTCTTGTTTCCCCTGTCAGCAGCACCTCCTCATAGGGGAGTGGTGTGCTGGGTGGGTGCTTGCCAGCCGGTCCCCTGTTCCGCTTCCTTGGGGTCAGGGGGACTGTGAGAGCCCCGAGACCCCCCTTCCACAGAGCCCAGGCTGCCGTGAGGCATTTGCTGCTTGTGCTGGAGGAGCGGGACTGCCGTTCACAGCCTTGCCAGGGCATTAGGGTTCTTCAGAGAAACCACCGGCGGTGTCTGTGGCTGTAGAGAGAGACAGATCATGAAGGGCTGGCGTGCGTGATGGTGGGGGCTGGGAAGCCCCATGACCTGCGTCTGCTGGTGGAGCCGTGGGAACCAGGTGCACCAGTGCCCAAGGCAGGAGAAGACAGTGGCCCGGCTTCAGCAGAGTCAGTTCTCTGCTCCTGTGCCTTTTTTGTTCTGTTGGGTCCCCTGTGGATTGGGTGATGCCCACTTGCATGGTGAGGACAGTCTTCCCGACTCTGTCCACCGGGGCGAACGCTGAGCTCCTGAAACACCTGCAAGTGTCCGTCACGGTGGAGGGGAGATGACCCCGAGCACCAGGCCCGGGGGATGCAGAAGAGCTCCGTTGTGGCCTCTGCAGGTGGGCGGGGTGGGGAGCCCACCCTCACTGCTCCTTAGGACGGGTGCTGGATTTGGAGGGGGCTTGCCATTCCTGTGCTGCCCATCTGCTGCTGAGACCAGGGCTTTCTAACCCGGTCGTAAGGGTGTGGCAGCCAGTGCGTACACGGTACCCGTTATTTGTATGCACGGACAGCCCCCGCCTACACGGGTCTGACCTAGGACGTTCTAACGTCGTGGTGGCACAGAAGTGATGTGCACACAGTAGGAGCAGCGCTTGGCACTTCGGATGTGGGTCTTTGCCAGGCCAGCCCTGTGCGGTCACGGTTGTCGCATTGGTCACGGCCGTCCCGTTGGTCACGGCCGTCCCGTTGGTCACGGCGGGCATTCAGTCATCACATGAGCTGCTTGACTCTCACAGGGTAGGCCCTGCCTGAGGGCTTCGCCCGCCCGCCGCCCCCTGCGTGTGCTCAGCACATCGACGGTCGGCCAGGTGTATTTTTGCTAGAACGTCTTCCACTTACAGTGGGTTTCTTGGGATGTAAGCCATCCTCGGTTGGGGAAGAGCCGTGCCATCCTCAAGCTCTCTTGTTCCTACTGAGCTAGGAAGACACGTGGGGCTTTTTGTCTGCGTGAACTTTTTACCCTTATTTCTCGTGGGAGCTTGTGATGTGGATGCTTCCTGTGTGTCTGTCACCCAGTGGAGCAGATGCAGTGTCCAAGGAGGGGCTTGGTCTGCCAGCCCCGGCCCCTGGCCTGTGGTGTGACGCACATGTGGGAATGTCCTCACTCGTTTTTTTATTTTTATGAACCATCTCTTCGCGACGAGGGTGTGTGTTCTCTGTACTTAACAGGCTCCCCTGCAGCTCCAGTGCGATGTGGGGCCGTGGGCCAGTGTATCTCGACACAGTGAACTTCCGTTTTCTTGCTTTGGTCTTTTTGTTTAATTTGCAAAGTGAATGATGTGTGACGTTTTCTGATTGTTGGGGAGTGGACTCTGGTGGAGGATCTTCAGGCCCAGGTCTCGCAGAGCCGGGGCGTTGGGTCTTAGCGCTTGACTTAGGAAACGAGGGCAGCGCCTGCTTCTTGCTGGCTGTCGGCGCCTGGTTTTCCACGTCCCGTGACCAGAGAGGTGGGCCTCTGAAGCCTTAGCACGCGGTGAACGTGTTTGCCCTGCCAGCCGTGCAGGACGGTCAGGTGATCCGAGGGGGATAGTGAGCGGCCTCTCCCCGGCGCCCGCGTCCTGGAGCGCTGGACACAGAGCCCTCTGCCCGCTGCCCGGCCAGGGCGGGGAGGAGCAGGGTGGTCGCCACCGACCCCTGCTCGCTGGTCCAGAGGCCATGGGGTGGGGTCGGATCGTGTGTCCAGGAGCTGAGTTCACACAAAGCCAACTGTCAAACATGAAAAGTCCCCATGACAGAGTTCTTCTAGCCTCCCCTGCCCCCTGTGGTTGCTCAGTCAAGATTGATGAGAAGTAGGACTTTTCTTTTTATAATTTTATTTTTTATTTTTTTTGAAGATTTATTTTTATTTATTTATGATAGAGAGAGGCAGAGACACAGGCAGAGGGAGAAGCAGGCTCCATGCCAGGAGCCCGACATGGGACTCGATCCCGGGACTCCAGGATCAGACCCTGGGCCAAAGGCAGGCGCGAAACCGCTGAGCCACCCAGGGATCCCCAGAAGTAGGACTTTTCTTGTAGAATCTTTCCAGAAGGACTTAAGAGTGGGTGTGTCAGCAGTTGTGCACATTTTCACAGCGGCTTCCTGCCTAATTCTTTGTTTAGAAAAACGTCAAAGCTGCAGAAAAGTTGAAGGAATAAACAGTTTAGTTAACTTCCAAACGCCTTTGTGTTCTCAGCGTTTCCAGGTTTGCTTTGCGGCGCCCCGTGTGCTCGCTGCCCTTTTAACCAGCCCCGCGGGGAGCTGGCCGGCCCTTCCCCGCAGCTGGGAGGCCCTCCCGAGGCCTGGGGGCGCGAAGGGCACGGTCGGGACAGCCGGGACAGCTGGGACAGCTGGGACAGCCGGCATCGCCATGATCCCTGAACTCCGTGACGGGGCCCGGGGCTTACAGACACGGTCCACCAGTTGCCCCAGGGCCATCCTGTCCCTTTCCCCTCCTGGACACGTGGGGCTTCTGGCCAGGAGGTCTCCCAAGCTCCCGTCGCCTCCTCGGCTCTCAGAGGACGGCGTTGTAGAAGGCCCTCCGTGGCTCCAGCCTGCTGGCCTCTACTTGGACTCCCGTTTGGCCAGGATTCAATCCCCTGTGGCTGGGTCCTTCGCCCTGCACCCCCAGGGGGCACTTGCTGTCATTTCGTTCCCTCGTCCTGTCCTTATTGTGGCGATACTTCGGTCACTTCTAAGGTACCATCTTGTCTTCATAAGTAATTCAACCGCGGGGCGCCTGGAGGCCGCAAGGGCCTGTCACCTCACGGGTACACACTGTGGCCTCAGCGTCCAGATTTATCAAGATGACTGCAAATGGCAGGTTTTCTACCCGCTGCTTCGCCGTGGCTGGTCGGCCTTCCCTGTCCATGGGAAATCCTGGACCGTTCGAGACGTTAGCGGCCATTGTTGTCAGCCACCTTGATTTGTCATTGTCCCTGTTTGGCAAGGAGGACCCCTGCCCCTTCAAGCTGGCTTCTGGATCCTTCAGTCATTGACCCCCTACATCTGTGCGACCATGGCGCAGCAGTCTGTCCCAGGCCGGTCCTGTCCTTCCTCTGTCCCAGTTCTGTGATCAGGTGTTCCTCCCTGAGCCCTGGCTCCTCCGCGGGGACGGTGTCCGCACCCTAAGGTCCCTGTGCTCCGGGTGTCGTCCTCTGGGCCCTTTGGTGGATGCCAGGACCTGGGCTGGTGAGGTACCGGCAGAAATCAAGGTGGTGGCGGGTCATCCACTTTGTTTACCCTCCTGGAGCTAAGGTAGGGCTGTTGCTGCAGGAGGAGTCCTTGAGGGAGCGGCACCTGCCAGAGGCTCTGGGAGGAGTGCTGTTGGGGTGCTGGGGAGCAAGCTGGGGCCAGCGGGCCCAGCTCACCCTGAGTCAGGCAGGGCTGTATAGGGTGTGCGGAGAGGCAGATGTGCTGTGGGTCACTGTCCTGGTCCTGCTCGGCGGCCGCGGTGGGCGCCCTCGCACCTGGGGGTGAGGCGCCCCTGCCCTCAACACGGGGGAGGAGGCCGAACTGAGCAGTAGGCACGCGCACTCGGGATTTTCACACTGCACGGAGTTTTGCGGTCCCTCTGCGGCGCGTGGGATCTTCCCCTTTCCCTGCGCTGAGCTCTGTGAGGTCCGCTGCCTGGGACCTCCCAGCACCTGTCGTGGGCCGGAGGTTAACGTTCGTCCTCCTTTCTCTCATGCAGGAAGTTTTGAGTGCGATGAAGTGCAGGAGTCTTAAGTGTGCCGGCGGTGAGTCACACCTGTGCGCCCTGGCCCCCGTCAGGCTCCTGGATGCATCTGTCTCTGGAAGGTTCGGGTGCCTGGCCTTTTCCTGATGTAGGGGATGCCCTGCTCCAGAGCCGCCTGTCCAGGGAGCCCACAGGATGGCCTTTCGTGTCAGATATCTGTGGGCCTGCGTGACATTTCTAAGATAATCCATGTTTCGTGTGTACGGGGTATGTCTGCTGGCTGAGTACCGTTCCGCTGTGCAGCTCCACTGGTTTGCCCATCCTCCTGTGCCTGGGCATCTGGGTTCTTTCCAGTTGTTTGCTGTTACTATAAAGTTGCTGGTGGCGCCTCGGCTCCGTCGGTGAAGCGTCTCCTTTCAGCTTAGGTCGTGGTCCCGGGGTGCTGGGATCGAGCTCCCCCATTCCGCAGGAAGCCTGCTTCTCCCTCTGCCTCCCCCCACGCTGCTCACTTGTGTGCTCTCTCTCTCTCGCACTCTCAAATACATAAAATCTTAAAAAAAAAAAAAAAAGTTGCTGTAAACATTTCTACGCAAGCCTCCCTGGAGGCTTACGTTCTGATTTTCTTGAGTAACATAGTCGAGTGGGGTTGCTGACTCACGGGGGAGCAGGGGTTGGTT
This sequence comes from Canis aureus, assembly GCF_053574225.1. Lineage (NCBI taxonomy): Eukaryota > Metazoa > Chordata > Mammalia > Carnivora > Canidae > Canis > Canis aureus. The sequence goes on along the minus strand of NC_135640.1, from coordinate 42,704,819 downwards.
TTATGAGCAAACGCCAGATCTTTTCACTGTTGGAACTGTCCTGCTCTCCCACCAACGCTTTGTGGGAGTTCCCCACTGCTCCCTCTTCACCAGCACTTGGTGGTGTCAGCCTTTTTAACTTTAGTCATCCTGGTGGGAGTACAGTGGCATCTCGTGATGACGTGAGGTTGCAATTCCTGGTGACTCACGAGCTTGCACACAGAGCTCTTTTTAGTCTGTTTTAGCAGTGGGGTGTGGTACTGGCAGCTTGATAGGGGACGGGAATGCTGTAGTCATACACTAGTTCTTTACTTCTGACTAACTTGAGTTCCAGAGCTCTTAGCTGCGCGGAGTTTGAGCTCCTTGTGCTGTGAGGAGGGGCCAGAGCCGCGGGGTGCCCCGTGGGGTTGGCATCAGCTGATTCAGGGAGCCTTCCCCGCACGTCGGTGGGACTGAGGCCTGACCTTTGTCTCTTGGGCCTGACACTGCTGTGTGTGCTGACGAGCCAGTGGGCCTAGGCCGGGTGGGGTCCATTGGACACAGCCAGGTGCTCGTCTCCTCTTCGCTGAAGGTCCTCCCTCCGTGTGCCAGGGCCTGTTTTCACGCACGGACCTTTGCACCTTTGCAGGGTGCCTGTCTGTCCTCCCTGGGGCCCTGCTGGCAGCAAGGCTCAGTAGCTCTTGCTGATGTCCCTTGAACACTGGGTGCTGGCTGTGGGTCTCCGAGGCTGGGAGCGGCGCCCGGGCCCCCTGCCCCCGAGTGCACGTGCACATTGCCTGACTCTCACCGGTGTGTGTGTTCTTCCCCACAGCTTGCTCTCAGAACACAAACAGAACCTGTGAGGAGTGCCTGAGAAACGTCTCTGTAAGTAGCACACCCCCTTCCTCAGCCCCGGGGTCTCGTGTGTGAAGGGCTCTGCGTCTGGGGGTCCGTGGAGGTGTCTCGTGTGATGCGTACGGAACATCATTTTAGTGTTTCTTGGGCGTATTAAACCGTCTTAGGAAAACTGCACGTCCCACCTGTGCATCACCGACATGCTTTCTTTACCTCCTGAAACAGGTATCGAGGGTTATGAAACATGCGCTAGGCCCCCTGGCTGGGAGCGTGTGTGAGCTGCGTGGGAAGCATCAGGCCTCACCGAGGCTGGTGGGCTTGGGGTCGGGTGAGGGGTTGTGGAGGGCGAGGGGGACAGGAGGAGCGCTGGGCTGGGGACTCATTGAGCATCTGGTGTGCAACTGTTAGCTCTTGACCAGGGCTTTTCATGGTGGTGTCATTGGAATGCAGAGCCCTGGTGGGGACAGGGGCTGTACTCTGTTTTGCCGATGGGCCCCGGGGACGTGGCAGGGGGTGTCCTGAGTGCGCAGAGGCCTCATCTGCTGCCAAGAGGAGTGAGGGCTGTCCATGAACCTTGAACCAAAGTCTTCAGACTGCGTGTCCCGAGTTCTCCAGGCTTGGGGTAGATGCTTCCCCCTTGGCTCTCCGCCTGGGAACAGGGAAGGGTGAGGGCGAGGAGACACACGCAGCCATCAGATCACACAGGACCTGGTCTAGACTAGCTCCCCAGAGTTACAGGGGACACTTGGAGCCAGGACGCTCATGGGTTGTCCCTGCTCTGGAGCAGGCCTGGTGCGCGTGGCGATCACCTCCAGGTGGGTCGACTGGGTTCTGACACGCAGGCACGTCTGCAGCTGATCATCAGGGCAAGTAGGAACACTGGCAAAAGACACCCACCGTGTAAAGCCCACTAGGGTCTTGGGGCAACTGTACCGCTTTGTTAGGATCCTTCTGCCCTCCTGGCCGGCACCAGCTTCCTGAGCAGTGGGACTCAGGAGCCCCGGGCTTCGGTTCTCTGGCTCGTTTCAGCGCAGCCCTGTGTGCTCAGCGTTAGAGCCCTGAGGGCCATGTGGGGAGGGGGGCTGGGAGAGATGGGCGGCCTTCGCCTGGGGGCCTGGGGCAAAGCTGTCTCCCCTCCCTCCAGTCGGGTTTTACGAGGGTATCTTAGCGCATTGCCCTGTTTCCCTTCCCCAGCGGTGAGTTTCACTCTGGGACGGGTCAGGAGAGACCTCATCAGACAATTTCTGCTCTAAGATAGTCACATTTTCAAAAGAGTTTGCTGGCTGCAGGGCGGCGTCATGGTTTGAGGCCTGTGGGGTCATGGGGCCCAGGGGACCCCCGCCTTGGCTGTTTATAAACCGAGGGAGGTAGTTACTGCAGCCTCAGCCCTCGCTGTTGATGCTGTTGATGACCCTAGGCTTGTTCAGTGGCCTCGGCCCCTCGAGGGGTGTTTTCTTGGCTCGGCTGCCAGGGGGCAGGGTGTGGCTACGGGGAGTCATCCTGGCCTGGCCTGAGAGCATTGAGAGCAGCCCAGTGTTTACCTCACCGCCTCCCCCCCCCACCCGCTTCCCTGCGGGGGCGCTTTTGCCGGCGTCCAGTCCAACCCTTCCCTCTGTGGGAGGAGATTGTGTGGCGCACGGCCGAGGGACGGCCCCCATCACTGGGGGCTCCCAGCAGACGGGCCTTCCACCTGACCTGTGGAGTCCAAGACACAGCCCCCCTCAAGCCAGGGCTGTCGCAGACCCGCCCACATGGATCCTTGGGCGCACGCCGGTTTCTGGAAGGACGGGCCGGGGCCCAGGGGCCAGAAGGGAGGCGGAGGGTGCGCTGGTCCCCCTTAGGTGCTACCTGAGTCGCTCACCATGTGTGTGTCACTTCGTTAATCTAAAGAGCAAATAGAACCCTGTGACGGGATCCCTGGGTGGCGCAGCGGTTTAGCACCTGCCTTTGGCCCGGGGCGCGATCCTGGAGACCCGGGATTGAATCCCACGTCGGGCTCCCGGTGCATGGAGCCTCCTTCTCCCTCTGCCTGTGTCTCTGCCTCTCTCTCTCTCTCACTGTGCCTATCATAAATAAATAAAAAATAAAAAAAAAAAATAAAAACCTGTGATGCCACCACAGCAGAGAACTTGGCCTCCCAGGGAGCTCCTGTGGCTTTTGGTAAAATGGTTATAAAAATGAGAAACAGACATTTGAGATTTGCATTACTTGAAAATGGAGGATTTACTGAAAATGGTTCAGCCAGGACCAAGCCGCTGCTGTGCAGGATGCTCTCAGACGGCCAGGAACAAGAGGGTTACCATGTTCCCTGCGTGCTCGGAGTGTCTTGCATACGGGCGCCCCGGGTGAGCCTGCAGGATGGCGACGTTCAAGATTCAAAGTGCCGAGCAAAGGCCCGACCGGCTGGCCCATGAGGTCTAGATACAGCTCGCCTCAGGTTGCGGAGTGTGGCTCCGGCCTGGGCCGCCCGGCGTCGGCCAAGCACTGGGGTGGTGCTGTCTCTGCGCCTGCATTGCCCCTCCTGGTTTTAGGGACCCCAGACAGCATCTGTGAGGTGCACTCCAGCTCTGAGCTTCTGGTCGGCTGCCTCTGAGCCTTAGATGTGCTTTGTTTTTCCTTAAAGATTTTATTTATTCACTTGAGAGAGTGTGGGAACACAAGCAGGAGGGAGGGGCAGAGGGAGGGGACGCAGACTCCCTAGAGCGGAGCACTGGACGCTGGCAGGTCCCAAGGCCCCGGGATCTTGACCTGAACCTACAGCGGACACTTCACCCACCCAGGCGCCCCCGGTGCGGGGTATGTACGACGGCAGAGCCCCCGCGCGGCTGGAGAGGCCGCAGTGTTTTCCAAGGTTGCAGAAGTCCGCTGACCAGTACTTCCTGCGCTCCCCCCGTGGGCCCAGCTCCGGCCCGCCTGCCAAGGATCCTTCGGTGAAGCACACAAGTGCCTACCCTCCTGCAGACAAACGGGGAGGGGCACCCCAGCTGAGCGAGTCTGGGTGCTTCTGAGGGGAGGGGACCGGGGAGGCAGGGCGCTGGTGGGGAGGCGGCTCAGGGTGGGCCTCGTGGGGGAGCTGAGACAAGAATGTTCTGGGCAGGAGGAGTAGCTGTGCAGAGACTCCGGGCAGGGAGCCACCTGGCAGCTCTCGGGACCTGCAGGAAGGCCAAGAGGCCGGGCAGGGTGCCTGGTGCAGGAGGGTTGGAGAAACCTCGGCCCTGGTGGGCCAGGCCAGGTAGAGCTGATGGGGGCTGGGGGCCGAGGCCTGCCAGTCACCTGGGGGAGCAGAGGTGTGTTGGGGGTGCGTGTCCTGGACAGTCTGATTCTTCAGGGCATACGTTGCATTTCTGATGTTTGTCAAACTTTTCTCTCTTTCAGTGTCTTTGGTGCCACACAAATAAGGCGTGCTTGGACTACCCGGTGAGCAGGATCCTGCCACCCAGCTCCCTCTGTAAGCTGAGCTCCGCCCGCTGGGGCGTTTGCTGGGGTGAGTCTTCGTTTTCATGGAGTTCTTGCAAAAGCAATGCTGTCTTGGAAAATCTGCTTGTGCTCAGTGGACACAAGCTGTCAGAACGCATGTTCGCTGCAGGAAGTCAGGAAGCCAGTGAGAGCGCGTGCTTTCTGGGGGGGCAGCTGGAGGTCCCCGGGTGCAAGCCCGTCCACCTCGGCCCTGCCCTGGGTTTCCACGGCCCACGACGGCGGCGGAGGGCACGGGGGGGTTCGTTCGGGGACTGTTTGCCGGGCGGGTCGGCACATGGTGTGGGCGGCATCTGTGCGCTGGGACTGCCGCTCAGTGTGGTTGGGCCCGCCTCTCGTCATGTGTCCCCCTCTGCGTGTGGTTGGTGTCGTGGGCAGGCTCTCTGGTGGGTTAACCCTTGTGAGACCCCACAGAGAGCGCCCTGACCGGGGAGCCTGGGGCATCCTGAGCTTCAGCTTCTGATAAGCGTACACGTTAATTCTTCCTCTTCGTGTGGACGGTAGTGTTTAGCAGAGACACGTGTACGTACCCAGTTCAGGGAGTTGAGTGAAGCCTTCCACGGGCAGGCAGGTCATCTCCCCTCAGACTCGCAGCCTGACCCTGTGGGCCGTCCCTGGACTGACCTCTGCTCCCCGCGGTGAGTGCTGCCTGCGGCCCTTCCCCGTGGGGGAGTCACGTGCTGGTCTCTCCGAGTCCTTTGGTCGTGTGGCTGAGACTCCTGTGGCCCCTGTCGCAGCCGCTCAGTGCCCTGCTCAGTGCCCTGCAGCTGTTCATGTGTTGTGCTGCTGGTGGACGCCCGGGCGTGCCAGTGCTGCCGCAGCTGTGCTCGTGTGCACCGCTGCCCACACTCCGTCCCGCGGTCGTGCACTGAGGAGCACGGGCCCTGAGTCCCTGCACAGAGCGGCTGTGCCAGTTACGCTCCTCCCAGTGGGCCAGGGGGTGGTGGTGCTCCCCTTGTCCCACGTCCCTGCCAACACTTGGGACAATCAGTCGTCTTCATTTTAGTTCATTGAGTGTGTAAAGTGGTATCTCATTGTGGTTTGAATTGGCATTTCTCTGGCTGATGATGCTAAACACCCTTCAAGTGGGGGCATTTTTGATAATTCTCCTGTGAAATGAAGTCCCTGCCTTTGGGCCATGAGGCTGGCTGAACACCTGACGTGGGCCAGTGAGACCCGCAGCCTGGGGGCCGGGGGTAGTGGGGCGGTGGGAGGCATGCTGCCCCCGCTTCCCGGAGAAGGCGCGGGTGGTGTCCTGAGCTGCGGGGCTGCGGGTGTGCACCCGGAGGGCTGGGCGGACATGTCGGGCCGGGGACCTTCTCCATGGGAGCCCCCCAGACGTCAGGGCGGCACGTGACTCTAATCCCAGACCTCACACGCGCAGGGCGCTCTTTGATCTCACAGAACTTCAGAATCTTCTTACCCAGTTTTGGGCAAAACTGTTCTGAGGTTTTCACTGTAATGACCTGCAATCATGCTCATTTGGAGAAACTTGAGGTTTTCAGGAGGTCGTCCTATCGTGTCGTCCTATCGTGCATAGGCAGGTGTCCCTGCCCCACTCAGGTCACCCTGACATAGCTCTTCCATGGGAGGCTCACGGGGAGGGCGGCCCACAGCGACTTCCCGTCGTGATCGGGATTTCTTTATTTTATAGCTTGTTTTAGCTGCTAGTCAGAGAGCTGTTTTGTGGGAGGGCGGGGGGGGAGCCTATTTCCAAGCCAGCTGTCTTGCTGATGTGATTGGTTTTTAAAGTTGACTATTGGGTGCCCGGGTGGCTCCGTTGGTTGAGTGTCTGCCTTCGGTTCAGGTCGTAACCCTGGGGTCCTGGGTTCAAGTCCCACATCGGGCTTCCTGCAGGGAGCCTGCTTCTCCCTTTCTCTCTGCTGATCTCCCTTCTTGTATGCATGCTTTCTTTGTCAGATAAGTAAAGTCTTTTTCTTGTTTTTTAAGATTTATTTAATTATTCGTGAGAGACACAGAAGCAGAAGCAGGTTCCCTGCAGGGAACTCAATGTGGGACTGGATCCCTGGACCCTGCGACCATGACCTGAACCAAAGGCAGATGCTTGACCACTGAGCCACCTCAGCGCCCCATAAATAAAATATTAAAAAAAAAAATAGGGCAGCCCGGTGGCTCAGCGGTTTAGCGCCGCCTTTGGCCCAGGGCCTGATCCTGGAGACCCGGGATTGAGTCCCACGTTGGGCTCCCTGCATGGAGCCTGCTTCTCCCTCTGCCTGTGTCTCTGCCTCTCTCTCTCTCTCAAAATAGGGACGCCTGGGTGTCAGTGGTCAGGCATCTGCCTTTGGCTTAGGGTGTGATCCTGGGATCCAGGATTGAGTCCATATTGGGCTCTTTGCGGGGAGCCTGCTTCTCCTTCTACCTGTGTCTCTGTGTCTCTCAAGAGTAAATAAAATCTTTTAGAAAGAAAGAAAGGGAAGGGAAAGGGAAAGGGGAAGGGGAAAGGAAAGGGAAGGGAAAAGAAAGGGGAAGGGAAGGAAAGGAAGTGATTGTTTTAAAGTTCTGTAGTCATGGTTGCCTGGGGGGCTCAGTGGTTGAGCGGCTGCCTTTGGCTCAGGGCGTGACCCCGGGGTCCTGGGCTCGAGTCCCACATCGGGCTCCCTGCATGGAGCCTGCTTCTCCCTCTGCCTGGGTCTCTGCCTCTCTCTCTCACATGAGTAAATAAAATCTTTTTTTTTTGTTTAATTTTTTTTTTTTTTTTTTTTTTTTATGATAGTCACAGAGAGAGAGAGAGAGGCAGAGACCCAGGCAGAGGGAGAAGCAGGCTCCATGCACCGGGAGCCCGATGTGGGACTCGATCCCAGGTCTCCAGGATCGCGCCCTGGGCCAAAGGCAGGCGCCAAACCGCTGCGCCACCCAGGGATCCTTAAAAAAAAAAATAAAGTTCTGTAGTCAAAGCGTGCTGTTTCTGCTCGTGAAGGAAGGTCTTCCTGGTTGTGTTACGGCCATTACTGCTTGCTGTGCGGGCTCTTCCAGAATAGGTGGAAGGAGGAAAGAGCACGTGATGACAGCTCGGAAGTCGTTTCACCAGACGTAGCCGTATCTGATTGGCGGAGTAGGTGAATACACTTGAGCGTGTGAGGCTCGTGGCCGGCCCGTGTGGAGTGTCCCCCTCAGCAGTGGTGTCCCCGTCCGCAGCCGGGAGGCCCCCCCAGCCACAACGCGGAGACCCGGGAGACGGAGCAGACTCCGATCCCGCCGCCCGGGGCAGATCTCGCTGTCGAAGCCTCCGCGGTGGTTGTATTAACGGGATGAACAGACACGTTGGCAAACGCAGTATCAGAGCTGTTTGGTTGGCTCTGGTTCGTGTTAAATAGGAAAATATCCACAGTTGGGCTTATAAATCCTTCAGGGAAGTTGGAGAGAATTGTAAAACTTGTTTCAACTACTTGATTTGTCCTAGGGGTTGGGTTTTGACAGAAAATCTTAAAATCCTTTGCAGCCTGGCCAGCTGCATTGTGGCTGCGCAGTCGTCGTCTGCCTGCTGGGGTCAGCAGTGGTCCCCGGGGGGGGGGGGGGGAATGCAGGTGACCCTGGGACACCATAGGTTCAGGGGTGCTGACTCCCTGCACACTCAAAAATCCGCTTGTGACTTTTGGTTCCCTGGAAATTGCCGTGGATGGAGGGCCCACTGGCGACGGCATCGGAACAGCCCGTGTTCGTGTGCCCGCGTGTGCTGGGTGCCGTGCTCCTGCGGCCAAGCGGGCCCGAGAAAGGGAAGCGTTAGTAAGAGAGTCCTCAGGACGAGGCGGTGCACTGTGTACCACCCTGTATTTGTGGGAACAGACTGCACGTGTTAGTAGACACGCGAGGCTCAGACCATGTTTGGGGGCCAGCGGTGTAGGGCTGTGGCCTGGCTTGAGGATCGGAAGCGCCGTACCAGGCCGTGCCTCTGTTTCCGGGGGTCCCACAGAGAGTCTAAGGATGTGTTTGGTCAGTGTACATGTCCCGGGGGGGGATTTTCCTTCCTGTCCTCAGGCCTGCAGACTCCTCTCAGCGGCAGGAGGTGAGGACAGCTGCCCTGGTGCTGGGGCCCTGGTGCTTGATTGAAAAATTCCAAGTGTGTCTCTGTCTCACTGTCCCTGTCTCTCACACACACACAGACACACACACGTGCTGAGAGCAGACCTGGGGGGCTGGTTCTGTGGTTCTGGGGCTGCTCTCCACCCCCAGGGGGTGCTGCTTTGGGGTCCTTGCTCCCAGTCCTGACTCCCCGACGCCCGGTGCACTTGCAGTGAACTTCGAGGCGCTGATCATCACCCTGTCGGTGGTGGGGGGAGCCGTGCTCCTGGCCGTGGCCGTGTGCTGCTGCTGCTGCTGCTGCCGGAGGAAGAAGAGCCGGAAGCCCGATAAAAGTGAGGAGAAGGCGGCGCGGGAGCGCGAGGAGCGCAGGATCCGGCAGGAGGAGCGGTGAGGTCCCGTTCCTGGGGGTGGGAGGTCCCCGGGCATCCGGCCACCGAGCCAGGGGCAGTGACTGGGGCACAAGCTGTCTCCAGCTTTGGGCGGACCGTCCTGTGCCGAGCTTGGGGGCAGGAGTGAGTGCCACGCAGGGGTTGGTTGCTGCCTGGGGCGGGCCTCCTTGGCCAGCACACCGAGACACTGTCCCCTCCTGCTTACGGAGCACTTTGGGGAGCACGTCTGTTGCCACAGGCCAGGCCTTGGTGGCAGGTGCAGCGGAGGGTCACTGGGCCCGCCTGACGGGGGTGGGCTGTGGTTCAGAGAGGTCCCTGCAGAGCCATTGCCCCCAAATAAAACCTAACGTGCACTGACCTTCCTCAGAACCTGGTGTGAGATTCTCGTTGATCGGTATGTTTTCTTCGTATGAAAAATATTTTAAGAAATCACAATACTGGACATTTGAATAGGTAGGAGGACGCCGCAGCGGCTGCAGAAGAGCTGGCCGTCCCCTGCCGGCTGAGTGGCCGCGCCTGTCCCCAGCCTCTCTGCTGAAGGAAGCCAAGGGTGCGTCTCTCAACATCATGTCACATTCAGATGCTAAATGAGATCTCTTTGCTTTTTAGGAGAGCAGAGATGAAGTCGAGACATGACGAAATCAGAAAGAAATACGGTAAGCGTCGGGGGGTGTCCACTCCGTGTGGTTGGGGTGATGCCGCCCCATGAGATGTGAGCGCAGGCCCTGGGCCCTGCTGCCCTCCCGCGCTCCCTCCCACGCTCCGGCTCTCCTCCGGCTCTCCTCCGCGGGGACCGGAATGAACTGAGCCGCGAGTGTCGTGAAAGATGAAGCCTTGGTGTATTTTTCTGTCATCCAGGCCTCCGGAGTACCGCGTGCTCACGGGGTGGACCTCGGCCCCAGCCTGTCCCTGCTGGGGTGTGCAGGCTGCGCCCCTTTTGAAGGACTTCGCACAGCTCCCCATCCTGTCCATGTGTTACGTTGTGTTTTGTTGGGGGAGATTGGGGGGTGCGTGACAGAGTATTCAGTCTACTGTGTTGAGCTGGGGGTGGGGGTTAGGAGAAGTGGCCTCACTGGGCCTTCACTGAGGACCGCCGCGGTGCCTCCAGCCTGGGGCCGGTGCTTCCCTGACCTCTGACCTGAGGAGCGCATGCTGCGTGCTGGTTGGACCGGGCGGCTGGGCCGAAGGCTACGTGATGAGGAAAATTGCAAAGTCCTTTCCAACAAGGTGGTCACTTAGCAGTTCTCTGAAGAGGGGACACTGCGTTCAGTGGTGTTTACGACCCTGACCACTAACACCGTGAGTCCCGAAGGCTCAGTTCCCTGGCGGGGCTGCTGGCTGGCTGCTGCCCGCACCCACGCAGGCCGCCTCGGTCAGGTCCTCGTGCCGAGGAGCGATGTCCGGCAGCTTAGAGAGCCGCCTCTTGTGTGCTGCCCCCCTGGTGCTGCTGCTCCCCTGGCCAGCCTGGCCTGTCCCTCTTGCTGCCCTCGGCGCTCAGCCTGGTGTCACGTGGTATTCCCAGGGCAGGTGGTGACACACTCCATGTGAGTGAAATTCCCCACCCAGCTGTCTTGGTGCCGTGCCCCCCGAGGATCCGCGCCCCTCAGTGGGGGCACCCTGGTTTTCCACAAGATTGAAAAGGGTGGCAGGAGTGTGTGGGCACCTGAGCAACATTAACGTAAATACAAGACGAGCCGTGTGCACGTGCACACTCACCAAAGTGCATTTACTGCCAAGCACAAGTAGCCTGACAGTCGTCCCCCTTGCCGGCGTGTGCGGGGCCTGGGGGTCAGGCTGCGGCTCCCGGGGCAGGGCTGCTGTCCCTAACTGCACCGGGCCACGTCTTCCTCCCGTTCTGATGATGGTTCGTTTGGGCCCTAACTGCGCTGAGAAAGCCAACTGGTGCCTGTTTACATAGAGACCCGAGAGCGGACTGGGCTTTGGAAAGGCGCAGCGGGTGGAAGGACTCGCAGGGCCCGTGCGGGCAGGGGAGGGGCACACGCCGGCTAACACACGGGATGCCAGCGCGCGTGGAGCCTTCTCTGGGTTTCAGCAGGCGTTTGATTTCCGAAGCACAGAACTTTCTCCCCCTTGGACTAGAACTAGGACTAGGAGCTCTTCTGCTTTGTCTTTTTCCAACATGACTGCGTGTCTGGCATTTGGCATCTGCGCGCCCTTTACCAGCATCACCGCGGGCTTCCTTCCCTCAGGCGGAGCAGCACCCCGCTCCCCCAGACGCTGCCGCAAGTCGATCTGTTGCAGTGGCTGCAGGAGGGCTTGGGGTGTGGTCCAGGTTTCTAGAGAGGGGAGGGAGTGTGTGTTTCTGCAGAGACGACTTGTCTTTGGGTGTTTAGCAGCGAGGATTTCACGACCACGTCCATCGTATTAGTTGCATCTGAACCCTGGACGGTGAGACCGACGGTCACCTCGTTCTGAGTCAACAGTATAAGGATTCGTGACGTGACGTGACTTTGAAAACGGTGACGCGGGGTGCTCGAACCTGCTCAGGACAGCCGTTTCTCTTCACGGGGAACTTAGCTGTCCTGCGTTCGTGCATCATCTTTGTCGTCGTCTGAGCGCACTTATGACCAGGACTCTCTCGTTGCAGGTTTGTTTAAAGAAGAAAACCCATATGCCAGGTTTGAGAACAACTGAGCACGCCGGCGCGGGACGTGTTGCGGGTCAGCGGAGCCCCGGCCGGCCCTCCCGTCCCCGCCGGGGCACAGCGCGGCCGCCCGCACACCTGCGAGCTTCTGCCCTTCTCTCTCTCTGCGCTTAGTCACTCCAGACACGGAGCCTGTCCAGGGGCGGGGGTTGGTGTGGGTTCTGTTGTTAGTCTCAGGAGGAAAGGCACACGTTCACTCCTCCCGGTGGGTAAGCCCCCTGCGGACGGGGCCGCCTGCCCTGCCTTCCGTCCCGGCGGCCTGCTGCTCAGTGCGGGGCGCACCTGTCCCTCGGTGCCTCTGCGTGCTGACTCGGGGTGCGCTCCCCGACCCCAGCCACTTGGAGCAGCACCCAGGCCTCGGGCCTATGTTCTGTTTCGTCTTAAATAAGTCTTAGATTTCATTCCTCCACCTAAAATACTTCACCAAAAAACTCCACTGTCAAAATTCAGACCACATATTGGACAGTTTGTAGATTTTAATTTGTATCTGTACCAAACCTCAAGCTTGTTTCGTGGTGCAGACTGGGTACCACGTGATGCTTTAAGGCCGCCTCTCCGGGGCGGCAGCTGGTGGTGCCGTGGGGTGGCCGCGGGCCGTGCTCACCTTCTGCCCCGTTGGTGGCAGGTGTCTGGTGCTGTGTGCAGAGGTGCACGTCAGGCTGCCTGCGCTCTGGTCACCTAGGGACCATGGGTTGTCCTCTAAGGGGGTGGGACCACACGCCGCGGGCCCCTCTGCAGGGCTCCGTCCACAGGGGAGCCAGGGTGTCCAGGCTGGCGGGAGGGACTCCCACGGGCTGTGCAAACACACTGATGATGGTCCTGGGACTGTGCCCCTTAGGGGTGTTGTGAGAGCTCCAGCAGAGGCAGCTCCCGGGGGTGGCCGGGGCCTCCAGGCGGCCTGTGGTGCCGTCTGTGGCGGTTCCGTTTCTCCCATCAAGATCTAGGACCAAGCGCTTGGTGTCGGACACGGCCGCAGACCGGGTCGTGACCGTGAACAGCCTTCCTCAGACCTGAGGATAGGCCCGGCTGCTGCCCTGCATGGATTAGGAAGACGTTTAGCTTTGGGAACGTGGGTCGACAGGCACACGAGAACACGACGTGTTCTGCTTTCGCCCGCTGCCGGAAGCGTCCGGTGAAGTCCCCGCGCAGGCCCAGGTGATCGGAACTCCGCCTGCACCGCGCCGGGCGTGCTGCCCTGCGGCCCCACGAGCTAGAACCCGACCTCCACAGACTCCGTCACCTTTCGGACTTCTCGGGCATTTGATAGCAGTTTAAAGTACTATGAAGCCTTCCTGCTCTCGGACGCCAGCCGCGCGGTTGTCTTTCTACCGTTTATTCCTGAGAAACTCTGTAACAGGCTTTAGCGGCCTTTGTATCCATACAGGCCCGCCGTGTAAGATCATTCCTGCCTTGAGTGTAGGTTGCTGAGCTCCCGCCCTCCACATCCACACTGTGTATCTGATCCCTTCTGGGGTACTGAGCCCACGCCAGGGACCTGGAGGGCTGTCTCGGTCCCCACGCTTTTTTCTGAAATAGCCCTAAGAGCAGCTGATATAACCTCAAGGAAACCGTGAAGCTCAGAGTGCCTTAATTTTAACCAGTTTTCAAAAAATGGTTTAATACACACTTTGTTGAATACACTTTGTGTGCTCGCGTCTCCTTTCTTTGTGGTGGTGGTGGTGGTGGTGTTACCTGGGGAGCAGCACATAGACTTTCTACAGAGACTTTTTTAAAAAAAGATTAGGGATTCCTTGTGGCTCAGTGGTTGAGCGTCTGCCTTTGGCTCAGGCCATGATCCTGGGGTCCCAGGATCGAGTCCTGCATCGGGCTCCCTGCATGGAGCCTGCTTCTCCCTCTGCCCATGTCTCTGCCTCTGTCTCTCGTGAATAAATAAAAATAAATTTTAAAAATTGTGAATAAATAAAATCTTAAAAAGAGGAAAAAGAAAAAGATTTATCTCTTCTAGAGAGAGTGTGCATGCATGGGGCATGGGCGGGGGCAGAGAGAGAATCCGAAGCAGACTCACCCAGCACGGAGCCCGCCGTGAGGCTCGATCCCAGGAGCCTGAGATCACAACCTAAGCTGAAGCCAAGGGTCGGATGTTCAACTGCTGGAGCCACCCAGGCACCTGTACGTCGGCCCTTCTGACATGTCCAGATGTGTGAGCAATCCCGGCTTCAGTACCGGGGCCGAGGGGGCGACTATGCCGTGTCCTCACGTTGTCCGGCCCTCCCCACGCCCCAGCAGTTGCTGCCCAGCCGGGGACTCGGGCTGGTTTTCTGCACCCCATCTCCCAGCCCTGCTGTCCTTCTGCTTACCTGGAATCAGATACCAAAAAACAGAGAAAGCCGTTCATGAAGCCTTTAGCTTCGTGTCCTGGGCTGTAACCGTCGGCAGACCCCCGCCCCCGGGCTGCTGGGCAGCGCCTGTCCTCTGAGCTCCAGCTGAGTCCATGTCACCATCACTGCAGTCGTGGGATCTCCGGGACTCCCTCTGTGCTGCAAAGTCTGAAGTCCGTCCACGGGCAGGTAATCCGTCTGTTGTTGCCAAGGTGCTGTGGTCTGCCCCGTGGAGGGCAGCGTGAGCCTGCCCCGTGTGACCCAGGCCGGTGCACTCGGGCACTTCCAGGTTACAGACCGGGGACGGGGCAGCTCTGGGCTCTTCCTCTGGGAAGTCGAGAGCAGGGGAGTGAGAGGTCCAGGGGCAGTCGTGGGGTGTCCTTGGGGATCCGATCTGCGTGGGAAACTCACACTCGCCTTGGACTGGTTGAAGAAGTTCAGAGTCTGATGATGGCAGGACTGGTGCTTTGAAAGGACGGGGTTGGTGAATGAAGTCCTTCCCTTACAACGTCTGCTCTTGAAAAAAGATCCCCTTGTTGGGGTTTAGCAGGCACGGGACCAGCTCGGTCGTCAGTGGCCGCGTCGCACCAGCTCGTTCTTGGTGTCCTTGCAGGGCCCGTCCGTGTGGCTCCTGGTCTGCTCCCTCGGCACCCGGATCTGCACACGTGGCCACCGCCACTGCCTCCCCCTCCCCGGGGCCTCGGGGGCCTCGTCCCACCGTCCCGCTGGGAGGCGCTGCTGCTTCCACTCGGGTCTGTCCGTGCTGCTTGGTGTGAGCTGAGTCCTTTTCTAGAAGTAGAATTGCGGATCAGAGTGTCTGATGGTTATTGAAACAGTAGGATCCGCGGGATCACCCTCCAGACAGAGGACACCCTGTGCGCAGCCACCGGGGACGCTGTGCCAGCCGCGTGCAGGTAAGCGGCCCCGCGGGGTGTCGCCAGGGCCTCGTGGAAGCAGGTTACTGAGTGCACAGCTCTTGGGCCCCTCGGCAGAGGCGGCGGGCCCTGCGTGCTGGTGCGTGGTGCGCTGGGGACGGGCACACAGCCCGACGCGGCTGCAGGGTGAGCCCGCCTGGGGATACAGGCAGGAGGGGCAGGCACAAGGCCAGGGAGGCCACGTGTTGGGGTTCCCGCAGGGGGGTGGCTGTCACGATTCCGGAGGCGGGAAAAGCCCCGGTCCTGCTGCTACAGGTGGTCCGAGGCTCCCTGCCCCCTCCCACCCCCACGTCCCCCTTCCTGCTCTTGGTCCTGTGTGTTTGTGGGTCACAGACCCTGGGACCGCATCCCCTGTCCGTCCTTGGCTAACTTGGTGGCGGCCCCAGGTGCTCCACCTGAAGAACCAGCAGGTCTCATGGTCACTGCTGTCGCTGGACAGCCAACCTTGGCCACGTGTCCACTTCGAGGAGCCAGGGGGCTGGTGGCAGCCACGTGCTTGTGGGGTGGAGACCTTACGGGTTACCCTGGTACACGGTGTCTGGCCAAACCCAACAGGGCAGGAGCACAGACCCCCAGGATGGTAAGGGCACAGGTTGGCTGCTGCCCCTCACCCCCAGTCCCATGCCTTCCGCTGGGGACGCCGTCCCCCAGATGGCCTTTGAGTCCACAGGGTCTGCCCCAGGGTAGAAGTGGCCCGAGCTGTGTGGACTTCTGGTTGCCCCCGGCTGCTCCATTGGGTGGATTGCTGCGTGTCTGGGGCTCAGAGCCCGGTTTCCCAGCTGGCAGCGCCTTCCTCCCCAGGGTCTGGTGGCTGTGCGTCCCCTGGGCTCTCGGAGCCTCCAGCCCGCAGCCCGCCCCACGGGGCCGTGACAGTGTCACCCCTACCGATGCCACTGGCAGGAGCCAGTCACCGCCCGGGCCCGGGAGCACGCTCCTCCCTCCCCAGGGGCCACCTCCGGCCCGGCCAGGGTCGGGGGCTGCGTGCAGGGGGGCTGAGTCCATCCCACTGCCCCCAGAAAGCTGCTGGAGGAGCTTCCGTGGGGCTCCCGCCTCACGGAGGAAATGCCGACCCCACGGAAGCGCGCCAGGGGTGCCAGCTCAGCCACACCTGTTGGATTTGGTGGGTTTTCTTCTCCCCAGTGCTGAGGAATGTCTCACCCAGCCTCGGAGCAGGTGTCTCGTTTTAACCCTGAATGCCAACAGCAGTTCCTCACTACAGACAAATCACTTCTTTTTTAAAGATTCTAGGGGGGGAGGGGGAGAGAGCGCGCACCAGGACGGGGAGGGGCAGAGGGAGAAGCAGGAGCCCGACGTGGGACTCGATCCCAGGATCCCGAGATCATGACCTGAACCCAAGGCAGATGCGTCACCGACGGAGCCCCCTCGGGCGCCCCAGAGTACAGCATTCTTCCGTCATTTCACGCATCTTAGTTCCCTAGGCTCACGGGCACTGGCAACGAGTCCACGAAATAAAATGAATTTTCTCGGGGAGTGGGCCTCGCAGCGGGGTTTGCAGTCACGTGGGGTGAGGTTGGGGTGCTGGCCAGGCTGGAGGCATCGCGTGCATTGAATTTTTCCAAGAGAATGTTGTTTACCTGCCGCCGTTGTTTACCTGCCCGCCCGGGGTCAGGGTCCCCTCGTGAGCCCGTCCGTGCCGCGCCCTGGGGGCCTGCCCCCCACCGCGCCCCCGCCCCGCCCGCCTGCACCGTGGGTGCTCCGTCCCTAGTTTCAGAGTCCTCCCTGGGTCTCCAGGCCACCCCCCCCCCATGGAACCTGCATTCTCAATTTTTATAAGTCGTTGTTACTCTTGTTATAAATGATCCACATTTGGCGAAATGAGGTCATGAGGATCTCGCTGAGGGCAGAGCCCTGGGGCGTTCCATGGGCCTCCTGATTTCCGACCCGGAGCCCCAATAACAGCACTGCCGCTTCTCCTGTTTCCAGCCTGAGGGCCACGGCTAGTGACTCAGACGGTCTTAGAGGGCGGCGGGTGGGGAAGGGGGGCTGCCCGTGGGGTCCAGCTCGGGGGCAGGGGACCCAGGGCACCTGGCCGGAGGAGTGGGTGAATCGTTACCTAGGCATGAGGTGTGGTTAACTTCGTATAAAGAATAGGTAAACCTTGTGCCCCGCGGTGGAGCGTCTGCCTTCGGCTCGGAGCGTGACCCCGGGGTCCTGGGACGGAGTCCGGCATCCAGATTCCCGCAGGGACCCTGCTTCTCCCTCTGCCGGTGTCTCTGCCTCTCTCTGTGGGTCTCTCGTGAGTAAATAAATAAAATCTTAAAAAAAAAAAAAAAAAAAGAGTCGTTAACCCGGCATAAAGAAGAGCTAACCCGCTCAGCATAGGGGGCTGCCGGGCTGGTGGCTGACGGGCGGGGTGGTGTGCAGGGCCCAGGCTGGGGGGCCCTTTACCCCCGATCACGGCTCCTCGGGAACCCAGACACGGGGGAGTGTGGGGAGTGCGAGCTTGGGTGACTTGCTCAGGAGACCCGGCCCGTCCCCCAGGAAGGTTCCCGGGGTGCCCCCGGCCCGGCCTCCCGGACGCAGCTGGGAAGCCTGGGCCGGCCGCTGAGGAGCCAGCCACAGGGCTGGGATGGGGGGGCCCCGAGTTCCAGGGGGCCAGGCACCAAAATTAGGACAGGCTGTTTCAGAGGGTCCTCCTGTGTCCCGAGGGCACGGTGCCCGGGGAGCTCGCCATCAGAGCCGGCGGCCTTCCGGGGCCGGGACCCCAGCTCTGCCTCCCTGCGCCGCCGCACGGTGCCCGACCCCGTGTCCGCGGCCCGTCGCCACAGCCGGCCCTGCAGCGTGCGGAGTGCGGCGGCGTCCCCGGCCCCCGTCCACGCCTCTGCTCTCCCTGCAGCCCCCGAGCCACCCTGGCCTGAGGGACACCTCTGCTCCGCGGACCTGGTGGGGGACCCACCCCAACCTCCCACGGCGCCCACCACACTTAGAACAAGGCTGGAGCTCTTGGGATCTCCCCCACCCGCATCCCCCCACCCGTCGGCGCACAGGCCCCCTTGGTGCCTGTAACAGGCCAAGGCCCGCTCGCCTCAGCCCTGCTGTGCTCCCTCAGCTCCCGCCCCCATTCCCTCCCTGCATCGGGTGTGCGTGCTTTCCCTGGCCACCTACCTGAAGACCCGTCCTGTGCTACAGTCTGTCCCCTGACTCAGAGCTACTGTCCTGTTCTTTTGGCCACCTAGGGCCTCAGGGTTTGACTAGAGAAGTGGGACCGGGAGGCTATCGCTCTATCCTGTCCTCCATCGTCTCCCAGCCATCCAGCCGTCCACTCGTCATCCTCCACCTACCCACCCCCACCCATCCATTCATCTGTCTATGCATCATCCATCCATCTGTCCGACCACTCACCCATCCGGTTCACCCACTCATCCATCCCTCCATCCATGCACCCACTCAACCACCTACATACCCATCTACTCACCCACCTACTCATCCACCCACCCACTACCGTGTACCCGTGTACCCCTACTACCTCCCATCCATTCATTCATCTACTCATCCACCCACCTGTCGATCCACTATCCAGTCTGCCCATCCATGCACTCATCCCTCCGTCTACTCATCCACCCACCGATCCATTTATCCATCCACCCACTCACTCAGTTACCTATTCACCCACCCATGCATCCATCAACCCACCTGCACTCCTCTATCCATTCATTTCACAAATGCTTTTATCATGAAAAAATTCTGTATTTTTATTTATCAAACATCAGTCTTCCCTTATGGCTCTTTGGGTGGTTCTATTTGGCCTTTCTTCATTCCGAAATTATGAACATACATTGCCTGTTTTTTCCAGGGCCAAAAAGTGGTCTCCATGCCCAGTGTGGAGCCCAGTGAGGGGCTTGAGGTCGCGACTCTGAGATCAAGGTCTGAGCTGCAATTGAAAGTCGGAATCTTAAGTGTTGGAGCCACCCAGGCGCCCCTAGTGCCTTCTCAATTTTGATTTTTCATCTAAGTTTTTTTATCTCTCTGAAATTTTCACTGGCGTAGGTGTGAAATACGAATCCAGTTGTGTGTTTTTCCAGGTGGCTCCCCAGTCTCTCAGCAGGGCTCAGTGAGGAGTCCCAGAGATGCCCCCCTTGGACTCGCTTCCTCTGGAGATGTGCATCCACCCTTCAGATGTGCCCCAAGATCCCTAGCAGAGGGGAGGGGGGTGTGTGCTGCCTGGTGTGGGGACAGGCCTGGGCATGAGCATCCCTCCATCGCGGGGCCTGCCACCATCCGCCCACAGGAGCCTGGTGGGAGGTAACGGCTCTGCCTGTGACCCTCACCCCCCAGTCACCACCATAGAGCCTGCTCAGGCTGGGGCGCGTGGCCTGATGCTTGTGTTGGGCACTGCAAGCAGGTGGAGCGTCTGCAGGACCTTCCAGGCCTGGCTGGGAACAGAGACAAAGAATCTGGCTGGGGAATTCCAGGCGTCCAGGCAAGTAGGGATGTACTGGGGAGGAGTGGGCGGGGGAGAGGACGAGGCCTGTCAGGATGGCCACCTCGGGTCTCCCAGAGAACCAGTGTGGCAGCCACTCTCTCCCACCCCATTTCTAGGGCAGCACACCAGAGAAAAGGAGCTCTGGAGTGGGGCTGGGCCAGAGCCCATGAGCAGGGGACCTGGGTGTGAGCGACCAGGGGGTGGCCGTCCTGAGGTGCTTCTCCTGACACTGGCACGACCTGGGCCAACTGGGCAGTGAGGGACAGTGGGCAGTGCCCCAGGGTGGACACACGGGGCCCTGTGGCCCAGCTGAGGGTTTGAGGACCGGCCACTCCAGTGAGAACCACTGGGCTTTGGGCAAGCGACCTGGCCATGCCTCTAGAATGACATCAGCACCAGCTGGATGCAGTGGATGCCCACAGCCATGTCACCTGCTTGGGTCCCCTGGTCCAGCCTCTCAAGGGAGGTCCGTGCATGGGCATGAGCTGTGGCCCCCTTTTCCCCCAGCACAGCTTCTGAGCAGATGTTGCCGTGATGATGAGTTGCTGGACAGCTGGACCTAGAGGTGCAGGGGCCAGGCCGGCAGGTGGCACTGGCCACACCCTGAGCCCAGCAGGGCTGCCCTTTGCTGTCCCGCAGGCCTGCCAACAGCCGGTTGGCTTTATGACAGTGGGGTTAGCATCACATCCGACTGTTTCTGCCGGGCTGGCTGGTGGGGAGAGGCAAAGGCTCCCCCAGGAAATCTCAGAGAGGGTGGGGGAAGAGTGGTCCTCTTGGGGTCTGTGCTCCTGCGCTCCTCCCCGGGACTGTGTTTCCCGTGGGTGGGCCGTGGAGTGACTCGGGGAGCACCCGAGGTTAGAGCTCCGTGCCAGTGCATGGACCACAATGGCCCGGGCATCTGACAGCCGGAGGGACGTGACCCCTGCCTGGGCTGGGAGGCAGGGCGGGAGCCCCCAGTGCCTGCTAGCAAGCCAGGAGCTGCGTTTCAAGGGCAGAGTGGCTGCTAACAGAGGGCGAAGCCTTACTCCCGGGGGATGGTCTCCGTGTGGTTCTCCTCCGGGGACCTGCCCGAAGGCGCACACGCTTCCCAAACCACGAGGTCCGCGGGGTTACAGGGCGCCCCGGGCAGGCAGCTCCAGCTTCCGTGCGCTCCGGGCCCCGCCCAGGAACGGCGGCCTTAAGGATGACCCCGTATGTGGGTCAGAGCAGCACGCCCACATGTGGACCGGGTCACCTCCGCAATCCAAAGAGGCTCCCAAGTGTGGCAGCCCAGCGTCCACGGTGCTCGGGGCACTGCGCAGTGACCGTCCCTCTGGGGGACCTTCCCACACGCCCCGGGCGACCAGCCCCCCAGGAGGGCACCTGCTGGCACGGCCCCAAGGGGGGAAGGGTTCGGCGCCTGCCCTGGGCCACACAGGCGCTGACGAAGCATCCAGCCTTCTGTCCCCATCAGGCCTCGTGAGCTCAGGCTGATGTCAGCGTCACCTCCGGTAACAGTGGGCAAGTCCCCACCGTGAGGCCATTTGCCGCCAGGACTGGGAGACACGGGCGCAGCCTGTGTGGGGCCAGGGCCACGGCCGCTGAGCCTCGCTGCCCTCGGCATCGCCGCCTAATGGGTGTCGGGCGGCCCACAGCGGGGCTCGGAGCACCTGGCGCCGGCGGCTCGTGGGCGCATCCGTGTGCTTCGGCTGCCACCCCCCCGCCCCCCCGCCCAGGTGATCTGAACGTCAGACGTGCGCGGCTCCCGGTGCTGGCGGCCGACGGGTCGGGGAGATGGGCACCTCCTCGCTGTGCCCACGTGTCCTCTTCTTGGAGGACCCCTCTCACCCTGGGGTAGGGCTCACCCGTCCTTTTAATTTTTTGAAGATTTCATTTATTCATTAGAGGAGAAGGAGAGGGACAAGCGGCCTGTGCTGAGCACGAGCCTGACGGGGCTCGATCTCACGACCCCGAGGTCATGACCTGAGCTGAAAGGAGGAGTAGGATACTCACCCCCGGAGCCCCCGGGCACCCGCGCCTTTTAACCTATCACCTCATTGAAGGCCCTGTCTCCACATAAGGCCACGCTCTGAGGTGTCGGTGCTCGGGCTTCCACCTGTGAATCCTGGGGGGTCACACTTCAGTTCACGGCGCCGGGGGACCCCCGTCTTCCACGCCCTGGCTGGTGCACGCGTCCGAGCCGCGCTGCTAGAGGTGTGCTGTCTCTGGTTACCGTCCCGTTAGCGGGGCGGGTGGTGCAGCTCCCGGGGCTTCTCCCTGCCCCCCTCTTTTTAATAAAGATTTTATGTATTTATGTGAGAGAGAGAGAGCACGTGTGCACGTGAGCCCACGCACATGCGATGGGGGAGGGGCGAGGCAGAGGGAGCAGCGACTCCCACTGAGCGGGGCCCTGATGCGGGACCCCATCCCAGGACCCGGGGACCACGCCCTGAGCCCCCCAGGCGCCCCCGTGGGTCTGCTCTGGTGCTCGCTCGCCTCCCTCATTCTGCCCTTTGAGGAGGTGGTTTCCCGCGAAGTCCAAAGCAGCCACGCGGACTCCTTTCACTTTGTTTCCCTGTCGGACTGCTGTGGCCGCCGCAGCTCGGAGTCCCTTGGCCCGAGAAGCCGTGGAGTCTGGGTGCTGGTGTCCGCGGGCAGGGACAGACACGCTGCGGAGACCCCGGGTGGGGCGCGCTGGGTCCGCCTGCACACACCCTGCTCGGTGCGGGCCTGGGACTGCTGGTGCGTCCGCGCAGTGAGGGGACGCGGCCCCAGCCCCCCGCGGCCTGCGGGTGGCACACGCTCACCAGCCCCCGGGGGCCCCTTCTGCAGGTCCTCAGGTACGAAGGTGGGCTTTCCGGGGAGCTTTCGCCAGTGGCTGCCCTGGGGGCTCAGCAGGGGGAACACGCAGCCGCGGCCCCGCCCACTCTCTGGACCACAGGTCCCCGTGCCCCGGTTTGTGGGGCCAGAAAGATGGGGTTCCCATGAGGCCTCGCTGGCCTTCCTGCTGCCGGGTGCAGCCCCCTGACGGGGGGCGCTGGGAGAGGACGGGGTGAGCAAAGAAGCAGACGACCAGAGCCAGGCCCTGGCACTCGACCCCGTGCCTCGGGGTGCAGGGTCTTCTTCCCCAGCTGGAGGGACAGGATCTCCCTCGAAGCTTCTGCAGGTGGTGAGCCCCGCCACGCTGGGTCGTCCCCAGGCCTGAGCTGACAGGCGCAAGAGGAGGAATCCTTGAACGTCTTGAAGTCCGGGCTCCCCTCGCGGCCCGCGCCCACGGACTCTCGGGGCCTCGACAGCTGCCCGCCCCGCCTCGCCCATGCCTGGCGCCTCGGCTTCGGTTCGGGAAGGTGCGTGTCTGGGCCTAGGCACGTGAGCACAAGTCCTGCGGGGGTCCGTCCCCTCACCGTCCTCACTGTCCTCGGGCTCACCGGTCCTGCAACACGTGAAGTCCTTCTGGTTCTGGCTCCCCGGCGGCTGGGCCCGGCCGGCCCGCGGATGTCAGGTGCGGTTTGCACCAGCTTCCACCAGGCTGTGCCCGGGCACCTCGTAGATGTGGAAACCCCGGGTGGGTTTTCTGAGCTTGGATCTGGGCTGTGATGTCTTATTTGCAGAAGACCCTTAGCAAACGTTTGTCTGCCCCTTCTGTCCTCTGTTGGCTCCAACGGTGCCTTAGACCCTCGGAGAGGGTTGGTGGCAGGGCTTCTGTTTGCTCCGTTTCCCCGGCTCCCTCGCATTTCTCCTCTCTGTTCTACTCTGCGGATTCCTGGACTTAGTGGGAAGTTTACGGATTCCCTCCTGTGTCCACGGGCCGTGGAATGAGCCGGTGGAAGGCATGCTTCCTTCGCGTGTCTGCGGGCCGGGTGCTTCCCGGGGGCCTTGCTCCCAGCCCCTCCCTTCGCGTCGCTGACCTTCCCCGCAGGAGCCTGAACACGAATCCTGCCAGACAATCTAGCTTCCGGGTCCTGTCTGAATCTGGTTTTGATTTTCCTGTCTTGATTGCGGGTTTTTTTTTTTTCTCTTTTTGTGTGTGTCCTTGTAATCGTTTCCTGAAAGACAGATGTCATCTGGAGGACGGCAGACGCGGAGGTCCCGGCATTCCTCTCCGGCAAAGGGCAGTCCTCCTGCGTGGCGTGGCTGCCGGCGGAGGGGCTGCGTCGGGGCTCCGGGTTCTGTGGTTGTGGCTTCTCTCGCGTCCGCTGACACACATTCCTCTGGCATCACGTGCTGAGGCTGGAAGATGGTCTGCCGGAGGCAGCTTCTCTATGTTCCTGCGCCACCTTCGGCTCTCGGGCTCCCCTGTGCACCCCCAGCTTGGCGACGTCTCTCCCTGGGACCGGGCACAGAGCACTCAGCGTGTTCCTTGGTGCTGGCTGTCCTGGTGCGGGGTGTGTGAGCACGTGTGTGTGTGGGGGGGGGGGGGTGGGGGGACTCTGTTGCCCTGGTCCAGCCCCACCATTATGCAGGCCTCATGTCCTTGGGTCTGGGCGGGACTTTTACAGGGATCTGTGTCCTCTCCAGGGACACCTTCAACATCTTCCCAAACTGCAGGAGGGTTGTCAGGCACCGGCGCGGAGGAGGGCAGCTGTGTGGGGACTCGGCTTCAGTGGGAGCAGGCCGGGGGGGGGGTCGGGACATAAACACAGGGTGCAGCTGGCCCGGCTCTCTGATGGTTTCGGAAAAGCTGTGGCTTTACGGGTTGTCCAGCGTCTCTCATTTGCAGACTGGGAGAATGACTGTTCGAGCCTCCTGCCTCCTCGGCAGGACCCTGCCCCCTGGACGACTGGTTACACGTCCATGACGTTCTCTTAGAGACCTAGTATGTAATTAATTAACAGTCTTATTCAGATTCTCCGCGGGCTTAGTTTCTGCTGCGTAGCGTGCGTTCCAGAAACATCAGGAAGGCGGTCACAGCACAGCCTCGTGCGCCCCACAGCGCACCCCGGCAGGTGCACGGCTTCTGCTTGCCAGGCTGAGGCCACGATCGGGACTGGCCAGGGGGACACGGGGAAGGGGCTCGGGGTGAAGCTGGCGCCACCTCGAGACCAGTGGCCCCAGGGGGAAGGCCTTCCCCAGGCCTCTGTCCCCCTGGAGCTCCGGGAAGGGCCAGGCCTGGGAGGTCCCTGCGCACCTTGCTAAACCAGCACAGGCCCCCCAGCGGGTAGGTGGGCGGCCTTGGAGCACCTTCCTCCCCCCGCGGGTCCTCCTCGCTGGACACTGGCTCCCCCCAGGGCCAGCGGCACCTCATCTGTAGCGGGGCTGCCTTCTGGGGACCCCGTGACCACCAGGGGCGGTTCACCACAGTGGTCTCCAGCTTCCTTTTCCTCTGAACGATGCCCCCTCACCTGGGAAACGAGTGGGTGCCCCTGGGTTTGGCCGCGCTGAGCAGGGGAGGGAGCAGGGCCAGGGCCAGGGCCAGGGCCAGGGCCGGGGAGGGGCATCATCCTTGTTGCTGGCCCCCAGGGCGACCCCAGGGCTCCCCGGGTCCTGGGCGCCTCCAACCCTTTCTCCTCCATCCTTTTGGTGCCCAGAGCGCGCCCCGGTCCTGCATCCGCCCCCGCCCCCGCCCCGCCTTCGGGCCCGCCCGTGACGCACTCCCGACCCGGGAACCTCGGCCCGGCCGAGCGCGCGCCCGACGCCCTGAGCACGCGCCTCGTGCACGCGCGCCCGCCACGTGACCCCTCGGCAGCCAACCGGCGCGCGCGGATTCGGGGGCAAAGCGCGGCCCCGCGAGCAGTTGCGGCGGGACAGCGGCGGCCCGGAGCCTCATCGCCCGCTCCCGCGCCGCCCGCCCGCCTCCCCGCCGCTCCGCCGCCGCGCAGCCATGTCCGAGGAGAAGCCCAAGGTAAGGGCGCCGGGGCCGGCCGGGACCCCGGGACGCCCGCGCCCGCGCCAACCCGCCGCCCCCGCCGCCCCGGCCCGCGCCCGGCGCCCTCCGCCCTCCGCGACCTCGGGCTGCGGGACCCGGGGCAGGCGGCGTCTGCGGGGCGGCCCCGCGCCCCGGGCCTCCCGCCCCTCCCCCCGCGCGCCGCTCCCCTCCCCCTCCTGCCCGGCTCCGCCCCGCCCCGCGCCGCGCCCCGCCCCGGCCCCGCCCCGCGGCCAGGCCCCGCCCCTCTCCCGGCCCCGCCCCTCCCAGGCCCCGCCCCTCCCAGGCCCCGCCCCTCCCGGGAGCCCGGCCGGCGGGCCTATGACGCAGCCGTGGGGGGCGGGGCCGCCTCGGTTGGGACCGCACCCGCCGTCCCCGGGCCCCGACCGCCTCCCCGCTCCCCTCCCCCCTCCCCTCCCCCCTCCGCGGCCCCGCCGTGCACCCCAGCACCCCTGGCTCCCCGGGCCGCGCCGCTCCGCTCCCCACCTCTCCGCGGAGCCCTTGCGGCGCTGCTGCCCGCCCCGCCCCCTCCCCTCCCCCTCCCCTCCCCCTCCCCCTCCCCGCGGGTCCCGCTGCGGCCGCGGGGGGCTCCCAGCTTCCCGTCGGGCCTCCCGTGTGCGCTCCCCTCCCTTATGGGTAGCGTCGCTGGCGCTGTTCTCCGGGGGTGCGTCCGCCTCTCCATCACGTCCCCCCCCGCGCGCCCCCTGCGCGCCCCCTCCCCGCCGTCCTCCCTGTGCCCCCCCCGCCCGTCCCCCTCCCCGCCGTCCTCCCTGTGCCCCCCCCGCCCGTCCCCTCCCCGCCGTCCTCCCTGTGCCCCCCCCGCCCGTCCCCTCCCCGCCGTCCTCCCTGTGCCCCCCCCCGCCCGTCCCCTCCCCGCCGTCCTCCCTGTGCCCCCCCCGCCCGTCCCCTCCCCGCCGTCCTCCCTGTGCCCCCCCCCGCCCGTCCCCTCCCCGCCGTCCTCCCTGTGCCCCCCCCGCCCGTCCCCTCCCCCGCGCCGTCCTCCCTGTGCCCCCGCCCGTCCCTCCCCGCCGTCCTCCCTGTGCCCCCCCCGCCCGTCCCCTCCCCGCCGTCCTCCCTGTGCCCCCCCCTGCCCGTCCCCTCCCCGCCGTCCTCCCTGTGCCCCCCCCCGCCCGTCCCCTCCCCGCCGTCCTCCCTGTGCCCCCCCCGCCCGTCCCCTCCCCGCCGTCCTCCCTGTGCCCCCCCCGCCCGTCCCCTCCCCGCCGTCCTCCCTGTGCCCCCCCCCGCCCGTCCCCTCCCCGCCGTCCTCCCTGTGCCCCCCCCCGCCCGTCCCCTCCCCGCCGTCCTCCCTGTGCCCCCCCTGCCTGTCCCCTCCCCGCCGTCCTCCCCGTGCCCACCCTGCGCGCCACCTCCCCCTCCGTCCTCCCCGTGCCCCCCCTGCCCGTCCCCTCCCCGCCGTCCTCCCTGTGCCCCCCCCCGCCCGTCCCCTCCCCGCCGTCCTCCCTGTGCGCCCCCTGCACGCCACCTCCCCGCCGTCCTCCCTGTGCCCCCCCCTGCTTGTCCCCTCCCCGCCATCCTCCCCGTGCCCACCCTGCGCGCCACCTCCCCCTCCGTCCTCCCCGTGCCCCCCTGCCCGTCCCCTCCCCGCCGTCCTCCCTGTGCCCCCCCGCCCGTCCCCTCCCGCCGTCCTCCCTGTGCCCCCCCCGCCCGTCCCTCCCCGCCGTCCTCCCTGTGCCCCCCCCGCCCGTCCCCTCCCCGCCGTCCTCCCTGTGCCCCCCCCTGCCTGTCCCCTCCCCGCTGTCCTCCCCATGTGGCCCCTGCCCGTCACCTCCCCCTGCTGTGTTCTGGATTTGTGCTCATCCCTCCTTTCTGGGCCCTCTGGGGTGTGCTCCTCACGCAGGCAGGCCGTTCTTAGCAAGGCCTGACGTTAGGTTAACTGCTCTTATTAAAAACCGGCATTTGAAGCTTTGGGTCTGCGTCTTGGGCGCCTACACTTTTGCCAAGTGGCAACTCAGCGGAGTCAAGTACTTGGGACATGGGCTTCTTGTGATAGTGGAGCTTGGACACTGAGCCTGGAGCCTCGGGGCCCTGGGGACACACTGGAGTCAAGCGGGGTGGGGCGGGCCCTCGGGAGCTGGCGCGGGGCTCGCTGCAATCTCAGGTCACGCTCCAGGACCCCGTCCTCACTCCTGATGCGATTGCAGCTGCCCTGCCCTCCTCCGCTCAGCCTGTGCCGTTCTTCTCTCGGGTACTGGTGCCTGTGCGGGTGCCTGTGTGGGTGCCTGTGCGGGTTTCTGGGGGCTTCCTTTTGCGGAGGCTTAACTGCAGGAAATGGAGCAGCGTGATGTCTTGAGCGCGCTTGCTCTGAACTGCGGGGCCGCCTGCCACGTGCCAGCTGTCGGGGAAGCCGAGCACAGGCTGCGCCTCCCGAGCCCAGGGAGCTGGGCAGGAGGGCAGCAGGCACCCCAGGCCGTCCTGCTGGTGGGAGGAAAACCTGGGGGGCAGTTGGGGACAGCCCCTGCCGCCTCTGGGTAGCTGACGCAGGGGGACCCTAGTGATTTGTGGTCAGTGTTGCTTTTCCTTTACTCCTGCCCTTTGGGGGCCCGGGACAGGCCATTCCGAGTGTCCTTCCCTAGAGAGAGGGGCTCGTGGTGGTCCCTGCCTGCCGCCTCCCGCTGCCCTGTGGCCACTGCCCCGTGTGCCCGTTCTACGTTCCGGCCCCGTATCCGTGCGTTTTGGCACATTCGTATCTTTTTGTTGAAAAAGCAGATAGTGTCTCTACCCACGCGCAGAAGAATGAAGCTGGACCCTTACCTTACACCGTATACAAGAGGCAACTCAGAGGGGCTCGGGGGCCTAAGTGTTGAGACTAGAGCAGTGAAGCTCTTAGGACACAACGTAGGACAGGCCTTCCTGACCCTGGATGTGACAGCAGAGGCCAGGCCACCAGAGCACAGCGGACCTGGAGCTCGTGCAGCCCGAGGCTCCATCACGGGGGCAGCAGCCACCGCCCAGAGGGAGGGGGGTTTGCGACTCCGTCTCTGATCACGGGCTGCTGCCCGGAGAGCCTAGAGCGCCGCTCACACTCTGAGCCAACAAGAACTGTTCACAACCGGACACACTCTCGAACGGGCGCCTCTCCAGAGGAGGTGCACACGTGGCCACACGCGCACGGAACGCGCTCGTCCACCACTGAGCAGAGAAACACCGATCAAAGTGCAGTGAAACGCCAGCTCCCACCCACGGGGTCGTGCTTTCCCACACCAGACACACTCACGCTGGGCGGGAAGGCAAAGCGGGCGGTCAGCGCAGAGTGTTCCTAAAAACATTAAAACTAGAAGTAGCATATGGACCTGCAATCCTGCTTCCCGGTACTTGCCCCCGAGATCAGAGAGCGGGATCTCCAGGAGATACTTGTCCACCCAGGCTCACCGCAGCATTACCGTGGAAGTCACCCCGTGTCCGTGGACAGATGGCGACAGTGAACACAGCCCACCCACGCCGTGCGTGGTACGCGGTCCCGGCAGGGCAGTGAACCCTGACCCCAGCCGTGCCGCGGTCAAACCTTGAGGACGTCATGCTGCATGAGATAAGCCAGTCCCAAGAGGACAAATACTGTGTGATCCACTTTTTTTTTTTTTTTTAAAGATTTACTCATTTATTCATAAGAGACCCAGGCAGAGGGAGAAGCAGGCTCCATGCAGAGAACCGGATGTGGGACTCAATCCCGGGGCTCCAGGATCACGCCCTGGGCTGAAAGCGGCGCTGAACCTCTGAGCCACCCAGGGATCCCTGTGTGATCCACTTTTATGGGATCTGTAGAGGAGTCACTATCACAGAGACAAGGAATGGGGGGGGTGCTGGGGAGACACGGTTGGGTTCAACGGCACAGAGGTTCAGTCCTGCAGGGTGAACGGGGTTCTGGAGATGGACGTGGTGAAGGTTGTAGGACGTTCAGACCAACCAAAGGGGGTGATGTGGTGGCTTTTACACTAGGTTTACGTTAACACAGAAACATTGGGAAAAAAATAATATCTCTAAGTAGATACAAAGGCGGTCGCCTGGATTGGATCCTGGAACAGGAACAGGACGATGGTGGAAAACTTGGCGACACGTCAGGGAGGCTCGGAGTCCCTCTGCCGGTGGTGAGCGGCGCCGGCCTGGGCGGCAGGGGCAGTGTGGCGTGTGGCGCGGGGTGTTGGCCCAGGGCCGTGCGCACCCCCGGCCCCGACGGCTGCGCCTTTTCTCTTAACGTACACTTCTCTAAATGTACAAAATGAAGCCTTTATTTGAAAAAAAGGCACGGCAAGTATGGACACCTCATCTCCGGGGAGCGAGGGGGTGCTGCCCCGGCCCCGGGTCCCGCGCGTTGCCCACGGCGGAGTCACGGGGAGGGGGGGCCCCGCTGGTGCCTGCACGGCCGCGGAGGGCGATCCTGTCTCGTGGCGGGGGTCCTACTGGGGTCCTGCCTCCCGGGGCCGCTTCTCGGGTCGGCTCCCCCACGGGCTCCCCACCCCAAGGGCGTGGCCCAGAGAGGTGGGCGCGTGTGACGGGGACAGGCGCACTCTATGTCCAAAGGGACTCGGGCCAGCTGGATCGTCCGCTCAGAGTAAAGCCTCCCGCCTTCCCCGGCGGCGCCAGCTAAGCGAGGTGGCCGAGCCCGCAGGAGCCGCCCTGGGTGCCCCAACCGCACCTCCCAGAATCCCGCTCTGGGACCCGGGGGGCCCGCCGTCCTGAACCCCAGCTCCTTGCTTCATTCCAGCTGTGCTTCCGGGCCCTGCGCCGCCCCTGTCACGATCGTTTGGGGCTCGGACAGCATCACAAGTGTCAGAGATGCCACCGGGGTGGGACCGCTGCGGGGGGAGGGGGGACCCTGGCCTGCCCATCCTCCACGGGGCCTGCCCCCCCCCATCCTCACCCGGCGTGTGCCTGCCTGCGGGCGTGTGTTCACCGTCCTCTCCTAACAAGGAGGGCTTTGGGGTTTCTCAAGAGTCCCTAAGCGGGTTTTTCCCTCCAAAGCCTCCGTAGGTGTATGCTGTGCCCCTGCACGCGCCCGCCCACCAGAGGGGTTCGTTCCGCGTGGACGTGAAGCCCTCGTGTGCGCGACCCCGGGCTGCGGGGGAGTCGGGAGGGGTTGTCGCTGAGACTCCCGCCCCGCCGCCTGGAGCGCGGCGGCCCGTGGCTGAGACCCGGTGTCCGTGTCCTTGCAGGAGGGGGTGAAGACGGAGAATGACCACATCAACCTGAAGGTGGCCGGGCAGGACGGCTCCGTGGTCCAGTTCAAGATCAAGAGGCACACGCCGCTGAGCAAGCTGATGAAGGCCTACTGCGAGAGGCAGGTGCGCCTGTGCCCTGGGGGCCTGCGGGCCACGGGCTGCCCGGGCCTCGGCTGTCCCGGGGGCGCGTGTGCCCGGGGTGCTCCTGTGTGCGTGTGCCTGCGTGTGTGCTCGTCCCTCGGCGTGCGTGTGTGTGCGTCTGCATGTGTGTACTCGTCCCTCGTGTGTGCATGTGTGCGCGTGTGTGTGCCTGCGTGTGCGTGCTCATCCGTGGTGGCCGTTTCCTTCTGCCGTCAGAGCATCAGCCCTGTGTCCGCGGACAGGCCAGGCCGCCGGCTCTTCCCGGAGCGGGGAGCGTGGGGTGTGCCCTCTGGTGGCTGCTGGGAGCGCAGTGGCTCAGTCCGTCCCTGCAGGTGCAGCGCAGTAGCTGGGCCGCGACTGAGACACGGCCTTGGGGGCTCACGGGGGGCTTGATTCTTCCCCTTGCTCACGAGCATCGCGGCCGTGGCCGGGTCGCCGCAGGTCCCGGTTGTCGTTATCAGCGTCTGGACAGACGTGTGGCTCACACACATCGGTGCTTCCAACCTTGCTGTCCTTTGTCCTCATTCACACACCAGGCCTCTCTGCACCACCCGCGTCCCCCACACGGTGGCCCGTCGCGTGTCGCTGTGTGGTGGGGGGCGCGGGCTCTGGGGCGCCCTGTTCCTCTGTGTGGACGCTTTGTCAGGCCTGGCGCTGTGTTGTGGTCGACGCGGTGAGTGAGCCGCGTCCCTGTCCCCGTCCGCCCCCCCCCCCGTCCCTGCCCCCCCCCCCCCCCCCCCGCTCACCCCCTCCCCCCGGCCGAGCCCGCCAGCCTTGCAGCCGCCTCCCTCGTTCTTCCCGGGCTGGCGTGTCTCTGTTCCTGGGTCTCCGTGTGTTTGGCTTCCGAGGTGATTTTCCCCACGGGAGGTGGAAACTCTGCTCTGGGACGAGCCCTCCGCGCGCGTCTGCCCGGTCCCTGCAGGACATGGCCCTGGGCCTCGCGGGTCCTGCCAGGGAGGTGCCATCCGCTGGGCGGTGCAGCGGGTTCGCGGCGACAGCTCGTGTCTGGCTCGTGTCTCGTGGGCCCAGCTGGTCTGTTGGCCGTCATGTGTGGTTTTCTGGGAGGTCCTGTGAAGTCATTGCCCGTATTCTCCACGCACCGTGCGGGGGGCGTGTCCCCATGCTTCAAGCCGTCCCGCCGCACCTGTGGTGTGACTGTCCTTGCAGAGCCACCTCCGAGTCTTTCCGGAGACTTCTTTGGCCGCCATCCTACGTATTTTCTGGGTTAGTCCGGCTTCGTCCTGTTTCGCGGAGCGTGTCTTCCAGCGTCTTGCTCTGCAGTGTCCTTGGGGCGCGTGGGGCTGCAGGCGACTTCCCCGTCACAAACCTTCGCCCTTCACCATTGGCTGCACGACCATTTCCAGGTTGAAATTCGTTTTTGTCTTTTGGGCCCTTCACGTCCTTTTCTTGTTGCAGCGTTGGTGCGGACATTCAGTGACATTCTGGTTCTCTGTCCTGTGAGGTCGCTTTGCTCTTCTCTGGGAGCTTTCGGGATCTGTTCTTGGGCCCCAAAACCTCACTCTCAGGGGCTTGGAGGTGCGTGATTGTACCGTACCGGTCACTTTCCTGGTACTTTTTTCTCTTTCTTTCTTTTTTTCTTTCTTTTCTCTCTTTCTTCCCTTCCTTCCCTCCTTCTCTTCCTCCCCTCCTTCCTCTCCTCCTTTGATCCATCCATCCATCCATCTCTGCACCCGTCTTGGGGCTTGAACTCACACGCCGAGGTCAAGGGTCACAGGCCAGGCGCCCCTTGTTTTTGTTGAGGACACGTGGCCGCGGCGGGCGGTCCTGGGATGCCGGGCCCTCTGTCGTCCCGTGCGCCGTGTTGGGAACGCCGTGTACCTTGCTGTCACCCCTCCTGGAGCTGACGCTTGGGATTGTTTCTGCCCGCCTGGCATCGGGCTTTGCTGTTGCTCTTGGGCTTCTTTCTGGGAGGGCCCTTCAGCCTTGGTTCCCACGCTGCGTGGAGAGTCTTGCTTCTGTCGTGACTTCTCGTTTCCACACGTTCTTCGAGGGGTTTCCTCTCCCACCCGCACCCACCTCTTGTGTTCCGTGTCCCCGAGGGCTGCAGGTGCCTGTGTGGCCTCCGTGCCCCGTCCTCCGCGCCTACCCTTCCTTTCCTCCTCACCGGCTGGACGGCTCACACATCCGAGTCTTCATGGTCCCACGGCCGTGCTGAAGTGCTCGTGCCTGAGAACCACGCCCGGCAAGCTGGCGGAGAGTGGCAGGCACAGAGCCCTGCCCCGCGGGGGTGACCTGCCCGGGTGGGCTGGGGGTCGCAGGTGTTGCAGCCTGTGAGTCAGTAGGTTTCCCAGGAGCCCACCTGCCAGGCCCGTCTGCCCTGGGGGTGCGGCCGGACGGGGCAATGGGGCTCGGCGGGCGGCTGGCGTCCAGGCTGGTTGGTCCCTGGTGTCCTGAGCCCAGGGCTCCAAGCCGACCTTCTGGAAAGTAGACCTCTTGCCTGTGGTGGGGACAGTGCGTGGCCCGTGCGGCTGGGGGCCCGAGTCGGGGTCCGGTGGGGCCTATCGTGTCAGCTTCCAGGGGCCTCCGCGGTCGGCCGGTGCTCATCTGTGCGGCACAGACACCATGGGTGGGCCCCTGGGCTGTGGGGCCCCGCGTGTTGCCCCGCCCCGACCTCGGGGTCGTCCCCACCGCCCTGCGGCTCCCCCAGGGCCAGTCCTCTCCTGCTCCCCTCATCCTCGTCGTTCGTGCCTGAATGTTTAAGTATCTTTTCAGGAGGGAGCGGAGCGGAGATGCTGGTCTCAATGCTGCCTGTTTTGTTTAAGTAAAATCGGGATTGCTTTTTATTTTATTTATTCACGAGACACAGGGAGAGAGAGGCAGAGACACGGGCAGAGGGAGAAGCAGGCTCCCTGCGGGGAGCCCAATGCGGGACTCGATCCCGGGACCCCGGGGTCACGCCCTGAGCCCAGGGCAGATGCTCCACCTCTGAGCCCCGGGCGCCCCGTCGTTGCTCCCTAAAGGAGACGCTCAGCTTCCGGGCCACGTCCGCCTGCCCTCGGGACCCGCGGCTCACAGCCCGGCCTGGACGGAAGACGCTCCGCCGGGGCCTCCCTGGGCCCAGCGGTCCGGGCCGCCCCCCGCTCGCAGGCCGTGCTGGGACCCCGGGCTCGCCGGTCCCCGAAGGCTTGTCGCCCAGAGGTTCTGGGGGGCGGTGCCGGCCACGCGGAGCCTGTCCCTGGAGGGAGGTGAGGGTGCGGCGGGCAGGACGCGGGCCCGGGCCTGGGCTGGCTGCTGGGCCGCGCAGGAGATGCCCGGAGGCCACCGACGAGTTTTACTAACAGGGTGGGTCGAAAGTTCGTTCAGAATCCTAATATTTTGAGATTCGTGTTTTATTTTCTGGAATGAACGTGTCACCTGGAGATTTCTAATGATAATTGGTCTTTCTTTGCAGGGCTTGTCGATGAGACAGATTAGGTTCAGGTTTGACGGGCAGCCGATTAACGAGACGGACACCCCCGCGCAGGTACGAAAGGCGGCGCTGCCGAGCGGCTCCTGCGGCCCGCGCGGGGCCACTGCCCTCGGCCGCGCTGCTCCGAACGCTGCTCACGGGGCTCCTGTCTTCATGTCTTCATGGTTTTCAACTATTAGGCTATTGAATTTTTAAATGTTGGAGTTCAGTTTTTCAAATGAGAAAAATGCACTTGGTCAGACATCCTGCTCCGTGCTGGGGGCCGGGGCGGAGGGCCGCGGGCCGAGCAGGGGGCCCCGGGGCCACTACCAGGCCTGGCCATGTCCCCCGCTCCTGCCGCCCCTCCCGGCGCCCACCCCTTGGATCTGGACACCGGATTGCAGCGACACATCGCTGGCCCGATCTTGTGCCCTTCAGGGTGTGGGCGGAAGGGACGGGCCGTCATCCTCAGTCACGCGGTGTTTGCTTGCTGCCCACCACACGCCCGCCCCGTTGCTGCGCCTCACGCTGGGGTGACGGGGCTTCGGGCCTGGAGCAGGAGTGCAGTGGGGCTGTGGCCGTTGTCGGATCGTGATCCAGAGCCACCCACCCTTGAGCCTCCATCTTCTCCGTCAGTAAAGTGGGGAGGACGCCTGTTTCTGTCCTGCAAGGAGCTGTGAGCATCAGTCTGATCAGTTCACGTGACAGCACCACGCAGCAAGAGGCTGGGTGCGCCACCCTGGGGACCTCACCCTGCTCAGACGGGCTCTGGGCTGCAGGGGGAGGGGGCAGGCTGTGTGTGCTGCTCTGGGGACCCTTACCCTGCTCACATGGGCTCTGGGCTGCGGGAGGAGGCCGTGTGTGCCGCCCTGGCGACTCTCACCCAGCTCATGTGGGTGCTGGGCTGCAGGGGGGAGGCCATGTGTGCTGCTCTGGGGACCCTCACCCTGCTCACATGGGCTCTGAGCTGCGGGGGGAGGGCCTGTGTGCTGCCCTGGGGACCCTCACACTGCTCACACGGGCGCTGGGCTGCGGGAGTTTCCTGGGGGCGGGGGGGGGGGAGGTGGAGGGGCACCCGGGCTCCCCCTCCTGCCTGTCATCTGGCTGCTGCCCGGGGTGTCTGAGCCGGAGAGGGGCCCTGCCCTCCCAGCCCTACCCCAGTCCCCTCTGAGAATGTCCCTGGGACCCGGGACTGCTTCCAGCCTCTAGTCTGAATCGGCAGAGAAGCTTCCTTTTGTTCAGAGGGTGGACAGAGATCAGGGTAGATGTGTGCTCCCTGTGCCAGAAAGGGAAAGCCGTTTGCACCATCCCTCCCATGGTCGTGAAGGGCAGGAAGGGGTGCAGTGGGCAGAGCCAGCATGTCCCTCACTTTAGCACATCCTCCTTGTGTGACGGGGCTTGCTTTGGAGTCCACAGGCACGATCCTTGCACTTGTCATGAAGAATCCACGGCACCTGTTACGTGCTCCTCAGTGGAACACGATTTTGTGTAAAGTTCGGTAAAAATTTTGGATGCTTGTTTTTTTTTTTTAAACTTTTATTTATTTATAATAGTCACAGAGAGAGAGAGAGAGAGAGAGGGGCAGAGGGAGAAGCAGGCTCCATGCACCGGGAGCCTGACGTGGGATTCGATCCCGGGTCTCCAGGATCACACCCCGGGCCAAAGGCAGGCGCCAAACTGCTGCGCCACCCAGGGATCCCGGATGCTTGTTTTTTAATAAGACTCATTTTTTCTTTCTAAAGGTTTCATTATTTTTTAAGTCATCTGTATACATTGCATGGGGCTTGAACTCATGACCCCGAGCTCACGAGTCTCATTCTTTAAGACTGAGCCAGGCAGGCGCCCCAGAGGCTGCTTTTCTATCCGAGTCCTTAGCTCCGAATATCCTTTTGTGAGTTCTGTGAGCATCTTGGTGGGTGAACGGGCTTGTTGGAAATCCCAGCCGAGCGCTGTCCCGGCATGGTGCACCTGAGGACAGGTGTGGTGGGGATGGTGTTCCCGGGGGGGGGGGGGGGGGGGCCGGAGGGAGGGGACAGCGCAGTGAACCTGCAGAGTCGTCCAGGTGAGCGTGGCGCGTTCTGGGATCCCAGGAAACTAACTGCTCTCCCTCTCTCGCCGCCGCACCCCCGCCAGCTGGAGATGGAGGACGAGGACACCATCGATGTGTTCCAGCAGCAGACAGGAGGCGCGCGGGAGAGCGGCTGGCCCTAAGGGTGCCGCCTCTGCAGGGACCGTCCCCACGTGTCCTCGTGCTCGCACCTGCTGTGGAATAGTGAACCCGTGACCATGCCAATCACAGAGGAGTCTGCGGAAACCCGAGGACAGTCACCAGAATTACTTTCCTCTCTGACGTTTCGCAAGGGCAACTCAGAACTCTGCGGGGGGAGGGCGCCCACAGCTGAAGTCAGGCCAGTCACACTTGTCTTTGTTGGGGGGAAAGGAGTGGTGAGGGTTTTGGGGTTCGTTTGCTTTCATTTTTGTTTTTTCCTCCCTCTAACTTTTGCCCCCAAATGTGTGGTCTGAATGTCCACTTTTAGTCTAGATGGGGATCTGACCCCAGGTGTTGACCCCCCCACCCCCACCGCCACCCCACTGTTTATTCCAGTGGAGACCTCACGGCACCACAGAGGGGCTGCTGCCGTTGGACGAGTTTTGGGGCCGGTTTGGGGATGGGAAACAATCTCACGATGTCATACAGGCACAGGTATTTGAAATGGTAAATACTGCATTTCAGGAAATAGTAAAGTCAGAGGGAAAATACTGGAAGGCTTTTTAAAAGGTGAAAAGGAAAATAAGCAGGTCTTTCAGACCCTTGGCCCCGATGGAGAAGGAAGCCACCCCCACGCGTCTCACTGGGCCCTGGGGCCGTGGCTGCCCGTTTCTCCTCTGGGCAGTTAAGGTCTCTCTACAAAATCTGGATTCAGCACTGCTGAGTTTGCAGCTGTTTTTGCGTGAAAGACCTGCCTCAGAGTGTGTTGGCGGTGGAGCCCCCGCAGCGGTGACTTGGCGTTGCCCTCGTGGACGTGGGCTGCGCTGCTTTCCCAGTAGGTGTGGGGTGTACGCTTTAGGACGTGATTTCGTTCAGTACCAGTTACACGGCTGCTTCTCCTGCTGCTGCGTGCGCACCACCTGCTGCTGGTCCTAGTCCCCGAGTGGACCGCGACATCGTCCCTCACCTGCCTGAAATCTTGCCGAAGGCCTTTGCGTTTCCTTTGTGTTCTGCTGTCCGGGCGAGGGTGGGAGGTCGGCTGGCTCTGTTCTGTTTATTCACCAATTTGTACATGATTTGTTGTCCTTTGCTACTGTAAACAGTAAATATAGTTTGCTATTCTGTCTCTGGGCTTGGATTACACGCTGCGTGTGGCCGAGGGGGCGGACTGTCCCCGTTCCGCGTCCGGGCCAGCCACTGGGGTGGCCACTGGCATCCTGAGCCTGGGTGGGGAGGAGTGGGTATGTCCCTGGACCCTCTGCACGCCGCAGGTCGCCCGTGCCAGGCCTGGGTTTCCTGCCCACGGCTGCATTGGCTGCAGTGCCCCGGCCTTGGCTGCGCCCACCGGGCATCACGACCTCGCCTCTCCTGGGGTCCCGGGTATGGGGGGCGCGTTGTGGGGCGCGTGAACGTGCACGTTAGTCAGGGCTTCTCAAGGTTTTTGTTGTTTGAACCTAAAGACTCTTTTCCTTTGTGCACTGCATCCCACTCACTTCCGTGAAGTCAGTGCTGGACCACGGTTCTCTAGGCCTCGGCCCTGACAGACACAGACCTCGGAGGCTGCTTTGCATTGTTTTTTGTTTTTTAAGATTTTGTTCATTTATTCCTGAGACACACAGAGAGAGGCAGAGACACAGGCAGAGGGAGAAGCAGGCTCCCTGCGGGGAGGGACGTGGGCTCCACCCCGGCCTCTGGGTCACGCCCTGGGCTGAAGGCCTGAGTCCCCCCTCCCCCCCTTCTTAAATTTGGCCCAGTTCAGCGATGCCGCCTGCCGGCCGCTACTGCAGCTGCATCCACGAGCAGGGGCCGCTCCTTGCCCTCGGGACGGGTTTTCAGGTTGCAGGAGGCCCGTGATGACAATAAACCAAGGACGCAATAGATCCTACAGAACATCACACGGTGGATTCTGTGGGAGGGTATGGAGGCCGAGGCGGCGCGCGGACGGTCTGGAGCTGAGGACGCCTCTAACGGTGCACAGGTGTTTGTGTGGCGGGGCCGCAGAGCGCCACCTGGGGTCACTCCCTTTGAGGTCAGGAAGACCCGGGTTCTGAGAAGCACCGGCGCGCCCCAGATCCCAGATCCCGGGGTCAGTGGGGACGGAGCCACCATATCACTAGGGGACCCGCGGCCCACTGCTCCCCACAGCGGACAAGCCGGAGGGGCAGGGAGCCCGATGGGGTAGCGACGGGACCCAGGCCCTCCCCTCACCCGGGCAGCAGGTGAGCACGAGCAGGCACGAGCAGGCACGAGCAGGCACGAGCAGGCCTTTGCCGCTTTGCACCTCTCTGAGGACGCGGGGGTCTGGGCAATCGGGTCCTGCGGGGCCAGGCCGGCGGGAGGGGCCTTCGCGGTCCGCGGGCGGGTCCGGCCCGAAGCCCAGGGACGTCCGGCAGCTGCTCCCCGCGCCTCCTGCCTTGACTGCGCCGGGCCCGGCCGACACGCCAGGGGAGCCTGTGGGAACCGACCAGCGGGTCTTCAGCCTCTTAACATGGTCATTTACTTATTCGGGAGAGACACAGGGAGGGGGTAGAGAGAGACGCCGGGACCCAGGCGCGGGGAGGCGCGGGGAGGCGCGGGGAGGCGCAGGGAGGCGCAGGCCCCACGCAGGGCCGACGCGGGCCTCGATCCCGGGACCCGGGACCCGGGGTCACGCCCTGGGCCGGAGGCGGCGCCGACCGCTGAGCCCCTCCCCACGGGGACGTGATCCAAGAACGTGCAGCACCGACGCGATCCGCTCGGCCGCCCCCGCCCCGGCCTCCGTGTCCCTCCCTGGCCCCCGCCCCCCCGTGATGTAACAGGCGGCCGACCCCGTCCTCCGCGGCCCTCCCCCCCCCCGGGGCCCGCGTGACCCTCCGTCCCGGGCCCGCGCCCCCGCCCGCGGCTCAGCCGCAAGGACCCGGCGCCGGGGAGCCGCTGCCTCGGGGACCCCGCGGGCGGGACGTCGCGGCCACCGCGCCTGCGCAGCCCCCCGCCGCCCGCCCCACCGCGCAGGCGCCCCCGCGTCCCGCGCCCCGGAAGGGCTTCTGCGCCCGCGGCGACCCGGAAGCGGCCCTGCGGCGGGCGGGAGCGAGCGCGCTCGGGGCCGGCGGACCGCTCGGCTGTCGCCCGGACGATGGCGGGGACGGCGCTCAAGAGGCTGATGGCCGAGTACAAGCGTGAGTGCGCGCCCCCCGCCCCCGCCCCCGCCGCCCGCCCGCGCCCCGGCCCCGGCCCCGGCCCCTCCCGACCTCCCGCCCCCATCCCCGCGCCTGGTCCCTGCCCTGACCCCTGACCCCGTGACCCTCTGCCCCCCCGGCCTGGTCCTCTCTGGGGTCCCGGCGGCCCCGTGTCCCGGCCGCGTCGCGAAGCCCTGGGTCAGGCCCCGGGGCGGAGGGGGCCGGGGGGTTGGCCCCGGGCTGGGGCTGGGGCTGGGGCTGGGGCTGGGGCTGCGGCGGGGGGGCCGCCTCGAGACCCTCCGCCCCCGTCGGCGGGAGGACAGGGCGGCCGAGGGCGGGGGCGGGGGGGCCCGGGTGCGCGCGGCGGGGCCCAGCGGCCGCCGGAACTGCTCGAGAGAAACGGGAGCCGCGCATTGTGACGCGCCCGAGGGGACAGGTCAGAGGGGCCCCGCCTGATGGGGCCGCGTTGGGGTGAGGCCCGCCCCCGCCCCCGCCCCCGCCCCCTCCCCCTCCCCCTCCCCGGGCCGAGCTCGGGACCGCTCGGTGCCTCCCGAGCCAGCAGCGTGTAGCGTGTGGGGATGTTTGGGGACGCGAAGGGAGAGGCCGGAGCCCAGGACCAGAGCCCAGGACGGCCCGTGTCCTGCCGCTTCGCAGCGGGACGTTCCCTCGGAGGAGCTGCCGGCGGGGCTGCCGCGGGCCTGCGGGTGGCTCCGAGCTGCTCGTGCGGCCGGGCCCTCCCCGTGGCCCTCCCCGTGGCCCTCCCCGTGGCCCTCGCCCTGGCCTCCAGCGGCCCCGGCTCCCCCGGGCGGAGGCCCTGCAGGCTGCTGCTCTTACCGCGGCGCCGGCCCGGCGGGGAGACTTGCAGAGGGAAGTCGGAAACACACTAAAGTGGCTGGTAAATGTGCGCGGAGCTCAGTCCCTCAGCAGACGGCCCGGCTCGGGGAGCAGGGATGGGGGGGGCGGCCCTTAGAAGAGATGCTTGGTTACCTTCTGCCCAGCCCAGTGCCCTCTGCGGCAGGGGCAGGGGCAGGGGCACGTGCAGGAGATGCGGGGCCAGGGTGGGCAGGGGCGGGGTGGCCGCGGGACACGGGCCGGGGGCGCAGCGCGGGGGCACCTGCCGGCCCTGCCGCCTGCTGGGTGTAGTCGTGCAGCCCCGCGGCCTCCACTCTGCGGCCAGGCCTTACTCTCTCCCGTCTGTGGGGACGGAATCGGGTCCGGGCCGCCGCTCGGGCGCAGACTCCGCCTTGTCCAGCTGCGTTTCCTGAGGATGTTCGCGTCAGCAAAGAGCGCTTTTCCTTGTACCGTATCCACAAAAACCTCGTCTGTGAGTCCCACCCTGCTGTAGGTTTGCAGCAGTAAGATGCAGAGAACAGCTGACTTCCACGTCTGTATCGCAGAACTGTGACGTGCGCGTTTTTACACGTGTTTGTGTGGCATTCTGGGGTATCTGTGGAAGGCACAGCCCTGAAGATGCCCCCTCGGCTTGCTGGCCCCTACTCATCCCATCAGACGCAAATCCAGCGCTGCCGTGAAAGGCGTAA
Source organism: Canis aureus (assembly GCF_053574225.1). Classification (NCBI taxonomy): domain Eukaryota; kingdom Metazoa; phylum Chordata; class Mammalia; order Carnivora; family Canidae; genus Canis; species Canis aureus. Next base: position 42,664,248 of record NC_135640.1, on the reverse strand, counting down.
CGCACAGGTTCCAGGAGAGCTGACTTACAGGGAGGGAGGTTAGCCTGGATCGTTGGGGTCTGACCCCAAAATCACAGGAGGAGCTGAGACCCTGGAGGAAGGCAGGAGAGGTGAGGCGGGAGGGGAGGCCCCCCTGCTGTGGCTGGCTGGGAGGATGCACACATGGCCAGGAACAGAAGCACGGGGTGGCCCGCGGCACCTGGGACTGACTGCTGGGTGCTGGCGCTGGGGATCCTGGAGCCTCCGTCCCACAGCGGCAGGGACCCGGGTTCTGCCTGGAGCCTGAATGAGTTTGGGGGGACACCTGCCTTGATTGCCTTGTAAGACTCGAGGCACAGAACTGCCTCCCTCTTCCGACATATGGAGACTGTAAGGTCAGCAGTGGGTGGTGTTTTAAGGTTGAGTTTGTGGTGACAGCAGTAGAGAATGGAAACTGTGTCTCTGAGGGGAGTTCTGTTGTTGCCGGATCTTAGAAACATAAAATTCCATTTCATGATCTTCCTCTTTTGTGAATTAGCCTCTAGTTGGTCTTACCGTACAGGTGACATATTCATTGTAAATGTGGATTTTATAGAAACAATCTCTCTGTGAAATGGGGTTTCTTTATTTATTCATGAGAAAAAGAGGGAGAGGCAGAGACACAGGCAGAGGGAGAAGCAGGCTCCATGTACCGGGAGCCCGACGTGGGACTCGATCCCAGGACTGCAGGGTCACACCCCTGAGCTGAAGGCAGACGCTCAACCACTGAGCCCCCCAGGCATCCCTGAAATGTACTTTAGTAGATTATTGGGATAGGGTTCAGGGATATTTTTCATGTTGGGGAATAGTCCCAGAACTGTAGAATTTTAGGGGTGGTGGTGGAACCTTGGCTAGGATTCTGTTCAGCCTCTGGTTTTTCACATTTTGCAGGAAATTGAGTAATAAAGGCAAAATGACAAAAAAAAAAAATTAAAGGCAAAATGATTTGCCTACGTTCTTAGGACCAGGAAAAAGGTGTTAGAAAAAGAACCGAGTTTTTTTTTTTTTTTTTTTTAATTTATTTTAAAGTAGGCTCCACATCCAGCATGGAACTCAGTGTGGGGCTTGAACTTTTGACCCTGTGATCAAGACCTGAACTGAGATCAAGAGTTGGACAGTTAACTGACTGGACCATCTAGCTGTCCTAAACCCATATATTTTATTTTATTTTTTAAATATTTTATATATTTGTTAGAGAAAGTGAGCGAGCACAGGAGCGGAGGCAGAGGGAGAAGCAGACTCTCCCCTGAGCAGGGAGCGTGACTGGGACTCGATCCCAGGACCCAGAGATCATGACCCGAGCCAAAGGCAGACACTCAACGTTTGAGCCACCCAGGCGCCCCAGAACTTATGTATTTTAAATGGGATCTTTTCTTGATGTTTTCTTGTCACACAGCATCCAGCCTTTCCGAGAAGTGTCAAAAATAGAGTTAGGTATTGGTTTGGGGGGGTTTCCTTTAACAAAGGAGCGCAGGCCGAGTGGCTTAACAAAACAGAAGTTTGTTGTCTCTCTGTCTGGAGGCCCGAAGGCCCAGGTCCAGGTCGCCTGTTGGCACGGCCACACCCTGGGGGCTTTCGGGAAGAATCCATCCTGGCCTCTTGCAGCTCCTGGTGGTTGCCAGGAGTTCCTGCTGTTCCTTGGCTGGGGGCCGCGTAACTCCCATCTCAGCCGTCGTCGTGGCTTGGCCGTCTTCCCCGAGGGAAGTGCCAGTCAGTGGTAGGACTCACCCCAGTCCAGCGTGACCCCATTTTTCCTGGAGTGCATGCGCAGACAAGGTCCCACGCACAGATTCTGGGGGACACACGCAGCCTCGTGCCATGTGGAGTAGCCTCGGACGTGAACGTGCAGAACTGGGCACGTGCTCCTCCCTTCGCAGTGCTGCTCCCACAGTGTCTGTGTCTCAGTTGCTGGCCGCCACAGCCCTCCGGTTTTCTGGGCTCGAAACCTTAGATTTGCCCTTTTGCCCTTGATGACTCCTTTTGTTTTATATTCACATGTCACCTGTCGTCCTGGAGACCCACACGGTCCATGCCACTCACCTGTGGCCTGGATGACTGCCGGGACGGTCCTGACAGGTTTTCTGCTTCTGCTCTTGTCCCACTTTGTTCTGTCCTCAGCACAGCAGAAGATGCCATTAAAGCTCATCAGGTCACGTCCCTCTGCCCAGGACCCTTCGTGGCGGCAAGAGCCAAAGTCCTGGCGATGACCCCTGCCTCTCGGTTCATCGGTCCCCTGCACTGCCACCCCGACTGGCCGGGTCATGGGCGCATGTCTCCCCTGGGTAGCACCCCCAGCACTCATGCCCTGCTCCCCCCTGGAGAAACCTCCTCTGAACCCCCGGACTCCACGTGTCCTTCTGGTTACTGTCCTCTTTCCTGGCGATATGTCTTTTGAGCTTCTCATAACAACTCTTTATTATGAAGGGAATTGTGTAAGAGTAAATGTGTATGTTCAGATGAAAAGTGAATGGACATCTGTACCCGCGGCACCCAACTTAGGAATCAGCACTAGCAGTTAACTTAGAAATCTTCGGGCTCCTTCCCTCCAGCCCTGCAAGTTACTGCTGCTGAAATTTGCTGACTGGTTCCTTTCCTCTTCTCTGTCTTCTTACTGCTTAGTATACTTCTAAGCAACATACTGTGTATTTTTGCCTGTTGTACTTAATAATTGAGATGGACTCACACAGGTGTGTTCTCACAACTTTCTCTGAGCACTTTATGCAAGGTCTGTATCCGGAGTGTGATACAGTCACGGAGCCTTCCCGTGATCCGCCTTCCTGGATGATGCCAGACCGGTTCCCTGGGCAGTTGCCCCGGGCACAGCGCATTGAATGTTCACGGACACCTTGGTGTTGGGCAGGGTCTTTTTTTACCAGCCTGGTGGGTGAGGTGCGGTTCCTCGTGGTTTTGTGTGTTGTGATTGAAGTTGAGCATCCTGTCACGTTTATAGGTGGTTTATATTTTTTCCTTTGTGAAATCTGTTTGAGTCTTGTACCAAATGTCCATAGAGTGGTTTGTCTTTCTTTTACTGATTTGTAGGTGTTCTTTGTATGTTGTCTATTCCTTTATAGGTCCCTAATCCATTGTTGGCTATATATAAGTATTTTATCCCTGTTTGTGCTTTGCCTTTTCGGTCTTTGTGGTGTCTTTTTTTCCCCCAGCCATCTTTTTTTTTCCTTTTTTTTAATAAGCAGTTTTGTTAAGGTATAATTGACATTCAATAGGTTAATATACTTTAAGTGTACAGTTTGATGAGTTTTGGTGGATGCACACGCCCATGAAGCTATTGCCACAATCAGGAGGATGGGTGTAAGCACTGCCCCGTGAAGTCTCCTGCTTCTAGAATCCACCTCTCCTGTGCCTTCCTGTGCCCCCAGGTCCCAGGCAACGACCAGCGGATCTGCTTTGAGTCACCATAGATTGTTTTGTCTTTTGTCAGGATTCTTTCATCCAGCGTAATTCTGTAGCCTCCCATCCTCCCAAGTAATGTCCCATTGTTGTATGCTCAGTCCGCAGCATATGGGTGGTTTCTAGTTCTTGGTGAATACAAATAAACCTGCAGGAACATTGGTGTGCATGTCTTTCTGTGGACATATACTTCCATTTCTCTTGGGTAAATGGGTCACCTGTGAAGTTCATGTTTAATTTTTAAAGAAACAGCCAAACTGTTTTCCCAGGTGGTTGTACCATTTAACATTTCTACCAGGAGTGTAGTAAAGAGTTCCAGGGGCTTCACTACTTGGTCTGCACTTGGTTTGTTTGTTTGTTTGTTTATTTATTTATTTGCACTTGGTTTTTAAAATTTTAGCAATTCTGTTGTGTGTATAGTGGTATTTCATTGTAGTTTTTAATTTTTTTCATTTTTAAGATATCTTAATTTATTCTACAGTGTTCTGTGTTTATTTTTTAAATTAAATTTTTAACTTAAATTTATGTAAACTAAAAAAAAAACCCGAACTGGAACAATTCACTCATTTCTCCCATTTTTCCACTCCCTTGCCTCTGGCAATCCCCAATCTGTTCTTTGTATGTATGCCTTTACCTTGTTGTTTTATGTATATACACATATACATATATATATATAGTTAAAATTTTCTGTGTACGAAGGGTCATACTGTATTTGTTTTTCTGTATCTGACTTACTTCACTTAGCATGATGCCCTTTCCAGGTCCATCTGTGTTGTTGAAAACGGTAACAATCCCTTTTTTACGGCTGAGTAATATTCCATCGTATATAGGCTTACCTTGGAGATATTGTGAGTTGGGTTCCAGACCATCACAATAAAGTGAATATCACAATAAAGTTGGTCAAGTGAATTTTTTTGGTTTCTCAGTACATATAAAAGTTATGTTGGGATCCCTGGGTGGCGCAGTGGTTTGGCGCCTGCCTTTGGCCCAGGGCGCGATCCGGGAGACCCTGGATCGAATCCCACATCAGGCTCCCGGTGCATGGAGCCTGTTTCTCCCTCTGCCTGTGTCTCTGCCCCTCTCTCTCTCTCTCTCTATCATAAATAAATAAAAATTAAAAAAAAAAACATAAAAATAAATAAAAAAAAGTTATGTTTACTCTGTACTGTAATCTGTTAAGTGTACAACAGCATGTGTTAAAAAAAACAATGTACATACCAGTGTTTTCCCCATTGTATATTCTTGGCTCCTTTGTTGAAAGTTACTTGTCCATATATGTTTGGATTTATTTCTGGGTTATTTTATTCCATTAACCTATGTGTCTGTTTTTATGCCATAGCATTGTAGAACTGTAAAATCAGTGTTTTAACTGCTACAGCTTTGTGATACAGTTTGAAATCAAAGAGCGTGATGCCTCCAGCTTTGTTCTTCCTCAAGTTTGCACTGGTTATTCTGGTCTTTTATGGTTCAATGCAATTTTTAGGAGTGTTCTGTTTTTTGAAAAATGCCTTTGAATTTTGATAGGGATTATATTGAATCTGTACATTGCTTTGTGTACATTGCTTTGCCCATGTAGTCCACATTAAAATGTGGCCATTTTGATAGTATTAATTCTTCCAATCCATGAGTATAGAGTATCTTTCCATTTGTGTCTTCGGTCTTTCATTAATGTCTCCTGATTTTCATTATACAGATCTTTTACCTCCTTGCTTAAGTTTATTCCTAGGTATTCTATTCATTTTTGTGCAATTATTAATGGGATTCTTTTCTTAATTTCTTTTTTTGATAATTCACTATTAATGTACGATGCAACAGATTTTTGTGTATTGACTTTGCATGTATCATGCAACTTTACTGAATTTGTTTATTCTAACAGTTTTTTGATGGAGTCTTTAGGGTATTTTATGTATGTCAGTTGCAGACAGTGACGGTTTTACATGTTCTTTTCCAGTTTGGATGCCTTTTATTTCTTTTTCTTGCCTAATTGTTCAGGCAAGGATTTTTAATTCTCTGTTGACTATGAGTGATAAGAATAGGTATCCTTGGGGCAGCCCAGGTGGCTCAGTGGTTTGGCGCTACCTTAGGTCCAGGGCGTGATCCTGGAGTTCCGGGATCAGGTCCCACATCTGGCTCCTTGCAGGGAGCCTGCTTCTCCCTCTGCCTGTGTCTCTGCTTCTCTCTCTGTCTCTCATGAATAAATAAATTTTAAAAATCTTAAAAAAAAAAAAAAGAATAGGTATCCTTGTCTTGTTCCTGATATTATAGGAAAACCTAGCTTTTCACCATTGAGTATGGTATCGGCTGTGGGTTTTTCATATATGGCTTTTATTATGTTAAAGTATGTTCCATCTCTGCTTACTTTGTTGAGGGTTATCATAAATAGATGTTGAGTTTTATCAAATGTTTTTCTGCATCTGTTGAGATGATCATATGATTTTTAACCCTCATTTTGTTAATGTGGTTTATCATATTGACTGATTTGCAGATGTTGAACTATTCTTGTATTCCTGGAATAAATCTCACTTGATCATGGCGTATGATTCTTTTAATATATTGTTGAATTCGGTTTGCTAATATTTTGTTGGGAATTTTTGCATCTGTGTTCACCAGGAATATTGGCCTGTAATTTTCTTGTGGCATTCTTGTCTGGTTTTGGTATTATGGTGAAATGATAAAATGTTCCCTCCCCTTCTGTTTTCATTTTTGCTTCTCATTCGTTTGTTTGTTTAGAAGACTTTGAGAAGAACTAGAATTAGTTAATTCTTCCTTGCACGTTGGGTAGAATTCACCAGTGAAGCCATCTGGTCCTAGACTTTTGTTTGTTGGAAGGTTTCTGATTTCTGATTCAGTCTCTTTAACAGTAATCAGTCTGTTCAGATTTTCTATTTCGTCATGATTCACTCTTACTAGGTTGTGTGTTCCTAGGAATTTATCTATTTCTTCTAGGTTGTTCAGTGTGTTGGCATATAGTCATCCATAGTAGTCTCTTATGATCCTTTGTATTTCTGTGGTATCAGCTGTAACATCTCATTTTATGTTTTTGAGTTTTCTCTACATTTAACTCCCTGAGTCTAGCTAAAGGTTTGTCAGTGTTATCTTTCCAAAGAACTAGCTCTTAGTTTCATTATTTCTATTGTCTTTTTAGTCTGTTTCATTTATTTCTGTTCTAATATTTGTTACTCCCTTTCTTCTACTAACTTTGGGCTTCATTTATTCTTTTTCTGGTTTCTTGAATTATAAAGTAAGGTGGTTTATTTGAGATTTTTTCCTGTTTCTTGAAATAGGCATTTATCACTATGCACTTTTATTTATTTTTTTTAAGATTTTATTTATTTATCATAAAGACAGAGAGAGAGAGAGAGAGAGAGAGAGAATGGCAGAGACATAGCCAGAGGGATAAAAGCAGGCTCCATGCAGGAAGCCCAGTGTGGGACTCGATCCCGAGCAGGAAGCCCAATGTGGGACTTGATCCCGGAACTCTGGGGATCACGCCCCGAGCCCAAGGCAGATGCTCAGCGGCTGAGCCACCCAGGCGCCCCTGAACTTCTCTTTTAGAACTGCTTTTGCTGCATACATTTTAGTATGTTACATTTCCTATTTTTTTAACTTTTTGTCTCAAGTTTTTTTTTTTTTTTAATTTCTTTTGATTTCTTCTTTGACTCATTGATTATTCAGTAGCATGTTTAATCTCCATATATTGTGAACATTCCGGTTTTCTTCATGTAATTACTTTCTAGTTTCATATTGTAGTCAGAAGACATACTTTATTCATTTTTTTAAAAGGAGTTTATTTACTTATTAATGGGAGACACACTGAGGCAGAGACACAGGCAGAGTGAGAAGCAAGCTCTCTGCGGGGAGCCGGATGCGGGACTTGATCCCAGGACCCTGGGATCACCACCTGAGCTGAAGGCAGACACTCAACTGCTGACCCACCCAGGTGCCCCCCCAAAAAGATACTTTATATGATTTCCATCCTCCTAAATTTGTTAAGACTTATTTTGTGTCCTAACATGTGGTTTTCCTGGAGAACGTTCCACTTACACTTAAGAAGAATGTGTATTTGCTGCTTTTGAGTGGAATGCTCTGTAAATATTTGTTAAGTCCATCTGGTCTAAATGTGTCCTTTAAGGCCAATGTTTTCTTACTGATTTTCTGTATGTAAGTGGGGTATTAAAATCCTCTACTGTTGGGGATCCCTGGGTGGCTCAGCGGTTTAGTGTCTGCTTTTGGCCCAGAGTGTGATCCTGCAGACCCGGGTTTGAGTCCCATGTCGGGCTCCCTGCATGGAGCCTGCTTCTCCCTCTGCCTGTGTCTCTGCCTCTCTGTCTCTGTCTCTCTTGAATAAATAAATAAAATCTTAAAAAAAAATCCTCTACTATTATTGTAGTACTGTGTATCTCTTCCTTTAAGTCTTTAAGTCTGTTAAAATTTGCTTTATATATTTAGGTGCTCGTGTGTTGGGTGCTTAAATACTTAAAAATGTTATATCTTGGGATCCCTGGGTGGCGCAGCGGTTTGGCGCCTGCCTTTGGCCCAGGGCGCGATCCTGGAGACCCGGGATCGAGTCCCACATCGGGCTCCCGGTGCATGGAGCCTGCTTCTCCCTCTGCCTGTGTCTCTGCCTCTCTCTCTCTCTCTGTGACTATCATAAATAAATAAAAATTTAAAAAAAAATGTTACATCTTGTTGGATTGATTCATTTATCATTATATAATTCTCTCTCTTTTATTAGTCTTTATTTTAAAATCTATTTTGTCCAGATTTTTTTCAGTTTCCATTTGCATCTTTATTTATCCCTTCACTTTAGTCTGTGTGCCCTTACATCTGAAGTGAGTCTCTTTGTAGATGGGTCATTTATTTATTTATTTATTTAGATTTAATTTATTTATTCATGAGAGACACAGAGAGGGAGAGAGAGAGAGGCAGAGACACAGGCAGAGGGAGAAGCAGGCTCCATGCAGGGATCCTGACAGGGACTCCATCCCCGGGTCTCCAGGATCACGGCCTGGGCTGAAGGTGGCGCTAAACTGCTGAGCCACCGGGCTGCCCTGGGTCTTTTATTTTAATCCATTCAGCTACTTCCTGTCTTTTGATTGGAGAATTTAGTCCATTTACGTTTAAACTAATTATTGATAGGCTTGTATTTGTTGCCATTTTGGTTAATTGTTTTCTGATGCTTTTTGTAGTTTCTCTCTGTTCCTTTCTTCTCTGCTTTCTAATCCTTTCTGGTTTGATGCCTTTCCTTGGTAGTATGCATATATTTCTTTATCTTTTGTATGTTTGCTACAGGTTTTTGCTTTGTGGCTACCATGAGGCATACATATAACAACTTATGTTTATAATCTATTGTAAGTTGACAGTAACTTGTTTCTTTTTTTTTTTTTTAAGATTTTATTTATTCATAAGAGACACACACAGAGCACACACACACACACAGAGGCAGAGAGAGAAGCAGGCCCCACACAAGAAGCCCAATTTGGGACTTGATCCCAGGACTCCAGGATCAGGCGCTGAGCCAAAGGCAGACAGACGTTCTGCTGAGCCACCCAGGCGTCCTGTAACTTAAGTTTCTAAAGCTCAACATTTTTACTCTCCCTTGCCCCCACATTTGATGTTTTTAGTGTCACACTTTACATCTTTTTAGGTGTGTATTCCTTAACTAATTATTGTCATCATAGTTATTTGTACTACCTATGTCTTTTAACCTTCATAGTAGCTTTATAAGTGCTTAACCCATTATACTTTTCCTATATATTTATCTTGTCAGTGAGATTTATTCTTTCACATGTGTTCTTGTGAACACCCTTTCTTTTCAGCTTAAAGAAGTCCCTGGAACATTCCTTATAAAGCCAGGTTAGTGGTGAGGAACTCCGGTAGCTTTTGTTTCTCAGGAAAACACTTTATCTCTCAACACTTCTGAATGATTACTTTGGTGTGTGGAGTATTATTCTTGGTTAGAGATTTTACTTTCAGCACTTTGAATATATCATGCCAGTCCCTCTGGCCTGCAAATTTCTACTGAAAAATCTGCCAATAGACTTAGGGGAGTTTCCTCATATGTAATAAGTTGTTTTTCTCTTGCTGCCTTTATTTATTTTTATCTTCCTTCCCCTCTGCCCCACCCCATCTCTTGCTGCTTTTAAAATTCTTTCCTGGTCTTTAATTTTTGACATATAATTATAATGTGTCTTGGTGTGAGTCTCTCTAGGTTCTTCTGATCTGAATGTCTATTTCCTTCCTGAGCTTAGGGAAATTTTCAGCCATTACTTCTTCAAGATTTCTGGAAGCCCCACGATCCAAATATTAGTCTGTTTCCTGTTCTATAAGCCTCTAAGCTATTTTTGCTTTTTAAATTCTTTTTTCTTTTTGCTTTTCTGATTGACTGAGTTCCACTGCCTTGACTTCAAGCTGACTGATCCTTTCTTCTGCTTCATCTAGTCTATATTTCAGGTCAGCTATTGTAGTCTTCACTCTTGTTTAAGAGAGAGAGAGAGAGAGAGAGAGAGGAGGGGGACATAGGGAGAGGGAGGAAGAGAATCTCACACAGACTCCTTGCCCAGGGCAAGGCCCTCCTGCACAGAAAGACCAGGCTTCTGAATCTGTGGCTTCCTGCTTTCCCTTGGGGTGGTAGCTGTTTAAGAACTCTTTCTCCGGGGATCCCTGGGTGGCGCAGTGGTTTGGCGCCTGTCTTTGGCCCAGGGCGCGATCCTGGAGACCCGGGATCGAATCCCACATCGGGCTCCCGGTGCATGGAGCCTGCTTCTCCCTCTGACTATGTCTCTGCCTCTCTCTCTCTCTCTCTCTGTGACTATCATAAATAATTAAAAAAAAAAAAAAAAAAAAAAAAAAAAAGAACTCTTTCTCCATTGGTTAGAGTCCTCTGGGACCCACAGCATAAATCCAGCTGGTAGCCAGAGTCAGGTGATGTGGAGATGTCCCCTGGCAACAGTCATAAAATTTGGGGCACCCGACGAGTGTGAGCTCCTTTCTGTGTGACACTGATAATTACAGTTTCATGGGACCAGGAACTCAAACTTCCCTGGCCTCCAGAGCTGGGTGATCAAGAGGTGTCCTACCAGTGACAGCCATAGAAATCAGGGCACTAGATACACGTAAAAGCTCCCTTCAGGGAAATGCTGGAGCCCTGGAGCACAGCAAAGACGGAGGGTGAAGGTGGCGCCCCAGTCTCCGTCCACAGAGAAGAGTGTTCCAGTAGGCTCTTGCTCTCAGGCTGGCCCTCTGATACAAGCAGGTGAGCCTCCTTCACTTAAGTCTGGTACAATCCGCGCGCGGGCTGCCTCTGAGCTGGGCCCTAGGGTGGATGAGTCCCAGTGTGCAAGCCCTTTAAGGGGAGGTCTTGTAGGTTGCTCCTGGTCTTGTGGGCCTCAGGATGTGAGTCCCATGGAATTTTAAAGTTAAGTGTTCTGGGGGCTTGTCTATCCATGGGTATCTTAAAAGTTGGAGTGCTGCTGTGTTTTGTATATTCACATGCCATCCTAAGTGTCAAGTCTTTTGCTATTTTTAATGTGTATTGTTTTCTTAGTAAGTTGTAACACTTTATATGATGTAGCTGCTAGTCTTTTGTTGGATATTTTGTAAATATTGTCCTATAAACTATGGCTTGCCTTTTTTGTTTTTAAGATTTTATTTTTTTTAAATTTTTATTTATTTATGAGAGGCACACAGTGAGAGAGAGAGAGAGGCAGAGACATAGGCAGAGGGAGAAGCAGGCCCCATGCACCGGGAGGCCGACGTGGGATTCGATCCCGGGTCTCCAGGATCGCGCCCTGGGCCAAAGGCAGGCGCTAAACCGCTGCGCCACCCAGGGATCCCAGATTTTATTTCTTTAAGAGAGAGTAAGTGCAAGAGAGCAGGAGTTGGGGGGCAGGGGAGAGGGAGAAGCAGATTACCCCTATTGCAGGGAGCCCCATCTCAGGACTCAATCCCAGGACCCCAGGATCATGACCTGTGCCGAAGGCAGACACTTAACTGACAGAGCTGCCCAGGTGCCCTGCTTGTCTTTTTTAAAAATTGTGGTAGGAAAACATAATTTTATCCTCTTAAGAATTTTTAAGTGTACATTATGGTATTCTTAACAATATGCATGTTGTACAGTACAGCTTTAGAACTTTTCTGTTTTGTGTGACTAAAGCTCTGTATCCCTTGAATGGCACCTGCTGTGGCTTGACTTTTAATCTCCATCAGGGTCCCTTCTAAAGAGCAGAGGAGTTTTTAATTTCACTGTAAGTCCAATTTATTTACTCCTAAAATATTTCATGCTTTCTATGTTTACAAAATCCTTGTCTAAGGAAAATGAGATTGCTAAGATTTCCTCATATGATATAAATCATATACTCTTCTCAATGACATATATGTGGTCAACCCCCTGTGTGTGTCTGTGTGCTGATCTCCCAAGAACACCAGTCAGATTGGATCAGGGCCCTTAGTAACCTCATTTTAACTTAATCTCCTCTTTATAGCCCCTCATTATAAGCTTTTCTCCCCCCCCTTTTTTTTCCATTTAGTCTGTGTTGGGGGTTCATTGTACACTCTTCCATAGAGGTTTGCATCTTTCCTTGTTGTAGCAGTGAAATACTCCATTGGTAGATAACATCATTATTTGACTGGTCCCTTATTGATAGATATTCAGGTGAAATTTCCAATGTTTTGCTATTACAATTAATTCTGAAATGAATAGCGTAATGCATGCATCTTTTTCTTCTGTCACTAGAGTAGATTCTGGGACAGGGTTGCTGGGTCAGAGGTTGAGTTTATATTTCATTTTGTGTCGTGGCTGTTTTTTACACCAGTATTAAAAAAGTGTTTTTAACAAATTAACCTTCTCAGGGAGTCAGCAGCATAGTTTGTGCAGATTTCTCTGATCGTGTTAGAGGTTTTTTTTGTTTGTTTGTTTTTGGTTGCTTTTACAGTAAACCCGAAGCTCTGTGCATGTGTGTTTTGTAAACAAAAACAGAGAGGAGCCAGCGGGAAAGGTTCCCTCCGCTCTGGGGAGCGCTGTCGCTGTAGTGCCACCTCCCTGACAGCAGGTGTCGCTGTTGAATAAGGGTGTGGGTGGGCGGCGGCGGCAGGGTCAGGTCCAAGGGCCCTCCGTGTAGACCACCTGCCCCTCCCAGCTGTTTGGGAGGTGAGCTCCCCTTCAGGGTTCTGGGAGGACAAGTGCCGTCTTTCCTCTGCCTTGCTTTCAGGCCCCCTACTCCCTCCCACCCTGCAGTTTGTAACTCCTCTGCTTTAATTTTTGGGTTTGTTTTTTTTTTCCTTATAATAATGTGGTTTGACTTTAGACATGAAAACTGGACTACGTTTCAGATGACTAGGTGTGTTGGGCCTGGCGAGCTGGGTTCTGGGTTCCCCCGGGCACCTTCTCCCGGCCTGCTGTCCTGGAGAGACACCAGGGGACTGAGACAGAGTCTGTATTGCCACATCCGAGGGGCTCAGCCTTCCTGGTACTCCTGCTCGTGCTCCTGGGATTCCGCCCTCCTGCACACGTTTGCTGGGTGCCTCTCCGAGCCCGCACTGCTCCCTCCCTTCCCCGCCTTCTCTGGACTGGGGACTCTGGACTCCCTCTCACCTGTACCTGCTCTGGTTCCTGGGTCAGGGTTTCTCAACAGCAGCTGTTGGCAATTTGAATGAGATCATTTTCCTTGTGTAGGACTTATTTAGGGTGGAAGGCTGAGTATTCCTGGTCCCTTCCCCCTAAATGGCAGTAGCATGCCCCAGTCACTGTGAAGACCTGGCAGGGACACCTGAGTCCACAAGTGTTCCCTAGGAAAACTGCTCCAGCCACTTCCCTCAGTCCTCAGCGGCTCCATCTGTTCCCTGTGCACGTAAGTTTATACTGCAAGTGTTTCTTTCCCCTGAGCTTCAGACTGGTTTCTCCAACCACCTGCCCATTCCCTCTACTTCTGGGTTTTTAAAAGATTTATTTTGTTTTTTATTTTTTTTTAAAGATTTTATTATTTGAGACCTTGTGCAAGAGCAAGAGAGCACCTGAGCAGGGGGAGGGGCAGAGGGAGAGGGAGACACCTCGCTGGGCGGGGAACCAATGTGGCACTTGATCTCAGAACCCTGAGATCATGACCTGAGCTGAAGGCAGATGCTCAGATTGAGCCACCCAGGTGCCCGTTTTGCACAGCTTTATGTTGTATGTAGCGGTGTATCATTTATTTGCATTTTTGTTCCATCGTATGACTATACCACAATCTCTTGATCTCTTCTATTGATAGATATTTGGGTGTTGTGTTTTTTGTTTGTTTGTTCTTTGTGTGTGAATAATGCTCTATGAATTCACTGCATACATACAATGGGGTCAGCATTAACAAATCAGCATTAACAAAGAATGAAATCTTGCCATTTGTGACAACGTGGATGGACCTTTAGAGCATTATGCTAAGTGGAATAAGACAGAGAAAGACAAATATCAAATGATCTCTCTCACGTAAGGAATCTAAAAAAAAAAAAGAAAGAAAAAGAAAGAAAGAAACAACTCCAGATAGTACAGGTTGGTGGTAGCCATGGGGGGTGGGGGCTAGCAGTAGACAGAGTAGGTAAAAGTGGTCAGAAGGTACAGACTTCCAGTTACAATAAGTCCTGGGCAGGTAATGTACAGCATGGCGACTATAGTTAATAATGCTGCATTGTACATTTGGAAGTTCTCATCATAAAAAACAGTTTGTGACTGCGTGTTGGTGGCTGTCAACTAGACTTACCATGCTCATTTCAGTATACAGATACCAGCTCCTTGTGTTGCACACCTGAGACTAATACGGCGGGGCCTTTCTTGCCTACTGCGGGCTGCGTCTTTCTATCACCTTCTTCACGGTACTCTTCGGTATCTGAAACACTCTGTTCACATCTGTTTCCTTATTTCCTGCCTGTCTTCCTTCACTACAACATAAGTTTATTGATGGCAGGGACCTTGTCTGTCAGCCCCTGCGTGTCCACTGGCTAGAGAGTGCTTGGCAGACAGCAGCATAGCTGACAGCTAACGGTTGGCCACTTGTAGTCCTATTGGCTCAGACCACTGCCCGAGGCTTTGTACTGCTCCTCAAAGCTCCAGAGGGCCAAGAAGAATTGTCACTATGTACTTTTCAGTACATAAAATTATGTAGCAAAAGAGAGAACACGGGCTTTCCAACCAGCTGCTGGAGCAGTATTTTCATGGCAATAGTGAAGTATTTAAATTGTGCTGTGTTTATCAGGTTTAGATTCACTGCGACATTTCATCAGTGATTTTTTTTTTTTTAAGATTTTATTTATTCATGAGACTGAGAGAGCGAGAGAGAGATAGAGAGAGAGAGGCAGAGACACAGACACAGGCAGAGGGAGAAGCAGGCTCCATGCGGGGAGCCCGATTTGGGACTCGATCCCCGGGCTCCAGCCAGGCTCACGCCCTGGGCTATAGGCAGGTGCTAAACCGCTGAGCCACCCGGGAATCTCCCATCTGTGACTTCGATGAGTTCTCATGCTGCTCTTGCTTCACGCTGTTATCCTTGGTATACATCTGCTTTCTCTGTCTCTTTAGGGAGAATGTGAAGTGTTACAGTACCAAACTGCCTAATTGCATCCAGAGGTATTTCATTTCCCCTTTTTCTTCCAGAGGTGGATTCCTAGGGGGGTCATTAATAATTTGTTCTGAGTTGCTCTGCACGGCAGCACGTTGGTGGCTTCCTAGAATCGTAAGTGTTTCTGCTGCCTGGATTCTTGGACACATCTCTTGGTGCACACATGTGCACACTTTTCTGTGTGGTTATACTCCTAGAAGAGGTGCATAGGATAAGGTATGTGGTGAGGGCATAGAACCTGTATGTGCCCTCTGTGCGTGCACCCCTCTCCCAGCACCCCCACATGTGTACCCACTCAGAAGCTCTCTGGACCCCATCCTGTTAGGGTTTACGGGGGTTTCCTCCAGGGGGCCTGAGATGACGCATGGACTCCATTGCCAGCCCTTCCCCTTCCCTGGGGTGAGGGGTGGGGTGGGGCCTGAAAGTTGGGAGCTTCCAGTCCTTCCTGCTCTTTCTGGCCTCCAGCCCCCACCCAGGAGCCATCCAGGAGTCCACCTGCATCACCTCATTAGGACAGAAGACGCTCCGAGTGCTCTGGTCACTTAGGAAGTGAGGAGGGCTTAAGGAGTGCCGGACTGGGCCCTGGGGGGCTGGGGACAGAGACCAGGATGGAGATTTTCTATTATTTCACATGCCCCCTTTCTCCTTTTTCTTATGTATTTTGATTTTGAATTTTTTTGTTTGGTAGTATAGGAGGAGAAACTTTTATTTTTTCTGCTTAAATATTAGCATCATTTGTGGAAAAGACTGCCCTTTTACCTCTGTTGGGGTTAGGGACATTGACCCCTATACATTCAAAAACATATGTCTAGCTTTGCCCAAAAACTTAACTACGAGTAGCTTGCTGTTGCCTCCAAGCCTTATGACCGTGTATACAGTCGGCACATGCTTTGTATGTTATAGGTCTGCGCACAGTGTTCTTAAAGAGAGGCAGCTGGAGAAGGAAGGCTACTAAGGGAACAAGGAAGAGGGGGGCCCGTTGTTTGCACAGGTTTGCTTCCGGACACTCTCCATCCTGGTCCCTTGGTCCACTTGACCCACTTCCTCACTGTCACACGGCCTCACCAGAGCTTAGTAATAAGCCTTGATACCCCTAGGTGGAGTTCCCAACTTACTCTTCTTAGAGTGTCTTGGCTGTGCTCACTTGTTTGCATTTTCGTATATCTTTTAGAATTGTCTTGTCGCACTCAAAGAAGAAGTCCTGTTGGGATGTTGGCTGAGGTTGTACGGAATCTATAGACCTGGTTTGAAGAGGGTTGACAACTTCATAATGTTGAGGGTTCGACCCATGAACTTGCTCCGATTAGTCTTTAAAGCTCTGACAATTCTGCTATGTTACAGATCTGACATCTTTTAAAAACTTATTTCTACATTTTCCCATTACGATTGCCATCTTTTAAAGATTTTTCTAGCTTGCTCATACATAGAAGCACAGTTCAGTTACATGTCTGGACCTCGTAGTCAGCAGTGGTGGCAAACACTTTTTCTTACAACGCCTCTTGACTCTTCTGGACTTTGTACGCATAGCACCTATGCGTAATGGCAGTTTGACTTCCTCTTTTCTGAGCCTTATGGCTTATGTTTATTTGGCAAAGATTTATTAATTTATTAATTTTATGTCCCTTCAAATAACCAGTTTTTGGTTTAGTTTATCTTCTGTTTATTTGGTTCTTACTAGACTGGCGATGTCGTCAGCACTCGGGCCCAACAGGAAGTGCATCTGTGGCCAGATTCCTCACTCCCAGTGGCCACCCTTCTTGCCCTCGACTGTTTTCATCTTGTGCTCTTTGCTTTTCCACATTTCTGTGTGGCTTTGGTTTCATTTTGGAGCTTTCCATATAAAAGATGAGGAGGCCAGGACTTGAAATGGCATTTCTTAGTGGCAGGGCTGGGCCTCATCTTTCAACAGCCCCTGACCTTTGGAAATTGCTGCCAAATGCTGCTGCCTACTTGTTTACACGGAGTGCTCAGATCTGACAGCGTGGAGCATCACGAGGGGGCTCACAGATTTGGTGGAGTGGCCCTGGGGGCCAGCAGCCTGCCTATCTGAGCTCCATGAACAGAAAAGCTTGTGACGCCTCTTAGAGTGATGGGAAATACCATTCACTAGGAAAATAATAGACTATGTTTGATTTATGAAATTGAATCAAAATAACTAGCGGGAGTATTTTTGAAAGATAATTACCCCACCTCCTTTTTTAAAAAATACTTTATTTATTTATTCATGAGAGACACAGAGAGAGAGGCAGAGACACAGGTAGAAGGAGAAGCAGGCTCCATGCAGGGAGTGGGACTCCAGGATCACACGCTGAGCCCTGAGCCAAAGACAGCCACAAGACCACTGAGCCACCCAGGTGTCCCTGATAATTAGCCCTTTTGTTTCTTCATTTGTAAAACAAGAGGGTTTATACCTTAAAAATCCTCCTTTTTGCTGGTATAGAGTTTATATAGTCTTTGTTAGAAATGTAACTGGGATGGGCACGCACTTTGGGGGAAACAGAATTTTAATGTGTACTCTAATTTTTAGTTTTATATGCTTTTAAAAGTTTTGTTAAAATGCTAACCTAATGTTTATTCTATTTCATAATGGTTTTACTTTTTCATTTTATAGAATTAACACTGAATCCTCCAGAAGGAATTGTGGCAGGTAAGGCACTGAAGTTAACCTCTATATAATCCACTTCTAATCGCCACTGTTGCCTTCCAAGTTAATTGTGGATTTTTTTTCCCCCCTGCAGGCCCCATGAATGAAGAGAACTTTTTTGAGTGGGAGGCACTGATCATGTAAGTTAGTTATGTGTAACTAGTTTTTGGACTTCAGACCTTTGAGGCTGTTTAGCAGCAGGCTGTGATCAGAAGTGTCCATTTAGAAAAAAGACTTTGCTCATCTCTTGAATTTAGTCTGCTAGTAGTCTGAGAGCAGAAAAGAGCACAGATGTGTATCCTGAGAAATGTTTCCTTAGAGCCTGTCAAAGGTTTACTTGATTTCATTTTTGTAGAGTTTTACAGTATTAAGTTTTGAATGTTGTGTGGCTGTGCAGGGTGAGCTTCAGACAGTGTCGGGGGTTTTGACTTCAGGAAGTCCCTAAGAGCTCAAAGCTTTAAGGAGGAAAGGCCCCTTAGGACGAGGGGCTGGGATGTGGGAGGGTGTGTTTGGCGGGTGAGCCTCCAGCCCTGCGCCCCATGTGCACTTTCCCCACCCCTCCCCTCCCTTCTGTGGAGCTTCTCCTCTGCTGCTGCTTCTTTCTCTGGGCACCTCATCTGGCCTCCCATTGCCCCTGACCCCAGAATGTGGCTTAGATCTGAGGCGAGCAGTGTGGTTTCTGGCCCTGTTGTACAAAGATCAGGAGTGGATTTCTTTTTTTTTAATATTTTATTTATTTATTCATGAGAGACAGAGAGAGAGAGAGAGGCAGAGACAGGCAGAGGGAGAAGCAGGCTCCATGCAGGGAGCCCGACGTGGGACTCGATCCCAGGTCTCCATTATCACACCCTGGGCTGCAGGCGGCACTAAACCGCTGCGCCACCAGGGCTGCCCAGGAGTGGATTTCATACTGCACTTTAGTGATGTTACTTAGAAGGGGCCAAGATGGACCCCTGATTCTAGAGTGTTCTATGGTCCTATGAGCTAGGCTCTTTGTTTGCCTTCCTTGTACTTTAGATGTGCAGTTTTTGGCCATCTGTAGACTTAATATATTTTTAACAAAATGTGGTTAGTTAAAATATATTAAGTTGAAATTTATCCCCAGTCTCCCACTTTTTTCATTAGTAAAATCGATGGTTCAATCATTTGGCAGGTGTTGGGATTGGATTTTTGTTGGCTTGAGAAACACTGTATGGGAGGGGCCGGGGCAAGTGTGCACTTCAGACATCATCACACTTTGTGAATCTGCCCAGTGCCTACATCTCATTAGTTCTTAATGCTTTATGTGTTTTAATTTTTATGTTGAAAAAGGTTTTATTTATTCACTTGAGAGAGAGAGCAGGAGCTGGGGGGAGGCAGAGGCAGAGGGAGAGGGAGAAGCAGACTCCCCGCTGAGCAGAGAGCCAGACCTAGGGCTCCGTCCCAGGACCCTAGGATCAGGACCTGAGCTGAAGGCAGACGCTCAGCCACCTGAGCCACCAGCCAGGCGCCTCAATGCTTTATAAGTTTTAGAAACAGATTGCTGCTACATGTTGTCTGTGGAGGTTAGATTAATACATGGAAATCAATGAGAAAATGAAGTTTTTTTGATAAGCAAAATATTTTAAAAATCATCAATAAATACTATCCAGAGAAAATACAGCAAGCACAATGTCTCCTGATAATTTGTAATACTCTACTTGCTTGAGCCTATGATGCCCATTATTTTCTGTGTGTTTAAATATTTTTGGCATGAGGATGTCTTTACAATCTGTATTTGTGTCTCAACTGCTATTGTATCTTTTGTCTCTGAAAGCAATACAGTGGGATGGTGAGTCCTGCTCAGCAGTGTCCTATGTCTAATGGAACATGGCATTGTCCACTGTGTCAGCCATGGATCCTTTTATTTTTTAGGAAGCAGAGATTCCATCACATAAACTTGATTTGTACCCCCTTTTTCCATTTTCTGAACCCCATGTATTCTCTCTGTGTTCAGGCAGCCACCTGTGCATGCCACCTGGGCAGCCAGCCTGGTAGAGTACATGGGTTGTTGGAAGGCTTGAGCGCACAGGTCAGTGGGCCCCTGGCAGGGCTTCCATCTTGCAAGATACTGCTTGTGCCCATCAGCAGACTTAGAAGCCTTTTATTTATTTATAGCTCTTTATAAATCTTTTTATATTTTTAATTTATTTTTATTTTTTATTTTTAAAATTTATTTATTTAAAAAAAATTTTTTTTAGAAGCCTTTTAAAGGGACATGTGAGCCTTCCTGTATGGTTTCTAAAAAAGTGTTAGGCTAACTAAACTTGTTAGGGTAACTATTACTAATTTTAGATGAACACTATAAAATTAAAACCAATATTTTGAAAACACACATTAGTACTTAGTTGCAAAGGCAACAAAAGCAGAAATCAAGTAGCATGTCAGCTGAAGCTTCTGCATAGCCCAGGAAATCATGGACATAATGAAAAGGCCACCTACTGATTGGGAGAAAATATTTGTGATTCATAGCTCTGATGAGGGCTTAGTACCCAAAATATAAAAGGAACTCACATAACTCAGTAGCAAAAAAATAAACAATCAAACAATGGGCAGAGGATCTGAATAGACATTTTTTTAAAGAAGACATCCACATGGCCAATAGGTACATGGGAAGGTGCTCACCATCACTCATCATCGGGGGAATGCAGATCAGAACCACAATGAGGCATCACCTCACACCTGTCAGCGTGGATATGACACAAAAGACAAGAAACACAGGATGCCTGGGTAGTTCAGTGCTTTAGCGCCTGCCTTCGGCTCAGGGTGTGATCCTGGGGTCCCGGGATCGAGTTCCGCATCGGGTTCCCTGCATGGAGCCTGCTTCTCCCTCTGCCTGTGTCTCTGCCTCTCTCTCTCTGTCTCTCATGAATAAATAAATAAAATATTAAAAAAAAAAAAAAGATAAGAAACAAGTGTTGGAGAGGATGTGGAGAAAGGGGATCCCTCGAGCACCATGCAAGCTGGTGCAGCTGCTCCTGAGAAAAGTGTGGAGGTTCCTCAATAGCTAAAAATAGTTTCTTGAGGAACGACCCAGCATTTGCACTTCTGGGTATTTACCCCAAAGAGAGTGAAAACACCAATTCACAAAGATACCCGCGACTCCTATGTTCACTGCAGCATTATTTATAGCAGCCAAGACATGGAAGCAACCTGAGTTGCTCTCTACCAGTGGATGAATGGATAAAAGATAGAGTGTGTATACACATGTACGTGTGCACACACACGAGTAACACCTATAAAAAATGAAATCTTGCCATTTGTGAAAACGTGGATGGACCTTGAGGATATTATGCTAAGTGAAATAATTCAGAGAAAGATAAATACCATATGATCTCACTTATAGGTAGAATCTAAAAAACAAACAAACAAAAAAACAACCCCAAATTCATACAGAGAACAGATTGATGGTTGCCAGAGGTGCTGGGGGTGAGTGAAAAGGGTGAAGCAGGACAAAAGGTACAGACTTCCAGTTAGAGAATAAATCTGTCTGGGGAAAGGAACGGACGGCATGGTTAGTATGGTCAGTAACGTTGTAGTAGGTATTTGAGTCTTCGAGACAGTAAACCTTACAGGTTCTCATCACAAGAAGTTTGTGACTTTGTACATAATGAATGTTCACTAGGTTAACTGTGGCGATCACTGTGTAGCGTCTACCGGTAGTGAATCCTTACGCTGTACACCTGAAACGTAATGTTGTGTGTCAGTTATGCCTCAATTAAAAAAAAGTAATAAGAGCTTTTTCAGTGCTTTTACATTTGAAGAAGGCTTTTGCATTAGTATGGAGTTCCCCTGCCTCGGGGTTTGGTGAGCCTGTGGGTCTTGGTCCTGTTCCAGGCCCTTTTACAAACAAGAGGCCGTTTACAAATGTTCTTAAAACGTCTATTAAGGAATTAACTGTCCTCCCATTGATCGGTCTCACGTTGCTATTTTGGCAGACAGCTGGCTGAGTTTTATTCCTTATGATAGGTTTTCTTTCTCTCTTTTTTATTCTTTAATTGTCTCCGGAGTGTCCTCCATACTGGTGTTTCTGAGACTATGCTTGCCTCATTTCCTGGGAGGCACAGAGCTGCCACGTTCGTAGCACTGCTAACCCGTGGGGCCTCCATCTCTTCTTGGCTGTGTTGTAAGGAAAACATCTTTTCAGGTGCTTGGGCTGCAGGTACTGAGTGCCTCTTGCCTGAGGATGCAGGTGTGTCCCAGGTGACCCCACATCTCCCCGAGAGAACGAGGTGGAGGCTGTATGATGGGAATGCAGCAAATTAATGAGCAAGAGGAGAACGAAAGAATAAAATTGCCATAGCGTCTTCCCTGATGAAAAGTAGAAGGCAACTCTGGTGTACCAGGCTGGCTCAGTCAGAAGAGCGTGCAACTCTTGATCTTGGGGTTGTGAGTTCAAGCCCCATGTGGGTGTAGAGAGCGCTTAAATAAAAATTTTAAAAATCAGTTAAAAAAAAAAGTAGAAGGTAGCTCTGATGCTGTCAGCTGAGCTTATGGTGGAGTTTGAGCGTATGGCCAGGAAGAGGGCCGGGACTTCCCATCAGTCAAAGAGATGGGGGCCATGGGGCTGCATGGCCGGCATGGCCTCATGCTCTTGGGCCAGCCACGCTTCACTTGTTGGGATCATCATCCTTTTTTTTTTTTTTTTGTAATAATAATAAATTTATTTTTTATTGGTGTTCAATTTGCCAACATACAGAATAACACCCAGTGGGGATCATCATCCTTTTAGACAAGTGGCATCACAGTCCGCCTCTTCAGGTCAAGTCTGTGGCCTGTGCGACCTTGTTGCCCTGGACTGTGGGTGGGGAGCTGAGGTCCTTGCCTGCACACGGTTGGAGGCTTCCGTAAGAACAGGGAGCTCGGTGCTGCAGGCCGGCTGTCTGTCGTCATGGCTAGAAAAGGTGCAAAGGCCTCTGGGATCGTGCGGCCCGGTTCTGTCCTCCCCCAGCGTTCTTGGAGCAGCTGGCCTTAGTGATCTCCCTGCCTGAGCCACCGCCTAGCCGCTGTCCCCTCCAGGCCAGAGGCTCTGGCAAAACGAGGAGCTTCCCTTCCCTCCCGGTGCTTGGGGACCCTTCGCTACTCCCCCACATGTCACAGCCGCGGGTACGAGGAGCCCCGGGCTGTGCTCCCCCTCCGTCGGTGCTCAGCCTGGGGGCCAGACGCAGAGGTCACGGTCGAGGTGGCCTCCGTCCCCGCCGGGCCTGCTCCCTGCGGAAGGCCGTCCCGCGTGTCTCCTGGCGGTGCCGCGCCTGCTGACAGAAGCCGTGGCGCTGAGAGAGCTGTCCTCCTCCACCGCGGGCCCGGGGGCCTGGCAGCAGCCCTGTGCAGGAGGAGGTCTGTTGCCGCGCTCGCTGCGGTAGTGGAAACATCCTTGTCCGCCGTGCCGTCCCGCGTGGGAATGCCACGGCAATTCAGACAGAATCAGCATCTGGCCTGGAAGGGAAGCCGCTGCGTGCTCGTGAGCAGGAAAGCAAATGGGGACAATGGGCATGGACCAGTGTTGTCACTGGGGTGATGTCATTGCCCGCCCCTCAGGACACGGGTGGTGTCAGGGGACAGTTGCGGCTGGTGCAGCGGGCGGTAGCGGAGCTCAGTCCCCGCATCTCGTGGGAGGCTGCCGAGCGCCTCGCTGCCCGACAGCCGCTCGCAGCAGCACGGGCCTGTTGGTTTCCTGATGACTGATGATGTCGAGCGTCTTTCCACAGGCTTACTAGCCATGCATATGTCTTTGGTGAACTTCAGAACTTGTGCCCATTTTTTAATTGGGTCGTCATCGTCTTATTGAGTCATAAGAATTCTTTATATATTTTGGTTACAAGTCCCTTTTCAGATACGCGATTTTCAGATACTTTCTTGCAGTCTGACTTTCCTTTTTCATTTTCTTTTTTTTTTTTTAAGATTTTTATGTATTTATTCAGAGAGAGAGAGAGAGAAGCACAGACACAGGCAGAGGGAGCAGCAGGCTCCATGCAGGGAGCCCGACATGGGACTCAATCCCGGGTCTCCAGGATCCCGCCCTGGGCTGAAAGCAGCGCTAAACCGCTGAGCCACCCGGGCTGCCCTCCTTTTTCATTTTCTTAATGGGGTCTTTTGAAGCTGAAAGGTTTTTAATTTAGATGAGGTGCAGTTTAGCAGTTTTTTTCTTTTATGGATCATGCTTTGGTGCCATACAACCCAAGGTTGCAAAGATTTTCTTTTGTGTTTTATATTTGTAGCTCTCTTACATTTACCTTTACATTCTTGATCCATTTTGGATATGGCATCCAGGAGGAGTCCAACGTCATTTGTGTGTGGCTGTCCAGTTTCCTTGACACCTTTGTCAAAAATCAACTGACCATAAATGTAGGGGTGTATGTTTGGGCTCTGAATTTGGTCCCATTGATCTGGGCCTGTGCTGCCCCCACTGCCACACAGTCCTCGTTCCTGTAGCTTTATAGGACGGTTTGGAACTGGAAAGTGAGTCCTCCATTTTGTTCTCCTTTCTCAAGATTGTTTTGCCCCTTCGTGGGTCCTTGGCATTTCCATCTGAATTTGAGGGTCAGCGTGTCGGTTTCTGCAGAGAAGCCAGCTGGGTTTCCCCGGGGATTATGTGGAGTCCCTGGTCACTTTGAGGACTGTGGGCGTCTGCACAGTCTTGAGTGTCTGGCACGTCTCTCCACTTTGTTGGGTCTTTTCAAATTCCTGTCAGCAGTGCCATGATACATTTTTAATTTGTGAAAACCCAGTTTTGGGGACAAAAATGTGAATTTATGCACAGAGAGACAAGCTTGGAGAGTGACCATACTTACTGTGTCTGCCTCTGCCTTGGGGAGGTGATGCTGGAGGGGGTGGAGAGGGGGAGTATTCTGTTTTTATTTTATATACTTCATGTATTTGAGTGTTTTCCAACAGACTTTTCTGGTTCAAGTCAGTTTAGGTCGTAAGAGTTGTTGTCTGTCAGGACTGACTATGAAGTTCCTGGATGGTAGACTGACTTAGTCCGCTCTAACTGTAGGTCGGATACGGTGGATTTCAGGTTCTCAGACGTGTCTGGAGCACCGAGTCCCCACCTTAGAGACCGCCTGCAGCCTCCTTTTGAACAGGTTCAGTCCGGGCCGGTGACACAGAAGAAAGCCTGTGTTTGCTCCTGCTGAGCTCTCCCGCGGCGGAGAGCGACGAGACAAGGTCACGAACCACTGTCGGGCTGCATCTGCCGAGCCCCCCGCTCCGTCCCAGCGGAGCCCCCCTGCTCCTCGCCTCCTAGAGCCTGAGCCGCCTTTCCTGCGGGGCTGTGGGTTCCCGGCGCCCCCACCCAGAGGGGCCTGGGGCCCTCGTGCTGCTCCTTCTGTCACTGCGGGGGGTGAAGCCCAGCAGCTGGAGGGATCCGAGGCCAGGAGCACAGGGCAGAGCCGCAGTGCTCTCCCTTCCAGAGCACCCCAGCGTGGGGGGGCCGTGCAAGCGGGGGTGCTAGTGAGCCGGGGGGGCCGTGGGGGGTGGTGCCATGCTGGTGAGCCGCTTTCCCTGAGCCTGGGCGCCGGGTGCAGGGAGGTGACGCCCGTGCTGACAGCAGATGCCCTCCTGGCCCTCGCGGGGTGCTCTGTGGGGTCCCGGCCCCGGCAGGGTGTGCCACCGAGCAGCAGGCCCCTCTGTCGCAGCCACGGGGGTGTGACCGGAGAGTAAGCCCGCTCGGTCCCCGTGACCGAGACCCTCGTCCCAGGCGGGTTTGAGACCTGGTGTCCACGTGTCGGCCGGGTGCCGGGCAGGTGGCTCCCGTCCAGGCCGCCCTCTGCCCCCTGGCCGCCGTCCCGGAGCCACGCGGAGGGCGCGGCGGGGAGGGTCGCTGCTTCGCTTAACTGAGCACCTCTCCGGGTCTTCTCAGGCCCTGCGGCAGGCGCGACCCTGGGTGGCCAGCTCTCGACCCCGGGCGTCCCCTGGGCGGTGCTCGGCCGTCGGGGGGAAGTCCCCGCCCAGCCTGCAGCCGCTCCCGTCCTCAGGCTCCGTCGGGCTCTGCGGGCCGAGAGTTCAGTGAGTAGACGGACAGTGATGTGCAGGCTTTGAAGAATTGACATTTGTTTTCAGTAAATTTGTTTCCTTCCTTCTTGTACTTTGTTTTTCCTGTAATTTTCCCTTCTTGTACCTTTATTTTTGAGATGAGGCGTTTCGTGACAGGGCGGTGAGGCTGTCTGGAGCGTGGCACCAACACTCGTCCCAAGATGACGCCGATTATGCCTCTCGGTCCTGGTTCCGGAGCTGCCCCGAGTCTGCAGGCTCGGCCGCCCGCGGGGCCTCGGAGGGAGGAAACCCTCGGTTCACACCAGTAGCCAGCGAGGGCATTTGAAAAGAGCTTTGATACCTAAGATGCGGGAGCACTTGAGGAAATGTTTGATCATGCTTCCCAGGCTATGGACGACCCAGTGGATTTTTTTTTTTTAATGTTAAAGAAAGCCCTATTATGAGAAACAAAGAACTGTTATCAGAGTGTTGAGCAAATACCATTTGGCTCATTCCAGAACACTACCCAGACCTTTTGTTCTCCCCTGCCGGGGCCGTGCCAGGAATACGGAGGCATTGGCAAGCACTCCCGACATACGCCAGGGTTGCTTTCGGAGACACTGCCTGTTTGCCCAGCCTTCGGAGTTAGCAGTTTGAACCGCGTTGGGCTCCTAACTCCTGTACCGCCTTAGGACGTCAGCTGCGCCTGTCATCACTGTACTTCGACTTTGCTAACAGTGACGTGAGGGCAGCACTTCCAGACGCCTTTTATCAGGGGCCTGTAGACCGTGAACAGGGTGGCATTTATCATCTGCCGGGAGCTCCTCTACTGGAAGAGGCGTGGGATGATCATAAATCTCTCATCTTCAGTCTGTGCTGGGTCTGCGTGCAGAGGAAGAGGCGTCCAGGACAGCTGTCCAGGAAGCGCAGAGCAGGCCTCGGACGGCCTGGTCCGGCAGCCAGCTGGTGGCGGTGGTGGCACTGGTGCTCTGTGCCGCCTGCAGCTCCTCCTCTGGGACGGATGCCCTGCCCGGCACCGGAGTCAGCCTGGCCCCACGCTTGTACCTCTTCATGTGGCTTTCCCTGTCCTGGTTTCATGCCAAGGCTCCGGGCGGTGTTGTGACACTCACCCCTCCAACACAGAGTAGCTATTCACTGTGGTTTTTCCCCAAAGTAGCAAGGACACAATTTTCAGAATCAAGGTCGGTCTCTTAAATAGAAGAAAAAAAATTGGCTCCCGAAACACTTCTCGCCTTGTTCTCATTTTGACTGTTTTACTGCGGCCCATCCCCCTTTCTGCCGGGGCGCAGTCCTGGCCTCCACTGCACTGGTGCCATCGAAGGCCTGAGCATCCACACCAAGTGATAGGAAAGCCTCTGTTCAATTTCTTTTTGAAGTTTTTATATTCCTTTAATTGTGGAGATAAACATTGTTTATATTGTTTTGCAAGTTTATGTTATTACCGAATCATTATTTTTTTTTAAGATTTTTTGTTTATTCACAAGAGACACAGAGAAAGATGCAGAGACACAGGCAGAGGGAGAAGCAGGCCCCCTGTGGAGAGCCCGATGCAGGACTCGATCCCAGGACCCCCGGGGTCATGCCCTAGGCCGGAGGCAGACGCTCGACCACTGAGCCACCCAGGCATCCCTGAATCATAATTTTGTTGATTTGAAACAAATTTGTACTTTAAAAAATGATTTTCAAAAAGTGAAAGTTGTTTTGTAATAAATATACTTCTTCGGTAATTTTTTTTCCTGTGCCTTACCTTGTATTCGTTTTGGAAGGCGGCACGTCTGCCGTGTTGAGCTGCTCCTGCAGTGGCTGGGCCTGGGCCTCCTGGTGCCGCGCGTCGTAGAGCTAACACTGGTCGTGGCTTGGAGAGACAGGCCTTTCTAAAGGGACCTCTCCGCTCACGCAGAGCCGGTGGTAGCTGCCACTGTCTTGGAGTCTTCCGTTTTCCAAAGACTTACACAGGCAGCGACTCTTGCACATTCATAAGTGAGGTTTGTGAGGGAGGAATCTTTCCCTCCTGAGCTGGGGGCTCTTCCTCTCTGCTGCCTTTGTGTCTCACACGTGGCTCAGGATAGTGTTGATTTACATGTACATTTTAAAGTTTGACAGGACTTAGAAGTGGTTCAGTCCGATTCTGCCTCTCTCCGTGTGATGAGGAGGGAAGCCCGGGCAGACAGGCATGCAGGTGCCCGGTGACTGTGTGTTCAGGTGACCGCGCTGGCACGGGCTGTGGCATGTGGCACGGCTCTGCAGGCCGGGCTGGCAGCTCGGATGCGTGTGGCACGCCTGGCCTTGTGCGGGAGCCGTAGTCAGTGATCACATGTGTGCTATCTGTTTCTTGAAGGTTACAAAACCATTTCTTAGGGACATGTAAAAATTAAAAATAGCCTTTGAAATAGTAACTCTTACCCCTTCATTTAATCCAATAGTCGTGCTGTAACATGTGCATAATTTATATCTTTATCTTAAAGTGCAATTATAGCACACATACAGAAAAACAAAATCCCTTGGGTCTCACAACATTGCTATTAGTTCTTTATTAATGCAAAACCTGTGCCTGTAATTCCATGTTTGTGCTTGTACCTAAGACTTAAACCAGATTGGGATGGGATGATGAGATGTTACTTTCCCATTCAGAAAAATGTACTAGTGCATCACTGTTTTTTACATAATCCTTTCATGTGCATTTGTAAAGCAGTAGAAATTTCCTAGCTCCTTCCTACAGTGGGCTGGACATGGAAAACCACTTGACTTGAGTGTTTCTGTCTCCTAGGGGCCCAGAGGACACCTGCTTTGAGTTCGGTGTCTTTCCTGCCGTTCTCAGCTTCCCGCTGGATTACCCATTAAGTCCCCCAAAGATGAGATTTACCTGCGAGATGTTCCATCCCAACAGTAAGTGCTCTGGGGAGTGGTTTACATAGCACCAGGCGAGGCTTGGGGTTGCGTGTGGGTGACAGGTGCTGTCAGTGATGTAGGACATGGAACAAGTTATCTGTGTTTTGACCTGTAGCCACTTGGTCCTGGTGGTGTTGAGGTCAGTTGAAGGACGGTGTAATGTATATGAAGGAAAGTGCCATCTGACCTGTCCGCTCCTCCTTCCAGCGGGTGGGTAGAGCGCTTTGCCAGCCTCCGCCAGCCTCCGGCGGTGTGGTTAACAGTGGGGACCACTCAGAGCAACCTAGGTTTTCAACCACAGGGCATCGGTTAACTAAGCTGCACTAGACCATATGTTAGAATGCTGCTTAGATATTTCAAATGCTCTAGAGTGATATTTAATAATACAGAATGACACTTGTTCTATATCAAATGATTGAAAAGCAGCTTACGTTTAATCACACTTGTTACAATTTACTTTTTTCGATAAAAATTCACATGTAATGTATATAACTGTAAACGTAGCACAAAAATGTTGGAAGTGATCTTTTTCAATAATGGGATCTTTTTTCTGTCTCTAAATCTTTTTTCTAAAATAAACATGTATTTTAAAGGGGAAAAAAGGTCATTAAATAAATTTACTGGACTTAAGTTGGCAGAGTGTCTAGTAGTAGGGATTGGAATTCCTGAATGGCTGTGGTTGTTTATTTCTTCCTTTTATAAGAGGGGATTATAGATAAGAGAATTAGTAAGAAAATGTGTTGTATCTTTAATGATATTTAGTATAATGTTCCTTTTTATTTTTTTATTTTATTTTATTATTATTTTTAAAGATTTTATTTATTCATGATACTCACACAGAGAGAGACAGAGAGGCAGAGACACAGGCAGAGGGAGAAGCAGGCTCCATGCACTGGGAGCCCGATGTGGGACTCGATCCCGGGTCTCCAGGATCGTGCCCCGGGCCAAAGGCAGGCGCCAAACCGCTGCGCCACCCAGGGATCCCAATGTTCCTTTTTATAAACGGTGATTGTCACTAAAAATCATGATCTTAGTGGTTGTGGAGAAGAAAAGCAAGTAAGATACACTGGTAGAAATGAAATTTTTTCTTACTTGAAACTGATTCCTTTCCCTATGCTTATCCACATATAAAAGAGGTAAAGGCTAATTTAATCCATGAGAGCGTTTATAGAATTTTCTGAGCCTTTGACACCCCCTGGCTTACAAGCGACCCCACCCGCCCTGCAGTCCTCCCGTAGCCTGCCTGCCTGAGCACCTCCACGCAGGGGACCCTGCCCAGACCCCTGCCCCCTTCCCCCTGCAAAGGGTCACAGGATTGCCCAGCTGGGGAGATGCTCCCCTGCTCCCCTGTTGGACTTGCTGTCCAAACCCTCGTTTGGAACTTCTTGTGTCCCGCTGATGTTACGTGTGAGCAGTTTGCTCCTCAGGGGGACCGTTTTGAACGCAGTTATGTATGCACGGTAGGTGCTCAGAAACCCTCCTCTCGAGAAGGCTGGCCGTGAGGTGGCGGCTGTCGAGGTTGGGTGGTGCGAGCGTGTGGGCGTCCATCATACTGGGATGACTGGCCTGTGTTTAGGATTTTCTTTCAGGCAGAGTTTAAAAATCTGTTACGATAGAGTTAATTGAAAAAGTTAACAATTTTAAATTGATTGTAAAATGTGACTATAAAGAGGATTGCAGGCAATTACAAAATAATGAGATTGTATCGAAGATAAGCACATTCTTGAGAATAGTGCCTGTGACATGCTGTCAGAGACCTGTGTGGTCGCAAACTGATGATTTGATCATGTACCCAGAAGAACAATGACGTTTTTCATGTTAAAATAATTGATACAAGTAGCTTTGAAATTTGGCCTTATTGTAAGTGGATATGTTATTTTTATTTTGTAAAAATTATTTTTGAGAACTACTTAGTAGGCTCAGCAATATCATAAAAATCGGTCAATCCATAAATACTTAAAAATAATTCATATTTGCAGAGACTTGCTGGATAAAGGGTGAACAGATAATAAAAGGTAGGGGCTTGGACCATCAGGAGCTCCCAGTCTGAGGCAGGGATAGATGTGGATGAGAAAACACAGATAAATGTAAAACCATACCGGGAGGCCAGGGGGGTGCCCTTTGGAGGTGGTGGTTGAGCTCAGGGTCTGCAGGAAGAGCAGTAGGAGTCACCCAGTGATCTGTGAGGTGGGGAGGGTCTAGCACATGCAAAGGCCCCATGTAAGGAGCAAAGGGGATGGACCAGGTCAAGTTGGTCAGTAAGAAGGATTTTGGTATTTGTGCCAGGGGCAGTGGAGATCCACTGAGGGAGTCGGAGAGCGGGAGGGAGTAGCATGGCCAGTGTGGTCTTTAAGGGTCACTGGCTATGGAGTAGGGGACAGATTGCAGGGCGGACACCAAGGTGGTGGGCCTGCGGAGAGAGGGGCCAGCAGCGTGGAAACAAGCTCGGGCATTGACAAGGGAGGGGTTGGCTGGGGAGTTAGAGGGAGGCTTGGGTCATGAAACTGAGACACCCCACCCCGTGAGACAGGAGGGGGCAGGGCTACAGCTGCTTCTCTGTGTTCCTCGGGGGCCGCCGAAGTTGGAACCCTCATGGCAGAGAGACTGTGCAAGCCAAGGGTGCCCAGGCCCCTCGGGCGTCCTGCCGTCCACGACAGACTCACACATGTTCCTTCTGCAAGAAGTCGCACAGGTTCTGGGTAGCCAGAGAGCAGAAACTGCTGGATGGGGTGGACGGAAGAACAAGGAACGGGACACCAGAGAGGCCCGTAGAGCCACTCAGCTTCCTCAGTGGTCGTGGGGTTCTGAGCTCATGAGTGAAGGGGAATTACGTAAATTTATTCTAAATTGTCAATTGTTTCTATCATTGTAGCTCACTGGTCTTACAGTTTTATAGTTGAGTCTGTCCTTAGCACACACAGAACCATCTGAGGATCTGCCTGTGTAAAAGAGAAGTGACCGGTGCTGCTGTGTCCCCAACAGGACTGAGCGCACACCGCGAATTGAAACGCATTTTTCTCTACCCATACCGCGGGGGTCTGGTTCCTGATGCTGCGTGCTGGGATGGGTTAGATTGGACACGGCCGACCTCCAGAGGCACGGGGGGCCGGCTGTCCCCGGGAAAGTCAGGGCACCTTCCTCCTTGATGTTTAAATCATCCCTGTTGCCTTCTTCCTGGCGCTGTGGATGTAGTTGCACAGTCCAGTTCCAGGTTTTCATGGTGGAATTAGGAAAATCTCAGAAACCATTGTGGAAATTATTTTGAGTGATCTTAGTACTTATGAGTTATTTTGCTGAAATATTTCACTGTCAGGTAACCATTTTATTTAGTGCCTTTAGGTATAGTATGTAAAAAAAAATAAAATCCCTGTGAAGGTAGAACCATCTGGGGTGCCTGGGACCAGACAGATGGGCCTAGAGCCCGGTCAGTGAGCGAGTGGCGCACCTGGCCGTGTGGCCTCGGGCTCTGCTCCAGCCGTGCAAACAGCTTGCTTTCTGTGTCTGCACCGTTTACCCCCTTCCCGTGGTGGGCCCGGCCCAGCGTGGGGCCCCCGGACTCGTTCCCTGGGCTCACCTGCTGTGTTCTGACCCCTGCAGTCTACCCCGATGGCAGAGTCTGCATTTCCATCCTTCACGCCCCGGGCGACGACCCCATGGGCTACGAGAGCAGCGCCGAGAGGTGGAGCCCCGTGCAGAGCGTGGAGAAGATCCTGCTGTCGGTGGTGAGCATGCTGGCAGGTAATGTCCCGAGGCCGCCGGGCCGTGCCGCGGCAGGCAGGCAGCACAGTGGCTGCGTCTCCGTCCTCCTGTGGTTCTTCATAATTCATTTCTGGTCGTGGTTTATTTACATACGCTGTTTGCTGCTTTCTCATTGAATTGTTTGTATGTGCTTTTCCAAGTGTAAGCACACTTCATAATTACAGCTTCGTGTTGTATGTGTTGTATGTTGACCACAATTAACCGGGCTCCAGGCCTCAGGCATAGCGACCGTGGCGTGGGTGTTGATTGGGGCACCTGCTGTGTCGCAGACGCTGGGTCCTGGAGTTTCAAGGCTCAGGGTGCCCTAGACCCCAACTTTAAGGCCTGCTTTCTGAAGGGACTTTCCACATCCACCCGTGGTTGCCTGTCACCCGTACATCCTGAGATGGAGAGACACACAGGGGCTGTCGGGCGGGTTTGTTTGGGATGAGTTTAGAGCATGGAGGAGATAACAAGGTAAGGGGGAGCAAGAGGCATTTGGGGTGAGGCATCTGGCTCTCGTGGGAGTCCTGCCAGCACTGGTTCTGGCTCGGGCCCAACCGGGGGCAGGGGAGCCCTGCAGAAGTGTGCTCACCTGGGGCCCGAGCCCCCGTGGGGATGCCAGGCCCTGCAGCCATGTGCCTGTTGGCCTGGGAGGAAAGGATTTCCAGCGGGAGGGTGGCCGTGGGCCGCGAGGAGGGCTGTGCTTGGGAGACTCGGGCTCACCGATGTGCAGGGTGGCTCCCGGGTTTCCGACCTCAGTGCCTGGGTAGAGGGCTGCTATCTCTGGGGACAGGAATCCAGAGGCGCAGGAGTGGGAATGTCCATCCTCGGGGGCTGTCCACCCTCAAGAGCTGCTCATGGAGGTGAGGGTGCGAGGTAATGTCTGCATAGGACGGTGGTGAGGGGCAGGGCAGACAGGATGAGAAAGGGCATGTGGAAGGAGAGGGCTCCTCACAGGAGCCTAGGGAGGAACGATCTAGAAAACACGGAAGAAATGAAACGAGGGAGAGTTGGAGGAGGCCGATCGTGCTGTGGGAGGCCCAGAGGAGGAGGCCCGGGAGTCCCCGTGGGCTCCTGGTGTCCCGCGATGTCAAGGACCTCCGTGCGTGCACATGTTCGAGGTTGGAGGCACTCAGCTCTCCAGGCACTGAGTGCGTCAAGTGAGGGTGTGGATGCTCACGGTGGGTGGGCCCCCCAGACTGTGCCCGGCTGGTTCCGCTGCCTTCACATGTCGGCTGTAAATCATACCATGACCAACGTTTTTGCTATAAATTCTTTTATTAGAAATTTTTATTTATTTTTTGTATTTTTAAAGATTTATTTACTTATTTTAGAGAGTGGAGAGAGGCAGAGTCCCAAGCAGATTCCTAAAAGGTTTCAATGTAGGGGTGCCTGGGCGGCTCCATCGGTGGAACATCCAACCTTTTTTTTTTTTTAAAGAATCTTTTTTTAAAGATTTATTTATTTATGAGAGAGGCAGAGACACAGGCAGAGGGAGAAGCAGGCTCCCTGCGGGGACGCCGATGGGGGACTCGCTCCCAGGATCCCGGGGTCACGCCCTGAGTCAAAGGCAGATGCTCCCCTACGGAGCCACTTGGGCGTCCCAGCATCCAAGTCGCGATCTCAGCTCAGGTCTCCGTCTCAGGGTCGTGAGTTCAAGCCCGGTGTGGCGCTCTCCTCTCTGGGTATGGAGCTTGCTTTAAAAAAAATAAAAGGTTTTAATGTATTCCTCACACACTCCCTGAGTACGTTTCCTGTGCTCTGAGCTACCTTCCAGCCATGTCACCACACCCAGCTCGGCCGTGCCCTGCCGCCCACTGGCGCCCTCTGTCCTGGCTTTAGGAGGCTGTGAGCCGTCTGGGTCTGGGGAGTGGGGCTGTCACAGGTGCTGGGTGGGGGTGGGGCTGGCTCGCTCCGCACTTGCATGCTCCCTGTGGCAGGCCTGGCCAGGGTCCCCGGAGCACACCCCCTCTCGGGGCCTGCAGGCCGCCCAGTCCTCCACCTCCCTTGTAGCACTGAGTTTGGAAGGATACAGGTGTGGATGTTCATGGTGTGTATGGGCGGTATCACCGTGTCCTCTGCACACCCGGTGCCCTGCACTAGGCCTCACGCACACGACCTGGTGAGGAACGGTTGTGGAATAACGGGAGGAACGGAGACCCGGTGGCCGCGGAGGCAAGCGCAGCCGGGGGTGAGGGAACGGCTGGGGTCGTGCGGGCAGCCGTGCTGGGCTCTGGGCTGCCTTTTCTGCTCTGACCCAGCGCTTCACAGGGCCGTGTTCCAGCTCCCGGCCCCGCAGGCCCCGGCTGCCTGTCTGCGTGTGTCCTGGTCTGTCTGTAGCACCTGCTGGGGTCAGATGTCCACCAGGCCTGACACTGACCTCATGTCCTCTGGCCGGAGCTGGGGGCGTCTGTAGCCCACTGTCTGGTGGGGGCCCGGTGTTTCTAGAGCAAGACACATGACGCAGGTTGGCTCTTTGAGACATTCGAGAGGTGAGGATCACGAGGTGGGTCTTTGTGCCTCATGCGTGTGTCCCTGACATCACGCGGCCTCTCAGCCCCCCTCCCTCAGGCAGGCTCCTGTCTGTCTCTGATAGAGTGGACTTCCTTCCGCAGGTGTCACACACCAGTGGTGCTCACTTGCTTCTGGGGCGCAGCTCCGGGACGACCGACGCACGGGGTTTTTCAGTGGAATGGAAGACCTCGCCAGGCCCCTGCCTTCCAGAGCCCTTTTCACACTGAGCGCGTCTCCTTCTCTTTCAGAGCCCAACGATGAAAGTGGCGCTAACGTGGATGCTTCCAAAATGTGGCGGGATGACCGGGAGCAGTTCTGCAGGGTCGCCAGGCAGCTGGCACAGAAGTCCCTGGGGCTCTGAGGCCCACCCTGGCGCACACGCAGACACGGCGCCCAGCCGTGGCCAGTGTTTCTCTGCTGAACACCTAGTGACAGTGACACTCTGTGCTGGTACCAAAAAAGGCAAGCTTGCAGAACCACAGCATCTGTTTTTTTCCCTACCTTTCCCGCTCCAAACAGGCTTCTCTTCTGAAATTATGATTCACGTAGGATGACAGCTGGATGCAGTTTTACCGTATTCCTGGCAAGGCGGTTCGGGTAGATGGTGAGAGCCGTCCCCGCCTCCTCTCCCTGCCGGAGCGGAGCGCCCGCGGTCAGCGGCTTCCCTTTGGTCGCGGTTGTGAGGGCGTGTGTGCGCCGCACTCCAGGGGGCTAGAACCAGTAATGCTCCTTCTGAAGAAGCGGCCGCGCAGCCAAAGCAGAGGGGGGCGGGACGGCTCTGCAGGGGCCCCGTTCCTGCGTGTCCAGGAGGGGGACGCAGCTTCGTTCCCGTGCTTTATAGTACTTCATACGTGTTCTCCTTATAATCTCGTTACGTCTTGTTTGTTTTGTTTGTTGTGTATCACAAACTATAGGAGTTTTCAGGAAATAAATGCTTTTTAAAAATATGGATTAATGAGAAATGGGATGCATGAGAAAGAGAGGTTTACTGCTGGGTATGAAGACTGACTTTCTTCCCGGTCACGTTCAGCCAAGATTTACAGTGATGTCCTAATTGACTCGCACGTCACTAGGGCAGGAACACGCGAGACTGGAAGTTGTCGTTTCTTCTGGATCCGTAGGAGTTTCTTTTCCATCCAGACCCTGGGAGCTCAGAGGTTCCGTACCCTGTGGTGGCAGCAGGAACAGTAACTACCGAGACAGAATTGTTCTTGCAGCTTTGGTGTCGGAAGGGAACGTACAGCCTTAATGAGAGCAGAGCGCAGAGGCGTGCCTTATCCCCGACCTTGGCACAGCGTGGCGTGGGGAGGGGGTCTCCAGACCCCAGGACCCCCGGGCGGAGGTGGGGCACTGAGTTGTGGTCTGTGACCTCGCTGCAGCCCCGAAGCCCGCCAGCGCCAGGGGATCCGCTATAAGCAATACCAGATCTGTTGCATGCAGAGTCAAATATTTGGCCTGTTCCAGACAGGCTAGGTTTAAATGGGAATTTCTATTTTTTGAAATAAGGGACCGTCTGTCTGTAAGACATTCAGTAGGCTACACTCGACGTCATCCCTTCCCTCCCTCGTACGCAGGGGTCCCGTCCTGCTGAAACCTGACCTTGTTTCTCAGTGTTGACAAATACTGGTGGAAGGGGCCCATCCACGCTGGGCTTCTGTGAGGAAACCAGATTCTTCTGGGGGGGGGGGGACCATTTCAGATTTGACATTCAGTACAAGAACCTGTATTTGGAAGGGCATCAGGAGACGAGAGGTTTTGCACCCGGATAGTATTTGTGGGCCTCTCCACCCGGAGGGAAGGGGAGGTTGGCGGGGCACGTGGTGAGGACAGACCGGTGGGCGCGGGTCAGCAGGGGCCCGGGCGGGGGCGGGGGCGGGGCCTTCCATGGAATCTGGAGAAGGAAGAGGAGTCTCTTTGCAAACAAAGTATTTTTATTCACTTGTATTTATTAAATGGAAACAAAGAAGCTCATGTTGTCCTCTCTCTGGTGGAGTTTAATTACTATGTTAAAAATAAAGATATATTTTCCCCCTAGTCTGCTGGTATTTTTCCTTGTTGAATTTCATGTAATCCCGTGACAATCCAAGGCCCTTCGTGCCCGGCCGCCCCAGAGGCCCCACAGCGGGGTGACCCGGGAGCCCTGGGAGCTCCCCTCCGCCCGCGCGCCCCCTCCCGCCCGAGTCCTGGGGCCCCAGGGGCCGCGGGTGCAGGCGCGCTGTGGCCAGCCTCTCCTTGGAGTGCGGCGCCCACCGGGCCGTAAACCTGGCGGGGGGAGCCGCCAGCGGGGCGTTGAGGCCACCCCGGCTCTGCAGACATCAGAACGCAGGCCACACGCCGACTCTGAAGTGGCCGCTGCTGTTGACCCGCCTCCGAATCGGGTTCCTGACGGCGAGGGCGAGGCTGGGGCCTGCAGGTGCCTTCCCGGGGCCGCCTCGGTGCGGGGCGAGGACTGTGGCCGCCCTCAGCTGGGACAGGGGACTCCCCGCGCCGCCCTCGGCACCGCCCCCGTGTCTCCCGCTCCGCTCCACTCAGGGACCCCGGGTACCCGCCGGGCATGTCCCTCCGCCTCCTCCGCTCCGACGGCCACACTACCCGTCCTCCCCTCGCCAGCCACCCCCCCCCCCCCCGCGGCACTTGCCAAGCTGATCCGGTGGCCGCCCTCCCCTGTCCCTCGGGCTCCTGCTTCTGCTATCGAGGGTGGGGCCCTGGAGCCCTCCCTGGTCACCTGCCGAGTCCCCACCACCTCCCCACGGGGCTTCCTCATCTGAACGAGGGGAGGCCTGGGCCCCGGGCTGGAGAGGCAGGCCCGGCGTGGGGACCCTGTCGCAGCAGGCAGGAGGCCGTGCACAGGGCAGGTGGCCGCGTTGCTGGTGGAGGTGGCCCTGCCAGCCCGAGGACACGTGCTGTCCTTTCCCCTGACTTTCCTCCGACCGAGCTAGCCTTGCTGGGGGGGGGGCAGCTGTACGTGAGAGGAGCGGCGTGGGAGGCAGGAAGAGCGCGGGATGCATAGCCGGCCCGAGTGGGCTCTCACGGCGCAGGCAGGTGGGGCTGGCCCTACTGGGTGCCCCCCGTGGGCGCTGCGGACGTGGGTGCCTGCAGAGCCCCGGGCCTTTCTGTGGTTCTAAGGTTCTCAACTTCTCGTCCCCGGGAGTCCGAGGGCGTCCTGGTGCTGTCCTCTCGAGGTGGCGGGAGGCAGAGCGTGTCCCTGGGAGCCGGGCCGGGCCTCGCCTCGGGGACCCGCTCAGAAGGGGGCTCAGCACTTGGGGCTGGGCAAGCGGGGGTGGCCGGGGCCTGGTGTGCAGAGGACGCGGCGGGCCGTGGGGGACCGCGCTGTGTCTCCGGGCTGCTGCGTGGTCGCCCTGCACCCGAGCTCCCTGCCCGGGGTGGGGGCTGCTTCTCCTCCTCCTCCCGCGCGGGGAGGCTTGGGGGGGCGGTGCTCCCGAGCTGTGGGACCAGCCTGCCCTCTCCAGGCCCGGAGCGGGACCAGCCGGCCACAGGGGGGCCGGGCCCTGTGGGCTGGGGGACAGGCCGGGCCCTCGGCCCCGCAGTGAGCCTGCGTGAGCGTGTGATAGTGTGGATGGCGGCGACACCCCGCGCGCCCGCCTGCGGGGAAGCAGCGGTGACGGCTTCCTTTCATGTGGTGTGTGCGTGTGCGCGCGTGTGCACGTGGGCTCGCCCTCCTGGCAGAGGACCTGACGTTGGAACCCGTTCAGGTGGAAGCAGGAGACCGAGGGATTGTCTTGTGCTAATGGCTCTTTGAAATCCCGGGTAATGCGCTAAATGAGCTGGAACCACATTAAACAGTCGCAGCTCCGGGGCAGAGCCGGCTGGGGCTCTCGGGGCTCTCGGGGCTCTCGGGGCTCTCCCGCCCCACCCGGTGGCAGCGCTCCCCCCGCCAGGGCCTGGGCGCCACCCCCGCGGGCACGCCCGCCCCCGTGAAGATCTCTGCCTGACGCGTGGGTGCAAGGGTGCTCGGGTGGGCGCCTGTCAGCACGCACGCCCACCCGCGCACACCCGTGCACCTGCACTCTGGCTCCTCCGGGGCGCGGGCCCTGTGGCGTCGGGGCCTGCTCGCGGGCTCCCTGCCCCCCGCCCTCCGCGGGAAGCACCGGCCGGCAGGTGGGGGGTCTGGCCTGGGCGGAGGCGCCTGCTGGGGCAGCTCCTGCCGTGGCGGCAGTGGGGACGCGTGTGGCCAGGACGAGGGCCCGAGACCTGGCCGTCGGAGGCCGCCTACAGAGGCCGGGGCCTGGCGGGGGGGCCGCGGCCGCCAAGGGCCTGGGAGCCGTGTTCGTGGCTGCACCTGC
This sequence comes from Canis aureus, assembly GCF_053574225.1. Lineage (NCBI taxonomy): Eukaryota > Metazoa > Chordata > Mammalia > Carnivora > Canidae > Canis > Canis aureus. The sequence continues at coordinate 42,625,132 of NC_135640.1, read as the reverse complement.
GGCGCTGCGCCCACCTGCCGCCTCCGGCTGCGTGACCCTGGATGCGCCCCCTTCGGAGGCTTCTGGCCGCAGTGGCCCAAACCAGCCCCGTTGGTGTGCGGCCAGTCGGCCCCCGTCTGTGTGTCACGGGGCGCCCGGCCCCCAGGCAGCCGGCGAGGCCTGCACACGCGACGGCCGTCACGCGGGCACGAGGCTGTGCTGCTGCCTCCCGTGGGCTGGGGCGGGCGCCGGCTCAGGGCCTGGGGCCCAGCGGGATGGGGGCTACAGGGTGGGGCCGTGGGCTGCTCAGGTCGGGAGCTTCCTGCCCCAGCAGGTGCACGCCCCGGCCACACGCTCACACACCGCACACCCACGCGTGCACGCTGAAGCACGTGCACTCGCCCGCACACCCGCACCCTCCCACGGTGGCACACCGCACGCCTGCAGACTGGCTCCCTCACCCCACACACCACACGCCCTGACACACGCGTACCCTTACCCCTGTCCACTCCCGCACAGCTGCACCCCTGCAGGCCTGGCTGCACAGTGGGGTGTGTGTGCTGTCGGGGCGCAGGCGCAGTAGGGGGATGCCGTCCCCACCGCCGGGAACACAGGGCCCTGGAGTGCGCCCTGCTCTTCGCGTCTGGCCTTGGGACTGGGAGGGCCCCCTTGATGTGGTTGATGCCGACGGGCATCCTGTGACGCTGCTGCCCCTCGGGGGCAGCACCCCGGTCACCCCGCCTGGCTGGGGTCTCCTCCAGTAGTTCTGCGCCCGCGCGGATGAGCGAGGACCCGGCTTCCTTTGGCCTTGGCGTCGGAGCCAGAGTCCTTGTTCTTTCTTCTCATAGGACAACCTGTTCCCTGAAAGGTTCATAGAATTCAGTTGCTAAGCTCCTGGGCCTGCTGCTCAATTTGGGGAAACTCTTTCTTTTAAAAAAAAAAAAACATTTAAAATATCTATGGCATTATATTTCTTATAGATGGCATGTATCTATAAGATACATTAAAATTTTTTTAAATTTTTGTTTTTATTACTACTTAAAACATTTTTTTATTTTGTATTTTTTAAGTAATCTCTGCACCCAGCATGGGGCTTGGACTCCTGAGACCCCAAGATTGAGAGCTGTTTGCTCTTCCCACTGAGCCAGTGGGGCATCCCAGTTTCTATTGTTTTTTTTTTTTTTTTTTTTTTTTTTTTTTTTTACGATTTTTTATTTATTTATTCATGACAGACACAGAGAAAGAGAGAGAAGCAGAGACACAGGCAGCGGGGGAAGCAGGCTCCCTGCAGGGAGCCCAACACAGGACTCGATCCTGGGTCCCCAGGATCACACCCTGGGCTAAAGGTGGCGCTAAACTGCTGGGCCACTGGGGCTGCCCTATTGTTTTTTATCAGATCTGACAATTTCCATCTTTTTTTTTTTTAATTTCCATCTTTTCATTAGTGTAATTATGGGGGGTTTTCGTTTAAAGATTTCATTTATTTCAGAGAGAGGCAGACCACAAGCAGGGGGGCAGAGGGAGAAGCAGTGTCCCTGCTGAACAGGGAGCTCAACACAAGACTTGATCCCCAAGATCGTGACCTGAGCCGAAGGCAGACACTGAGCCACCCAGGCGCCCCGTGTAATTATGTTTAATGTAATAATTGAGATGTTTGGATTTCGGTCTTCTGTTGTTATTGTTTTTCTTTGCTTTCTGTTCGTCCCCTCTAAGTGCTTGTGACTTTGCTCTGGCTTTCCTGCCTTCGTTTGGATTCTTGGAATAATTATTAGTATTCCATTTAGCTTAATTTGCTTTTTATTTGTTTTTATTTCAGTTTTATTTTCTTAAGTTAAATTTTTTTTAAAATTTTTTTATTTATTTATGATAGTCACAGAGAGAGAGAGAGAGAGAGAGAGGCAGAGACATAGGCAGAGGGAGAAGCAGGCTCCATGCACCGGGAGCCCGACGTGGGACTCGATCCCGGGTCTCCAGGATCGTGCCCCGGGCCAAAGGCAGGCGCCAAACCGCTGCGCCACCCAGGGATCCCCCTTAAGTTAAATTTTTAAATTAATCATAGGACAGATACATCAACAATTTCTTGGTGTTATAAACCATTTTACAATTTTGAAATAATTTTCTCATATACCAGTTAAACCCTCAACAACATCCCTGTGAGGTAGGCAGGGTTGGTGTTATTTTTCTATTGCTGAGAACTAGGTTCAGAGGTGAAGTAAGGTCACATAGCTGGTAAGTGATGGGAGCCAGGGCTAGAACCTAGACTTTTTGACATGCTGCTTCCCTGAGAACACTCAAGTAATGATATCCTATGCTATACGATGAACATCCTTCTCCTATCGTGATCGGACCTGTTTTTATAAGTTTGATACCACCTTTTCCCTAATATCCAAAAACACTCAAACTGTGATAAGACAGGTCTTTTCGGTCCCTGGACTATTTCTCTTCAATGTATCAAGCACCATCCTAACATGAAACTTTCCTGTGCTTTAAGTTTGAGGATCCTTGGCTGTAAGTTCTAAATTATGACATATGAAAATCTATTTTAGAAAACTCTGCTAAAGTATTCCTATACTGAATATGTCAAACTTACTTGAAAACAACAGGCCTATTTGTATTTTTGAAAGCTTTGCAATCTTTTCCCCTAAGACGTTTACATGTGTATAAGTGGAAAATGGTGAAAGGTGTTGAGCAACATTACCGGGAAACCTATGCATTGTACACCTAAATGCAGGTCACATTACACTGATTTGATTTTGTTGTTGGCCTTCTGGGGGATTTTCAGCTCTGATCCCATCTCATGTACGATATCCTCAGCAACAAGCTAGAAAAATGAATTATACCAATAGAAGGGTTCAAGCAGTAGAGATCGTAGCATATATGTATGGTAGAAAGGAAAAAAACACTTGCTCTTTAATGGCTTCTGCCTAGGTCCAGTGTAAATATAATTTTCAAGGCAGATTTTAAGCTATGGCATCTTCTCTGTTAAATTTAGACATGTGAAATATGGAGTTATCAACTTGCAATATAAGACAAACTGTAACTGATGCCAAACTACCGTTTGTTTTTTTTTTAAAGATTTTTCTTATTTATTTATTAATAGAGACACAGAGAGAGAGAGAGGCAGAGACACAGGCAGAGGGAGAAGCGGGCTCCATGCAGGGAGCCTGATGTGGGACTCGATCCCGGGTCTCCAGGATCACACCCCGGGCTGCAGTCGGCGCTAAACTGCTGCGCCACCCGGGCTGCCCCAAACTACCTGCTAAAAGCAGAGTAAACCTCAAACAGCATAAAAGGCAATGGATAAAGCCCAACTGCTCTAATATGGAGAGAAAGAAAGCAAAGCAAACCTTTAGGCATGTAAAGCAGGTTTTAAAAATAGGAAAATGACACTGAACTGTATTATCAGGGATTAGACTTTTTATTTATTTTTTTAATTTTTATTTATTTATGATAGTCACACAGAGAGAGAGAGAGGCAGAGACACAGGCAGAGGGAGAAGCAGGCTCCATGCACCCGGAGCCCGACATGAGATTCGATCCCGGGTCTCCAGGATCGCGCCCTGGGCTGAAGGCAGGCGCTAAACCACTGAGCCACCCAGGGATCCCCGGATTAGACTTTTTAAATTCGGGCTTTGGCCTTCTAAGAGTATTGGTGGAAACTCAGGCCCATGGGGAAGACGTGGTACAGAAAATGAATGGGATCTAGAAACTGGGTTGAGGAGGTGGGAGGTTAGGGAATACCAAGAAACACACTCAAAATAAATTTAGAATCCCTTTAAATCCATCTTTTCCAAAAATATTTCCTAAATTTAGAGATTTGGTCAAAAAAGTTGGTGAAAACGAAAATTGTGACTTTTTTTTACCTTACAAAAGAAAGTATTTGAATGTAAATTAGAAATCATGCTGTTAAAGATTAGCCCACTGATCAGGCTGTAGAGGCTGATACATGCAGAAAACTGCTTCCAAATATAAAACTGTTAAAGAATTCAACGTTAATCAAAATATTAGGAAACAAATGCTTTTTTACTTGAAGCCTAATGAAAAAGCATTGGTATACTCACTTAAGATATCTGACAGTTTCAAAAAAAGAAATCTAACAGTTTAAGCTAATGTGAAAATCACTGCAGCTACTTTTACATTTTCTAGGATAACACCTGAGACGATAGAGTATTCCAGTTCAGTATAACGGGCTCCAAACCAACTACACATTTGAAACGCGTCTTGATGGTATTCCTTTTTTTTTTTTTTTTTTTTTGATGGTATTCCTTACATAGTATCATTATCATCATCACCTTCGTGTTTTCTCTTCAGTGGGTTTGAGTCACTGGCCATTTTCTGTGATGAAACCATGTTGGAGGTAATGAGAATATTTTGGGGCCCAATTACTGAAGGGTTAATCAGAATATTTTGAACTGCAGTAGTTGCAGGAACTGATTTGACGGGTGTCGACTGAGAATGTGGAATCTGCACCGTAAGTCTTTGGCTCGTCACTGACACTGGAGGTGCAGCTTTGGGACAGGTGCTGTCCGTGGGGTTGCTACAGCGGAACCGGCCTCCCTTGGTTAGGTCCCTTCACTTAAGGACTTGGGCCTAGTGTTGGAGCTGATGAGCAGCCTCTGTCAGGTGCAGTCTGGGTCCTGCAAATGGCTTAATCAGGGGTAAAGGGGTTTGATTTTTCTGCCTTGCAATAGCTAGTAAAAATAACCTCTTGGGGGAGGAGAAGTCAAAGATGGATCAACGCGACGCGTAAGGCTGGCGATCGATCAACGCCAGCCTTACGTCATCGGCATCCACATTAGGTTTCTTAGCAGGACTCCAATAAATTTTTGCATCATCTGGAATGGTAGTCACATATCGAAGGCAAATTCCAACTTTTGATTCATAACCGCTGGTTCGTACTCTGTAACTCCCATATCCTTCAAGGTTTGTGCCATTACCGGCATCTCTCGGAGCGTTGGGAGGCGCCACCTTGCCCGACTGCATGTTATCCTGCCACTAATCTGCTTTTTAAATATAATTTATCTGCACGAGCAGTAAATACATTGCATTTGATCGTGGGACATATTCATCCCTCAGCGTTTGCCCCGGGGCTTGCAGTATCCCCGCCTCACCCTCCGATCTCCTTAGGGTCACCAGAGCCACACGGGACCCGGTGGGCCCTGGGAGCTGTCACCCAAGGCACAGCTGCCCCGCCAGGCCGCCCCGACGCCACAACGGCCTTTGCCATCAGCAGTCCTGCTGAGGGATCGGGGGGAGCAGAAGAGCGTCAGCCCCCCTGGGAGCCGCGATTCCTCTTTCCCTCCCCGCGTGGGGGTGAGACGGGCGGATGGGCTTCGCCGTGGCCTTGCTCCCCAAGGCCACCCCCTGGGCCCGGGCTGCCCTCCTCAGACCTTGCCGCCCGGAGGCCAGGCCGTGGCGGTCCTGTCGCCTCCTGTGTCCCCCCGCTGGCCTCTGCCTGTGTAGGCCGAGGCGTTGGCCACATCCCGGCCTTTCAGCCCGTAGCTCTTGGGTGGTTTTCCCCGCACGGGTGTCTTCGTCTGCCCGGTCGCCTGGCCTGTTGCACGGCCCTGTAGCTGCCCTGGTCCTTCCGGACCCACGGCCTCCTGCCCGCCCGCTGTCCCGCGCCACGCGTGCGCTTCCCTCCCCTTGACGGCGGTGGCTGCTGCTCCAACTGGGCCGTCCCAAGCTCTGCCACTTGTCCAGTGCTCGCCCTGGCACGTGCTCTGCCGTGGACACCATCCCCGGGCAGGGCCCCGCGGCCCCCACGGCCTCACGTTCCCATCCCTGCGGCTCACGGTGGGACACCAGTCCTGTGCCCGCCCAGAGACACGGGCCTGGTACCTGTGCTGTGCTGGCCCAGGCCCAGCTGCCGTGCCAGCCGCGGTGGGCCGCCTGGGGCCCCGGGAGGAGAGGCCGCCCCAGGTCTGCGTGTCCAGGTTTACCCAGCGGGCCGTGGGCTGCGCACGCTGTCACGCCGATGCGTGGGAGGACCCCTGCGCGGCCGCCCCTCGGCACGCTGCAGCAGCGACGCACCAGCTCCCTCCAGCTGGCCAGCCCGCCGCGCCAGGCCCCGTCCCCGTCCCCGGCCCGCTAGCCAAGCCGTGCTAGGCGCTCGCATTTTCATGTACCCTCGAGAGAATGATTAAAAAGTAATTAACCTACCTTTAGCCTGATTGTCCTAATAAATTAGCCACATGAATCATCTGCCGTGTGCCAGCCTGCACATGCTCGACGTCCAGGGGAGCGTCCCCATGGGAAGACGGCGCCCACCGCCAGGGGAGGGGCCTGGCTGCCTCAGTCGGCAGGGAGTGCAACCCCTCACACATCTGCTGCTGTCTCCCCAGACCGGGGGCATCAGGGGTCAGCAGGTAGCAGGGGGCATCAGCGATCAGGGGCATCGGATCAGGGAGTATTGGGCCAGGGGGTATCAGGGGGCATCAGCGATCAGGGGCATCGGATCAGAGGGTATCAAGGGTCAGGGGGTGTCAGGGATCAGGGGCATCAGGGTTCAGGGGGCATCCGGGGTCAGGGGGCACCAGGGGTCCAGGGCCACCAGGGGTCAGGGGGCATCGGGGGTTGGGTGCATCAGGGGTCCAGGGGCATCAGGGTTCAGGGGGCATCAGGGATCCAAGGGCATCAGGGGTCAGGGGGCATCAGGGGTCAGGGGGCATCAGGGTCCGGGTCGTGCCATCACAGCCCAGGCTCCCTCGGGGGCCGAGACCCCCTCCTGCCCCGGGCCCCCACACGGCCCCCTGCCCAGCCCACGGCCGGGGGGTCTGCCCTGGGGGTAGGGTGATCCTCTGGTGCCAGGCCCAGGGTCTCAGGGTTGGTCTTGGTGGCCACCGTGCTGCTGTCGACGCCTCCAGACTGCCTGCAGCATTGCGGGTCCTGGGGGGGAACGTGCGTCGGGTCCTCGGCTGGGCCCGGGGTGGTGCAGGGGCCCCCAGGCCACGGGGGCTGCGCCTCACAGGGCCACGCAGACCGCAGCTGAGCCCCCTCCACGTGGCCTCCCAGAGGTGGCAGCAGCTCCGAGCACGTGCACAGGGTGGCCATGTCCGGCCACGCACGAAACCAGAGGCCCTGCTGATTGAGTAAAAGTTTCCGTCCCCGCCCTGACACACGTGCGTAAGGCTCGGTGTCCCCACGCCTGACGCAACGTGAAAACACACGTGGTTTCACCGTGGCCACGCGGGTCTGGGCTTCTGTGCACAGGCTGGCGATGTTGGACGTGGCACTCAGCGCACACCCACGCCATTTACACGTTGGACATTCGTCCCATACATTTTATGTTTTTCACTCGTGTCTTTTTTTAATTCACCTGTATTTCAACAAAATCCCTACTTACGTTATTCACAGTTGTCATTAAATTAGTATCTATTAACAGTGCTGGTCTAAAATAGCTTTAAAAACTGTAATTATGTTCAAAGTGTTCAAAATGTGAATGCGGGGCAGCCCGGGGGGCCCAGGGTGTGACCCCGGGGTCCTGGGATCGAGTCCCACGTCGGGCTCCCTGCATGGAGCCTGCTTCTCCCTCTGCCTGGGTATCTGCCTCTCTCTCCTCTCTGTGTCTTTCATGAATAAACAAATTAAAAAAAAATCTTTAAAAAAATGCAAACTATAATTCGTAAAACGAATTATAATGACTATAAAAGGTCAATAAAAATGATTAAAGTTAAACTTTCGAAACTTGGATTCTTACAGGTGCGACCTGAATGTTCCGCGTGCAATGTCCCCGCTGCGGCGCACGCCGGTCTGGACCAACACCCGCAGGGCATTCCGGGGTGTGAAGTGCCCCCTGGACGACCCGAGGTCCGCTGTGGCTCCCGAGCAGCCCCCGAGGCCCCGGACACCACGGACATGGGCCGGTGGCCGCAGGACCCGGAGGGCGCCGTGCAGGGCCGCGCCCGGCGGGAGCAGGTGCCAGGACGGCCGTCCCTGCTCCTCCGTGAGCGTGCTGTCCGCGCTGGGACCTGGGGCGACGTGTGGCCCAGGCCGAGGCCTCAGCCCTGCCCCTGGGGGTCACTTCGCTCACAGCCTGTGGCTGGAGGCGGCCGCCTGATGCTCGGCACCCAGGAGGGGCCCGCGGGCCTCCAAGAGTGGTGCCCACGCCTCACCCCACGCGCGGCTTAGCCGGGCTGGCCTCTCGAGCCCTCCTGAGCCCTCCTCCCTCGCCGGCGCTGGGGGCACAGCGGGAACTGGGGTGTCTCCAGGCGGAGCCACCAGCCGAGGTCCTGCTCAGCTGCAGTTTCTTTAAGCTCCTAGTGTCCTTTCGGCCTCGGCAGCTGCACGTCCCTGGTCGGCCCTTCGACGGCCCCGGTCCCCTTCTGCGTCAGGCCGATGGGCGCGTGGGACAGCGTCCGCTCCGGGAGTGCGGGGTCCCCGTGGCTGGGAGCGCGGCGCCCTACATCCCCGGTGTGTCCGTGGGGGCCGCCAGGAAGGCGGAGGCGACCCCCGCCCCGGTTCCCCGCCCGGCAAGCCTGCTGCGTGCAGCGCGGCCTCGGGGAGCGTCGGCGGCTCTGCTCCTGCCCTTCGCCATCCCGCCGCGGGCGCGGCTCTCGTGAGCCCATCGCCCATGGAGGCGCGATCCTCAGGGAGTGTTTGCCTTCGCCCCTGCCAGCTGCAGGGCGCCACCGGCCCCTTCCCCTCAGGCGCCCTGCGGTGCCCGTGCTGGCGGCTGTGGCTTTGGACGTGCTCACTGCTCCCCGCGTGGGTTCCCCCTGTGCTCATGGCTCTGATCGCCCAGAGGGGGTGGCCCTTTGGGGGCCCTGGCCTCAGGGGCATAGGGTTAGGAGACCCCGCCGTGGGGGCCGTGGAGCCTGCCTGCTGTCTGGTGAGCCCGGTGGGGGGCATGGACACGGCGCGGAGGGGACCGGGCTCCTCTCTGCCCCCAGCCAGCCTGGCCCCGGGGCGCCTCCCGCAGCTGCCGCCCTCACTGGCCTCCTTCCAGGCGGGAGCCTGCGACCCACACGCGCCCACACGCTCTGACCACCCCCCCCACGCGCCCCTACATTGTGCCCCTCATCTGGATCACGGCCACAGCCTCTGATTACAAAACAAGTGAAAAAAGTTTTTTTTTGAAAAAAGTTTTAAAATTCTTAATGCAAAATCCATTTCTGATCGTTTCGGAAAATCAGTTGGAAAAACGAGGAAAGGTGAAGGTCAGCGACGCGGAGCCACTGCCTGGGCCCGCCTCACCCCTGCCCTCGCCGCTCGCTGGGCCGCCCGTGTCCTGGACCGTCCCCCGCCGCGGAGCCACCACCGTGGGCTCCTCAGCCCTCCACCCGGGGTCCGGGCTGCTCCTCGGCGGCGGGACCGCTGCTGCAGGCGGTGGGGAGGCCACGTCCACGTGCCGTCGTGGGCCTTGCTGGTCTGCTGAGTGGGCGCTGGAGGCCCTGCAGGGATGCATCGGGGGCCGTGGGCCTCGCCTGGCGCTCAGGACCCCCTGCTCCTCCGGCGTGCCTGGGTGCTCCAGCCCTGGGTCTTCCAGAACTTTCCTGCACTCCGGGACTCTCCTTCGTCACCCAATCTTGCTCATAAACTCAAATTTTAAAAATTAAAAAAGTAATTTGGACTTTGGTGCGTCCAAGGGGCTCAGCCAGTTGAGCGTCGGACTCTTGGTTTCAGCTCAGGTCATGATCTCAGGGTCGTGGGATCGAGTCCCGTGTGGGGCTCTGTGCGCTGCAGGGGGTCAGCTTGGGCTTCCCTCTCCCTCTGCCCCCCCCCAAATGAATAAGTGAATCTTTTAAAAAATTTTTTGATTAGGGAATCTCAAGGTCAAAACGATATGTTTAGTTCATTGCAAAATACTAAAAATATCCTCCCACGGGCCTCACCCTGCTCGGGACCGAGAGCACCCCAGGCCCTTGGCTGCGCCCCTGCCGGCCTGCCTCCTCGGCTCCCGCACCCCTGGGCCTTTCCTCAGGTGTCGGCAGCTCTCTCCGACCTCCCCGCTTCTAGATCAGGCCGTCCCCAGCAGCGCCAGGCCCCATTCGTCGTTTCCTGTCCGACTCTTCCAGCCCCCAGACGGGCGCGCGGCTCAGACCCGGTGCTCCCTGCGTGCTGATGGCCTGAGCGGTGCCCTCAGGTGCAGCGCATCGGGTCCCCATGTTCCCACCGGCTGCTGCGGGGCGGGGTCCAGGGCACCTGTAGGGGCGGGCGGGGGCTGGGTCCCAGCAACGCCGTCCCACTGCCCGCTGCCCGCCAGCACTTCGGCCTCACGTCTTTCCAGACGTGTCTTCTGTTCCCACCCGCGTTCTGCTTTACCTTTTCCCTCTTCAGGTGTGGTTTAAACTTGGCGTTGAACCCATTGCTCAGGTCCTTCATTCTGTAGCCGAGCAAGCGCGGGGGGCAGGGTGGCGGCTCTGGACGCTGTGCCAGCCCAGGCCGATGCTCGTGGGCGCGCCGTCCACAGGAGGCACTTGGCAGGTGCAATTCAGCTAGGGGTCCCGAGCTATGAGGTGACCCGGCTTATCCCGGCGGGTCTGATGGCTCACGGGGTCCTCAGAGGAGGCGGCAGAGGGTCCACGTTGGAGAAGGACGTATGACGATGGAGCCCTGGGCTGCGAGTGGATTTCCCCTGGGGCTGCCTTGGCTTTAGCCCCACAAGAAGCCCAGGGCGTCCCTCTTAGGCCCGGTGAATCCCCCGCAGGCCCGGTGCATCCCGAGGGCCCGGTGTATTCCGTGCAGACCTGGTGTGTCCCCCGCAGGCCCAGTGCGTCCCATGCAGGCCCGGTGCATCCCCCACAGGCCCGGTGCATCTCCCGTGGGCCTGGTGCGTCCCCCCGTGGGCCCGGTGTGTCCCCCCGCAGGCCCGGTGCGTCCCCCTGAGGGCCCAGATCGTGCACTGGGTCGTGGGAGCCCCCTGGCAGCAGGTTCGTGCTTCTGTAGGAAACTAAGGGGACGCTGCGTGTGCAGGTCGTGTGGTTCCTGAGCGGCGGTCCCCCCCGCCCCCCGCTGTGGTTTCTGGTTTCTGCCGAGACTCGGAGCTTCAGACTCTGACGTCTGCTGACTGTTCCCACCGCGGAGGCTTTGACGGCCCGTCTCCACTTTCTGTGGATTTGGCCGGTCTCTGCTCGTGCGGCCGTGTGAACGCGTGTGCCCGTCCCTGGTTTGCGGGGCACCGTATTGGGCTGTGCTGTGACAGCACGCTGAGGCCCGGGACGCTACCTCCGCAGGTAGCGTGACTCACCCTGCAGGCGCCTGCAGACAGTGGCCACGGGGCGCTGGCCTCCAGGCCGAGGGCGCAGTGCAGGGGCGCTCCCCGGGGGCCCCTGGGGGGGCTGCCTCCCGTGCTCCGAGCTGGGGGCTCCCAGCCGCCTCCCCAGGGCAGGCCGACGCCCCCGGAGCAAAGCAGCTCCGAACGCTGGCCCCTGTCTCGGCCTTTGGGCCTCGCTGGGGCCTCGGCCCCGTGATGCCCTGTGCCTGTGGCCCTTGGCGCCGTCGGGGAGGCCCAAGCCCGGTCCCTCTTCAGTGTGAGGAGGGAGGCTGCGGGCGAAGGTGGAGGCAGGGGCAGAGGCGCTGGTCCCCGGGGCAGAGCGCACTGGGCCCGCATCACTCACGCTGCTGCGGCCACGGGCTTCCGCCCTGCACCGAGGCCACCCGGGAAGCACGCCCGCTGGTGCAGGAGCTGCGTGACCGGGGGAGGGCGCCGGCCGGGCGGCCCCCGCGCCCTCATTCTCACGTCCATCACGGTCGCAGAGCGGCCAAGGGGCTGGCTGGGACCTGGACCCAGGGGACGTGGGCCGGGTCTGGGTCCTCCGTGTGCAAGAGCGTGAGTGCGAGCCACAGCAGCCCTGGGTTACTGCTCGGGTGGGCAGCGCGTCCGCAGAGGCGCCCAGAGCGGGACCGTGGCGAGGGCCCGAGCGCCCGGGGCTTGACGGTAGGCGACACTGTGCGGTGTCTCGTAAGCGTGCCCGCCCCCTTCACACACGCCCCGATGACCAGCCTGGGAGCAGCCCGCCGGCCGGGGACGCTGGGACAGGCCCGGGCCTCCGAGCCCTGCTGAGGTGACGTGTGAGCCCCCAGGGCTCCTCTTTCATCCTGCTGGGGAGACGCGAGTCCAGACGAGTCGTGAGCCGCCTCATTAGCGATGGCACACGGCGATGTCGCTCCCGGTGCTTCACCCTCGAAACCAGAGTCACACTCGGAACGTGTCCAGCTTCTCCCGTTCAGCCACCTGGAGATGCAATCACCCCGTCTGCCTAGATCCTATCTGCCCGCTCGCAGCCCCTGGCCTGCCCCCAGCTTTCACCCCCCGCGGCGGCCTGACTCACGGCCGCAGAATCCGGGGGGGCTGTCGGCCCTACTGCATAGACGGCCGCACACACGTGTGCGCATCACGTACACACGCACGCACACGCATGCACGCACCGCCTGTGGGGCACACTCGTGCATACCATGTACACACAGGGGTGTGGGCACGTGCTCCATGCATATACACGCAGGCACATACAAACCCCCATGCATTCAGATGCATGTACACACGTGTGCGTGCACACATAGGTGCACACTCATGCACACTTCCCGCATGGGCACACGGCCCCACGCACACACACATACATGCACACACATGCACGTCATGTACACACGTGTGCGCACACAAACACACAGAGCTGTGAGCAGTGGCTTCCCCAGGTGAGGGGGGCCTGGCCTTCGCCTGCACGTTCTTCCTTCGGTGCTCATCGTAGCGGGCCCCCAGGTGTTCTGGTGAATTCCATGGGAACGCTGCCTGCCAGGCTCGGCTCCCTTGGGGACATTCTCTGCCCCGTGCATCCAGCCGTGTCCCCAGGGCTGGAGAGAATGGCGCCAACGTGGGCAGGCGGACCCCAGGGGCTGTGGCTCGGTCATGGCCGTCACCCTCGGTGCCCTCGCCCCAGCCGCCCGCTCCGTGGATGCGATCCGGCTGGCATATGATCCTCCCTCGCGTGACTCCTCCCCACCATGGTGGAGTGAGGAGCTCACTGCGCTGCAGGGGAAGCTGCTTGGGTCTCGGGGCGAGGAGCCAGCAGGGCTGCATTGCCCCACGGTCGGGTTGTCTGCGCACACGCTCCTGCCTCGGACAGTGTGGAGCATGGAGAGAACCCACTCGGGCGCAGCTGGGAGGCACCGTGGGCACAGTCGTGTCACGCGGTTTGACCCTCGGAACCACACAGGCTCCTGGTGAGGCTGGGGGAAGCCTCGCGCCCCGGCCCTCTGATGCTCAGGCTGCTGCCCCAGGCTGGGGTCCGGGTCCCGGGGAGGCGAGGCGTGGGGAGCTGAGGGGGAGCCCCAGATCCAAGGCAGGTGGGCTGTCAGCGGGGCATCGCTGGGGCAGGGACGCTCGGGCATCCACCCACTTGTTCTGCGCAGCCTGGTGATGCAGGGGGAGTAGGCTGAGATCATGGCATGAGGTTAAGAAAGATTTGAGGGATCCCTGGGTGGCACAGCAGTTTAGTGCCTGCCTTTGGCCCAGGGCGCGATCCTGGAGATCCGGGATCGAATCCCACGTCAGGCTTCCAGTGCATGGAGCCTGCTTCTCCCTCTGCCTGTGTCTCTGCCTCTCTCTCTCTCTCTGTGACTATCATAAATAAATAAAAAAAATTAAAAAAAAAAAAAAGAAAGATTTGACACAGCGCTTCAAACCCCTTGGACAGGGGCTGGGCAGCCTGCGCCACCGCCAGCCGGGCTGCAAACCTGCCACCAGGCCTAAGGACTGTTTACTCGTCGGCCAGGGGGCCCTGGGCGCCGGGAAGGTGGTAAAGCACAGACACTGTGGCGTGGCAGGTGGCGGTGTTTCACGGGGGGCTCGTCGCAGGCACCGGGGGAGGGGGCAGTGGTGCAGGCTGTCCCGGCCAGGTGGGAGCTCCCGGGACCCGCCTGGGAGGCGTCGGGGTCGCCTGGGTCAGCAGTGGGTGCCCTGTGCCTGGCCGCCCCGGCCCCCAAACCTGGCTGACGTGGGAACGTGAGCGCCGGCCACAGCCCCCCTTTCCTGCTCCTGGCCTTCCTCGTTCAGCGGCCGCGGGCAGTGCTCTGGACGGAGGCTTGGGGTGACGGGTCCCAGGGGGTGAGGGCACCCGCAACGCGCTGCAGTTCTGGAAAGGATCCCCCTGCACCCAGAGGCAGGAGCACACGCGTGCCCCCAGCCTCAGTCACCTCGGCGGCTCGGGGGCTCAGGGCACCGGTGTCACAGCAGCGCCCCAGCACCCTGCAGCAGGAGGCTCGGGCAGGGTGGCCTGCTGACCACGGGCGGCCACTCTCTGGCCAGTGGCCTGAACAGCTCTGCTCCCCGGGGGACTCGTGATGTCGCTAATAAGGGTGTGGGTGGGCGCTGGGATGGAATCACGCTGTGGCGCCAGCTAGTTTGTTTTTGAGACAAAATTTCTATAAAACTAACCATTTTAATGTGGTCAGCTCAGCGGCATTTAGTACATTCACACTGCTGTGCAGCCGCGGCCTGTGAGTTCCGGAACATTCCATCACCCAGGAGAAGCCCCGAGCCCACCAGCGGTCACCCCGTCCCCTGAGGGGACGCCCTCTCCTGCCCTGGCTTCACCCGTTCTGGATGCTTCCTGAGACGAAGTCCTGCACTGTCTGCTCCTGGTCTGACCCCCCTCCCCCAGGCGTGGGCGTGGGCCCATCCAGACAACGAACCACCTCGGGGGAAATGCAGGTGTAGCCTGGCCTCCGGGCAGGGCCTGGGAGTTTGGGAAATGGTTCTTGACCTTCTGTGACGTTGTCCTAGGGCTCCCTGACCTCTGGGGCGTGGGGCCCCGCCCACGGCTCCGGGTGCCTGTGGGTCTGGGGGACTCCGACTTCTCTGTTGAAGGGTCTCCACCCCCGCTGCTGAGACCCTCCTCCCCCTCCCCTTCCCCGGCCTTCCCCAGCAGCAGAGCGCCTCCCAGGGTCGGGGTGGCGCCTGAGAGTCTAGCTTGCCAATGAGCTCCCAGGTGATGCCGGGCACCGGGAGCACCACCTGCCCTGGAGGGCACCATGGGCGGGGGCGGGGGTGGTTCATGGCCTGGGCCCTGGCTGTCCGATGCCTCTACCCCGTGGGGAGCAGGCTGGTCTAGCGTGGGAGAAGGACGCTGAGACCCCGAGGCGAGCAGGGGACAAGGGGGCTGGTGCCCCAAAGACGTGCTCCACATCACATGTTTACCCCAGAGAGGCCCTTGTTCCTGCCATCCGTCTCTGCCACAAAAACAATGCCATGGGGAATCCTGGGTGGCGCAGCGGGTTTAGCGCCTGCCTTTGGCCCAGGGCGCGATCCTGGAGACCCGGGATCGAATCCCACGTCGGGCTCCCGGTGCATGGAGCCTGCTTCTTCCTCTGCCTATGTCTCTGCCTCTCTCTCTCTCTCTCTCTCTCTCTCTCTGTGACTATCATAAATAATAAAAAAAAAAAAAAACAATGCCATGAGCATCAGGCTTTAAGTTCTCAATCACTTCTTTTGGGGTTTCCTTAAATTAGTATTAGCAGGAAAGTGGATAAATTGTACAAACGTTGATTCACAATTTTCGGTAAAATATGTAAGGACACAATAGGCTTTTTTTTGTTGTTGTTGTTTCTTTTTTAGAAATGCATCTCTTGCTGAGTTGGGGGTTTGGATTTTCCCGTGGTTGGTGTGTCATTTATTGATGACGATGTTACAGTCACACTGACCATGTCCCTCACAGCCTGGCTGTTGGCTGGCGCGTGCTGCTCCACCACCTGGCCTCTCCGGCAGCACAGCCTGGGCTGTGGTACTGGCCACCAGGTTCTGGGAGGGGAACACTGTCCTCGTCCTCAGAGGTGCATCCCTGGTCCCTCAGGGGTACAATGTGATGCCTCCAACCTTCTCCTCCTGGAAGTTCTGGAGGCTGCGGGGAGATGCGAGGCAGAGCATGAAGTGGGCAGGAGGGACAGAGAGGACGCAAGAGGCCTTTGGCTAAGTGCCGCTTCATGCATGAATCTCTCTGCCCTGACATCCCTGGAGGGACAGTTGCCAGTGGGTGGGTGACGGGCTGGGCACAGAGTCCCCCACGGCCACTTGGAGTCCTTCCCGGCATTGTCCTCACTCAACCAGGACTGTCCCTGGAGCCATACATCCTCAGAACTGCCGTGTGCTGCCTTCCCAGCTCCGTGTGGCCCTGGCATCCCCTCGTCACTCCACACTCTCAGCGTGCAGCCAGGGATATGTCTGTCCCTGAAGCCCTGGGGGACTTGAGGACCGTTGCTCCAAGGCTGGGTCTCTAGTCCAGGTGTGGGGTCCCCATTCCCTCTGCTGCTCCCTTGCTGAGGTCGCTGCTGGCTTCTCTGCAGGACTGCGGGTGGCCTGGGCCTGTCCAGCGCCCCTACCCAGTCCCCTGCACCCTGCTAGCTGCTGCGCACTGGCCGTGGACCCAGGCCAATCAGGGGAGTCAGGCCCAGCATCCCAGCCCTAGGACAGGGGACAGCTGGGCTGCAGGATGGGTCTTCCATGCTTCATGTGGGCGGGGGGTGTGTGTGTGACCCCAGCCAGCCCTGGGGAAGGGGCCCTGGGTGGCTGCACTCTGTGGTCTCTGCCCGAGTGCCAGCCACTCTGCTCACTTGGTGCCGTCAGGCTCAAGGCTGCACTTTTAAGCTTAAAATGGACTGTTCTGAGTAGACGATGCATGTGTGTGGCTTGAGGCCACACGGAGTGATTCCGTGTTCCCCTGCCTGTCTGCCGGCTGCCCGCTTTGTGCACACTCACCACGTGCGCTGGGATGTGCAACTGGCCCTCTCCATCTTGGTGACCTGCCTGGGCTCCTGTGCCGTGGAACACTCACAGAAGCGCCTCCCTCCTCTCTGTGGCTGTCGTGTGGCTGTCACATGGGCGTCCAGCCTTTCTCAAGGCCCTCCTTGACCGGCTGTCTCCTGGTTTCCGTCTCCCGTGCTTACACACAAAACCGTCCTCACAGCCTTGCTCAGGTGGCTTTGTGTGGAGGTGGGAGTAAATATGTGCAAATGTCCTGAACAGGATTTACTGGCTTGGAAGGGATCATTGTTCTGAAGGCTGGACTAACCACTGGAGCCCCGTGCTCACCGGGTAAGCTTTGCCCCACAGCGTGGATGGCAGCATGGCCCCAGCCCCACTGGCCCCACTGGCAGTGGTGAGCTCTTAAGGCCTCCTCTGCACTTTCCAGTCAATGGTGGCTTTTTTGGTGAGCTTGTCATGATGAGACACTCCTGGACGTTCTTCCCCACCTAGAGCTTCAGTCTCCTCTCTCCACCCAGACACCCTTTCTCATCCTCCAAGGCCGGCCTCACACACCTTCTCTTCCAGAAAGCCTCCCCAGTGTGCTCTGCAGTCGCTGCTCCACTGTTGTGTGCAGAGTCCCCCATTCCAGGGGGCTGTCCGGCAGAATGTGGGGGCACCTGTGCTGGGCTGCGGTCATTTACTTCCCACACCCTTCTAGAAACATCTTCCTTTATTGTTCAAAATGCTTTATCTGCAGTATGACACCTTTTAAACTTATTTCCCCCAGATCACTCTTGACAGTGTGGTTTTGGCCACAGTGAGAAAAATTCAGAGGCCATGTGGTGGCAGTGTGCTGTTTGCAGTCTGGCTGAGCCATGCTGTGCAGGGGAGGGTCCCCTCTTGCTCGCCTCCCACACACCTGCAGCTCTGCCTGCTTGGCCTTCAGAGGCCATCTGTGCCGTGCAGCCTCTGCCCAAATGTCCCAGATCCTCCTCGCGGGCCCCCACCTCTGCTCCCAAGTCTCAGGTCCTGCCCCAACCCCTGCTCAACCCCTTCCCTGGCCCAGCAGGATGAGGCCCTGCAGACTCCTGCTCTCCCCTCCTCCCCCTTTGCCCCTCCCCCTTGTCCTGACCCTCCCCCTCCCCCTTGTCCTGACCCTCCCACTCTTCCCCCCTCCATCCCATCTCACCTCTCCTCCTTTCCCCTATCCTCCCCATCACCTATCCTCCCCATCACCTGTCCTTCCCCTCACCTCTCCTCTCTCCCTGCTCCCTCCACCCCCTATATTCCTCCCCCTCCCACCATCTACCTCCCCTCCCCTCCCCTTCCCTCCCTCACCACCTGTCCCTCCCCCTGCCCTCTCCTCCTTCTGCCCCTCCCCCCTCCCCATCCTTCCAGCTGTTTCCTAGGAACTCCAGGCTTGTTCCCTTGTTTTCACTGCCTCCCCTGTCAACTCACTTCTGCGGGCATCTTGCTCTAATCCAGCCCACCCATCACTCTCTGCTGCCTGTGTGCAGCCTTCCCCTCCCCTTCCCTCTGGACACTGGTTTCCATCATCCACCTCCACAAGTGGTGCAGCCCAGAAAAGGCTAGTGGGGCGAAGGAGTGACATATGGGGGGTGTGGGTTCCCCTAAGCGCACGTGTGCAGGCCTTCCCCTGGATGCAGTGCCCCCGACCTTGCCAGCACCTTCCCCTGGGCTGCCACCCCGGGGCCATCAGTGGTGCAGCCCCCTGCACGTTGTCCCTCATGCCCACTCCTCGTGTGGACTCCTTGTAAGTGATGAGATGAGGGGTCTGCTCTCCACGGGGGCCGGGGTCTCTAAGAGGGGTGGATGTGTTCAGGACCTCACTGTGGCTCCAGAGGACAGAGTTGGACGTTGGCGCCCCAGGACCCAGGGATGTGGCAACAGGGGTGACCCACAGCCCCAAGGTGAGGCTTTCCTGGAGGGCCCTGCAGGCTCAGGGATGACACACACAGCCAGGAACGAGGCCCTGCTCCCATGGAGAAGTCCCTGGTTCTTTCTGCCTCTGCAGCCCAGGCTGGACCTTGTGACCTCGGAGGTCAGCCCGTAGAAGCACCCACAGCCCTTGGTGGTCACCTACTGCAGGCTGAGTGTGTCCTCCAAAAGATACGCTGGAGTCCTGACACCCGGTCCCTGCCAACGTGACCTTAGTCGGAGACCAGGTCATCACAGACATATGGTTAAGATGACTTGGGACTGGAGCGGTGGACCTTCACCCAGTGGCAGTGTCCTCACGTGGAGGCTGAGAAGCCGTGGGACGACAGGGGCGCAGAGTGGGCTGATGTGCCTGAGCCAGGGGACCCCGGAGCCCCCAGAGCTGGACGAGGCAGGGCCTTGGGAAAGGGCGGGGCCCCGCGGTGCCCTCACCTGGACTTGCGGCCCCCAGCAGGGGGAGGACAGCCCTCCACACCTAAGCTGCCCACGTGGGCCCGTTTGACCAGCGGCCCTGGAAGGGAATACACCTGCCCGCAGTCAGCCAGGCCCACCTGGACATCACGTGGACAGAACTAGCGCCTCTGGCCGCCGTGGTGCCTGCCTATGGGTTGTGCCCTGCCAAGGCCCCCTCGGAGGGGTGAGACCCTGAGGATTCTGAGGGCACGTGACACGCCTGACAGAGAGAAACTGTCCCTCTTCCCCTGGGCTCTGCGAACGAGCCCAGCTTGGGCTGCGGAGCTTTGACTTAGCAGGAGTGGGGCGTCTTGCGGGGGAGGCTCCTGTGGGTTCTGCTGTGCGGTCTGTCTTGGGTCAGAGCCAGGGAACACGGCGTCTTCCTCTTGCCTTTCGATGTTAAGCTGCTGTCAGAAGGCAGGGCCTCTGTTGGGTAAACATGCCCGGGGAGCCCTGGGGTGCCCAGCGTGGGTGCTGGCCCAGTGCAGGCTGGTTGGGGGCGCTGCAGGCCGCTGGACGGGGCAGTGCTCGGCGCCCCTGGCAGCCCCAGAAGCAGCCTGGGCCCGGGAGCTCGGAGAGCATCACCCACTCTCCAGCCCAGAGCATCTCTTCAGGCTGCACAGCGTCCGTCAGAGCATGTCAGCGGCACCATCAGGCAGCCTCGGGGCAGCACATCCCACACGCGGTTTCGGGGCCCCCATTTGCATCCCGCACCCCAAGAAACCACAGATCTGGCTCCTGCAGGACCAAGGAGCTGGTGCCAGGCTGGGGCACGGGCTGGCACCCAGGTAGCAGGGGCCGCGGAGCCAGCCCCGCCCTGCTTTTGCACCTGCTGCTCCGGCCCCGCAGCGTCCACGCGGCTCCCAGCCTCTGTCCTGGGAATGGGCCTGGAGACCGCAGGGCCCGTGTGAGAGCAGGACAGGGGCCCCGGGGTGGGGACTGTCTCGGGAAGGGTCCTCTGGGCACCGCCACGGCACGGAGGCGCCCGCCTGGGCGCCGGGGCCGATCCCCTCCCAGCACCGAGCCCAGGTCAGCTGCCCATCGCTGGAAAGGGACCCGGGAGACGAGTATGGATCGTCTAGAGGGAGGGAATTTGAGCTTTATGGAGGAGGCTGCTTAGCCGGGGAGAAGGCGGCCTCTTGTCCCAGAGCCGACTCCGTGGTTTCTGCCTGGCGCACACGGGGCGCGCGTGGCTGCAACATTTCTTGGTCACGCGCGGACTGATGGTGCCCGCTGCAGAGCTATCCCCGTGCCCCGGGCTGTGCCAGGGCTGGTTCTTGTTCTGTGACGAGCAGGAGTGCTCCGTTCTTTCTGCAAGGGGGGGCCAGGCCTGCAGGTGTGCAGAGGGGCTCCGAAAACCCATTCGTGTGCCCAGAGGAACATGTGGCTAACAGGTCGCTGGGCCCCGAGGCGGCTCCAGACAGGCTTGCTGGCCGCCGTGCCCGGGGCCTTCTGGGCCTTCTCAGGGCCGTGGGCTGCACATCTCCAAGAGGGTAGATTAGTTCGTTACAGGTCAAGAGCCTCAGGTCAGCAGCAGGGAGCGTGTCCACGTGAAGCGAGGGAACCCTTGCGACGGGCTGCCGCACGCGGTGTCTCCCGTCCTGCGTGGCGCCCCGGAGCTCTGTGCTCGTGGGAGCCGTGGGTCAGTTGTAGCACCGGCTGTGAGGAGGGCAGAAGGGAAGTGTGTGTCTCCACGGGTGCTGGCTCATGTGTGCGTGTGTGCGTGTGTGCATGTGCACCTACATTGTGGTGTGTGTACATGCATGTATGTATGGTATGATGTGTGTGTGCACACATATGATGTGTGTGTCCATCTATGTGATGGACATTGTGCGTGTGCATGCGTGGTGTGTGCACTGTGTGCCGTGTGCATATGTGCACACTGTGGGTGGTGTGTGGTGTGCATGTGTGCTATGTGTGCATGTGCATATGTGTGCGTGTGTGCAAACAGTTCTTGCTGCTTCATGCCAACCTGCCAAGTGATCCTGTCGGTAAGATTATGAATAATTTTCATTTTCTCTTATTTCTCAGCAGAACGTGAAGAGGTTTCAACAATGAACCTATTTTTACTTGTGTAGTAAAAATAAACTTATTTTTAAAAGCCAGTGTGTGTCTAAGTGATGTCACTTATTTGCTGGGGATCATGGACGAGGGCCGTGGCAGATGAGGCTGGGGCGCCCTAGCCCGTCGGGCCTGCCAGCGGGGAACAAGCTGGCACGCTCAGTGGCCTTTCTGTCACCGTTCTTCTAACAAACCCCACAAAGACGTGAGCACAGGCTGGTCAACGGCCCGGAGGGGCGGCCGTGAGGGGCGGGGGCCCTGGGCCTGCCAGCACCTCAGAGTGCCCCCAATACTGCCACTCTGCGCGTGTGGGGCCACCCCACAGGGTGAGGTCTGCCGTGCCTGCTCACCCCCCACCCGAACCCCTGCTCCACACGGGCAGCCGTCCAGTTACGGGGTTACCCCCCAACACCCAGAAGAGCATGAGCACCACGGTGGGCTCTACGTGTCTCCTCTAGGGTGACTGTGTCCCCGAGCGCACGTTGGAGCCCTGACCCCCAGGACCTCAGAGGGGCGGTCTATGGAGCTGGGCCCCTGGAGGGGCATGGGGTAGGCCTCCCCACAGGCTGGCGGCCTCGCAGAGGAGGAGGCGCCCGGCTCGGGGAGGACAAGCACCCTCCAGCCGGCAGCTCTGCCCCGGGACCCGGGCCCTCAGATCTCTCCCTCTTCCTTGGTGCAGCTGCCACCCCGGTTGTCCTCAGGCTCCTGCCGGCCCGGGCTTCCCTGCTCCTCTGTCCGGGCCACACACGGGGGGCTGGCTGTCCCGAGGGGCGCCCTGTGCACCCCCACCTCACCCCCAGGGGAGGCGGAGCTCACGCACTGCTGGGGTGGCTCGCCCCACGCCAGACCCCACTCCCCACCCTGGCCCCCACCCTGGCACCAGCCCCCTCAGGGCCTCTGCTCGCCCTGGCTGCACCCGGCGCCCCTCTGCTCCACGCCCTAGCAGCTGCGCCCTCAGGATCCAGGGCACGCAGGATGGTTTCGGGTTGTCAGCGACTCGCCCACCCACCTGCGACCCCAGCACTGCAGCGGGGCCCCATCCGCGGCCACGGTCCTGGAGGAGGGGGAGCAGGCTCAGCCGGGCTAGGTGGGAGCCCGCGGAGCAGGACAGGAGGGAAGCGGGCACAGTGGGGCATTGGGCCCTCTGTCCGGGGACCCGGCACCCCAGCACAGGGCGCAGCAGGCGCAGTTCTCGGAGCCGGGTCAGGACGCTCGAGGGGGTTCTGGTCTCGGGGCCGGAGGTGGGGGCAAAGGGCCGCCCCGGGCAGATGGGAAGGCTCCGGGCCTCCTCCTCTGCAGGCCCCCAGGGTGCGCGCAGCCCCAGACGGGCTCGGGGCAGACCGGGCCGCCCCCGGGGCGCCCTAGTCCCCCCAGTGTGGGCGCTCAGGCCACGCGCCCTGCACCCCGCTTTGGGGCGCCGGGGAGGGGACGCACGCACCCCAAAGCCGAGCCCCCGGCTCACTGCTCGGCGGAGGGAGGGCGGGCAGCCCGCGGGGTCTCGGTGCAGGGCGCAGGGCGCGGGGCGCAGGGCGGAGGCGCCGCCCCAGCCGGGCTCGGGGTGATTCACTTCAAACAGCGGCGCCTTTGTTGGTGCGGCCGTGCGTGCGCGGGGCCCCTGCGCTCCGGGCCGCGGCGCTAATTACAGCCCTGCCCGCGCCCGCCCCGCGCGCCTTTGAAGTGGGGGCCCGTGCGCCGCCCGCTCGCACCCGCTAATTGCAGCCTCCCCGCGGCCGCCGCGGTTGCTAAGGATCCCGGGTCCTTTCAGCAGGTCGCCCGGGAAATTACAATGCGGCTCCCGGGGGACGGCAACCCCGTGCTTTTGCCGGGTTTACATTAATGTGGGTTAATCTGTAAAGAATTTTAAGAACACGCTCCGCCTGGAGGTGGGAACCGGGGCCCGGGGCAGCTGCAAGGACGCGCCTGGTGACCCCCTCCCCCGCGGCCTGGAGCGCGGGTCCTCGCGTCCCCCGCGGAGGCACCACCGTGCGCTGCGCTTGATCCTAGAACCGAGCCCGAAGCCACGTCCCGGGGGAGGCGGGGGGGGGGGGGGGGCCTGGTTCTCGGGAGCGCGCCCGGCCGTGGGGCCCGAGGGCCGGCTGCTCAGTCGGTGCTTCTGGGGAGATCCCCGAGGCTGCGCACACAGGGCCTGGGGCTCCCGAAGTCCCGCCCGCCCCCCCTGCGAGCCTCCCCGCTGCGCCCCGGCCCCGAAGGCCCCGAAGGCCCCGAAGCGCAGGCGGCCCGGGGGTGCGCGCAGGCCAGGGACCCCGCGTCGGGGAGCCCCGGACGGATCCCGCACCTGACCCCACACCCACGCTGCCCCGCCACATGCCGGCGGCACCGGTTCCCACGAAAGCTCAGGAGCAGCGCCCCAGGGCGACATCGCGGGCACCCCTCGGTTAGGAGCCCTGAGCGCAGGTCCTGCTGCAGAGGGCAGCAGCCGGGGTGCACGCCCCAGCTCCACCTCCCGCCCTCCCCTCCCCCTCCCCAGCTCCACCTCCTGCCCTCGCCTCCCCCAGCTCCCCCTCCCACCCTCCCCTCCCCCTCCCGCCCTCCCTTCCCCTTCCCCCTCCCCTCCCCTCCCCCTCCCGCCCTCCCTTCCCCTTCCCCCTCCCCTCCCCCTCCCCAGCTCCGCCTCCTGCCCTCGCCTCCCCCGGCTCCCTCTCCCACCCTCCCCTCCCCCTCCCGCCCTCCCTTCCCCTTCCCCCTCCCCTCCCCTCCCCAGCTCCGCCTCTCGTCCTCCCCTCCCCCTCCCTCTACCGCCCTCCCCTCCCCCTTCCCCAGCTCCACCTCTTGCCCTCCACCTTCCCCAACTCCACCTCCTGCCTTCCCCTCCCCCCAGCTCCACCTCCTACCCTCCCCTCCCCCAGGTCTGCTTCCTGCCCCTTCCCCCTCAGCTCCACCTCCTGCCCCTTCCCCAGCATCCAGACTTGGTGCACAGGCCAGGGTTTACTGCTCGGCATCGCTTGACAAAACCAGGTGTATTTATGTAGAGACTTCTAGAAGAATCGACACCAAAGCGTTAGAATTGCTACTGTAGTGCAATCTAGGCACCGTTCTTTTTTTGCCTAGTTATATTTTTATATAATGAAAATGTCACACAAATATCGTTTTATGGGTAAGGAGGTGTGTTATGTGTGAAACTTCTCTAACCGGGGAGGAGGAGACTCTGGCGGGGACTCTCCTCCTAAGCATCCTTAACTCAGGCAGAGTGGGGGTCGACCCCATTTCCGAAGGTTCTGAAGTTCTGCTCCCCAGCGGAGGATGCAGGGAGGAGCCCGCACACCGCAGGCTCCCCAACCCCGTCCCGTCTGTGTCTGGCTGCTCCGAGGCTGCAGCAGGATCCTGGCCGCCCCCCACCCCCGGGCCTCCGGCTGGCCTGCACGCAGAGGCTCCCTCCGTCCTCTCTGCTGGCGGCTCTGCCTCTGTGTCCACCCCGTCTCCTGTCACCACATTTCCTTCCGGGAAATCAGTTTCTGCAACTTAAAGTATTTTGCCCAGATGGGAAAAAGCAGCAACTCGGGATAGTGAGACAAAGGCACATGTTTTGTAAATGCACCCAACAAATTTTAGAAAGGTGAGAGCTCGCGGAGGGAGGAATGTTAGAGAGCAACCAGGGAAAATAAGCTGAGAGCATACAGGGCTCGCAGGCGTGAATGCACCCTGAATGCACCTGGCAAGATGGCATCAGGGGGCAGCGCAGCCTCGGTGGAGTCTCAGGGAGGGCGGAGCGGAGTGCGCACAAGCCCAGGAGCACACAGGTGGAATCTCAGGGAGGGTGGAGTGGAGAGTGCAGGAGTGCTCGAGCACACACACAACCCCCCGACTGCAGGACACACACTACTTCATGGATAATGCTGGTCAAACTGTCTGCCAACTCGTATACTTAAAAAAAATTATAATTGAATTAAAGTCTACAAACTTAAAGGAAGAACTATGATAAAATGTCAAGTCTAGGGGAAAAAAAGAAAATCTAAGGTCTT
Organism: Canis aureus; assembly: GCF_053574225.1. Classification (NCBI taxonomy): domain Eukaryota; kingdom Metazoa; phylum Chordata; class Mammalia; order Carnivora; family Canidae; genus Canis; species Canis aureus. Next base: position 42,600,026 of record NC_135640.1, on the reverse strand, counting down.
GGTGAAACCCCATGTTAGTAAGAGAATAAAGCATGGGTATTCAAAAGACCAGTGGATTACACAACTTCATGGCAAAACTTAACAGAAAAGAATGCTGAAATATGCAACATTAGATGTGAGAAAAATATATAATTACAGATAAGAGGAGATTAATTTTATTTTAAGAGAATATTATGTTAAATCTTTGGCAGTACACTTGGAAATTTGGAGGAAGTGGGTGATCTCTCTGTAAGAGATAAGTCATCAGGGACGCCTGGCTGGCTCAGTCAGTGGAGTGTGCGACTCTTGATCTCAGGATTGTGAGTTCAAGCCCCATGTTGGGTGTAGGGTTTACCTAAAAAGAGAGAGAGAGAGAGAGAGAGAGAAATGTCATCAATATTAGCTAATGACGGAGCAGAAAAACAGAATAAACAAATGAAAGAAATGGAGGTCTGTCTGAAACATTTGCCATCGAAAGAGTCCCATCTGGAATTTAATATGGTCACTGTAGTAGCTAACTTTATTGGATTAATGGTATTTTTCTTAGATATGAGGACCCTACCATAGAAATGTTGGGACGTGTTCTTTTTTAAGGAAACACATGCAGAAATATCTAGAGTGAACGTCGCGTTAACAATTTGTGTCCAGATGGCTCAACAGAAAAAATGTTTACACAGGCACATGCAGACTTGCAAGGGGTGCACACGTGACAAGCCATCACCAACGGGTGCGTCAGGGCAAAGCAAATGTTTGGTCAAATTTTCTTAGAATTGAAAAGTCTTTAAAAATGTTGCAAGAAGGCTCAAACATTTTCACAAATGAGGCCCAGGTTGCAAAAAACAAATCCGTACACTAGCTAAAGTCTCCTAGAGCGAGGAGAGGCACAGAAAGCCCTTGAGTTAGTTAGCTGGCTTTAGCCAGCATGACCTTACTATCGCCCTACAATCAAGGTAGTCAATTCACAAATTGATCATGTGTTGTTGAACGCCGGGATACAAGGTCTGGAGTTTCCAGCCTGGGGAGAAAGACACATGTCACTCAAAGGATCACGGGACAGTGACCCAGAGGTGGAGGAGGTGTGCTGGGAGCCCCAAACGAGGAGGCTCTCCCCAGAGGAGTTAATTAGGCCAAGGAGGGAGGAGGGTGTCCAGAGATGGCCCAAGCTGGGAACAGCCCTGGTAGGAGGAGCCACATCCGGGATATGGGTCTGGGAGAGATGTGCTGGAGCCCAGAGGGAGGCTGTGTGTGTATGGCAGGTGACATGTCCATGCCCAACACCAGACTGGGCAGGTTCAAACTCCAGGGCCTTGCAGGCCTTTCTCTGAACACTGTCTTTATTTGGGGATCAGTGGGAAGCCAGAAGGGAGACCAGTCCGGCCAGGCTTGGGTGCTGCAGAGATTGCTCACATCAGGAGGGGGTCTGAGGGGTGCAGGAGACAGTTGGGCAGTGACGGTGTGGAATGAAAGTGGCTGGACAGGGAAGGTGGTGGGTACAGGGGGGCAGAGGTGCTTGGGGTAAGCTCAAAGGGGCTTCCCCAGGGAGGCGTCAAGGATGAATTTCTGGTTTCTGACCTGTAGCCCTGGAGGGGGGTCCTTCCCTGAGTGGGGAGCACTGGACGGTGCCTTCTCGACGCCCGGGAGCGTGGGGCTGTGGCACATGTTTTTTAGCCTCACGCATCTAGGAGAAGATAGGAGCCCGAGGGAGAGAGCAAGGAGAAGAACGTGAGCAGGAAAGCAGCATTCTAAATAAAGTGTTGGTTGGAATCCCACAACATACTAAAGAAAAATGCACTGTGACCCCAGGAACATGAGGATGCCCCAGCATTAGGGGAGAGGGCACTGTAATTAATTCCACTGACAAATTAAAATAAAAAATATGTGAAATCATATCAATTGATGTGTAAAAGCATTTGAGGGATACAGACAGTGATTCAGAGGGGCACCTGCACCCCACGTTCCCAGCGGCCGTGTCCATGGGGGCTGCGCCATGAGAGGAGCCTCGACGTCCACGGACAGATGCTGGAGGGAGGAGACGTGGTCCCTGCGCACCCCGGGTGTCACTCGCCGTCAGAGGGGGGAGATCTCGCCATTTACACCGACGTGGGGGGAGCCGAGGGCGTGATGCCGAGTGGGGCGAGTCGGCCGGGGAGAGACATGATCGCACGGCCTCCCTCACACAGGGACTAGAGGAAACAGCCCAGAGGGTCACAGGAAGGAGGGAAAGTAAAACAGGACGAATCAGAGAGGGAGACAAACCCGGAGAGACTCTTAATCACAGGAGACAAACTGAGGGTGGCTGGAGGGGTGGGCGTGGGGGACGGGGTCACTGGGGGACAGGCATGAAGGAGGGCTCGTGATGTCGCGAGCACCCGGTGTTACGTACAACTGATGAATCGCTAAGTTCTACCCTTGAAACTAATAATACACTCTACGTTAACTAAGTTGAATTCAAATAAATAATTCAAAAAATTTTGAGAAAATGCAGTGGTTATTCCTACTCTAAGTAAAAGAGAAGGAAAACAAATTGGTACACGTATTCAAACAGAAGAGCCAAAATTATTCTTATAGGCAGACAGTATGTTTTAGAAAAACAGGAGATTCTAAAATCGCTTGGTAAGTTAACGTGGCTAGATACAAGATAGTTGTACTGCAATGAACCAGCTTTTTTTTTTTTATACTACCAATAACTAATTACAGGTGGAAATAGGGGGATTATGTTCATAATGATGATAAAATTATAAATAAATGTATAGGACATTTACAGGAATAATTTTACAGAAAATGTGCTGGACCTCTATAGTTAAAACTAAAAAAGTTTTTTTTTTTAAATTTTAATTTATTTATGATAGTCACACACACAGAGAGAGAGAGAGAGAGAGGCAGAGACACAGGCAGAGGGAGAAGCAGGCTCCATGCCAGGAGCCCGACGTGGGATTCGATCCCGGGTCTCCAGGATCGCGCCCTGGGCCAAAGGCAGGTGCCAAACCGCTGCGCCACCCAGGGATCCCTAAAAAAGTTTTTTGATGAACTTAATTCGAGGTTGGAATAATCCGAGAGGTAGCCGTGTTTCTGAGTGGGAAGACTTCGTATCATAAAAATGTCCATTACTCTTTTTTTTTTAAATGCCCATTTTTCTGAAATCAATCTGTGAACTTGTTGCCACGCGAATAGGTATTCCTATGACATTTTTGCTTGTTTGATTTTGGTTTTGGAGGTAGAAATGAGAGGCAATAATTTTTAAAGTTCACATGAAAGAGAAAATATGAAAGAGAAGAAGAGAGAACCACCAATACGTTTTTGAAGTGAGAAAGCCAGCGTGTACGCCCTTGATCTATAGGTCTGAACACTTACTGTAAACACTCACCAAAATAATGTGCTGGCAAAGGAAATAGACAAAGAGATTAGTAGAACAACGAAGAATGGAAGAGTTCCAAGTATGTGTGGAGGCCTAATCCATCATAAATGTGACATTTCAAGGTGGTGGGGAAAGGAGAGGCACTTAATACATGGTGCGTGCACGACAGCCTTCTGGAGCAGAGCTCGTCGGCGCATTCCAGCTACCCCAGATCACACCCCAGGTGGCACGGGGAGCCCAGCGGAAGCACACAGCGGAATAGCAGGGACCTCGACAAGTTGTATCCGAAGACCATACTCTTAAGGGAGATGCTGCTGACTCAATAAAAGTTATTAAACACTTGGCCGAAGACAGGGCGCCTGGGGGGCTCCGGGGTTGAGCGTCTGCCTTTGGCTCAGGGCGTCCTGGGATCGAGTCCCGCGTCGGGCTCCCCGCAGGAAGCCTGCTTCTCCCTCTGCCTGTGTCTCTGCCTCTCCCTGTGTCTCTCATGAGTAAGTACATAAAATCTAAAAAAAAAAAAAAAAAAAAAAAAACTTGGCCAAAGACAAAAGCATCAGAAAAATGGTTTAAACTAAAGGATCAAAAAAGGAAAAAAAAGTGATGGGGAAAATATCTGCAGCCACCCTTTAGCAGACAGGATTACTGGCGCCGCCATCCTAGGACTCATCTCGTGATGGGAAAAGCAAACTCTTATTCCCTCGGTCAGTGACAAGCCGTTTCGTATTAAATCTCTTCCAGAATCGGATCCCGGCCTGCGCTCCTGCGGACGGTGGGCTGGTGGCCGGGGCCAGCTTGCCAGGGGTCGGTGGGGACTCCCCGTCACATGCCAGGTGCTCTTTCTTCCCCGGAGACCCTCTCAAACCCCCTTAGCCCTGGGGTCACTAACCGTCAAGTTAGGGCACATACTCCGGAGGAATCAACATGTTTATGTTGAGCCTCTGGGGTCACCCACCCCCGTAGGTGACGGCTTAGTCCGACAGGGCCCCAGACTGGGTGATGGGCGGGTTGAGCTCAACGTCGTCGTAGTCCTCTGATCTGACCTGTGCCGTCTCCTCACTGTCCTTCCCGGGGTGGTAAACGTCACCGGGCCCGGCGGGGAGGCCGACCCGCTCCGTCCACGCGGCCGTGCTCCCCAGCACTGTTGCCGCGTGACGAGGTGGGCGCCGTGTGTGTTGCTGGAGCAACCTGTGTCCCCAGCCGGGCATGAGGCCCTCCTCTGTCACCGCAGCAGACCCAGGGAGTGACCGCGGGCACCTGAGTTGGATGTTCAGGGACAGACTTTCTGTGTCCCCGTGGAGGCAGCGAGCAGACCCGGAGCGGGAGGCTCGGGCGGGCTCCGAGCTGTCACAGGACAGCCCAGGACCTGCTCTGCTCTTCCCCCGGTGCCACCGGTCTCGGCCGGTTCTGCATCCACGTGACCTCCGGCGGCGGGGGCTGAGGGATTCCCAGGCTAGCAGCCTGCGGGGAGGGCTTCCTGTCTCACGGTCCTGGGCTCGGGGCCCGCGGAGGGACAGGGACCCCTGCACATGCATGTCCCCCCAGCGTCGCCGGGCCGAGCGTGCGGCACCCCTTTGCACAGGTGCGGCTTTGGCTCCTGGTTGATGGGCTGTCCCGCCGCACAGGCCTCCCTGGGCACTTACTGCGGGTGTGGACGTTGAGACTTGGAGCATTTAAGTGGCGTGTCCGGGGTGACGCGGGGACCAGTCTGGAAGTTCTGAGCTGTTTTCCTGCGTTCGGGTGCAGTTTGCTAAGTTGTGAACGTGAACGGGGTTTCCACTAAGGAGCCTGTGTCGCTGGATCCTGGTGTCACCGGATCAAATGCGCCCGAAGCGAGTTTTCCCGGAGTGGCTCACGGTAGCCTAACTGGGATTCCTCAGATCCGGCTGTTAGAATAGATCCAACCAGTTGAAGGCCAGCAGGAGGCGCGGGTCGGAGGTCAGCGGTCAGGCGGGAGGCCGCGGGAGTCACAGTGGTGCGGCCTGGGTCTGGGTCGTGCAGGAAGTGCCAGCCCGTGACCGCCCAGGGCCGCCGACACCCACGAGGTTCTCGCCCATGGGGCCGGGCGCATGGGAGGCTGCCCGTCAGCTCAGACAGCTGGCCTCTCTCTGCAGGTGGGGCCTGCCCCGCTTCTGGGGGGCGGCGTCTCCCCCACGCTGTGACGGGCGCCTGCCCCATGGGGCCGGGCAGGCTCTGTCCCTGTGCTGGGCGGGCAGGGGTCCCGAGCGGACAGTCGGGGGCACCGCGGGCCTTCCCAGGTTTCCCTCCTGTGGCCTCAGGTAACCAGAATCACAGGACGAGGGTAGAGGGCGTCGGGTAGTAGCTGTAGGACATGCCTGTCTGTCTGTCTGCCTGCCTGCCTGTCTAGGGACAGAGGGAGGGTCTCTCCGGGCACAGGGTGAGTTTCACGCAGAGTTTTGCACACTCCCTCTGCCTCCCTCTCTCTGTCCCTGCGTCTCTATCTCTATCTGTCTCTGTCCCCCGTGCCCTGCGCCCAGTGCCCCCAACAAACCCTCCCTGTGGGGTCCGTCCCCGTCACAAACATCCGTGTCTCACGCAGCCTCTGCGCAGACCTGGGGCGGGGGCTTTGCAGACACTGTCGTGCAGCTACGATGCAGACATCCCTTCAGGGGCCCGTGACCAGGAAAGCCAGCAACGTGGGACCGGGGCGCAGGGCCCCCCCATGCAGGGCAGCTCCCCGCAGGCCCCGGAAGGCTCTGGAGAGGGGTTGGCGCAGGGTAGGACATGTGGACGAGGAGCAGCCACACCGAAGAGCTGTGGGGCCTGGGGCAGCCTTGCGGTCCCCGAGTTTCTGAGCACTGGGACCCCGGTGGCCCCCGGGCCGCGACGTGGAGCTCCCGCCTGAGCTGGGCGCTCCCCTCCCCCGGGCGAGCCTCCCGAGCCTCCTCATTAGCTGTTCCCGGGGAGGACTGGCTTCCCTCCGGAGGGGAATTCCTGAAACCCAACAGTTGACAAACCCACACACCCTCGGGAGGGCCGGGCACCAGATAAAAGCCTTCCTGGCGGCCCGGCCCCTCGTGGGGACGGCCACTGCCTGTCAGCCCAGCCGGCGGAGGCGCTGCGCCCGGCCCGGCGGCGGCTGTCCTAGGGCAGCGGCCCGCGAGCAGCGCCCGAGCAGACGGGGTCTCCGGGGTTTCTGGTTTGCCCCCAGCTCTCGGCCCAACCGTCTATTTCTCTTTCCTTTGGGAACAACGTGCTTTGCCAATGACTGATCGCGGTGCCGCCGCTGGGATGCTCTCACCTGTCACCTGCAAGGCAGGACCCAGGCCCGCGCGGGGATGAGCTAGGCTGCAGCCCGACCCGCCAGGACCACCTGCCTCCCCCCGCCGAGCCCGGAGGAGCTTTGCTGCCGCCCGGCCGCCTCTGTCCCTGTCGCTGGACCCCGGCATGTGGCCACCACAGTGACTGCCCCGGGGCCCCCCGTCCCCCGCCGCCACCCCGACACGGCTGGCCCAGGTGTCTGAGGAGCAGCTGCCTCCCCGCGGGCCGAGGGCAGGGCCCCTGCATGGAGCTTGGGACCCGGACCCCTCATGTCTGTCCTGCTGACGCTGTGTGTGGTGCTGTTGGCCCTGGCGACCCCAGGCCGGGGCACCCCCCCATGGGAGCCCTGCACAGGTAAGGGGGCATCGCGCTGGGCGGAGGGCGCAGCCGCACGCGGTCAGCTGGGGGCCTGGGTTTGCTTGGGCGGCCCCAGCGGTTGGCCCGGGAGAGGCGACGGGCAGAGGGGGCCGGGCAGAGATGAAAGGGCTGGGGGAGGCCTCGCCGTGGAAATGCCAACAGGGTGGGGACCCGCTTCAAAGCGAGAACCCGCCGCCATCTGAGGGCTTCACGAGTACTTACCTGTGCGGCGTCCTGGGGAAAGGCCTTGCACCTGTTCCAGGAATGAGCCATCCCCCTGCGGCCCCAAACGCGGAGAACCCCAGGTCTGCCCGCGCGCCCTGGGGCTGGCCCTGCTGTCCCACGGCCCCCGACTCAGACACTGGCGCCCCCGAGAGCGGCACTGGCTGGCTCCCCCGGGGGAGGGTCTGCTGCCCCACCGCCACCCCGCCCCGATTTAGGAGGCTCTGCTGGCTCGCTAATGACCGTGACATCACTGTATCTTTCTGGAGTTTCTTTTCTTAATTAAGATTTTATTTATTTATTAGAGAGAGAGAGAGAGAGAGGAGAGCACGAGGGGAAGGGCAGAGGGGGAAGCAGGCTCCTGCTGAGCAGGGAGCCCGATGCAGGACTCGATCCCAGGACCCGGGGATCATGACCTGAGCTGAAGGCAGATGCTTCACTGATGGAGCCCCCCGGGAGGCCCCCTTCCTGGAGTTTCTACCCAGAGCTTTTATTTATCAAATTTAACATTAAGAACAAAGCGACAGGGAAAGGAGGCCTGGTGGCTGGAGACCCACTGAGCGCGAGCGGCCTCCCCAGGAGGTCAGCGGCGTGGGTGTCAGAGCCCCGCGCGCGCCGGTCTGCCGTGTGGTTCCAGTTCTATTTGCAGATCGCTCATCCCGGTCCCCTCCCCGTGATAGCCCGATGGCCCTTCGTTCCCAGTGGCACGCCCCGGGGGCATGAGGACCCCAGTTTGGAATGCTTGGTGGGGGGTCCGGCACAGCGGGGAGGCCCGCAGGCCCCGGGGAGCAGGACCGAGGTCCCCCCAGCGTCCCCGCCCTGAGCTCCCGCCTGCAGCGCCTGCCTTGGGACTCGTGATTTGCAAACCACACAGAAGCCAAGTCAGCCTGTTCCCAAGCAAAACCCCCCGGCCTCGGGGGACAGAAGGCGCGGTGACCACCCCGTGGGCCGCAGGCAGCGGCAGCCCCAGAAGGACCCCCGGGCGGCGCCGAGCCCAGCGCTGTCCTAGCACACGCAGTCTCCCGGTGGGGGATGAGTCACCGACATGTACCTTCATGCTTCCTGCAGCCCTGGGAACGGAATCAACCTGCACAGTAATAATAAAGGTTATTTATAAAGCCCGCCCCCTCTGCCCCGGAGGCTGCTGCAGAGTTAAAAGATGACCCAGTTCTAAACACCGGGGACTCGGGACGAAAGATAAAAGTCGAGTAAATCGTATTGAACTGCGTTTGGAGTCCTCCCAACACGCTTGCACGTGGCTCATCAGGACTTCAAATGGTTAAAAAAAACCCAAACAAACCCACTTTGATTCCGTCCCGTTTTGAGAGGCACCTGAGCTTTCCGCCGTGAGGCTGTGTGAGCGAGCCGGGGTGGGGGGCGAAGCGCCCGGTGCCTTGGCGGCCCCCACCCTGGCTCTCGATGTCCTGGCCCCAAGTCCGAGGCCGGGGCCCCGATGACAGCAGCCTGGTGCGATGGCGAGTGACGGTGTCGCCGAGGGCTCCTGTGGCCGGCGGGCCTGGCCCTGGGTGCGGGGGGCGCCACGCTGGGGAGACGGGCGCTTGATTCCGCCCCCCCTCAGCCTGCCCTTCTGCAGGCTTCACTGTAAGGCCGTCGGGGGGTGGCAGCTGGGGTTTTCGGGCGTCCCCACCGCAGTGGGGCAGTGAAGGTACCCTGACACCTGCGCCTGGGAGGAGGGAAAGAGCTCACTCGGGGCTGGCCGTGGCAGCCAGGCCGGGGTGGCCCGGGGTTGGGAGGAGGGGGCAGGGCTCGGTGGGACGTCGAGTCAGGAGGCTGCGGGTGGACGGAGGGGCCCGGGGTCTGGGCGGGAGAGCTGGCGGGGCGTGCCGGGAAGCCACGGCCAGGGTCACGCAGGTCCTCGGGCTGGTGTGAGCTCACGGGGCCCTTTGGGGGGGCTCGCCGCTGCCAGACGCCTCGCACAGGCCCGGGTTGTAGCGACGGGGAGATTGGGTTCAATGCCTGCGGGCGGCGGGCTGGGGACTGGCCTTGCTGCGCAGATGCAGGTGCGCCTGAGGGTGGGGCAGGTCCTCCAGAGCCCAGCCCAGGCCGGACAGACGGCGGCGTGGACAAGGGCACTGGGGAGCGGGGCGGGGCTGCAGGCGGGGGCCCCGGGCTCAGGGCGGGAGGCAGGGTGGGGTGGGGCGTGGCAGGCAGGATTCTGGGGTGAGATGCCCTTTCCAACTGTTGGCCTCCGTGACCCCAGGAGGCAGCCCCAGTCTTCCGACCGCGGAGCCCCCCGCAGCTCCCCCGAGATGGGCCAGCGGCTCTGGACAGGGTTGGCACAGGGGCCCCCAAGGTGCTTGCTTGTTCCTGGAGGACACCCGAGGTTCTGGGCCTCGTGGCGTGTGAGGTGCAGGGCCGTCCTGGGGGGACACCGTGGTGGGCCGAGTCCTGGGTGTGGGTTCTCGGTCGGGGGAGCAGCAGCAGTGGGTGGCATGGGGTGATCCCAGCTCGTCTCCACGGAGACCAGAGGCCAGGGTGGCGGGACTCTGTGGGAGCCCAAAGGGGCCACAGCTGGGCCCTGGCGGGGCTGGGTCGCTGGTAGGCTCCGAGAGGCTGGGTACAGGGAAGGGGTGAGGGGCGGAGGGGCAGAGGGGGACGGGGTAGGACGACAAGTCTGGGCTGCCGGTGTCAGGATCAGTGTCTCGCCTTCATCTGTGCCTTGTGCCCCGGAGCATCGTCACCTGGGAGCACGGACAGGTGGGCCCCTCCCCAGGACAGACGTGGTGGCACCCAGAACCCAGTCTAGGGCACCCCCTCCCCGTGCCTTGTCTCCTTCATTCACGCGACCCGGGCGGGGAGGGGGCTGTGCGCAGCCCTGGGTACGCAAACAGCCTGCCCACCAGCCCAGGTGGCCCCAGAGGAGGAAACCTGGAGGGTGGTGGCGGGGACCCCAGAGGGCCAGGTGCAGGGGTGCGTGGGGTGCTCTGGCCTCCGCCCGTCATCCCGCAGGTGGAGGAAGCAGCCAGGAGGCCCCAGGGACAGACCTGCACTTTAAAAGCTCTCCGACAGCGCGGGGTCCCTGGGGGCGGCCTCTTCTGCATTTGGGGGGCAGGACGTGCCCCCCGCCCCTCCTGGGCTGCTCTCGGGGGCGCCAGCTTTGCCCGCGGACTTCCTCTAACGGGGAGCTTGCAGGAGGGTGGCTGCAGTCTGGGCGCGGGGGTCCCCTGGGAGGCCCCGAAGCGGTTCCTGGGAGACACTGCGTGGGCACGACGCCCCCTCCTGGCGGCGCCCGGGAGCAGGCGAGCGGCCTCCGGGGTGCAGTTGGGGAGCCGCCGACCTTGCAGGTGGGTGCCGGGGCCCCTCCGGGAAGGGGACCGCGAGCCGCACCTCCCGGGAAGCAGGGCACCCAGGGTGAGCCCCCCCAGCGCTTCACAGCTGCGCGGGGCTGGGAGCCGCTGGCCGCTGGGGACAGATGTCTGGGCGCTTGTCGCACTGCTGAGGCTTTTTATTTCCGTGGCTTTCAGCGCCCCGGAATGTGCCCTTGGGGGAACGAGCCGTCTCTGCAGGCTCAGGACGGCCCCTGCCCCAGACCCCACCACCGCCCTCCCCCTAGTCTCCCCAGACAGCGTTGCAGAACCCCCACCCCTCATTCCCCAGCACCGAAGAGGCCACCCGGTCGTCCCCGCCGCCAACAGGGGGGCCCGGCCCCGCCACCCTGACCTCAGTTTCCTTTTTAGAAATTCTCCGCCATTAGGCGGAGGCGCTTACTGTTCGCTACTCACCAATGGGAAAATCAGCCACCCCCGGGGCCCGTGGGGTCTGCGCCTGCTTCCGGGCGGCCCACCCCGTCCCTCCCCGCCCCATCCCTGTAACCCCGCCTCGTGGCCTCTCGCCCCTGCCCTCCTAGGTGGATTCTGAGCTCCTGGCTTAGGGGGCAGGGGGTGCCCACTTCTCTGTCCCCACCCTGAGTCTGGGGGAGCGACGGGGGGACCTGGTCCTTGGATATTACCCTCCCTCCTCCTCCTAACACCCTGGACCCTCCTGAAGGGGGGGCCCTGGGTCTCTGTGACCCCCCTGCCACCTGCCCCGCGGAGTGGGGGGGGTTGGGCCCCAGAAGCCGGTACCCTCGAGTGCCTCTGGGTCCGGGAGGGGGCGTGGGGCGGCAGGTGGAAGGGGCCCTGTGGACTCAGAGCCCAGGCCCGGGGCCTCCCGCTGGCATCCTCAGGGTGGGCCCCGTCCGCAGCCAGGCAGGGGCGGGCAGATGTGACCCGCGAGTGAACGTGTGCTCCAGAGCGTGTGCAGGTGTGCATGCCCACGAGGGTGTGAGCGTGTGTGAGCGAGAGCTTCCGTGCTGTGGGGAGAAGCAGGGGCAACCCCCGGGGGTAACATTTGTGTCACTCATGTGGAAGCCCCCTGGGCCTTTGCGCATCCAGGTGCGGGGACATCCCTCTGAGCCCCACCTGGCGCGGGGCTGCGGCTCCGGGTCCAGCGGGCGCTGGCCGGGGTGCAGGCTGGGGACCCCGCGTGTTGCGCATCTGGGGGTCGCCCCGGGGAAAAGGGCACCGGTGTGGGTGACAGGCTGCCGCTGGCGTCCCTGCAGAGCGGGGGGCACTGGCGCTCGGGGGCTCGGCGCTGGGGGCTCCTTCCTGGTGAAAGCGGGGTGTGCGCTTTCCCTGAGGGGGCCGCGGGCTCCCGGGGCCTGGTGGGTGGGATTCAGGGTGCGGAGCCTCTTGGAGCCCTGACGCCCCCCCACTAACAGGCGAGGGACGCAGAGTTGATGCAGCTGCCACACTGGCCGTCCCGGACCAGTCACGGGTGAAGCCACCGGCGGCCGCGCCCCATCGCAGATCTGCATCCTGCTCCGTGGGCAGGAGAACCCGCCCCGTCAGTGCCTCAGTGGCAGAGCCTGCATCTGTGCATCATTCGCTCTGAAAGCATTTTGGTGACTGTGTTTTCGCACGGTTGTGTCCCCTTGACGACTGCGGTGTTGTATTTGACACACGTGGATCATGTTTCCGGTGCGGGGCCGGGGTTTCAGCAGCCCCCAGAGAGGGCGAGGACGCAGGTGGGGCTTCCCCGGGCCACGGTCCAACGGGGCTGCAGGGGCCAGAGGGGAGCTGGTGGGCGGGGTCCCAGGGGACTTCTGGCCCCAGAGCAGCAGGGAGGATTGGTTCCTCACACCTCCCTCCCTCCATAGCAGGGTCCTGGGGGCAGGCGGGGGGCAGGACTCCCACCTCCCTGGGCAGCTCCAGATGTGGACGGGGACTGTCGGGCGCTCGTCTGTGTGCACCCGGTTACCCTGTCCTCTAAGGGGGGCGTTCGCTGTCCACCGTCCTCCCTTCGGGGAATGGCTCGCAGGGTCCAGGCCTCCAGGGAGCGAGGGTGGTGTGTCTGTACCGGGTGGGCTCGAGGGGGGAGGCAGCAGGGCAGGTTGGGAGGTGGCTCTGTCTAGGAGGGGAACCTGGGTCCAGGAAGCCCCAGGACACGTGGGGCCCGTCCCGACTGGCCCCAAGTGAGAACCCCGAGGGCGGCCTGGGTGGGCCTGGGGCGGAGGGGCGCTGCGCCGGCCTGTGCAGCTGGAGACAGCAGGGTGGCACTCTGGACAAAGCCCCGCAGTTCACGGGAGACCAGGGTGGACTCAGGAGGCTGGCTGGAGCACAGATGCGCCGCCTCACGGTGGCCCCAGAGGGCCCTGGCTAACCTCCTCCTAGCTCCACCGCCCGGGAGACAGGCCTGGGGCCGGGGGTCCTGCTGCAAGGGGCCACCTGGGTCCCTGACATTCAGCAGGGCCACCCTGTGCTGCCTGGAGGCCCAAGTGGGGACCACAGGGTAGGGGTCAGCTCAGCGCCCTTGGAGTGCTCCCAGGATGGGGCTCGTCAGCAAGACTGCTGACACCAGGGTCTGCGAGCCCAGAGGATCCAAAAACACGCAACAAAACCAGTTGGCAAGACAGGCGCACAGAGGCATGGACACAAGGCTGATCGATGGGGGGAGGGGCAGAGGGAGAGGCGGAGGGAGGGAGAGGGAGCAGAGGGAGGGGCAGACAGACAACCCCAAGCAGACCCGCCCGCCTGATCTCGAGACCCGGACACGGTGACCAGGGCCGCAGTGAGGAGTCGGAGGCTAGTTGACGGAGGCACCCAGGCGCCTCTGGAGTTAGTTTATTCAGCTGTGTGTTTGGGGGGGAGGCAAACCACTTGTCGGAGGGGCAGAGACAGGGCAGGGGCATGGATGTCCCAAACAACCTGGGGACCCATCAGTGACAGCGAGGGCGGTCTCAGGTGCATCTGGGCACAACATGACGCTGTGCACAGGCTCAGGCCTGCTTGTGAGGGTCCGAGGGTGAGCACTGTGCTGACGAGTCCCAGAGATCCTGCTGGCTTAAATCCTAGGAGGCAGTGGGAGAGCGGGGGTGCCCCGTGGTGCCCAGCTCCCCGGAGGCACGTGCCCCATCAGCGGGAGCACACGGGGCGGCACAGCAGGGACACGCTGGAGGCCTGGCGGCAGCAGCTGGGCTGACAGGGAGAGGGGGTGGCACAGCAGGCGGGCCTGCACACGGGGCGGCAGAGGAGGGACACGCAGGAGGAGGGTCTGCAGGGGCTGGGCTGGCAGCAGGGGGAGGCCTGGCAGCAGACAGGGGTGCAGCAGACGGGCTTGCAGCAGACAGGGGTGCAGCACACGGGCTTGCAGCAGACAGGGGTGCAGCACACGGGCTTGCAGCAGACAGACACACCGCAGCCCTCCTGGCAGGGGGAGCAGCTGCCGCACGAGGGCTGGCAGGAGCCGGGGCAGGCTGGTGGGCAGGGGCTGGACCCGCAGCTCGCAGGGGTGCAGAGGAGGGTCAGGCAGGAGGCCGGGGCGCAGCAGGGGGGCTCGCAGTAGCTCTCGGGACAGTCGTCCACCTGCCAGGAGGGGTCGGGGCAGGAGTCGCCAGAGCCGGGCAGGCAGACGCGGCCGCCGTAGCTCAGGTCGCTGGAGCAGACGGACAGGGTGGAGGCGGCCATGGTGTGGGTGCTGGGGCGGGGTGTGGGTGCGGGTGAGTGTGTGGGTGCGGGTGCGGGTGTGAGTGTGCGAGGTGCTGGGCCGGCGGCTTTTATACGGCCCTGGCGCGTGCTGTCCAGCAACAGGCTCCCGAGACTTCCCCTTCCTCGTTGGTGTTTTGCCCGAGTCCTGCGAGTGCTTATTATTCTGCTGTATTTACAGGAAGGACTTTGCTGCCCTAAAAATGCCCGTGGGAGTCGAGGACCCCGAGGGTGTCCGTCTGGAGCAAACAGCCGGGGGCACCGGGGGCCCGGGAGTCGCAGGCCATGTAGCCGCCCTCTACGGTTGCCCGCGGGCCCCGAGGGCTACAGGCTCCGTGAGGGCCACGGGGTGCCAGTGAGCTGTGGGGCGTCCCCTGCACCCACGGAGGGCGCCCGGTGGCCAGGGCGGTCGGGGGCTGATGAGGAGCTCGCAGGTGGGATGTGGAGGCCGCGAGGGGAGTGGATGATGTCGTCCAAATCCAGCCTTCATCAGGAGATTTCCAGAAAGATCCGCCACGGGGAACAATTCTCCGAACAGAGGGAAATGGGGTCTCCAGATGGGGACCGCTGAGCAGACGTGGGATGAGGTGCAGGGAACGTGCGGGTCGAGGCCCGCTGCTGAATCCCAACATCCCAGCCACCCGAGCACCCCAGGTGCTTCCAGAGAGATCGGCACCGCACGGCAACCCTGCGACCGGGGGAGGTGAGTTCAGTTCTGGGTCCCCGGAGCCATCCAGGGGAACTTGCGACACTACAGCTGTTCTGGAAACTGCCTCGCGTGCACCACCCGGGAAAGCATCGGGACCACCGGGCCGGTAAAACTCAACCAGCAAAAACGAAGAGAAGTAGAACATAAAAGATAATCAAGAGCAAAAAAAAAATCTGCCAAAAGCTTGCGGTCCTCAGCTTCTTCAGGGAGGGGAGTTTTGCCCGCGTGACCTCCCCGAGGCGAGCAGGTGCTCCCGTCCGCCGTCCTCCCCCCACAGGGGACGCGCTGGCAGGTGCGCAGCGCTGAGACCTGGCGGACGCCCAAGGCCGCCACGTGCCCGCCGAAGTCCCCGTGCGTCCCCGTCCCTCCACCCCAGGCCCCTGCAAGCCCTGACTCCTTCACGACAGTTAGGTCTTTTCCAGAAAGTCACCTACATCGGTGCGCAGCCGCCCGGGGCTGCTTCCTTCACTGGAGGGGCAGGCGCTTGGGCGGGACTCGGCCTCCCGCAGGGACCCACCATGATCCCGCCATCCTGTCGTGGGAAGGACGCTTCCTGCGCCTCCCGTGCTTGCGGGTATGAACACAGCTGCTGCCACGCGCGCAGGCGTTTACCCGGCTGGAGCGTCTGTTTGTCCTGAGTACACACCCGGGGGTGGCGCAGATGGGCCACAGGGAGGCCGTGCTGGATGCGACACGAAACGGCCCAAATCTTTTGCAGGTGCCTCTGCCGTTTGCACCCTCACCCACGGCGCAGGGCAGTTCCGCGCCTCTGCATCCTTGCCGGCCCTGGACGTGCCAGGTTTTTAAAATTATTCAATATCAGCCATTGGTGTGCGGTGGCATCTTCCCGGATTTAGTTTGCGATGCCCTGATGCCCAATGCCGAGCCGAGATTCCTTACCGCGCTGACTTGCCCCCATGTGTCCCCAGGGGTGTGAGACACTGCAGTCCCCCGGCGCTGTTCGAGCGCCCCACTCCCAGCGTCCCCGCCAGCGCCGGGCGTGGTCAGGCTTGTCCCCGGTGGCCCTTCTGAGAGGCGTCTAAGGGTGTCTCGCTGCGGCTTCAGTTTGCATCTCCCTGATGAGGAATGGTGTTGGGCCTCTTTTTCACGTGCGTATTTGCCATCTCCTGCGTCTTTTGGGCGTTTCTTCAAAGTGCAGGCCTCGTCCTTTCTTAGGTTTCCTTGACATTGCATTTTGAGAGCTCTTTCCGCATTTTGGAACATGAGTACAGTTGACCCTCGAATAACGTGGGAGTGTAGGGTGCCAACCGCCTCGAGCCCTGACTGCCCAGAAACGAAACTGCTAACAGCGTCCTGTGGACCCGAAGCCCTACTGACAACGCAGAGTCCATGGACACATCGACTCGTGAGCTAGAGAAGAAAATGTTCGTACAAAAGTCAGCAGGAAGAGAAAACACATGCATGGAAGGACTTGTATTTCCCAGAAACACCGCGTCTGAGTGGGCAGCAGCCGTTCACACCCGTGTTGCTCAAGGGTCAGCTGTACTTTGCTCAGATGTGACTTGCAAATATTTTCTGCAACTCCGTGGCTTCTCTCTCCACGCTCTTCACAGCATGGTTTGAAGTTTAATATTGGTAAAGACCAACTTATCAATTTTCTTCTTTTTCAGATCACACTTTTGGTTCTTAAGCCTAAGAACTCTGCTCAACAGAGATTTCACAAGGATTTCCTCTAGTGTTTTCTTCTAAATGCTTAAAATGTTTACATTTTACATTTAGGTCTATGATCCATTTTTATTGAATTTTTATACTAAGTGTGAGGTATGGGTCAAGTCTCCTTTCTCTGTGTTTTTTTTTTTTTTTTTTTGCATTTGGGACGTCTAATTGTTCCCAGTGCACTTCTGTCTTTAACCTGACTTTGTGTTTCTGTCAAAAATCAGCTGACTGTATTCATGGGGATCTATGTGTCTATTCTGTTTCATTAGTCTACATAATTATACCCCTTTGCCAACATCACGTCGTCTTGATTACTGTAACTTTATAGGAAATCTTGAAGTCAAGTGGTGAAGTCTTCCAACTTTGTTCTTCATTTTCAAATGATGTGGATACTTGAGCTCCTTTGCCTTTCCAAATAATTTTAGAGTTAGCTTGCTCATATGGACGGGAAGCTCCTACCGGGATGTGCATTGAGATTGCCTTGAACCTATTATAGACCAGGCTGGAGGTCACTGACACCATAACAATATCTGACCTGTGAACATGGTCTAGCTCTCTATTTACTTACATCTTGTTTAATTTCTCTCATCAGTATTTTTTTAAAAATTTATTTATGATAGTCACAGAGAGAGAGAGAGAGAGAGAGAGGCAGAGACACAGGCAGAGGGAGAAGCAGGCTCCATGCACCGGGAGCCCGACGTGGGATTCGATCCCGGGTCTCCAGGATCGCGCCCTGGGCCAAAGGCAGGCGCCAAACTGCTGCGCCACCCAGGGATCCCTCTCATCAGTATTTTGATAGTCCTCATTATGTCCATATTCTTGAGATGTATACCTCAGTTTTCATTATTTATTCTATTGCAAATCACAGCTTTAAACAAAATTTTTCAATTCCAATTACTTGTTGCTACTATATAGAAATGCAATTAATTTTAATTATTTTAGACCTGCACACTTCAACCTTGCTAAACTCTCTGATAGTTCTAGGAGATTTGTGTGGATTCTTGGGGATTTTCCATGTGGACAGTCATATCCTCTGTGAATAGAGAGCATTGTATTTCTGTTTTTTTTTTTAAATATTTTATTTATTTATTCTTGAGAGACACACACACACACACACAGAGAGAGAGAGAGACAGAGAGAGAGAGGCAGAGACAGAGGCAGAGGGAGGATCAGGCTCCATGCAGGGAGCTTGATGTGGGACTTGATCCTGGGACTCCAGGATCATGCCCTGGGCTGAAGGCGGTGCTAAACTGGTGAGCCACCCAGAGATCCTTGAGACCATCATATTTCTTAATTTCTATATGCATGCCTTTTATTTCTTTTTCTTGTTTGTTGCATGGATAGGACTTCGGTATGGTGTTGAGTAGGAGCAGTGAGAGAGGACACCTGTATCCTCTTCCTCATCTTTACAGGAAAGCTCTCAGGCTTAGGCATGGTGTTGGCTGTAAGTTTTCAACAGATACCTTATATCAGGTCCACAGTGTTTTCCCAATTATTCCTTGTTTACTTTAGTCTTTTTTAAAAAGACTAAACAAGGTGGAAGAGTCCCCCATTCATTCTATGAGGTTTTCATTCCCCTGATAACAAAGCCAGTCAAAGACATGATAAGAACAGAAAACCACAAACCAGTATCCTTCATGAACAGTGATGCAAAAGACCTCAAGAAAACACTAGCAAACTGAATTCAGCAGCATAGTCAAAGGATTATATGCTACAACCAAAAAGGATCCTTTTCTGGAATTCAAGGACAGTTCCACATATGAAAATCAGTCAATAGAAAACCCCACATTCCCAGATTAAAGAAAAAAGTACAAGATACTCTCAACTGATACAGAAAAAGCATTTGAGAAAATTCAACACTCTTTCATGATGAAAACACTCAACAAATTAGGAATAGAAGGAACTATCTCAACATAATAAAATATACATGTGATAACCCCACAGTAAACATCACACTCAACAGTTAAAGACAGCTTTTCTTCTAAGATCAGGAACAATACAGGATGCCCACTTTTACTACTTCTAATCACCACACTACTGGAGGCTCTAGGAGAGTAGTTAGACAATAAAATAAATAAAAGCAGTCTAAATTAGAAAGGAAAAAAAAATCACCTCTGTTCACAGATGCTATGATCTTATATGTAGGAAATCCTAAAGACCTGTTAGTACTAGGAATGAATTCAGAAAGATGGCAGTATACAAAGTCAACACACAAAAATGAGTTGCATTTCTATACACTAATAATGAATAGCCCAAAAAGGAAATTATAAAAACAATTCCACTTACCATTGCATCCAAAAAGAATAAAATAAAGGGAATTAACCATGGAGGCAAAAGCCCTGTATGATGAAAACTAAAAAACGTTGCTGACAGATGGTAAAGAAGACATGATTCAATGGGAAGACATTCCATGTTCACAGGTTGGAAGGCTCAGGATTGCTAAGATGTCCATACTACCCAAAGCAATCTACGGACATAATACAATTGCTATTGAAATCTCAATGATGTTTTTTACAGAAACATTAAACCCCTCAAACTCACACAGAATCTGTGCATAGTCAGAACAATTCTGAAAAAAGAAGGCCAGAGGACGTACACTTCCTGATTTCAAAACCACAAAGCTATGGTAATTACCACAGGGTGGTACTGGCATAAAACAGGCGGCCATGTAAACTAATGGAATAGCATAGAGTCCAGAAATAAACCTTCACATCAGGTCAAATCATTTTTCACAAGGGTACCAAGTCCATTCGATGGAGGAAGGACAGTCTTTTCAAAAAACGGTGCCAGGAAAACTGACTATCCACATGCAAGAGAATGAAAGGCCCCTACCTCACACCACACACAAAAATGAACTCAAAACGGATCCATGACACAAATTGAAGACCTAAAATTATAAAACTCTTGGAAGAAAACAAAAACACAGGATGAAGGCTTCACAACACTGGGTTCCACAGTGATGTCCTGGATATGATAGCAAGGCACAGCAACATAAAAAATAAAAAACTTGGAGTTCACGAAAATTTTAAATATTTTCGCCTCAAAAGACAATTCCAATGGAGAATAAAACGTAACCCAGAGAAATGGGAGAAAACATTTGAAAATCATGTTCCGTTAAGGGATTCATATCTAAAATGTTCAGAGAATTCCCAAAACTCAATAACAAAAAGCCAAACCACCCCATTCAGAAACAAGCAGTGGACTTGAATAGACATTTTTCCAAAGACCTACAAGGTATGTGACCAATGAGCAGATGAAAAGATGCTCAACATCGCTCATCATTAGAGACATGCGCATCAAAAGTCCAATGAGAAGCCACCCATTTTACACCCATTAAGATAAATATATAATATTTATGTAAATATTATCACAACGAGGAGATAGTGTATATGATATATATGCAAGAAGAAGATAGCAAGTGTTGATGAGGATGTGGAGAAATTGGAGCCCTTGGGGGTTGTGAGTGGGAACGTGAACTGGCCACGGCCACTGTGGAAGTTAGTACGGTGGTTCTTCAAAAGATGAACAGTAGAATTACCACACGGTCCAGCACTTATACGGGCATTTGCTCAAGAGAACTGGAAGCAGGCCTTCAAGGAGATCTCTGACAGCCGTGGTCACAGCGGCATCATTCACAAGAGCTAGAGTCGAGCGGCCCAAGCGTCCACCGAGGGATGAGTAGAGAAGCAAACGCGGTCCCGCCCGCGGAACAGTGTTCAGCCTTAAAGAGGAAGCGAGTCTGACTCCAATGTGGGTGAGGCATGAGGACCTCCAGGCCGGAGACACAGGCCAATCACAGAGAGACAACTACGACGTGACCCCCCTTCTCTGAGGTGCTTCGGGGACAGAGGAGGGAGGGTGCGTGCCAGGGGCGGCGGAGGGGCAATGGCCAGTCTGTGTCCCACAGGGACGTGGCTTCATTTTCCCAAGAATGGAAGAGTCTGGGGGACGGGCGGCGGGATGGTCGCCCCACGTCAAGAACGTGCTTAGCACCCCTGAACTGTATGCTTGAAGATGGTTAAGACGGTAGATGTGGTGTTATGTGCATTTGGCATCAATAAAGACAAATTTTAAAAAAGAAGAATAAAAGGAAGGGAGAGTTCACACCGTGAAGAGACGCAGAGGAAATTTACACACCCGGGCGGGAATGAAAAAGCCACCCACGGAGTCCCCGCGCTGTCTGTGCATCCTGCCCTAGGAGGTCCCTGGAAGGACCCAGGGTGGAGACGCTACGCCAGCAGGTGCCGCTGGCTGCACGGGATGGGCGGGGGGGGGGTCACTGAGCGTCCCCGGACCATTATGGGGACCCCAGACCCAAACACTGGCTGCCTGTGCCTCCCCCAGTGCCCAAGGCCATCTGTGAACTTGAGGGTGCCCGGAGCTCCGCTGGGGTGGCCCTCCTGCATGGGGCCGGAAATATTCTCCAGGGGGTGAGAGCCCCAACGGCGATAAGCACCTTGTGCCTTTCCTTCTCCGCTGTGCTTGTCTGGTGCTCCTCGGGTCCTGAACATGACACGCTGGCTTCAGGGTCTTGTCAGGGCTCTGGGTTGGCCCAGGTGGGAAGTATCCAGTCCCTGTTACCCCATCTTGGCAGCAGCAGTGCCTCCCCCAGCCTGCCACCTCTCCATGGAATGAGCAGAGCACGCGGGAGGACCCCAGGGGGACCCCAGGAGGCCCCCAGGCCCCCAGGGGCTATGCTGCCTGCGGTCCCCAGGCCAGCTTGTCCGGGCCGCTTGACCAGCTGGGGCGGTGGGTGGAGATGGACCCAGGGCTGAGCCCCCCAGGCCATACCCCATGTGTAGGTGGCCAGCCTTGGGAGCCTCGGGGACGCATCTGGGGCCCAGCAGCCCTGACCATCTGTGCCAGGGCGTGAGTTCCACCCCGCAGACTCGCCCAGAGCAGTTGGGCCCTGGCCCTTGGGGACCTCTCATCCCTCCTCCCAAAAATGTTCACTCGGGAAGGGACCACTGTCAGGTCCAAACCCCGGGACCCCACCCCCGTGAGAGTCAGATGAAAGGAAGCAGGTCAGCAGGTGAAGTGAGTTTATTGGGGTGCCCAGGGAGGTGCGGACAGGTCGGAGAGGAGGTCAGGTGACCCGAGCAGAGGAACTGGGAGGGAAGGCAGGTGACCCAGGTCAGGTGGAGGTGTGTCTTGGGAGCAGGAGCCCCGGGGATCTTAGGGTCAGCGTTCTTAGGAGGGAGGAGGTGAAGGTCAGGTCAGGAGAGTGGACACCCGGGGGGACCCCATCCTGGGTGGTGGCAGCCACCTAGCATAGGTGAGGGCTGGGCTGAGGGGTGGCCGGGAGGCCCACGGTCCCTGGGTGGGGCTTGAGCCCAGTGCCCCGGGGGCACGTGCCCCATCAGCGGGAGCACACGGGGCGGCACAGCAGGGACACGCTGGAAGCCTGGGGGCGGCAGCTGGGCTGGCAGGGGGAGGGGGTGGCGCAGCAGGCGGGCCTGCACACGGGGCGGCAGAGGAGGGACACGCAGGAGGAGGGTCTGCAGGGGCTGGGCTGGCAGCAGGGGGAGGCCTGGCAGCAGATGGGCTTGCAGCAGACAGGGGTGCAGCAGACGGGCTTGCAGCAGACGGGGATGCAGCACAAGGGCTTGCAGCAGACAGGGGTGCAGCAGACGGGCTTGCAGCAGACAGACACACAGCTGTCCTCCTGGCAAGGGGAGGAGCTGCAGCAAGAGGGCTGGCAGCTAGACTGCTGGCTGCAGGGGGAGGACTCACAGCACAGGGGCTTGCAGCAGACAGGGGTGCAGCAGACGGGCTTGCAGCAGACAGGGGTGCAGCACACGGGCTTGCAGCAGACAGACACACAGCTGTCTTCCTGGCAGGGGGAGGAGCTGCAGCAGGAGGGCTGGCAGCTAGACTGCTGGCAGCAGGGGGAGACTGAGCAAGGGGATGCCTCACAGCAGATGGGCTTGCAGCAGACAGGGGTGCAGCACACGGGCTTGCAGCAGACAGGGGTGCAGCACACGGGCTTGCAGCAGACAGACACACCGCAGCCCTCCTGGCAGGGGGAGCAGCTGCCGCACGAGGGCTGGCAGGAGCCGGGGCAGGCTGGTGGGCAGGGGCTGGACCCGCAGCTCGCAGGGGTGCAGAGGAGGGTCAGGCAGGAGGCCGGGGCGCAGCAGGGGGGCTCGCAGTAGCTCTCGGGACAGTCGTCCACCTGCCAGGAGGGGTCGGGGCAGGAGTCGCCGGAGCCGGGCAGGCAGACGCGGCCGCCGTAGCTCAGGTCGCTGGAGCAGACGGACAGGGTGGAGGCGGCCATGGTGTGGGTGCTGGGGCGGGGTGTGGGTGCGGGTGGGTGTGTGGGTGCGGGTGTGGCTGTGAGTGTGTGAGGTGCTGGGCCGGCGGCTTTTATACCCCTCCTGGTGCGTGTTGTCCTGCGTAACTGAGGACACTTCCCCTTCCTTGTTGGTGTTGGGAGCTGGTTTTCAGGGACCCCTCATTAGGGCTGCTTTATTTTTCCAGAAGATGCCACCCAGCTCGTAAAAGTCCTGCCCGTCAGATATGGAAAAGCATACATACAAGAGGGAAAGGAGAGAATGGAAATAACTCAATATTATGTAGACTTATGCCTTATTTTTTAGCTTTTTTTTTTTAACGTTGGACCTTTTAGTCTGGTTTTGCTTTTTATTAGATCTGTATTAATTGGTTAATTAACCAGTGATTTAGTTTTACATTTAAGCTAGAATTAATCTCTTTGATATTTCTTTGCCTTTTTTTAAAAAAAACTACTTTCAGTTTTTAGATGTTTTATCTAATCTATTTAGAGCTTCATCACCATGGCAATATATATTTCCCTTAAAACACCGTAAACAAATATAGTAGGAGTGCACCATTTTAATCTTTACTAGTTATTGTGAGATTGCTGTGTAAGTTAAATAAATACGTTCGTAAATACATTGTTTGCAGGAAGAAAATTTCTGAGTTACAGCTCAGGAAAAGCCTCCTGAATCTACGTTGTAAGCATTACTTAACACAGTATAAAGATGAAAAGGCAACAAAAATAATTCCTACTCCTTCAGCCCCTCATTGCAACAAAGCCCTTAGCTGGGAGAACCTTATTCCCCTCTTTCCTCTTCCTTCTCCAATTCCCACTTATTGTCACCTTGTAATATTCGGAGAGCACTTGGATTATGGGTCTGAATAGAGAAATGCTGTCAGATAATCATTATCCCACATACCAGTAACTTATACTCAAAGATGGGATGGAGTTGTAAAGTGCTTTTATAATACAATATTATTATTGTTAAAGGCAAGGGTTGACTCTTTGTTTTATTTTGACATGGCATGTCCTAAAATAAATATCAATTCAATATGGAAAAAAAAAAAAAAGTCCTGCCCATGTGCTGGGTCCAACATTCCTGTTGATTGGAGGGCATGGGGGCGTCTGGCCAGGGTTGAACCGAGGCTGGGGTGCAGTGGCCGCCACCTTGGGGATGGGGTGCTGGGGGAGGGGGACTTAGGTTCTGGCCTCCGCGGTGATTCCCATCTCTGGGGCAGGTGATCCCTGTGATTTTGCATTTGTTACCACGTCTGCAGAGATGAAGGGAGGCTGGACACATACCTGGGAGGGCGCTGTCCGGGGTTCGGGCCGGCTGTCCCTCCCCGGTCACCGTGGTCACGGCGTGGTGCAAGGCTGTGGCCCAGGGCGGGGCCGGCCTTGGGCGGAGGGGTTCTGTCCTTGGTCCGTGATGGGCTGGGCCTGTGCTGGCCAGGCAGCGGCCCCAAGCTCGGGGCGTGTCCCCTTTCCAAGCTGTGGGTCCCGGGGCCCTGCAGCTCTGGCCTTGAGGCTCCGTGGTGGTGCCGGGCGAGCGGCTGCCCCGGGCTGGCCTTGGGGGGCAGCTTGTTGCGTTTCCTTTCCCTCCTCACTCGGACCCTCATGCCGTCTGCCTGGGTGGCTGGGCCGGGAGCCCTCTCCGTGAGCCCTTGGGACACCCCTGTGGGCTATTCAGTGTCCAGGCAGCAGCCCCTGAGGGCTCTTCAAATTGGCACCCCCGGGGGCCGGGGCTGGGCTGGGCCAGGGTCCCTGCAAGAGGCGGAGGGGGACAGATGGACAAGTAACAGGCGGCAGGGGCCTTGGGGGGCTCGGGGTATCAGCGAGGCCAGATCGCAGGGGTCCTTGATGTCTCAGTCCCTGGGGGGGGGCGTCCGGGGGCCATGCCCGGGGGCCTGGGGTGGCTGGGATGGCAGGCAGACCCCCAGGGGGTTAGAGCTTCCATCCTTGGCTGGGGTTTGGGGGTGGCCGGACCCGACTCCTTAGCTGGATGCAGCTGAGGCTTTATTTTAATTTTTTTTATTTTTTAAAGATTTTTAAATTTATTTATTCATGAGAAACACAGGGAGAGGGGTACAGAGACACAGGCAGAGGGAGAAGCAGGCTCCATGCAGGGAGCCCGACGTGGGACTCCATCCCGGGACCCCCGGATCAGGGCTTGGGCTGCAGTTGGCAATAAACGGCTGAGCCAACTGGGCTGCCCTTATTTTATTTTTATCATAATTTTTATTTTATGTTGTCTCATTGACACCTGAGACCAGAGTGGGTAGAAATAGGAAGGTTTGATCAAACTCACCTGCATCTGCTTCCCGAGGCTGCGGTAACGGGTGACCACACCCCTGAGCTTCACAACCCACGTTCAGGTCTCAGCGTCCTGAGCTGAGGTCAGGGTGTGGGCAGGGCCGCCCCCCGGGGGGTCCTGGGCACGGCCCTCCTGCCCCCTCAGCCTGGGGGCCCTGCTCCCCGCCGCGGGGCCTCGGCCTTGCAGCTCTGCCTCTGGTCCCGTCGCCCCCGCCCCCCGGGTCTGTGGGCAAAGGAGGACGGGGCCTCGCCCCCCTGGCGTAAGGTCACCTGTGCCCGCGTCGAGGGCCCACCTGGCCGCCTGCCCGTATGCCCGCCGCCGGAATCCGAGTTTCCCTGAATTTCCGCAGCGACCTGCCATCCCCTGGCCACACAGGGGCCGTCCGCAAGACCGGACCCCGGGGCGGCCGAGTCACAGGGTCCCGCGAGGATGATGTGACAGCACGGCAGGGCCTGACGCTCCCGCACAGCTTCCCAGAGGCAGGGGCCGTGTGGCAGGAAGGATGGCGCGTCACAGCGGGACCCCGGGGCCCCCGACCTAGGAAAGTGACATGCGCTTAGCTGGAAAGTTCGCGGCTGCCGTCAGGCACGGGGTGTGACCAGAATTTGTGCAGGGGGCCCGAGGCTTCAGGGTCTCTGGGGGTGGCCAAGGCCTCGCCGCGTAGAGGGTTCGAGGGCGGATTTTGGGCCATCAGGCAGGTTCTGGGGACCCCGAGAGCTGTCCCCCACCCCCGGGAAGGGGCGCCCCAGGAGGCCCGGGCTCCCTGCACGCCCAGGACAGGCCCCGGGCCGGACACGTCAGGGCAGCCCAAGGTCTCAACGCCCCAGCAGGTGGGGGGTGCGGGCTCAGGGTGCAGGGCCCCAGAAAACTCAGGTGCGCGGCAGGACGGAGGTGTGTGGGGGAGCCCAGGGCCCAGCTCTGCAGAGACAGTCCCCGGGAGACGGGACAGGGTGAGACTAACTTCGGGACGGGGCCAGGCTGGGTCAGGGCCGGGTGCGGGAGGGTGGGGACAAGGGGGCCTCGGGGGAGTGTGTGAGGGACGGACAGGGTCCCCGGGGGCGGGAGGCTCCACCCTGCAGGGGACTCACGCAGTGCGGGGCTGGGTCGGGGGCGGCTGGGCCCTCCCCTCCCGTCCGCCCCGCTCAGGGCACGTCCTGCGGGCTCCCTGCAGGGGAGGGTGCCCAGGGTTACGGCGCCGCGACCGGGTCCCTGAGGATCCGCCCACCAGGGCCCGCTTCTGGGACGGGGGTGCCCAGGCCGTGGCCGTGGCCGCCCTGCCTGGGACTGGCCCCGACGCTGTGGGCGGGAGCCCCGGACCAGGCCGGCGAGGGGCGTCCCTGGAGGGGCCCAGAGGCCGAGGATGGGCCGGGCAGCGGGGGCCCCGGGCGCCCTCGGGGAGGGCTGGCAATTCAGCTAGAAAAGGCCCACGGAGAGCCCAGGGTCCTCGGGGTTAATTCAAGGCAGGTTTATGCGGTTTATCGGAGCAGCTCTGAGGAGGTGAGACCACCGAGGCCTCCCTGTGGACATGGTCCCTGGGCAGGACGCCGGACCCTGCGAGGACGCGGCCGTGGGCGTGGGAAGGGCTCTCCTGAGTGTGATGGGAACCGCCTCCTGGCCTGAGAGGAGGGTGCTGTCCACGGTCACGGGGGTTCCCGAGACACAGACCCAAAGCAGCTGGGAGGCTGGCAGGGGGAGAGCTCGGGGTCCCCAGAGTTCCCTGCTGGCCCTGAGGGACGTGCCCCCCAGCAACAGGACGGGACCCTGGGCTCCTGCCTCCCACCCTGAAGACTGTGCTTCCAACCTAGTGGTTTCCTCTGGAGGCTTGGAGCAGTGCCTCCCCCAGCCCACCGGCTCTCCACGGATGAGCAGAGCACGCGGGAGGACCCCAGGGGGACCCCAGGAGGCCCCTAGGCCCCAGGGTCTGTGCGGCTCGCGGCCCCCAGGCCGGCTTATCCGGGCCGCTTTGCCCAGCTGGGGCGGTGGGTGGAGATGGGCCCGGGCTGAGCCCCCCAAGTCGCGCCCCGTGTGCAGGTGGCCAGCCTCGGGGGCCCCGGTGACCCACGCTGGGTCAGGCCCAGCAGCCCTGACAGTCCCGGGCGAGGCCGTGAGTCCCACCCCGCGGCCCCACCCAGAGCAGTTGGGCCCCGGCCCTTGGGGACCTCTCATCCCTCCTCCCAATAATGTTCACACGGGAAGAGACCACTGTCGGGTCCAAACCCCGGGACACCCCGCCTCCGTGAGAGTCAGATGAAAGGAAGCAGGTCAGCCGGTGAAGTGAGTTTATTGGGGTGCTCGGGAGGGGCCCACAGGTTGGAGGGCGAGGCCAAGTGACCTGAACAGAGGAACTGGGAGGGAAGGCAGGTGACCCAGGGCAGGTGGAGGTACATCCCGGGAGCAGGAGCCCCGGGGAGCCGCGGGGTCAGCGTTCTTGGGAGGGAGGAGGTGAAGTCAGCTCAGGAGAATGGACACCCGGGGGGACCCCGTCGTGGGTGGGGACAGCCACGTAGCACAGGTGAGGGCTGAGCTGAGGGGTGGCCGGGAGGCCCACGGTCCCTGGGTGGGGCCTGTGCCCAGCGCTGCAGGAGCACGTGCCCCATCAGCGGGAGCACCCGGGTCGGCACAGCAGGGACACGCTGGAAGCCTGGGGGTGGCAGCTGGGCTGGCAGGGGGAGGGGGTGACGCAGCAGGCGGGCCTGCACACGGGGCAGCAGAGGAGGGACACGCAGGAAGAGGGTCTGAAGGGGCTGGGCAGACAGCAGGGGGAGGCCTGGCAGCAGACCGGTTTGCAGCAGACGGGCTTGCAACAGACAGGGGTGCAGCACACGGGCTTGCAGCAGACAGGGGTGCAGCACACGGGCTTGCAGCAGACAGGGGTGCAGCACACGGGCTTGCAGCAGACAGGGGTGTAACACACGGGCTTACAGCAGACAGGGGTGCAGCAGACGGGGGTGCAGCACACGGGCTTGCAGCAGACAGACACACAGCTGTCTTCCTGGCAGGGGGAGGAGCTGCAGCAGGAGGGCTGGCAGCTAGACTGCTGGCAGCAGGGGGAGGCTGAGCAAGGGGAGGCCTCACAGCAGACGGGCTTGCAGCAGACAGGGGTGCAGCAGACAGGCTTGCAGCAGACGGGGGTGCAGCACACGGGCTTGCAGCAGACAGACACACCGCAGCCCTCCTGGCAGGGGCAGCAGCTGCCGCACGAGGGCTGGCAGGAGCCGGGGCAGGCTGGTGGGCAGGGGCTGGACCCGCAGCTCGCAGGGGTGCAGAGGAGGGTCAGGCAGGAGGCCGGGGCGCAGCAGGGGGGCTCGCAGTAGCTCTCGGGACAGTCGTCCACCTGCCAGGAGGGGTCGGGGCAGGAGTCGCCGGAGCCGGGCAGGCAGACGCGGCCGCCGTAGCTCAGGTCGCTGGAGCAGACGGACAGGGTGGAGGCGGCCATGGTGTGGGTGCTGGGGCGGGGTGTGGGTGCGGGTGAGTGTGTGTGGGTGCAGGTGTGGCTGTGAGTGTGTGAAGTCGGGTGTTTGGGCTTATATACACCCCAGGGCGGCGTGTTGTCCATCACGAGGCCCTGAAAGGCCTTTTCCTGTTGTGGGAGCAGGTGCCTGAGGCTCCGGGTCACGCGCACCCCGGTGGGTAGCTCGGCCCATTGGTTATCCAGGCGGGTCAGTGGTTCCGATCCCGCCCTCACCCCTGCTCCCTGCGTCTCCCTGGGAGCTTCCCACTATTGGACCCCATGCTCCTCAGCACGCGGTGGAAACACACACATATTTTATTGTCGTTATTTTGTCGATCATCTTTATTTGGGGATATATCCTCTCCCGAGTCCAGGAACCAGTGAATGGCTGTGAGCTGTATTTTTTTTTAGAAACACATGCGTCACAGGTCTATGCCAGCAACTCTCCTGAGCAGCTGTGTACACATCAGCCCCGTGACAATGACTGTGGTTTCTACCTTACCGATGGGGAAACTGAGGCAGAGCCGCGGCGGCCGGGCAAGGGCCCAGCGGGAGGATCCCCGGGGTCGTGGAGCCCAGGCGGCTGGCAGAGCCCCGGTGGAGGGTCCCTGGGGTTGCAGCGGCCCCACAGGCGCTCGAGGGGTGGGTCCCCGGGGTTGTGGGGCCCAGGCATCCGCCCAAGGACTCGGGACGGAGGGTCCTCCATGTTGCAGAGCCAGGCGGCCCTGCAGGGGCTCAGCGCAGAGGCACAGCCTGCCCGAGTCCCGGGTGTGGGGCAGGGGCGCTTGTGAGCTACATCAGCTGCCTGTGTGGGGCCCAGGGTCTGGGGGCGGGGATCTGCCCCCTGGGAGGCTGCGCCTAGCTGGGGCAGGGCCAGGGGAACCCCTCCAAGTGTCCGCGCAGGCCCGCCAGCTTCAGGTCGTGATTGCTGCCTGGCTGCCCACCCTGTGGCAGAAGGTCCGCGAAGGGAGGGGGAACCGTCCTGGTGCTGCGTTCGGGGTCTGGCCTGGGGATGCTGGTCCGTGGTGGTGGTGGCGGCCCTGGGGTCCAGAGAAGGAGCCTGGTGTCACCAGGGGAGTGGGATGGAGGAGCGGCCAGGCAGTGTGCATGCCCAGAAGCTCAGGGGGGGTCTGCCTCGCCTTGGGGTTCCCTTCTGGAGGTGGTGAGGGGCCTCTCTGGGGAGCGTGGGGAGCTGAGGCTGCTATCCCCCGAGGGCCAGGGTCATCCTTCCGGAGCTGAGGCAGGTGCAGGCCCCTGGAGCGGCCCCCACTCCCCTGGGTGGTCGGGATGCCCACGCCACGGTGAGCGGAAGCCAGGTGACCAGCGAGGAAGGCAGATTGTATTACTGAGGGTGACGCGGGGGGACCAAGGTGAAGGTATGCTGCTGAGTGGGTGCCCGTGCAGCCACCCGGGGTTCGTGGTGAGACAGGGAGGGCACGTGAAGGGTGTCGTCGCTGGCGAGGCCACCTGGGCCTGGATCGGCACTCTGGGGTGAGGCCCTTGGCCCCCAAGGAGACGAGGTGGCCCGTGTTTCCGCAGAGACCCCGTGGCTGTGCAGGGCACATAGGTGCAAGGAGCCGGGGTCTTGGGTCCAGCTTTCAGGGGAGGCCGCCCTGGGCCGGGCCGCCGTGGTCAGGTGCTGGCGGAGCGCAGGCCGTCCTCGCGGCAGCCCGAGCTGTCCAGGCGAGTCCTGGGGGGTGAGCGCTTCTCCGTGTGTCAGTGTGTGGGGGGCACCGCCCCCCTGGCCGTGAGCGCAGGGCGCTCTGTCCCCATTAGCCACCGCCTCCCGTGCCACCCACGCCCCAGCCCTGACCCCAGCCTCCTCTCCGGCTCCCAGGCCCGCTCCTCCAGGCCCTCCTACCTGTGGGCCCGACAGCATCTCTCAGGCTGCGGGCGGCTCACCTCCCTCCACGTCGTGTCCTCCAGGCTCCCCCATGTAGGAGGTGTCAGGGCTTCTTACGGTTCACGGGTGGGAAGACCCCGTGGGTGGATGGACCGCGTTTCCTGTATCCGTCCCCCCGTCCATGGACCCTTCGTGGTTTTTCCCTTTCGGCTGCTGTGAATGACGCCGCCAAGAACATCCGAATCCCCTTTATGCTTTTGGGGGTGGATTCTCAGGAATGAATTTCTGGGTGTGTACGGGGCGTGCCCGTGTGCCCCCCAGAGGAGCACCGTCTGCACCCCCGCTGGCGACGTTTGAGGGCTCCGGACTCTCCACATCCCCACGTCCTCGCCTCACTCACCTCCCCTCAGCTTCTTTTTCTTCCTTTTCAAGGTTCAGCCGTCCCGGTGGGTTGTGATTTGCATTTCCCTGGTGACGAGTAACGTGGAGCACGTTTCCGTGCGTGTGCTGACACCCGCACAGCTGTGTTGGGGGAAACGTCCCTTCACTGTCCTCTGCCTGGTGTTAAATCCGGTCGCTTTTCTTTTTGTAGCCGAGTTGTGTGCGTTCCTTGGATGGTCTTGGATATTCAGCCCTTCTCAGATACGTGATTTGCAAATATTTTCTGCCAGGCTGTAGATTCCCCGTCACTTGTTCCACGGTGTCTTCTGAGCCACTAAACTTTTGAATTTCGGTCAAGCACAGTGTATTTTTTTTCTTTTGATCTTCTTGCCTTTGGCATCGTAGCTAAGAACCCGGGGTCAGGTCCAAGGTCACAAAGTGTTTCCCCTTTGTTTTCTTCTAAGATATTTTGGTTTTAGCTCTCACACTGGGGATGCGTATCCACCTTAGGTGATTGTTGTCTGTGCGGTGAGGTGGGGGGATCCAGCTGTGTTAAATTGCGTGTAGAAATCTGGTTTCTCCAGCACCTCTTGTTGAAAAGACGGTTTCTTCTTCCACTGAACAGTCCTGAAACCCTTGTCAAAAATCAATCGGCCATAAATATATGGGTTTACCTCTGGACTCTCAATCTTATTCCTTCAGTCCCTATTTCTCTCCTTATGCTAGTACCGCACCAGGTCCACGGATGTACTTTTGCACTAAGTTTGAAATCAGGAATGATGAACCCTCCACCTTTCTTCCTCTTTCACAGTATTTACTGTAGTCTCCGCCCCCATGAATTCCGTATGATTTTGAGGATCAGCTTTTTCATTTGCAGAGAAAAAATTTCTTGGTTTTTCTTTTCAAGATTTTATTCATTTATTCATGAGAGACACAGAGAGACAGGCAGAGACACAGGCAGAAGGAGAAGCAGGCTCCATGCAGGGAGCCCGACGTGGGACTCGATCCCGGGTCTCCAGGGTCAGGCCCTGGGCTGCAGGGGTGTAAATCGCTGAGCCACCCGGGCTGCCCTGATTTTATTTTTATCATAATTTTTATTTTACGTTGTCTCATTGACACCTGAGACCAGAGTGGGTAGAAATAGGAAGGTTTGATCAAAGTCACCCGCATCTGCTTCCCGAGGCTGCGGTAACGGGTGACCACACCCCTGAGCTTCACAACCCACGTTCAGGTCTCAGTGTCCTGAGCTGAGGTCAGGGTGTGGGCAGGGCCGCCCCCCGGGGGGTCCTGGGCACGGCCCTCCTGCCCCCTCAGCCTGGGGGCCCTGCTCCCCGCCGCGGGGCCTCGGCCTTGCAGCTCTGCCTCTGGTCCCGTCGCCCCCGCCCCCCGGGTCTGTGGGCAAAGGAGGACGGGGCCTCGCCCCCCTGGCGTAAGGTCACCTGTGCCCGCGTCGAGGGCCCACCTGGCCGCCTGCCCGTCTGCCCGCCGCCGGATTCTGAGATTCCCTGAATTTCCGCAGCGACCTGCCATCCCCTGGCCACACAGGGGCCGTCCGCAAGACCGGACCCCGGGGCGGCCGAGTCACAGGGTCCCGCGAGGATGATGTGACAGCACGGCAGGGCCTGACGCTCCCGCACAGCTTCCCAGAGGCAGGGGCCGTGTGGCAGGAAGGATGGCGCGTCACAGCGGGACCCCGGGGCCCCCGACCTAGGAAAGCGACATGCGCTTTGCTGGAAAGTTCGCGGCTGCCGTCAGGCACGGGGTGTGACCAGAATTTGTGCAGGGGGCCCGAGGCTTCAGGGTCCCTGGGGGTGGCCAAGGCCTCACCGCGTAGAGGGTTCGAGGGCAGATTTTGGGCCATCAGGCAGGTTCTGGGGACCCCGAGAGCTGTCCCCCACCCCCGGGAAGGGGCGCCCCAGGAGGCCCGGGCTCCCTGCACGCCCAGGACAGGCCCCGGGCCGGACACGTCAGGGCAGCCCAAGGTCTCAACGCCCCAGCAGGTGGGGGGTGCGGGCTCAGGGTGCAGGGCCCCAGAAAACTCAGGTGCGCGGCAGGACGGAGGTGTGTGCGGGAGCCCAGGGCCCAGCTCTGCAGGGACAGTCCCCGGGAGACGGGACAGGGTGAGACTAACTTCGGGGACGGGGCCAGGCTGGGTCAGGGCCGGGTGCGGGAGGGTGGGGACAAGGGGGCCTCGGGGGAGTGTGTATGGGACGGACAGGGTCCCCGGGGGCGGGAGGCTCCACCCTGCAGGGGACTCATGCAGTGCGGGGCTGGGTCGGGGGCGGCTGGGCCCTCCCCTCCCGTCCGCCCCGCTCAGGGCACGTCCTGCGGGCTCCCTGCAGGGGAGGGTGCCCAGGGTTACGGCGCCGCGACCGGGTCCCTGAGGATCCGCCCACCAGGGCCCGCTTCTGGGACGGGGGTGCCCGGGCCGTGGCCGTGGCCGCCCTGCCTGGGACTGGCCCTGACGCTGTGGGCGGGAGCCCCGGACCAGGCCGGCAAGGGGCGTCCCTGGAGGGGCCCAGAGGCCGAGGATGGGCCGGGCAGTGGGGGCCCCGGGCGCCCTCGGGGAGGGCTGGCAATTCAGCTAGAAAAGGCCTACGGAGAGCCCAGGGTCCTCGGGGTTAATTCAAGGCAGGTTTATGCGGTTTATCGGAGCAGCTCTGAGGAGGTGAGACCACCGAGGCCTCCCTGTGGACATGGTCCCTGGGCAGGACGCCGGACCCTGCGAGGACGCGGCCGTGGGCGTGGGAAGGGCTCTCCTGAGTGTGATGGGAACCGCCTCCTGGCCTGAGGGGAGGGTGCTGTCCACGGTCACGGGGGTTCCTGAGACACAGACCCAAAGCAGCTGGGAGGCTGGCAGGGGGAGAGCTCGGGGTCCCCAGAGTTCCCTGCTGGCCCTGGGGGACGTGCCCCCCAGCAACAGGACGGGACCCTGGGCTCCTGCCTCCCACCCTGAAGACTGTGCTTCCAACCTAGTGGTTTCCTCTGGAGGCTTGGAGCATTGCCTCCCCCAGCCCGCCAGCTCTCCACGGATGAGCAGAGCACGCGGGAGGACCCCAGGGGGACCCCAGGAGGCCCCTAGGCCCCAGGGTCTGTGCGGCCCGCGGCCCCCAGGCCTGCTTGTCTGGGCCGCTTTGCCCAGCTGGGGCGGTGGGTAGAGATGGGCCCGGGCTGAGCCCCCCAAGTCACGCCCCGTGTGCAGGTGGCCAGCCTCGGGGGCCCCGGTGACCCATGCTGGGCCCAGCAGACCTGACAGTCCCGGGCGAGGCCGTGAGTCTTACCCCGCGGCCCCACCCAGAGCAGTTGGGCCCCGGCCCTTGGGGACCTCTCATCCCTCCTCCCAATAATGTTCACGCGGGAAGAGACCACTGTTGGGTCCAAACCCCGGGACACCCCGCCTCCGTGAGAGTCAGATGAAAGGAAGCAGGTCAGCTGGGGAAGTGAGTTTATTGGGGTGCTCGGGAGGGGCCCACAGGTTGGAGGGCGAGGCCAAGTGACCTGAACAGAGGAACTGGGAGGGAAGGCGTAGGAACTGGGAGGGAAGGCGTAGGAACTAGAAAGGTGACCCAGGGTAGGTGGAGGTGCGTCCCGGGAGCAGGAGACCCGGGGAGCCGCAGGGTCAGCGTTCTTGGGAGGGAGGAGGCGAAGTCAGCTCAGGAGAATGGACACCCGGGGGGACCCCGTCGTGGGTGGGGGCAGCTACCTAGCACAGGTGAGGGCTGGGCTGAGGAGTGGTCAGGAGGCCCACGGTCCCTGGGTGGGGCCTGAGCCCAGCTCTGCGGGAGCACATGCCCCATCAGCGGGAGCACACAGGGTGGCACAGCAGGGACATGCTGGAGGCCTGGGGGCGACAGCTGGGCTTGCAGGGGGAGGGAGGGGCGCAGCAGGCGGGCCTGCACACGGGGCGGCAGAGGAGGGACACGCAGGAGGAGGGTCTGCAGGGGCTGGGCTGGCAGCAGGGGGAGGCCTGGCAGCAGATGGGTTTGCAGCAGACGGGCTTGCAACAGATGGGGGTGCAGCAGACGGGCTTGCAGCAGACAGGGGTGCAGCACACGGGCTTGCAGCAGACAGGGGTGCAGCACATGGGCTTGCAGCAGACAGACACACAGCTGTCTTCCTGGCAGGGGGAGGAGCTGCAGCAGGAGGGCTGGCAGCTAGACTGCTGGCAGCAGGGGGAGGCCTCACAGCACACACGCTTGCAGCAGACAGGGGTGCAGCAGACAGGGGTGCAGCACATGGGCTTGCAGCAGACAGACACACAGCTGTCTTCCTGGCAGGGGGAAGAGCTG
Organism: Canis aureus; assembly: GCF_053574225.1. Classification (NCBI taxonomy): domain Eukaryota; kingdom Metazoa; phylum Chordata; class Mammalia; order Carnivora; family Canidae; genus Canis; species Canis aureus. The sequence continues at coordinate 42,564,910 of NC_135640.1, read as the reverse complement.
CAGCAGGAGGGCTGGCAGCTAGACTGCTGGCAGCAGGGGGAGGACTCACAGCACACAGGTTTGCAGCAGACAGGGGTGCAGCAGACGGGCTTGCAGCAGACAGGGGTGCAGCACACGGGCTTGCAGCAGACGGGGGTGCAGCACACGGGCTTGCAGCAGACAGACACACCGCAGCCCTCCTGGCAGGGGGAGCAGCTGCCGCACGAGGGCTGGCAGGAGCCGGGGCAGGCTGGTGGGCAGGGGCTGGACCCGCAGCTCGCAGGGGTGCAGAGGAGGGTCAGGCAGGAGGCCGGGGCGCAGCAGGGGGGCTCGCAGTAGCTCTCGGGACAGTCGTCCACCTGCCAGGAGGGGTCGGGGCAGGAGTCGCCGGAGCCGGGCAGGCAGACGCGGCCGCCGTAGCTCAGGTCGCTGGAGCAGACGGACAGGGTGGAGGCGGCCATGGTGTGGGTGCTGGGGCGGGGTGTGGGTGCGGGTGGGTGTGTGTGGGTGCAGGTGTGGCTGTGAGTGTGTGAAGTCGGGTGTTTGGGCTTATATACACCCCAGGGCGGCGTGTTGTCCATCACGAGGCCCTGAAAGGCCTTTTCCTGTTGTGGGAGCAGGTGCCTGAGGCTCCGGGTCACGCGCACCCCGGTGGGTAGCTCGGCCCATTGGTTATCCAGGCGGGTCAGTGGTTCCGATCCCGCCCTCACCCCTGCTCCCAGCGTCTCCCTGGGGGCTTCCCACTATTGGACCCCATGCTCCTCAGCACGCGGTGGAAACACACACATATTTTATTGTCGTTATTTTGTCGATCATCTTTCTTTGGGGATATAATCCTCTCCCGAGTCCAGGAACCAGTGAATGGCTGTGAGCTGTATTTATTTTTAGCAAACACATGTGTCACAGGTCTATGCCAGCAACTCTCCTGAGCAGCTTTGTACACATCAGCCCCGTGACAATGACTGTGGTTTCTACCTTATCGATGGGGAAACTGAGGCAGAGCCGCGGCGGCCGGGCAAGGGCCCAGGGGGAGGATCCCCGGGGTCGTGGAGCCCAGGCGGCTGGCAGAGCCCCGGTGGAGGGTCCCTGGGGTTGCAGCGGCCCCACAGGCGCTCCAGGGGTGGGTCCCTGGGGTTGTGGGGCCCAGGCATCCGCCCAAGGACTCGGGACGGAGGGTCCTCCATGTTGCAGAGCCAGGCGGCCCTGCAGGGGCTCAGCGCAGAGGCACAGCCTGCCCGAGTCCCGGGTGTGGGGCAGGGGCGCTTGTGAGCTACATCGGCTGCCTGTGTGGGGCCCAGGGTCTGGGGGCGGGGATCTGCCCCCTGGGAGGCTGCGCCTAGCTGGGGCAGGGCCAGGGGAACCCCTCCAAGTGTCCGCGCAGGCCCGCCAGCTTCAGGTCGTGATTGCTGCCTGGCTGCCCACCCTGTGGCAGAAGGTCCGCGAAGGGAGGGGGAACCGTCCTGGTGCTGCGTTCGGGGTCTGGCCTGGGGATGCTGGTCCGTGGTGGTGGTGGCGGTCCTGGGGTCCAGAGAGGGAGCCTGGTGTCACCAGGGGAGTGGGATGGAGGAGCGGCCAGGCAGTGTGCGCGCCCAGGAGCTCCGGGGGGGTCTGCCTCGCCTTGGGGTCCCCTTCTGGAGGTGGTGAGGGGCCTCTCTGGGGAGCGTGGGGAGCTGTGGCTGCTATCCCCCGAGGGCCAGGGCCCATCCTTCCGGAGCCGAGGCAGGTGCAGGCCCCTGGAGCGGCCCCCACTCCCCTGGGTGGTCGGGATGTCCACGCCATGGTGAGCGGAAGCCAGGTGACCAGCGAGGAAGGCAGATTGTATTACTGAGGGTGACGCGGGGGACCAAGGTGAGGGTATGCTGCTGAGTGGGTGCCCGTGCACGTGCCGCAACAGGGAGGGCACGTGAAGGGTGTTGTCGCTGGCGAGGCCACCTGGGCCTGGATCGGCACTCTGGGGTGAGGCCCTTGGCCCCCAAGGAGACGAGGTGGCCCGTGTTTCCGCGGAGACTCCATGGCTGTGCAGGGCACATCGGTGCAAGGAGCTGGGGTCGTGGGTCCAGCTTTCAGGGGAGGCCGCCCTGGGCCGGGCCGCCGTGGTCAGGTGCTGGCGGAGCGCAGGCCGTCCTCGCGGCAGCCCGAGCTGTCCAGGGGAGTCCTGGGGGGTGAGCGCTTCTCCGTGTGTCAGTGTGTGGGGGGCACCGCCCCCCTGGCCGTGAGCGCAGGGCGCTCTGTCCCCATTAGCCACCGCCTCCCGTGCCACCCACGCCCCAGCCCTGACCCCAGCCTCTTCTCCGGCTCCCAGTCCCGCTCCTCCAGGCCCTCCTACCTGTGGGTCCGACAGCGTCTCTCCGGTCTCCAGGATCACGCCCTGGGCTGAAGGCAGTGCTAAATGGCTGAGCCACCCGGGCTGCCGGGTTCTTGGGTTTTTAATAAGGATTGCATTGAATCTGCATGACGCTTTGGTTAGTCCTGCCACCATAATGTAAAGTCTTCCCATCCATGAACATGGGATGCTCGTGTCTTCTGCTCTTGCTGCATGTTTTATAGTTATCGGTGCACAGGTCTTTCACCCTTTGGTTTAATTTATAACCTGATATTTTATTATTTCAGATGTGATTTTCACTGCCTTAAAAAACGCCTTAAAAAACGCTGAAAAGCAGATGACCACACGAGAAAATACATGTCACTTAGTTTTAGAAAAACAGGCTTATTTACTACATCTATTACCAATAACGTGCTGTTGTGCTCGCTGCTCATTTACACACTGTTTATGTATTTTTCCAATCATCTGTTTATTTGTAGCGTTGCTCATGTGTGGAAGCACAGGCTGGATTCCAGTCACCACGACTGCGGGTGCCGTTCCTGAAGTTTGTAGCATATGCAGTGCTGTTAATGGCAAGTCTGATGCCAATGTGATTTTTATTTTTCCGCAGATGACTTTTGTTTGTTTAGTTCTCTGCAGATGCTTTTGGGAACCACTTATTATCCCTAATGCTCTGCGGTTTCAACAGGATGTGTCTGGGTTTTTCCCCATTCGTTTTTCTTGGCATATTGCTTAGTCTTTTCAACCTCGAGGCTGTATCTTCTACTGTGGGATGTGTTCCTCTCTAGGAATGCATTTCCTCATTCCCCTGTGTCCTCGTTGTGCTCCCCCCCCCCCACAGCAGAGCCTGTACTCCTGGGGGAGGTCGTTCATGCTGACTTGTTTTCCCTCGTACTTTCTACCTCTTCGACATTTTGTTCTAAGTCTCAGGGATTTCTCATGTCATCTTCAAGCTCCTCTGTTTAATGTTAAATATCATCAATACATTTGATATCTATGACTTCTGGGGCATTTGTTTTCTAATTGTTCCCTTTCAAAGCCTCTTGCCTTTGCTTTCTGGCTCTAACATCTTCTTGATGTCTGACTATATTTAAGATTTTTAAATTTAATTTTGACTTTAATTTAAAAGGTGATTTCTGCTTTGTAAACTGTATGCTTCCTCTGGGTTGTATTTTTATATTTGTTGTCTCAGGCTTTCTTTCTTGTGCCACTGGTTTTGCTCATGTGCTGGGGTAAGGATGGGAGTGGTCCTTGGTGGTCTGGGCTCCTTTTCCACCTGTGTCAGCCTGTGTCGAGTTAGAGAAAGCTCACCCGTGTGGGGAGGTTGACGTGGCACTCTGGGATTGGAGGTGGGGGTCTCGGGAATAAGAAAGTTGGGAGCTCAGAAGCCAGAATGAGAGCTATGCACCTGCGGGTGACAACAGCTCCCCGGGAACCTCAGCCCTTCCTGGGTGAGGTGCTCAACTGTCCTAGAGGTACACACTAGTGGTGTTTGGGGAGAAGTGGGACTGCTGGACACTCTGCCTTGGGGGGGGTGCCTGACTCGGTGGCCCTGGTTGTTCCTCTCCGTTGAGGACACACTCCTCCTCCACTGGGCCTCATCAGGAGCAGGGGATGTCATGTTCTAGGGCCCACTGGTTCCTACGTCCTCTGCCTTGCTTTGGGGTGAGCACACTCGCCTCTGCTTCCCATTGCATTTGTTGAGTCCCTTACCCATCATAAGCTGGCTTCTCCCACACAGTGGGTCCTGGGAGGGTGGAGATGGGATTGGTGGGCTCAGCCCACCATCTTGAATGGAAGCGTCAGCTCTCCTGGAGTGATGGCTTTCCCACAACCACCCGATACTCTGGGTATTTGGCTGATCCACAGTCCACCCTCATTCCATTTGAATGCTGGGTACCCAAATTCTCTTTGTGTGCACCCCAACTCACTTGGAACATTAGGTTGCCACAGCATGGAGGCTATTGGTTTAATTTCCTATCCAAAGCAGGAATCCCATTTTGGCTTCTATTTTTTTTATAAGGAAAATTTTATTTTAAACTACTAAGCTCAACAATTATTTGTAACTATTTTTACTTTCATTTTATTGTGAAAAATTTCAAACATACAGAAAAGCTGAAGGAATTAAACAGTGCATATCCACATACCCAACTCCTGGAGCCCATAGCTAACACTGAGCCTCATTTACTTTCTCAGATACTTGTCCATCAAACCACCCCTCTTATCCATACATCTTATTTTTCTGAGCATTTCAAAGTAAGTGACAAACAAGTACACTTCACTCAAACACTTAGGAAGCGTATCATTAACAGGAATTTTATTTTTGTGCTTTTGTGTGTGAAATCCTATGAATCTTAGAGGTGTTTCACTCGATGAATTTTGACAAATGCAAACACCTGAGTAGCCCAAACCCTATCAGGGCCCACAACTTGACCGTGCACCCAGCCTTATCAGGGTCTTGGATGTGACCTGTGCCCGCCCCTCTGGCCCTGGACCTCACCAGCCTCCCCAAGTGTCTTCCTCCACCTACTCAGTTTCACTCAAAATCTCCAGAAACAGCCATTGTTCAATATTTTTTTTATTATTTTTGTTCTGATTTTTAAAAACAGTAAATTAGCTCAGCTCTTCTGAGAGCCTCACTTAAATGGAATCATGAAGCAGGTGCTCTACTGTCTGACTCCATTCACCAACATCATGTTTTTGAGATTTGTTCATGCTGTTGCAAAAGCAGTGTGGTCTTCTTAATTGCTGATTTTTATTCCATTGTAGGACTCTTGTGGCTTGTTGATCTGTCCCCGTTGATGGCCATGTGGGTTGATTCCAGATCTGTTAGTAAGAGAGTGGAATAAATGTGCCTTCTCTTCAAGCCCTCCTCACCCAGAAGCTGGAACAGCATCTTGCTGCTCATTATCTTGCAGGGTAGCTCTGACTTTTAGGGAACTCTTTCTTCCTTGAGTGGAGATCTGTATCGCTGTAACCCTGGCTCCTTGGTGCAACCTTTGGGGTGTCACACAATGAACCTCTCTTCTTGGGAACTGCAAGCTACTGCGGGTCACTCAGGCTGTGCCTCTTCCTTTTGTCATTGAAGGAAGTTGGTGGTTTCTAGGATCCCAAGAACCGTGCACGAAGTCCTCATTTGAAACAGTGGGAAAGAATGCCCCATTCAGATTCAACAGCCTGGGTCTCCACGTGTCTCAGAGGGGCTCCCCAACATGCGGAAGGGCATGACCGTCCCAGGAGAACCGCCCTTGGACAGGACGACTTCTCACTCACTGGCTTGTCCAAGGAAGCAGATGACAGGGAGAAGCAGCTTCAGGGCAAAATCACAGAAAGATACAGAACTGAGGAGCACAGAGATTTATTTTTAATAGATCACTAAGCTTTCATGGATAGGAAAAGCAGGAGGGAATTCTAGCCTCTGTGCACTGTGGCTCCGTCAGTGCTTCAGGAATGAGACAGGGCGGGAGAGGTCAATAGCAGATATGGATGTTCCAGGTGACTTGTTAGCAGCAGTTAGGGGTGCCGCAGGGGCCAGGGGTGCAGACCAGGGTGGGGCACGAGGGCTGGCAGCAGCCAGAGGACTGGCAGGAGGAGGCCACATACACGATGGGCTTGCAGCTCACGGGCAGGCACACGGCAGGCTTGCAGCTCACTGGAAAGCACACAACGGGCCTGCAGCTCACAGGCACACAGCTGGACACCTGGCAGGAGCTGGGCACGCAGCTGGACACCTGGCAGGGGCTGAGCACATAGCTGGACACCTGGCAGGAACTGGGTACGCAGCTGGACACCTGGCAGGGGCTGAGCACATAGCTGGACACCTGGCAGGAACTGGGCACACAGCTGGACACCTGGCAGGAGCTGGGCATGCAGCTGGACACCTGGCAGGAACTGGGCACACAGCTGGACACCTGGCAGGAGCTGGGCACGCAGCTGGACACCTGGCAGGAGCTGGGCACACAGCTGGACACCTGGCAGGAGCTGGGCACGCAGCAGGCCGGCTGGCAGCCCTCGGAGCAGCTGGTGTGGCACATGGTGGAGAGTGGGGCTGGAGTGGAGTCAGGGACGAGGACAGGCTGGTCTGGAGGCTCCTCCCCGGTGGCCTTTATACCCAGCTGTGGCGTCCCTTCCTCCAGGCGCCTGATGGTTTTCCTCCTCATCCTCCGCGTCTCTTCCCGGAGTTCCTGGTGCGAGTGACTCAGTTCAGGAAACCCTGTGTCAGCTGCAGGCTCGCCGTGACCCAGCGGCCCGGGGAGTTCTGGATTCAGAGCCCGGGTAGGATGGCGAGGGACCGTCAGCTGGGTACAGGGGACCCCACATCGGGATGTTGGGGTGCCTCCCCGAGCTGATACACCGTCCTCAGTCCACACAAGCACCGTCCTGTTTGCCAGACCGGGGTCAGTTTGGAAACTCCGTGATCCAGAATCTTCCCGACGGACCAGAGCCAAGCGGCAGGGCTCCTCGTGGCCGGTGGCCTTGGCCGCGTCACACACGTCACACAGTCCCAGCCCTGCGCCGGGCACCGTGCGGACCCGACCCTTGCAGGTGGATCCACTCATTCTGGATTAGTCAGCGATCCCTGTCACCATCCAAGGAGTGGGGGGGACCCCACTTACACGGAGGTGCAGTCAGAGTCCCTGACGTGCGGGCCTTCTCACCACCGGGTGAAGCAGCAGGAATCTGAAGCTGCTCGGTTGCACCCTGGAGTCCAGGGCCTCGACCTCGGTGCCAGATTATGCGGGACTTCAGGGGTTACATGGTGACATACCCTCAGGTCCCGAGTCGGCCAGGACAGACGAGACTGAGTGACAGACAGGTGGAAGCGTCAGTCCCATCTGTGTGGCCCGTGTGGCTCCCGAGCTCTCTGGCGAGTTGCCTTCCTAGACGGGGCACAGCAGCCGGAGCCCAGCTGGGCAGGGGAGGGTGAGTGGCCCACGCCGGGTGCTCCCCCAGCCCAGGTCCTGCAGAGCAGGTTTGACCTTCCCCGAGTCCCTTCCGCGGTGGAGGCGGGGGCAGGGGTGTGGACCCGTGTCCCCGCGCTCCCTGGCCCTTTGCTCTTATACGTCAGCCACAGCACGCACATCAGCGCTGGCGCCACGTCGCAGGGGCGGCCCTCTCTCCAGGCCCTCTCCCCGCTGGTGGGTCCCCCCGAGTCTGCAGGTGGGGACAGAGGGGCTCATGCTGTGGTGGGTGCTGAGACAGTGAACAGCCCGCGTCCTCCGACAGCCCACGGCGCGTGACCCTCCCCGGCGTGACCTGTGGACGAGCCACGAGTCTGTGAGGCCAGCCCTCCACACGCCCCTCCATTGGCTCCGGCCACGTGAAGAGGATTCGGGGCAACCACGGGTGACCACACATCCAGACGTGACCCAGTAACAGAGTCGCACATGTCAGTCGGTCGCTTGTCTCTCGAGAAAGCACGAACACACCTTTACACCTGCCGGCGCGGCCCACCTGCCTGCCCTCCTCCTGCCTGCAGACCCCCCACCCCGGCACCTCCCCGCCCCCGCTCGTGCCCTCTGCACTGGAGCCGCCCTCCTGGCTTCCAAGTGTCTGGAAAGGTTTCATTTCACCGTTTCAAAAGACTTTCCTTTCTTTTCTTTCTCTCCCCCTTTTTTTCCCTATACGTACACCTCTTGATCGGCGCTGTTTGTCCTGAGCCCCTCAGCACCTTGTCCTCTGGTCTCCACTTCTCATGACAAGTCAGCTGTCACCATTTCTTCTCCGTGAAGTGATTTTCCTCTCACTGCTTTGAAGGCTTTGCTCTGTCCTTTTGGTTTTCATCCCTCTGGTATGTGCCCAGATACAGTGTTCTTTGTATTTATCCAGCTTGGGTTTTTCTCAAAGATCCTGGGACTCCTATAAGTCGGTGTCCTTTTTTTTTTTTTTTTAATCTAGTTTGGGAGAACTGTCTGGTAAGACTTCTACATATTTTATTTTTTAATTTTTTTAATTTTTTTTTTTACTTCTACATATTTTATGCTTTGATTTCATTCTTCCCTCTGGAGACTGAACTGACCCGTGCGTGAGTCTGTCTGGCACCGGCTCACAGGCTAGTTTTTCTTTCTCCCCCCCACTTTTTTTAAAGATTTATTTATTTATTTTAGAGAGAGTGCGAGTGGAGGAGGGGCAGAGGCGGAGGCAGAGGGAGATAATCCCAAGCAGACTCCCCCTACTGAGTGCAGAGCCCGATATGGGGCTCGATCTCATAACCCTGAGATCATGAGTTGAGCTGAAATCAAGAGTCAGATGCCCAACTGACTGAGCCACCTGGGGGGGGGGCTTCTTTTCTTTTCTTTTCTTTTTTTTCAAGATTTTATTTATTTATTCATGAGAGACACACACAGAGAGAGGCAGAGGCAGAGGGAGTAGCAGGCTCCCTGTGGGGAGCTTAATGGGGGACTCGATCCCAGGACCCTGGGGTTACGCCCTGGGCTGAAGGCAGATGCTCCACCGCTGAGCCCCCGGGGGCCCCTCTGTGTATTTTTCTTAGCTCTTCCTTCTCTTTCGGGTTAGACGATCTCCCTCGAGGTGCACTCACTCTTGCACACCCTTTATTCCCCGATTTCACTCTGCCATGACGACTTCCCAGGGGACATCCCATCTCCACTGTCGTGTTTTCAGTTCTAATTCCCATTTCCCACTGGTTCCCACTGAACTGCCTGACATCCCCTCTCCATTCAGTCATGACAATAACCCTTTCCTTTAATTCTTTGAATGTATCCTCCTTCGACTCTTGGGACACATTTATAGTAGCTGCTCTACGGCCACCGTTTGCCCAGCCAAGTGTCCAGACCATCCCGAGTTTCATTACTGCCGATTGATTTGTTCCTTTAACTGCGGATTACATTGTCTATACCCTTTTTGTCTAGTGGGGTTTTTTTTTATTGTCTATTGAAATGAGTGATAATACATTCAGGAAGTCTGTGTGTTCTCGCTCACTGGCTACTGATGTTCGTCCTGGCAGAGAGTCCATCACTGGGTGATCGTCTTGAATGTGGCCAAGCCTGGCTTTACACCTTCTTCGCCTGGTCTGTGGAGACTTCAGAGTGATTCCTAAGCTCCTTCTCTTGGCAGGACTCAGATGCCAAACTGTCTTCTCTGGAAGTGCTGTCCTGGGTTGGCTTTTTAGGGCAGGTCTGGAGCGGGCCTCACCGTAGGTATGGTTGCTGCTCCCTGGGTGTGGCTGTACGGGGTCTTAGCAGGTTGCTGGGGGGGCTGCATCTCCATCCTTTTTTTTTTTTTAAGATTTTATTTATTTATCCATGAAAGACCCAGAGAGAGAGGCAGAGGCACAAGGAGAGGGAGAAGCAGGCTCCATGCAGGGAGCCCGATGTGGGACTCGATCCCGGATCTCCAGGATCACACCTGGGGTGCAGGTGGCGCTAAACCACTGAGCCACCCAGGTGCCCCTGTACTCTCAATCCTATGGCAGATGCTCAACGTTAAGCCTCCGGTGGTGTTGCCCTGAGTGTAGACGGCCCTGCCGCCTTCCGCAGATTTACACGGGACTCTCACAGACTCATGCGTGCTCCCTCCTTCCTGGTGTCCCATCCACTCTTCAGATTCTAGATGCTTCCACTGCGCCAACCAGTACCGTGTTTCTGCTCAGCAAGTGGCCCACCATGTTCTGCCAAGACCCCACAGCTCACTGTCCTGCCATTGGGACGCCGACCGCCCGGGGTAGCGGGCCGGGCACAGGGGGAGGGCGCTGTGTGTTTCCTTCCTCTCGGGAGCCCGTCCGAGCCGCTTGTTGAGGGCTCATCACTGTGCCTGACTTGTGTGCTTGAGGGGAGGGCGAGACGGCTACCGTCGCTCCGTCGGGTTTCCCTGGGTTGTTCTCCGAGATTCCACGCTTGTCTGTGCTGCGAGCTTCCAAGTCCAGGCAGCAGAGGTGGTGCCGTTGGTCTTGGCCTCAGTGGGGCCCCAGGGGAGAGGGGCAGCGATCAAGCGGGCGTAGCTCAATCCACCTGCTGTCGTTGATACAACACTCGGAGGGCTTGGCGAGGAGTGTGGCTCCCAGAACAGACTCTGGTCAGTGACACGCTGTCCTGGAAAATCCTAGATGACACCCGCTCTGCCCCCCAAAAGAGGCCAGAGTCTTCCGGCTGAGATGGCCCTGTGCGGGCGGACCCCAGCGGGTGCCCTCTGCAGACGGGCCGGCCCAGAGTCTGTGTATTTATCCAGCTTGGGTTTTTCTCAAAGATCCCGGGACACCTGTAGGTCAGTGTCCTTTTTTTTTTTTTTTTTTAAATCTAGTTTGGGAGAACTGTCCGTTGAGTCTTCTACACATTTTATGCTTTTTTTTTTTTTTTTTTTTAAGATTTTATTTATTTATTCATGAGAGACACACAGAGACAGGCAGAGACACAGGCAGAGGGAGAAGCAGGCTCCATGCAGGGAGCCTGATGTGGGACTCAATCCCGGTTCTCCAGGATCACGCCCCGGGCTGAAGGCGGCGCCAAACCACTGAGCACCCCCAGGCTGCCCTCTGAGGCCGGTTTTAAAAACCAAGCAGGGATCCCTGGGTGGCGCAGCGGTTTGGCGCCTGCCTTTGGCCCAGGGCGCGATCCTGGAGACCCGGGATCGAATCCCACATCAGGCTCCCGGTGCATGGAGCCTGCTTCTCCCTCTGCCTATGTCTCTGTGCCTCTCTCTCTCTCTCTCTGTGACTATCATAAATAAATAAAAATTAAAAAAAAAAAAAAAAAAAAAAAAAAAAAAATAAAAACCAAGCAGATGTTCTCCTAACCATCCCATCCAGTTAAGTCTTTCCCATTTGGTCTCTGAGAAGAGCCAGTCATGGAGAATGTGCACTCATTTGTAGAGATTAGAAGAGGAAACGTCTGGTCCTTCAAGATCATTGCTTTGCTGCTTTTGAAAAAGATGCCACAGGCCATGTGCTCTGCAGCAGAAGGGCTCCCAGGCTCTCGCTCCTGAGGTCTTAGCACTGGGCGGGAGAGGTGGTCAGAGTCAGCAGTCATGGGCTTGCACGCCACTTCTCAGCCTTGCTTACATGAGATCAATGCCTTTGCAGATAGCCACTCTGAAACCAGCTTAACAGGATCCCCTGCCACTGGACACGGATACAGCTAAGTGGTCTGGGCATTGCGTCTGGAGCTCGCTCCATTGATCTTTATTAAGCTTTTGCTGGGTCCCCGGGGGTGTTATTAAATGGAGCCATGGCAAAGCCACGTCTGTTTTGCTCTAAAACTGTAACGGGGCATTGCACGCTCTGCTCAAGGCTTCGGATAGTCTTACAGGAAAAATTTCTCTTCGGATTTAGGGCCAGGCAAACTTTGCCTCCCGTGCAGGAAGTTAGGTTGCTACTCTTTTGACAATGAGAAGGAAGATGGGGAAGGAAGACATGCATTGTGTGTATACTCTGCACACGCAACGTGTGCACAGGGCTGCCTCACATGCCCTGCAGGTTAGGTAGTATGCTTTGATTTCATTCTTCCCTCTGGAGACTGAACTGACCTGTGCGTTAGACTGTCTGGCACCGGCTCACAGGCTCTTTTTTCTTTTTCTTTTCAAGATTTATTTATTGTGCAAAGAGTGCGAAGGGGAGTGGAGTGGAGCGGGGTGGGGTGGGGGTGCCGGGAGCACAGATGGGTGTCTCTCCTCAGGGAGGGGACCCAGGACAGGGAACAGGGCCTCCCTGACGAACAGCCGTGGCCTGTGCTTCTCTGGGTCCATACGTGTGTCCCTTTGGGTGCCTGGACCTCGCTGAACTGTGTGTCCATCTTTGGGCCCCTGTTCTGGAAAATTCTCATAAACCAGTCCCAAGTCTTATAATTCAGCAGCCTCTTGCACAGCTGTTTTCACAAATACCATCTTCTGCACTAAATCCTGGGGGCTTCTCACTGTCAGGGCTGGGGGGGGTGTCGATGGACTCTGGAGTCTACGAGCCAGAGCCCCGCGGACGGCGGAGCGTGGGCTTCCCTGCTGGCCTTCTGGTGGTAGGAGTCGGGCGAGAGCCCAGGGAGGAGAGGGAGCCCCGCCACCAGATGCCAACAGCTGCCCATCTGAGTCCCCGGGGCCGTGACGTCTGTGGGCTGCATGGGTGCGGGGGTGCTATCTCGTGCCGCGGCCGCGCACACTTCCCGGGACGCCCCTGCTTCTGGTGGGGCTGCGTCTCCATGCTGGAGGTTCGCGGTTTTGCTGATGGTGCGTCTTGAACGAGGGGGCTTTCTCAAGACGGGGTCCGAGGTCACTGCCCGCCGGGAGTTCCGTGCGACGCTCACGCCGTGGGCAGGTGGCCAGCGCTGGGCCTCCGGCCTGAAGCTCCGGGGACGCTCAGACACCAGCCAGACTCCCTCGTTCTCCCGGCGTCTGCCCCGGAGCCTTCCTGACGTGGGGGAGGCCGTTTGGGGACTGTCGGCGCGCACAGAGGGAGGGACATGGGGACGTCCGGGTTGGCAGGTCCACACACAAGTAGCTCTGGCGACTCCGTAAGGGGGAGGCGGGGCCCGGCCGGTGCTGGTGAGGCGCCCGGGCAGGTTTCCAAGTGTGAGAGGAGCTTGACGAGGGCAGGTAGTCATGAGGGTGAGGCCCAAACACGTAAAACACCCGCAGCAGAAAACCAAGTCCTGGGAGACAGCCTGGAGGAGACGCAAACAAGGAAGTCAACAGGCGGCTCTGTGTTGCCAGGACGCTCCAGCCCGGGTATAAAGGCCGCCCCGGGAGCACCCTCCAGACACCTCCACCCTCCTCCCCGACACCAGCCCAGCTCCGTGCCAACATGTGCTACACCAGCTGCTCCCCCGGCTGCCAGGCTTCCTGCTTCACCTCCAGCCCCTGCCAGGCGTCCGGCTACGTGCCCGTGAGCTGCCGGCCCTCCGTGTCCGTGCCCGTGAGCTGCCGGCCCTCTGTGTATGTCGTCCCCTCCTCCCAGTCCTCCGTGTGCCTGCCCGTGAGCTGCAAGCCCCTGGTGTTTGTGGCCTCCTCCTGCCAGTCCCCTGGGTCCTGCCAGCCCTCCCGCCCCACCCTGGTCTGCAGGCCCGTCTCCTGTAGCACCCCGTCCTGCTTCTGCCCATGAGCCTCCCGCCCGGCCGCTCCCAGGGCACGAGGGCCACACCTGTACCCTTCCTGGAACGAGCCTTCGGTGGGTCTCCAGGTTCTGCATGGGGCAGATGAAGAACATGCCCAGCAGACCCTCTGAAGCCAGTGACAAGGATGGAGCAGGATGATCTGGATCCTTCTGTGACCCTGGGAAGCCCTTATCTCCAGCAGGGAACCCACCCCATGTGAGTCAAATAAATGGTGCCTTCCTGATGCAGCTCTGTGCGTTTCTGTGTTTTCTGCCCTAGTCCATGCTACGAGGGGGAGGCCGGTCCCCTTGTCACAGGGCTCACGGGATGTGCAGGTGCACCTGCCTGGGGCGGTGACTCGTCCTTCCAGGGCTGCTCTGCTTCCCCTTGGCTGTCGGCCCCTGCCTAGGAGCGTGAGGACGGGTGTTCCCCACCGCGTCAGGTGTCCCGTGTCCTGCGTCCCGCGTCTCAGAACGTGGAGTCCAGCTTTCAGCTCTTGTAGACCTTAGATCTTAGAACCGGATCAGTTCGGGCTCTCAGCTCCTGACTCGCTTCTGTTACGGGTCCACGTGGCCCATTTCTAATTGGCGGATGATCCGTTGTTGATTGCTGTCATCAACCCCCAGGAGCCCTCCACCTAACCTGGTGCTAGGACCCATCACTGACTCCCCCAAGCTTCTCGGGGTGACCACCGGCAGCATCGTGTGCTGTTTGCAAAGAGCGCGCCCGTCGCGTCTGTGTGGCCCCGGAAAGCGGGTTTTCTCATGCAGGCTCTGAAGGGCGGTGGGAGGGGTCATCCTGCACGGACCGGCCGGGAATGGACTTTGTCCTCTCCCCGCTGCTGCTGGGATTCATCGGCGCCCTGTGTCCTGGGTCCCCTTGACCCTTCCCTGCTGTTCTGCTTGGGGGGGTGGGGGGGGAAGTGGTGCTGTTTCAGGTTGAACCTGCTCCTGTAGGTGGGCGGGTGTGGTGGCGAGTGGATGCGGGGTGGGAGGGCCAGGCCGGGGACTGTCCCCACCCCTCCTTTGGCACCTGTGACCCTTGCATCGAGGCCATGTGCCCGCGGGAGCCAGCTGCACCCCCCGGGAACAGGGAGCCCCAGGCCGCGGCGGTCATGCTTCTCATGCACCTCGTCTCCGCAGCCACCACGGCTCCACGCCTTGTTTTGGGGGGTTTGCTCTGCACTGAATTTTCTGAGTTGGAGACGTGAGTGCGTTTGAGACCGGCCAGCACCACAGTCCACTGGCCTCCCCTGCTTTGCTCCTGGCGGAGGCGGGGACCCTGCCCAGCAGACGGGAGCCTGGCTGCCCTCCCGCCTGGGGGTGGCCTCCGGAGCACTGCCCCCTGCCCCTAGGGTCCCCCAGATTCCAGAGGAGGCCTGTGAGGGGTGGGAGGCGGCTCAGGTCCCAAGATGTGGCCCTTAAATTGGGGGCTTCCTTCGTTCACCAACCAGAGGGCGCCTGGGGGGCTCAGCGGTTGAGCGCCTGCCTTTGGCTCAGGGCGTGACCCCAGGGTCCTGGGATCGAGTCCCACATCGGGCTCCCTGCATGGAGCCTGCTTCTCCCCCTGCCTGTGTCTCTGCCTCTCTCTCTGGGTCTCTCAAGAATAGATAAAAGTCTTTAAAAAAAGGGTAAAGTCCCCTCTCCCTTCCCTCGGGCAAGGAGGGGACACAGTCCTCTGACCCCTCCCTCCAAGGCTCCTTTTTTCTTCCCTGGAGGCAGGTGATGAGCTTAGAGCTGCAGAACTGCTCCTACGATCCTTTAACTGAGGTGGCCTAGGTTGGAGCCGGGGCGGGGGTGGGGGTGTGGGGGGTGGTGGTGCTTGGTTAAAGCTGAGCCGGGAATGGGACCAGTCGACTTGGGTGAAGATGCTCCCTCTCGTACTTGCGTCGCCCTGTGTACGCACACACGTGTGCACACATAACGTACACGCATACACCATGCACGCCCCAGCGCATACACATCTCACACACACAGTCACACACGCACGAGGCATCTGGTGTGCCCGGCTAGCAGCGGGAGGTGAACCCGCGGAGTAGAGCGTGTGCTGAGGGCAGGAGCACAGCTCGGCCCCACGGGGAAGCTACCCCACGCGGGCTGTGGGGCCCTGAGGCCCCTCCGAGCCTCCGTTCCGTGGTGCTGGGTTTCCCCCTCGGGAATGTCTTAGGAAGTGAGGCTTTAGAGCGTGAGACACCAAAGGACAGTGCAGGTCTGACCAACTTATTAATTTTTTTTAAGATTTTATTTATTTATGAGAAATACAGAGAGAGAGAAGCAGAGGGAGAAGCAGGCTCCATGCAGGAAGCCTGATGTGGGACTCGATCCCCGGACTCCAGGATCACGCTGCGGCTGAAGGCAGCGTTAAACTGCTGAGCCACCTGGGCTGCCCTGACCAACTTATTAATTAAGGTCAGGTCCCAAAGAAGGTCCAATTATCTTCAAGGTCATGATAAAGGGAAGCAAATGAGCAAGTGGGAAACGGCCTTTGGGCTGGGCCCCCACCCGCTCTGGGAGGGTCTGCGGAGGGGGCGCGGGTGCCAGCTCCCGCTGGGCTCCTTGACGTGACCAGAGTGGTTCCTCCAGGATTTGGGGACTGGGAATGGATGCCCTGCAGCAGGTGGAGTGCAAAGGAGACAGGCCTGCAGGTGAGGGCAGGAGGCCTGGCAGGAGGGCCCCCCACGGCGCCTGGCACCTCAAGGACAGGTGGCAGGAGCAGCCCTGGCTGCAGGCCGCTGGGTGCTCCCCTGGCCCGGGGGTGTGACGGGGGAGTAGCAGGTGTGACGCGTGGTGGCGCGGGGCAGGGGACGGCAACACAGAGCAGACGCTCCCGCCGCCCAAGTGTCTGGATGGTGTGTGGGATGCTGTGCTCGGGCTGTGACACCTGTGACACCGGCAGCCCCTTCCGCTGCAGAGGAGAGCCCGGTGCTCTGCTCTCACGTGGTCCTGCACTCGCCCTCCCAAGCCGTTGTGGTGTGGACGGCACCTCAGACCCGCGCCCGTGGTGTCCGGCTCGGGCATCAGAGCACCGCCCTCAGCTTCCCTCCCGGAACCTCTCAACTGGGCGCCTTGCGTCTGCCTCCCCCACTCGGTCCTGTGCTGTAGGCCACACGTGCACACGCATGCACACGGGCACACACACAGGCACACATGTGCATGAGGGGACACACGTGCACGAGAGGACACACACGAGCATGCACATGTCCACACGTGGGCATGCACATGTGCATGAGGGGACACACACAAGCATGCACACATGGGCATACACATGGGCACACACACATGCATGAGGGGACACACACAGGCAAGTACATGTGCACAAGGGGACACACATGGACACGCCCATGTCCACACACGAGCATGCACACAGGGGCGCATACATGGGTGCACAGCACACACGGACATGCACACACGAGCACACACCCATGCACATGCATAAGGGCACACACACGTGCACACACACGGGCACTCACACGCAGACACGCAGCACTGTGCTGGCTCACCGGGGCCCTTGTTGACCCGGCCGTGGGAATTCCCGCGGAGCTCACAGCATAGGATGCGACACGGGACGCCGGCAGCTACTTTGCCACGTGGACAGCGTGTGGCAAGAAAAAGGCTGCTGGCGGAGTCCGGAGAAGGGAAAGAGTTTCCCCGGGTTCGGGAAGCCCTGCCTAGGCCTCCTGCAGGAACCCGCGGGCAGGGCCTGACCACCCCGGCGCACCTGTCCGCCGTGTCCTGAAACAGTGCGGTGTGTTCCGTGGCGTGTTTTTGACATTTAAATGGCACCACGAGCTGTGCATCCTTTGGTAACATGCTTCTCCCCCGTCAGCGTCATGCGGAGCCGTCCATCCCTGATGAGTCCCGCAGCGTCGGCCGCTCCTGTTCGCGGCCGTGTAGGATTCCACCGCGGGGCGGACTGCCACCTATTTATTCTCCTTCACGGACATTGGGGTCTTCTTCATTTTTTGCTGCTGCCCCAAATGCTGCCCGTTTCCGTTCTTCTAACTCTTCTGGTGCCCACGTGCCAGCGTGGCTCGACGTTCTCTCCCCAGAAGTGCTCCTGCTCCTCCGTGGCCTTCGCCTACCCTGGAGCGTGCGAACCGCTCTGCAGAGTGGCTGTCCCCGCTTGTCACACCAGCCGCCGAGGCATCGGCTGTCCCACGTCTCCTGCCGTGGCCACTACAGTTGCATGACCCCCACGTGGGCAGCCTGACAGTTGGGAGATACACCTTGGGAGATTTATTTTCTATTTTTTCTTAATAGGATGACAAGCATGCAGGAAAGTACAGAAAACCTGAGGGCACAGCTTGGTGAACATTCACAAAGTGGGTGTTCCCTGTAACCGCCGCGGGTCCAGGGAGTGGACGCGCCCCGTGCCCAGAGCCTCCGTGCCTCCCCCCCACCCGCCCCCATCCTCCTGGGGTGGCCAGCACCCCGATCTCCAGCACAACTGAGGACTTTCCCCTGTTTCTGAACTTACTGAGAGAGGGATCTCCTGCTAGCCTGCAGTCTGTTTCTGGTGTTCGGGTTCATCTAGCTCAGAAAACAGGCGAGGGAGCGGGCTCGTTTTTGTACGAGCTTGGAGAGGTTTACTGCTTGGAGTGCCAGCTGGCACCCACAAACCCCCTGGGTCTGGCCTTAAGACAAGAGGGTGGATTCCGAGTCCTGATCCGATTTCTCTAATGGTTACAGCTTATTCAAGTTCTAAATGACTCATTTTGGGAAGCTATATACTTTGTTAGAGAATTTATTGGGGTGAAGTTGTTCGTGACATCCATTGCTTATTATATTATATTTTTAAAAGATTTTGTTTATTTATTCATGAAAGACACAGAGACAGAGAGAGGGAGAGACACAGGCAGAGGGAGAAGCAGGCTCCATGCAGGGAGCCCGACGTGGGATTCGATCCCGGGACCCCGGGGTCATGCCCTGGGCTGAAGGCAGATGCTAAACCGCTGAGCCACCCGGGCATCCTTTTAAAATTTAATTTAATTTAATTTAATTTAATTTAATTTAATTTAATTTAATTTAATTTAATCTATTCTATTCTATTCTATTCTATTCTATTCTTTCTTAAAATATTTTACTTATTCATGAGACACAGAGAGAGAGAGAGGTAGAGACACAGGCAGAGGGAGAAGCAGGCTCCATGCAGGGAGCCAGACGTGGGACTGGATCCTGGGACCCCAGGGTCACGCCCTGAGCCAGAGGCAGATGCTCAATCACAGAGCCCCCGCCCCACCCACCCCAGGCATCCCTACTTGGAGGTTTTCGAGATAAAACACTCCTTGCCAGTGTCTCACTTCATCACAACTCATGAAAAGCTGAAGAAAAGTATCCTCAATTTTTCAAATTCTGAGTAAGTTGATCCTTGACGTCACTTTTCTTCCTGCCCAGTCGTGTTCAAGGGACGTGTGCCGCAGTGTCTCCCTGCGAGCGAAGGGCCGTGGCTCCTCCGAGGCATGAATGCACATTTTGCATTTCGAGGCTGTCCTCTGTGGTATGTTGAAGCGCAGGAGAGTCACATCTTCCCGCTGAATTTCATCATCACTGATGATAATACGCATCGTTACTGGCAGCGCTTTCTACCTCAAGGTGTAGTTCGTCTATTGTGGCCGCTGCACCTGATGTTCCTGGTTAGGGTCTGCTGGGCGCATTTCCTTACTTTCAACCTTTCTGCTCTTGACCTCGGGGACGGGGCTTGACACCTCATGTAAAGGAGTAGGAGCAGATCTGTCCGTCTTTCCGGCTTGCGGGCTCCTGGTCTCTGCCGCAGCCACGAAGCCCTGCTGTTGCCGCACGAATAGCCACACACGGTGTGCGAGCCCAGGAGCGTGGCCGTGTCCGGTGAGGCCAGGCCCGCAGCCCTGGGCCTCTGCGAGGGGCGCAGCCGGGCACCCCCACGTAGACGGCAACCACACGGAGCTGAATTTTTTTTTTTTGAATTTTATTTAAAAAAAATTCAATCCCTGCTTCTCACCTGGACACTTTCATCTCACTCTGTTTATCACGGTCGCAAATACATGGGAATTTATTTCTGTCGTCTTATTTTGTGATTCTCTTTGCCCCACTGTTGCACGCCGCTCCGAGCAGTCCTCTCCTACCTGCGCTCGCACTGACGTTTTACGAGTCTCCTTGTGTTTTCCCCCTTCCCTGGTCGTGACGTTCCCACGCCGTCTCGTCTTTCCCCCGTGGTCCCGAGGACTCCAGCGGTCTGGCGTTGGTCACGTCCCTTCTCGCCCTGAGAATAAAAGCAGATTCCCTGCAACGTATCAGCATTGCGTGTCCAGGGCTCTAGTTTTAACTTGATTTTTATTCTAACCGCACAGCATCTGCAGCTCTTCTCCTCGGTTAATGTTTGTCCATCCACATGTTCTCCCAGCTTCTAAAGTCACTGTCCCTGCCTGCCCCCGGGTCCCGTGCTTCTTCCTGGGGGTGTCCTGCAGGTGCTCCCTGGGGTGGGGGGGCCTGGGCCTGGGGGTGTGGCCGGGGTGTGACAGGGCGTGGCCGGGCGGGTCTGCAGGCCGCCTCCCCCGGTTGCTGGTGTCCTGGCGACAGACACACCCCCTGTTTGTGCTGTTTTTGCTTATGGCCCTTCCTGTGCCGGGGGCTCCGGGAAACAGCCCCACAGGGTGACCCCAGCCTAGGGCACAGCCTCACCTGGGAAGGGTTCAGGCCACGCGGTGCCGGATGGGCCCTGCGGGCATGTTGGCTGGTGGCCTGTTGGCGTGGGGTGGACAGACGGGCGCCCCCGGGGTCGTCCCCCCAACAACAGCTTGCTGGCTCCCTGGGTGTCCCTGCTGGGTGCTGACGCTTGTACCCCGTGGCCTGTCCATGCTGGGTCTATCAGCTCCCCCTTCTGGGCCTCTTCTTGCTGGGGTGGCCAGGCATCCTGCCCGCTGGTGTGGGGCCTGGCTGTGGGAAGATGGGAGGACGTGGCTGAACGTGCCCTCACCCCTGCCCATGGGGGAGCCGCCCGGGCCTGGCCCAGGATGGGATAGGTGGGGCCAAGGCCCTGCAGCCCCGGGAAGGGTGACCAGGTCTCGCCCCAGACAGCAGGTAACCTGCTGAGGAGGGTTCAGCCCCGCGGGTCCCACGTGCCCGAACCACAAAGGTGGAGGGTCTTCCACATAGGATCTTGATAAAACTTCGCTGTGAATCTCTGGGGAAGAAATCACTGTCCCTGTTTGTGCCAAGAGCCGGTCCCAGGCCGGGCAGTGGCGGGGATTTGAAGCCAGGTCGAGCTGCGCCCCCAGTGGGTGGGCGATCCTGGCACAGGGTGGATTCTGGAGCAGGGGTCGGGGACGAGGAGAGTGGGGTCCCCCTCTGGCCTCTGGGACATCCTGGACATGTGCTGGTCTCCTCATCCATGTCCTCAGGAGCCATCCAGCAAGGCCGGCCACCTCCCCGAGCCCGAAGCTCAGCCCTTGGCTCCAGATTCCAGAGAGGGGCTAAGGCACAAGCCCCTAGGAATGAGGGGGCCGATGGGCCCTGTGCCATTGTGAACAATGCCCCTTTCATTCAAAACTGATGACAAATTCCGTGGACACCCTAACCGGAGGCCTCTACCCGCCCTCGCTTCGTCAGCAAATGACCTGTAACCCTGGCCAACGAAGGCCCCCAGGGCGGCCATGGCGTGGACCCCATCTGTGGCCCCTCAGAGCTTCTCTGATCACCTCCTCGACCGGGCCGCGCCCTGGCTTCTACAGCACAGCCTCGTTTCCGAGACCCAGGAGATGGAGTCGTGCAGCATGTCTGGCTCCGTGCCTCCTCCTCTCCATGATAGGTGGGGATGCAGGTCCCCCCCGCCACGTATTTTAGGCATTTTTACTCCCCCTGTGCCCACGGTAGGGATGTGCCACACGGTACCCAGCCTGCGGTCCACAGACCTCTGGGCTGGCTCCTGCTCATGGAGGGGCCCACGCAGACGTTACGCTCACCTGCGCGTGTGCCCTTTGTGACGATGTGTGAACACATTTCTATCAGACACGTGTTTAGGAGCTGAGTTGCGGGTTTTTAGGACACGCATATTTTCAACCTACTAGACAATACCCAACATAAATCCTTTTAAGGTAAGGTGTGTAGCACGATTCCACCAAGTTACACTTCCACCAGGAGGCAGGGGTTCCAGGGCCTCATCCTTGATAAAGCTTAGTATTGATGCTCTCTCTCTCAATCTCTCTCTTTTTAAAAGATTTCATTAATTTATTCATGAGAGACATAGAGAGATTGAGAGAGAGAGAGAGAGAGAGAGAGAGAGAGAGGCAGAGACACAGGCAGAGGGAGAAGCAGGCTCCATGCAGGGAGCTCGACGTGGGACTCGATCCCGGGACCCCAAGACCAGGCCCTGGGCTGAAGGCAGGTGCCAAACTGCTGAGCCACCTGAGCTGCTTTTTTTTTTTTTTTATATTTCATTCATTTATTGATGCTCTATCTTTTAAAGATTTATTTATTTGAGACAGAAAGAGAGAGAGAGAGAGGAGAGAGAGAGAGAGAACGAGTGCAGGGAGGAGCAGGGGGAGAGAGAGAACCCCAAGCAGACTTCCAGCTGAGCTCGGCGCCCGTTGCGGCGGCTCAATCCCACAACCTTGAGATCATGACTTGAGCTGAACCCAGGGAGTAGGTCACTTAACTGACTGAGCCACCCGGGGCGCCGCTTAGCCCTGATTCTCTCTTTTTAAAGTCAGGTGTGTTGAGGTGCGACTTACATATAGTAAAATTTAGTCTTTTTACGAGTACTTGCAAAGAACTTGTATAAATGTGTACGGTTTACATCACACCCGCACCACGATGGTGACACAGGACTTCACGACGCACCCCCCCGCCCCCCGCCACCCCATATGCCCTCACGACCGGCCCAGCATCTGGAAACCACCGATCTGGTCACTCTAGGTGTGCTTCTTCTTTTTTTTTTTTTTTTT
Organism: Canis aureus; assembly: GCF_053574225.1. Classification (NCBI taxonomy): domain Eukaryota; kingdom Metazoa; phylum Chordata; class Mammalia; order Carnivora; family Canidae; genus Canis; species Canis aureus. The sequence continues at coordinate 42,542,658 of NC_135640.1, read as the reverse complement.
AATTTTTATCTATTTGTGATAGTCACAGAGAGAGAGAGAGGCAGAGACACAGGCAGAGAGAGAAGCAGGCTCCATGCACCGGGAGCCCGATATGGGATTCGATCCCGGGTCTCCAGGATCGCGCCCTGGGCCAAAGGCAGGCGCCAAACCGCTGTGCCACCCAGGGATCCCGGTGTGCTTCTTCTAGAACGCCATATAAATGGAACCCATGGCATGAAGCCTTCCGTGCTTCTTTGGCTCCCGTCACTTGGAACAGTCCCTCTGGGGCTCATTCACGTCGTTGCCTTCATCAGTAGCATGTTCTTCTGATTTGCTGAGTAGTGTCGGACACCCCCTGGGTGGTGGTGGCCGTGAGGTTTGCCTCGAGTTTCTGGCTAGTACGAATGAACCACTATGACGCTCACGGGCAGGTTTCTTTGTAGGCATATGTTTTTATTCCCCCTGAGTAACTGTCCAGGAGTGGGATAGCCGGGCTGCGGGCTAGGGGTCCGTCCTGATGCCACCTTGCCTTGATCAATGTAGCTCTAGGGGGACTCCCCAAATCACCTACTCTTTGTTTTCCAACTTTGCTCCTTCTTCTTACGCAAGTTGTTTTAGGCAGTCCTAGTTTCTTTGTCTTCCCATATAGGCATCAGAGTAAGCTTATCAATATCTTTAAAAATTCATATTGAGATTTTGATTGGGATTGTGTTGGAACTATAGATCAGTTTTGGGGAAAATTCTTTTTTTTTTTTTTGAACCATGGATTATTTAGAAGTGGGTTGGTTAATTTCCAAATTACGTGGGAGGTTGCCAGCTATCCTTTTGTTATTAATGTCTAATTTCACTGTAGTCAGAGAATATATTGTATTATTTCAATTCCTTTAAATTTGCTGAAGTTTATTTTTATGGTGGATAACATGGTCTTTTTTGGTATATATTCCATAAGCACTTGAAAACAATGTGTATTCGTCAGTCGCCGGGTGATGTTTGATAAGTATTAACTAGGCCAAGTTGGTTGGCGGTACTGTTGGGCCCTTTACATCCTTATTGATTTTCTGTCTACATGTTCGATTCACTGCTGAGAAGCTCAAGTCCCATGATAACAAAACATGTGGATTTGTCCATTTTCCCCTGCAGTTCTTTCAGTTTTTTTTTTTTGGTTTGTTTTGTTTCAAGTGTTTTGAAATATTGTTATTAGGTTCTTACACATTTAGGATTCTTAATGTTTTCATGGTGAATTAACCTCTTTATTATTATGCAATATTCCTTTTTATCCTTGGTACCATGTTGTATTCTGAAATATACATTTTATATTAGTATAGCCATTCCAACTTCATTTATTTTTTAAAAATATTTCATTTGAATTCAATTTGCCAGCATATAACACCCAGTGCTCATCCCATCAAGTACCCTCCTCAGTGTCCGTCACCCAGTCACCCCAGCCCCCTCTCCTCCCCTTCTGCAACCCTTTGTTTCCTAGGGTTAGGAATCTCTCATGGTTTGTCTCCCTCTCTGATTTCCCCCGCTCAGTTCCCATCCTTTCCCTTATAATCTATTTGGTTATTTCTTATATTCTACATTTGAGTGAGACCATATGATGATTGGTTTTCTCTTATTCACTTACTTCACTCAGCATAATACCCTCCAGTTCCATCCATATCAAAGCAAATGGTAATTATTCATCCTTTCTGACGGCCGAGTGACACCCGGTGTGTGCATAGACCACGTCTTCTTCCTCCATCATCTGTCCATGGACGTCGAGGCTCCTCCCACAGTGTGGCCCCTGTGGACACGGCTGCTGTGAACACTGGGGTGCAGGTGCCCCTCTGAATCACTACATCTGTATCTTTTGGGTAAATCCCCAGTAGTGCAAGTGCGGGGTCATATAGGGTAGCTCTATTTTTAACTTTTTGAGGACCCTCCATACTGTTTTTCCACAGTGGCTGCACCAGCCTGCATTCCCGCCAGCAGGTGAGAGGCTCCCCTTTCTCCGCGTCCTCTCCAACATGTGCTGTTTCCTGTCTTGTTAATTGTAGGCATTCTGATAGGTGTGAGGTGGGATCTCATTGTGGTTTTGATGTGCTTTTCCTTGATATCAAGTGATGTTGAGCATCTTTCCATGTGTCTGTGGCCACGTGTAAGTCTCCTCTGGAGAGTTGTCTGTTCATGCCTTCCGCCCATTTCTTGACTGGATTGTTTGTTTCTTAGGTGTTGAGTTTGAGAAGTTCTTTATAGATCTTGGATACTAGCCCTTTATCTAGGGGCTAGTATCTGTCATTTGCAAGTATCTTCTTCCATCCTGTAGGTTGTCTTTTAGTTTTGTTGACTATTTCCTTTGCTGTGCAGAAGCTTTTCATCCTGATGAAGTCCCAAAAGTTCATTTTTACTTTTGTTTCCCTTGCAGGGAAGTGGCTGAGGTCAAAGAGGTTGCTGTCCGTGTTCTCCTCTAGGATTTTGATGGATTCCTGTCTCACATTTAGGCCTTTCATCCATTTTGAGTTTATTTTTGTGCATGGTGTGAGAAAGTGGTCCCATTTCATTCTCCTGCATGTGGCCTCCAATTTTCCGAATGCCATTTACTGAAGAGACTCTTTTTCCCAGTGGATAATCTTTCCTGCTTTGTCAAAGATGAGTTGGCCATAGAGTTGAGGGCCCATTTCTGGGTTCTCTATTCTGTTCCATTGATCTGTGTGTCTGTTTCTGTGCCACACTGATGGTCACAGCTTTGTAATACAGCTTGAGGTCAGGCATTGTGATGACACCAGCTTTGGTTTTCTTTTTCAACATTCCTTTGGCTATTTGTGGTCTTTTCTGGTTCCATACAAATCTTAGAATTATTTGTTCCAACTCTGTGAAAAATGTTGACGGTATTTGCATTGAATGTATAGATTTTTCTGTATAGTCACACTTTCATTTTTTAAAAGGTTTTATTTATTTATTCATGAGAGACACAGAGAGAGGCATAGACACAGGCCGAGGGAGAAGCAGGCTCCCTCAGGGGAGCCCGATGTGGAACTCGATCCCAGGACCCTGGGATCACGCCCTAAGCCGAAGACAGACGCTCAGTCACTGACCCACCCAGGTGTCCCTGTATAGTCACACTTTTTAAAAAAAATTTTTTTATTTATTTATGATAGTCACACAGAGAGAGAGAGAGAGAGAGAGAGAGAGGCAGAGACACAGGCAGAGGGAGAAGCAGGCTCCATGCACCGGGAGCCTGACATGGGATTCGATCCCGGGTCTCCAGGATAGCGCCCTGGGCCAAAGGCAGGCACCAAACTGCTGCGCCACCCAGGGATCCCTATAGTCACACTTTTAATGATGTGTCCACGTCATTATGTTTTATAGGGGTTGGGGATATATTTATACTACTTGAGGTATTATGAGCTTTTTGGATCTGTGGTTTTATGTATTTCATTATTTTTAGATACTTTCTCAGCTCTTATCTCTTATTTCTTCTGCCTTATTTTCTCTCTCCTGCTTCTCTGGGACTTTAATTACATGCATTAGTGATGATTTGATATCTTCCTAGAGCTCTTTGATGTTCTGTTCTTGTTTTTCCTCCCACTTTCTCTTTGTGTGTGTGTTTTAAAGATTTTACTATTGTTTTTAAATAATCTCTCCACTCAATGTGGGACTAGAACTTACAGCCCTGAAATCAAGAGTTGCATGCTCCACTGACTGAACCAGCCATATGGCCCTCTTTGTGTTTTAATATGGGAAATTTCTATTTACTTATCTTCATTTTTTTTTTAATTTTTTATTTATTTATGATGGTCACACACACACAGAGAGAGAGAGAGAGAGAGAGAGAGAGGCAGAGACATAGGCAGAGGGAGAAGCAGGCTTCATGCACCTGGATCCTGACGTGGGATTCGATCCCGGGTCTCCAGGATCGTGCCCTGGGCCAAAGGCAGGTGCCAAACCGCTGCGCCACCCAGGGATCCCTATTTACTTATCTTCAAATTGAACGATTCCACTCTTAGCTGTGTGAAGTATACTCATGAGCTCATTGTAGGAATTAATTTTTGACACTGTATTTTGAATTTTATATTATTGTTTGGGTCTTTCTTACAATTTCCATGTCTCTTCCAAAATTCCCTATCTGTTCATGTATTTAGTCTGTGTTTTACACACTGTCCTTTTACATATTGTGATATTCTGAGCCTGGAGACTCATGGAAGCTCTGCACCCTCTCCTCATGCCTTGCTCTCTGCATCTCTTCCCTCTGGCTGTTTATGAGCTGTATCCTTTTATAATAGAGTGGAAATCTAGTGAGCAAAAGCTTCTCTGAGTTCTGTGAGGCATTGTAACATATCAGTTGAACCTAGGGACCTCCGATCCAGAGCCGGTTGGTCAGAAATTTAGGTGACAGGCTAAGCTTGCAGGTGGCATCTGAAGTGGGGTGTGGTGTCAGTCTTCTAGGACTGAGCAATTAACCTTTGGGTCTGATGCTGTCTCCAAGTAGATAGTGTCAGAACTGAGTTAAATTTTAGGACACCATGTGGTGTCCCAGAGCACTGTTGGAGGTATGGGGAAGCATCGCCACACATGTGTGAAAACACAATTTGTGTATTAATCACAATTAATTAATTAATAGAAGCCTTCTTTGCCCCACACGATAGAATGTGTCACTCCATCCCACAGGTAACGATCATCCTAAATTTAATATTTGTCATTCTCACGCTTTTATCTATACATTTACCACATGTCCTCCATAAATATTCACATCTCTTACATATTTGCCACTTTGACTCTTTTTAGTGCTTTCTGGATACTTTCTTTGGACCTGCCTTCTGATTTTTCTAATCCCCTCTTTAGCTGTGTGTTTTATTGTTATGTGATGACCTTCAAGGTACCTAAGAGTTTGGATTCCTTTGTGGTGGGCTTCCAGGGCTGTGTGCTTAGGGCAAGGGCTGGAGGCGGTGTTCTTGCTCTGCCCTTTCTCCTGCCCCCGTGTGTCTGGCACGTGGAGGGGACCTCTACACATGCCTGCCTCCCCCTCCAATGACTGCTCCTCCTCCTGCAGCTCTACCAGCCAGGCTAAGTTGGACCAGGAGGGCTCTGTTGTCCTGGCCCAGGGTCAGTCTTGAGCAGGCCTATGTGCCTGGGTCGTGGAGGGTGAGGCTTTCTCACTTCCTACTGCTTCTCCCTGCAATGGCCAGACTCCACTTTGTAGTTGGGGAGGGTTTGTGTGAGCTTCCCCTGCCCCCCGCCTTTTGCAGCGCTCTGATTCCTGGCCCCTGTTCAGTGGGGGTAGCTCTTCCTCTGCCCTTCCCCATCTATAAAGTGAGTCTCAGGTGCTGGATGTGGGGATGACCCCTTCCCCCTGCACCCTCCAAGGCCCTCCACCCCAAGCTGAGCTGCTGGAGAAAGGGCTCTTTGAGGAAGGGCTGTTGTACTTATGCTTGTATATGTCTTCGAGATAAGAACTTCAAAATATGTGAGAGTAAACCAGAGGGACAAGCTGCATCAGGAAGGCATGATTTATTTGGCTCACACAGGGTTGGTTCTCTGCTGGAGACAGAGGACCCTGGAAAACCAGGGCTTCCCGGGGGTGGGGAGCACACTTCCCAGGGTCACAGAAGGATCCAGATCATCCTGCTCCATCCTTGCCACTGGCTTCAGAGGGTCTGCTGGGCATGTTCTTCATCTGCCCCATGCAGAACCTGGAGACCCACCGAAGGCTCGTTCCAGGAAGGGTACAGGTGTGGCCCTCGTGCCCTGGGAGCGGCCGGGAGGGAAGCTCATGGGCAGAAGCAGGACGGGGTGCTACAGGAGACGGGCCTGCAGACCAGGGTGGGGCGGGAGGGCTGGCAGGACCCAGAGGACTGGCAGGAGGAGGCCACGAACACCAGGGGCTTGCAGCTCACGGGCAGGCACACGGAGGACTGGGAGGAGGGGATGACATACACGGAGGGCCGGCAGCTCACAGGCACAGACACGGCAGGCTGGCAGCTCACGGGCATGGACACGGAGGGCCGGCAGCTCACGGGCATGGACACGGAGGGCTGGCAGCTCACGGGCATGTAGCCGGACGCCTGGCAGGGGCTGGAGGTGAAGCAGGAAGCCTGGCAGCCCGGGGAGCAGCTGGTGTGGCACATGTTGGCGTGGAGCTGGGCTGGTGTCAGGGAGGAGGGTGGAGGTGTCTGGAGGGTGCTCCCGGGGTGGCCTTTATACCCCGGCTGGAGCGTCCTGGAGCATGACTGCCTGTTGACTTCCTCAGTTGTTTCCAGCACGCTTCCCCCCGCATCCTGTCGCGGGTGTGCTCTCCTGTGTCAGGCTCCACCATAAATACGTTTAGCGTAGAGGCCAATTTCTTCTTCTGTAAACAGGTTGTTCTGGTTTGACTTTGTGTGGGGTTGGGGTGATCTCTCCAGGCCCGCACTGTGCACACAGCACCACTGGCTCCACTCCGGACTGCATCCTTCATCCCTTCTTGCCTCATGCCGTCTGGGGGCACTTTGGGGCAGTGATGCATTCTGAGCTTTTGTTCTGCACAGAGAACATTAAAGTGGGGATCCCTATGCTGGGAAGCAGGGAAGTCTGTGGGACAAGTCGGGCCTCCGCTTGTTTTGTAAATAAAGTTTTATTGGAAACAGTCATGCTCGTTTGCTTCCGTGTTGTCTGGGGCTTGCTCTGTAACGCGGGGTGCTTATCGAGAGCACGCCACTGCCAGCCTGAAATAGTTACTCTCCTCCCTTTATGGAGAGGTGACCCCTTCTGCCTCCTAGTAACCTATGCAACAGCTGGTTTGTTTGTGCAACACATATGTATTGTGTGCCGGCCACAGAGACGTGCTGGCCCCGTGAGGGCGAGCACGTTGTTCAGGGCGAGCAATGAACGAGTGCGTGAAAGTTAATGCGTGAAATGATTCCAGAGCAGACCAAGTCCCAGAAAGAAAAACAGGTTCAGCAGGTAAAGAGGAGTGAAGGCGCTGGTGGGTGGTTTGGGGCCCCCCTGGGTGGAGGCGATGCCGAGAGAACAGAATTAAGACACACGAAAAGTGACTAGGGGACCGTATCAGGAAGTCTAACAACGAGCGATCCCAACCCAAGGAGGAGCAGAGAATGATATTGAGACGTAAATAGTGGACCAAAGTCCCCAATGGTTTTTCAAGTAGGCTCCATGCCCAGTGTGGATCCCAACGGGGGGCTTGAGCTCACCACCCTGAGGTCAAGACCTGAGCTGAGATCAAGAGTCGGATCTTTAACTAACTGAGCCACCCAGGACTCCCCTCCCCCAACTTGTTTTTATTTAAATTCTAATTTATCGATCCAAGAGTCTCAGAAAACCCCTGAAGTCCCGCATAATCTGGCACCGAGGTCGAGGCCCCGGACTCCAGGGTGCAACCGAGCAGCTTCAGATTCCTGCTGCTTCACCCGGTGGTGAGAAGGCCCGCACGTCAGGGACTCTGACTGCACCTCCGTGTAAGTGGGGTCCCCCCCACCCCTTGGATGGTGACAGGGATTGGTGACTAATCAGGGATGAGCGGATCCACGTGCAAGGGTCCTGTGCCCGGCACAGGGCTGGGACTGTGTGATGTGTGTGATGTGGCCACGGCCGCCGGCCACGAGGAGCCCTGCTGCTTGGCTCTGGTCCGTCGGGAAGATTCTGGATCACGGAGTTTCCGAATCGATCCCGGTCTGGCGAACAGGACGGTGCTTGTGTGGACGGAGGATGGTGTATCAGCTCGGGGAGGCCCCCCAACATCCCGATGTGGGGTCCCCTGTCCCCAGCTGACGGTCCCTCGCCATCCTACCCGGGCTCTGAATCCAGAACTCCCGGGGCCACTGGGTCACGGCGAGCCTGCAGCTGACACAGGGTTTCCTGAACTGAGTCACTCGCACCAGGAACTCCGGGAAGAGACGCGGAGGAGGAGGAGGAGGAAAACCATCAGGCGACTGGAGGAAGGGACGCCACAGCTGGGTATAAAGGCCACCAGGGAGGAGCCTCCAGACCAGCCTGTCCTCGTCCCTGACTCCACTCCAGCCCCACTCCACCATGTGCCACACCAGCTGCTCCGAGGGCTGCCAGCCGGCCTGCTGCGTGCCCAGTTCCTGCCAGGTGTCCAGCTGCGTGCCCAGCTCCTGCCAGGTGTCCAGCTGTGTGCCCAGCCCCTGCCAGGTTTCCAGCTGCGTGCTCAGACCCTGCCAGGTATCCAGCTGTGTGCCCAGCTCCTGCCAGGTGTCCAGCTGTGTGCCCAGCCCCTGCCAGGTGACCTTCTGCGTGCCCAGCCCCTGCCAGGTGTCCAGCTATGTTCCCAGCTCCTGCCAGGTGTCCAGCTGTGTGTCAAGCCCCTGCCAGGTGTCCAGCTGTGTGCTCAGCCCCTGCCAGGTGTCCAGCTGCGTGCCCAGCTCCTGCCAGGTGTCCAGCTGTGTGCCCGTGAGCTGCAGGCCAGTTGTGTGCTTTCCAGTGAGCTGCAAGCCTGCCGTGTGCCTGCCCGTGAGCTGCAAGCCCATCGCGTATGTGGCCTCCTCCTGCCAGTCCTCTGGTTGCTGCCAGCCCTCGTGCCCCACCCTGGTCTGCACCCCTGGCCCATGTGGCACCCCCAATTGCTGCTGAGCTGTGGCCTCCTAGGACCCCTCCTCCCTGCAATCAGAAGTAGCTGCTCTGAGCTCCTACCAGGCAGCCCAGGCATCACCCGCCTCAGACATTCTGGACCCAACTGGACCATCTTCCAGCAAAGCCACTTGATCCCCACTAACCAGGCAGAGCGGGTCGCCCACTGGGTCCCCAGGCCCCGGCCTGGGTCACCCACACAGCACCCAGCTGGCTGGTGGGAGTGCCCAGGCTCTGCAGCCGCCCCCACGACAGTCTAATAAATCCCGGAGCGTGTGCGAAGCCCCCAAGTGTGTGCGGCGTGTCTCCTTTAGGGCCTTTCTCGAAACTGCTTTCTCCGGGTAGCTCCCTAGGATCCAGGAGTGCTCCCTCTGCCGAGGCGCCCCGGTTACCAGGTGGCCGTGCCCAGGCGGCGAGGGGGCGAGTGGGCCTCCTGCTCAGCCTGAGGCGCCCCTGAAGCTTCCTTTGGTCCCACTTTGTCCCTCGAACCACCGAGGTTCGTTCTTGCTCTGCTGGGAGGGACTGAGGGTGCGTCTCCAACCTTCCCACCTGCCTTTTAGGTACAAAGATCCCCGCTCAGCCACTAACATACGGAGCCAACCTGGTCGAAAACTGAGACGTGTATGCTCCGGGGAAGAGCACAGCTCCTCCTTCGCCCACGGGGACAGGGCTCTGGGGGTAACTTCCCCCCCACCCCGGAGTCGCCCGCGTCCCTGTCCCCAGGATGGGTTAATACAGCCCTGCAGGCGAGGCGGCTCCGCAGATGGGTGACCTGAGGCTGATGCACTGGGAGGTGGGCAGGGTGGGCCGGGTGGGCCCGTGTGATCCAGGGATTCGTGAGAAGGAGATGGGGGTGTGTGGAAGAGGAGGCCGTGGGAAACGGGATGCTGCGCTGCGGGCTTGGAGCACAGAGTGGGGAGCATGGAGCGGGGAGCACGGAGCGGGTGGTGGAGCACAGAGCACTGACCAGGGAACATTGAGCAAGGTGCAGGGAGCACTAAGCAGGGAGCACCGAGGAAGGAGCACGAAGCAGGGATCACCACTCAGGGAGCAGGGAGCATCAAGCAGGGAGCCCTGCTCAGGGAGCACCATGCAGAGAGCATGAAGTAGGAATCATGGAGCATCCAGCAGGGTGCAGAGAGTACCCAGCAGGGAGCGCCGAGCAGGGAGTCCTGCGCAGGGAGCAGGGAGCACTGAGCAGGGTTCAGGGAGCCCCGCGCAGGGAGCACCGAGCAGGGAGCCCCGAGCAGGGTGCAGGGTGCAGGGAGCACGGAGCAGGGAGCCCCGCGCGGGGACGGCGCTGCGCCCGGGGGCCGGGGGACAGGTGTGCGGGCGCTCCGCAAGGACCGGGCCCCCCAGAGCGCGGCCGCCGGGACCTGAGCGTCCGCCGGGGTCGGTGCTCCCGCAGCGCCGGTGCGTGCGTCCCCGTGGCCCCCGCGCAGACTCAGCCCCTGCGTCGCCAGCCTCGACGCCCGCCGTCCGCGCTCCCGCGTGGGGCCCGCGTGGCTCGGGGTGGGGACCCCCGACCCGCCAACCGGCCCTGCCCCGATGCGCCTGCGCCCCTTGCGGGGGACCGCGGACACCCTCGGGCTGACTCCCCGGGCCGGGGCGCGGGCCGCCGGGAACACACGAGGGCAGGGCAGCGCCAGGGGAGCCGGGGTCAGCGGGGGGGGGGGGGGGGCAGGGGGGGCGCCTGAACCAGGACGTGGTCCCCGGGGAGCACCCGCGGGGTCCTGACCGCGCCGGGACCGCGCACCCACGGTTCTGGGAGCGCCCGGCACCCCCAGGCCTCGGGTCTCGAGCATGTGAGGGTCGGGCCGGGGCGCCTGCGGGGCTCCCTCCTGCAGCCCCGGCCCGAGAGCCCCACCGCGTGTCCAGCCGGGGCCCCTCCCCCCGGGCGCCCCCGGCCCGCCACAGGCAGCGCGAAGGCCCCGCCCCGGGGATGCCCTTGAGGGGTGGGAGGGGGACCGCGCTGCTCCCGGGTGCACCAGGCCGCCGCCCGCAGAGGGGCTCCCTGGGGTCGGGGTGGGGGCTGGGGGGCTCGGAGGGTGGGGGCGGTGGGGGCTTTGAGGCTGGGGGTGTAAAGTCTCAGAGGGTGGGGGTGAGGGCTCGGAGGGTGGGGGTATGGGGGCTCAGAGAGTGGGGGCGGTGGGGGCTCGGAGGGTGGGGGCGTGGAGGCTCGGAGGGTGGGGGTGTGGGGCTCGGAGGGGGGAGATGGGGGCTCGGAGGGTGGGGGGATGGGGGCTCGGAGAGTGGGGGCGGTGGGGGCTCGGAGGGTGGGGGCGGTGGGGGGCTCGGAGGGGGGAGATGGGGGCTCGGAGGGTGGGGGTGTGGGGGCTCGGAGGGTGGGGGTGTGGGGGCTCGGAGGGTGGGGGTGTGGGGCTCGGAGGGGGGAGATGGGGGCTCGGAGGGTGGGGGCAGTGGGGAGCTCGGAGGGTGGGGGCGTGGAGGCTCGGAGGGTGGGGGTGTGGGGGCTCGGAGGGTGGGGGTGTGGGGCTCGGAGGGTGGGGGTGTGGGGCTCGGAGGGGGGAGATGGGGGCTCGGAGGGTGGGGGCAGTGGGGAGCTCGGAGGGTGGGGGAGTGGGGGCTGGGAGCGCTGAGCCGCATCGCTGCAGCAGAACACGCGACCCGGAGGCCGACACCTCCATCGCATTCTCTCCTTGGGCAACGGGGGCTGGCTGGTCGTGTAGACGCCCCGTCTGGGAGCTGTGGGGCAGACCGTGTAGACACTCCCTCTGGGAGCAGCCGTGCTGGCCATGTAGACGCCTCCTCTGTGAGCCGGCCTGGCTGTGTAGACAGCCCATCTGAGAGCAGCCAGGCTCGGTGTGTAGATGCCCTGTCTGGGAGCAGCTGGGATAGCTGTGTAGACACCCTGTCTGGGAGCAGCCAGACTGACCATGTGCACGCCCCATCTGGGAGCCATCTGGCTGGCCGTGTAGACGCCCCATCTGAGAGCAGTCCTGCTGACCGTGTAGATGCCCCGGCCAGGGGTCGTTGGCCACAGGCAGGCTGGCCAGGCCTTTGCAGGGTACCTGAGCCTCCTGCAGGAACCGTCAGGTGGCCCCTGCGTCAAGCCGCCAGCCCAGGGCAGGGGTGCCTCCCGCAGGGCCCCACCTGACCCTCCCACGCACTATTTTGGCGCTGTTGTGGGCTGTGGGTTGCTGGGAGGTTGACTTCCTGGGGAGTCAACCTCATGCCCTTTGAGATCCACCCGGGTCTCCGCCTTTATCTGTGCAGATGGTCTGGTTTTCATGAAATTTAAATAAACAAGTAACGGGCACAGGTTTTGAATCAATTCAGGCGAACTGAGGGGTTTAAGAGCCCAGCCCCTTTCCCTTTCGAGGCCCCTTGGCTCTGGGTCCTCCCCCGGGGTAGAGCCCGCCTGGGGCCAGGGGAGCCAGCCTCTGAGGGGGCGCCTGTCCTCTCCCGCCTGCCGCGCCTCTGCTCTTCTGCCCCCGGGCCTCTCCCCCCTGTTCCTGGTACAAGACATAAGGGGGGCCTGATGCCGGCCTGGTTGGTCTGCCTGGTGCCCGCCTGGCCCCCCAGCGCTGTGGTCCCCTGAGACTACAGGCCCGTCCTCCCCCGCTGTCCCGAGGGTTTGTCCACAAGGCACCTTTTTGCCCCCATCTCCTTAATCAGGCCTCGAAGCTTTGAGTAGAGTGGATGATGCCTGACCCACCCTGCACCCCTCTCGGGGTCTACAGGGATTTGCGGGGCTCAGAGCGCCAGCCCTTGTGCCCACCCAGCAAGCGGCCGCTCCTCTGTGTGGGGACCCCTCCCCAGGGGAGTCAGCACGGTGCTGGGTACTGACCCTCGGGGTCCCACCAGTTAGGGTCCTGCAGCTCCCTTTCACCTGCACGGGCAGGGGGCCGGGTGGGCCGGAGCCCGAAGGCCACTCAGGGTGCGGGCCTTCTGTGGCCCTGCTCACCTCCCGGGCCCAGGCTGGGAGGGCTCCGCACCGTGGGTGGGTGTGGGTGTGGGTGTGGGTGTGAGTGTGGGTGTGGGGGGGTCCTGGGAGGGGAAGGGCCAGGTGCGTGCAGGCGACATCCGCATTCAGACCTCGTCTCTCAGGGGCTTTGAGCTTGGACGTGAGACTGTGTCGTCACTGTTTGCGGCTCCCCCCAGCAGCCACGGCTCCAACCCAGGGCTCTCCGGGCTCGGAGGAGGAGGGACAGACATACGCCCGTCTCTACTTCACGACACAAACGCTTTATTGATCACAGTAATTGGCCTTAGTCACGCGGATTACAAGCCACGGCTCCTGCAGACGAGGGCCTCGGGGCCGCAGGTCGCCCCTGCTGAGGGCTGCGGGCCGTCTCCCCAGAGAGGGGCGGGCGGCCTGTTCAGGTTCCCAGTTGGCAGCAGCCGCATGTCCACCGGGGGCAGGGGGTCCCGGGGTTGGGGGACGGGGGGCTCAGCAGCTGAGATGGCAGCTCCCGGGGCAGTTCAGGCTGCTCAGCTGCAGGCGGGGCGGCGGCAGGCCTGGCGGGAGCACACGGGGCGGCACAGCAGGGACACACTGGAGGCCTGGGGGCGACAGCTGGGCTGGCAGGGGGAGGGGGAGGCGCAGCAGGCGGGCCGGCACAAGGGGCGGCAGAGGAGGGACACGCAGGAGGAGGGTCTGCAGGGGCTGGGCTGGCAGCAGGGGGAGGCCTGGCAGCAGACAGGCTTGCAGCAGATGGGGGTGCAGCAGACGGGCTTGCAGCAGATGGGGGTGCAGCACATGGGCTTGCAGCAGACAGACCCACAGCTGTCTTCCTGGCAGGGGGAGGAGCTGCAGCAGGAGGACTGGCAGCTAGACTGTTGGCAGCAGGGGGAGGTCTCACAGCAGACCGGGGTGCAGCAGACAGGGGTGCAGCACACAGGCTTGCAGCAGACGGGGGTGCAGCACACGGGCTTGCAGCAGACAGACACACAGCTGTCCTCCTGGCAGGGGGAGGAGCTGCAGCAGGACGGCTGGCAGCTAGACTGCTGGCAGCAGGGGGAGGACTCACAGCACAAGGGCTTGCAGCAGACAGGGGTGCAGCACACGGGCTTGCAGCAGATGGGGGTGCAGCACATGGGCTTGCAGCAGACAGACCCACAGCTGTCTTCCTGGCAGGGGGAAGAGCTGCAGCAGGAGGGCTGGCAGCTAGACTGCTGGCAGCAGGGGGAGGCCTTACAGCACACGGGCTTGCAGCAGACAGGGGTGCAGCACACGGGCTTGCAGCAGACAGGGGTGCAGCACACGGGCTTGCAGCAGACAGACACACAGCTGTCCTCCTGGCAGGGGGAGGAGCTGCAGCAGGACGGCTGGCAGCTAGACTGCTGGCAGCAGGGGGAGGACTCACAGCACAAGGGCTTGCAGCAGACAGGGGTGCAGCACACGGGCTTGCAGCAGACAGACACACAGCTGTCTTCCTGGCAGGGGGAAGAGCTGCAGCAAGAGGGCTGGCAGCTAGACTGCTGGCAGCAGGGGGAGGACTCACAGCACACGGGCTTGTAGCAGACGGGGGTGCAACAGACGGGCTTGCAGCAGACGGGGGTGCAGCACACGGGCTTGCAGCAGACGGGGGTGCAGCACACAGGCTTGCAGCAGACAGACACACCGCAGCCCTCCTGGCAGGGGGAGCAGCTGCCGCACGAGGGCTGGCAGGAGCCGGGGCAGGCTGGTGGGCAGGGGCTGGACCCGCAGCTCGCAGGGGTGCAGAGGAGGGTCAGGCAGGAGGCCGGGGCGCAGCAGGGGGGCTCGCAGTAGCTCTCGGGACAGTCGTCCACCTGCCAGGAGGGGTCGGGGCAGGAGTCGCCGGAGCCGGGCAGGCAGACGCGGCCGCCGTAGCTCAGGTCGCTGGAGCAGACGGACAGGGTGGAGGCGGCCATGGTGTGGGTGCTGGGGCGGGGTGTGGGTGCGGGTGAGTGTGTGGGTGCGGGTGTGGGTGTGAGTGTGCGAGGTGCTGGGCCGGCGGCTTTTATACCCCGTGGAGTGTTTGTGTTGTCCCAGGCGACGCTCCCCACGCCTCCCTGGCTTGTTGGTGTTTTGGGCCGTGAGGACCATCATTAGGCCTGTTGTCACGACCCGATGTCGCTCAGCTTGTAAGCCTTCTCCCCGCTGGGCAGGGCTGCTTGTCCCTGACGTGAGCCCAGTTCCCCTGGGAGCCCCGTGGGGAAGGTGTAGCCTCCCTGTGGCCCACCCTGTGGCTGACTCTGTGGCCCCCTCCTGGCAGGTTATGTGCTGAGGGTCCAGGTGCCAGCCCTGGGCTCACGTGACCTGCCCCGTGTGGCCCCAGCCCGGGTGTGCAGGGCCTCACGGGGAGCAGCCGGGTTGTGGAGCAGGAGGACAGAGGTGCATATTTCAGGGCACAGGTGACGTGGGACCGATCGCTCCTGGGCGGCTGGTGAACTTCTGTGGTCCCAGTGTCCACCAAGGCCAGTGAGGAGGAGGCAGATGCCCACAGACAGGGCCCGACACACCCTCCCCAAGGAGGAGCCAGAATGTCCCAGGGAGGCCTGAACTCCCTAGGTCGTTGGGAGGACCGGATTCAAGGACTGATCCTTGGGGCCTAACGCTCTTCCCCGGAGCCTGTGGTCGGTCAGTGGTCCTGGCAGAGGCATTTCCCTGGTTGGGGCCTGAAAGTGGGCTGAGATTTAATCTGGAGGAGGTGGGCGTGGAGTGAGGGTGACGTGGGGACAGTCTATCCAGGACAATCCAACATTGCTTAATTTCAAAACCCAAAGGGAATCTGTTTGGAACATGAATGGAGGAGAAGGTTAGTATGAACGTGAGAAGGTCCTCCCCGCGGAAGCAGGAGAGGGTACGAAAGAATCACATACAAAATTCAAAGCACTCGAGTTTCCAATAAGCACAGGGAAAGCTACTTGAGCTCATTAAGAATCAAATGTTCCCAAATTAAAACAAAAAATGTCACATCTGTAAGATCAACAAAGCTTTAGGACGTTGCGGACTTGTAGCACTGCTGCGCGTGGGGGCCCCACCCCGAGACCCCTAGCAGGCATGATCTTTACAGATTGGGCCCACAATGATACAATTTGTGATTTTGTCCCTTTTAAAGTGTACGAGTCGGTGGCATTTAGCAAAGTCATGATGTTGTACAACCATGACCACCATCTATTTCTAGAACGTTCTCATGGGTCCAGAAGGAAACCCTGTCAATCAGCAATCTGCTTCCTGTCTCTACGGACCTGCCTCGTCCACACACTCCGCCTGGAAGGGCTCACACAGTACGTGGCCCCGTGTCTGACCCCTTTCACGGAGCATGATGTTTGCCAGGCTCGTCCAGGTTGCAGCATGTCCGCGCTTCACTCCTGCCACGGCCGAGTAATATTCCAGCAAACGGCCACCCCACATCTTATTTATCTGCTCATCATCAGTCAGCGGACATCGGGGTTGTTTCCACCTTTTGGCTGTCGTGAATAGCGCCGCCGTGGACGTTGTACACGGTTTTGTTCGAACGCGTCTTTTCAGTTCGCCCTGGTGTCTACCTAGCAGTGGAGTTGCTGGATCAGATGGTGACTCTGCGTTTAACGTTCGAGGACCTGCCAGGCTGCCTTCCACAGCAGCTGCACCGTTTTGCATTTCCAACGGCAAGGTTCCTTCCACATGCTCCCCGACGTTGCTTCTGTTCTGGTTTAAAAAAAAAAAAATCGTAGCCACCCTTGGCTACGATTGGCATCGTAATAAGACGCTGGCATCTTACTGCGGTTTTGACTTCCGTTTCCCTGACGACTGATACTCTTGGGCTTCCTTTCAAGTGCTTGTTGGCTGTCTGAATATTTTCTTTGGAGGGATGTCTGTCAAAGTGCTTTGCCCATTTTTAATTGGGTTATCTGTAGCTTTGTTGAGTTACAGGAGTACTTCATGTATTCTGGATATTAAATTATGCTTTGCAAATATTTTCTGTCATTCTGTGGGTTGCCTTTCACTCTCTCGATAGCATCCTTTGAAGCACAGAACTTTAACTTTCGATGAAATCCAACTCACCTGTTTCCTTTTGTTTAGTGCCATAACCAAAACAATCTCTTTGCCAAATCCAAGGTCATGCAGATTGTCCCCTATGTTTCCTTCCAAGAGTTTTAGAGCGTCAGCATGTATATTTAGGTGTTTGATTGATGTTTGAGTTGATTTTTGTATATGGTGTGAGGTAGGGTTCAACTGTATTCTTTCACACGTGGATGTCCAGTTGTCCCAGCACCCTCTGTTGAAGAGACTGTTCTTTCCCCCACGAGATGATCTTGACGCCCTTGTTGAAAATCAATTGACCAGATAAGTATGGGTTTATTTCTACATTTTCAGTTTTATTCCACTGACTTCTATGTCTATCATTATGCCAGTACCACTGTTTGGATCACTGTAGCTTTGTAGTAACTTCTGTGTGTCCTTTCTAATTTGGACGTCTTTTGTTTGTTTTCCTTGCCAAATTGCTCTGGCTAGCGCTTGCAGCACAATGTTGAATAGAAGCAGTGAAAGAGGGCATCTTTGCCTGTCCCTGACTTAGGGGAAGGCTTTCTGTCCTACACTATGGAGGCTGATGTTCACTGTGGGGTTTTCATCTACTCTCTATTATGCTAGGGAAGTTCTCTTCTCATAGTTTGTTGATGGTTTTATTATGAGAGGGTGTTGGCTTTTGTCAGATGCTTTTTCTGCATCAGATGAGATCATCACGTTCCCCACACCCCACCACACACACTTTATTCTATTAATGTGATGTATTAGTTTGATTGTTTTCCATATGTTGAATTACTCTTGCATTATTGGGATAAAACCACTTGATCATGGTGAATGATTCTCTTAACATACTGCTAGATTTTGTTTGATAGTATTTGGGGGAAGTCTTAAAAATCTTTATCTATAAGGAATATTGGTCTGTAGTTTTCTTTTGTTTGTTTTTGCCTGGCTTTGATATCAGGATAATGCAGACTTTACAGAATGATTTAGGAAGTGTTCCCTCATCTTCCGTTTTTGGAAGAATTTGAGAACATTTAGTGTTAATTGTTCTATAAATGTTTAGCAAAACTCAGCATGAAACCATCTGGTCCCAGGCTTTACTTTTGGGGGAGGTTTCGGATTATATTTTAATCTCATTCCTTGTTTTATGTCTATTCAGTTTGCCTATTTCTTCTTGAGTCAGTTCACTCACTTGAGACTCAAAGACACAAATAGATTGAAAGTGAAAAGATAGAAAAAGATACTTCATGCAAATAATAACCAAATGAGAGCTGGATGGCTATAATAAAATCAGACAAAATAGACTTTGAGTCAAATTTGTTGTAAGAGACAAAAAAGGATATTAAGTATTGTTAAGAGGGTCAACATATCAAGAAGAGATGACAACTATAAACACATATGCACCTACTAACAGATTTCCAAATATATAAGGCACAAATTACAGAATTAAAGAAATAATTTCAGTTCTATGATAATAGTTGGAGATTTCAATGTCTTTTCCACTAATAAAAAAATGACATAATAGAACAACTCGATCAAAGATCAACAATGAACAGAAGCTTTGAATAACACTATAAACCAACTAAACCCAACATGTATACAAAATACTGAGCAATAGCAGAATGCATGTTCTTCTCAAGTCCCCATAGAATATTTTCCAGATTAGACTCTGTTAGGCCACAAAACAAATCTCAGTAAATTTTAAAAGCTGAAATCGTACCAAGTATCTTCTCTGACCAAAATGGAAAGAAACCAATAACAGAAGAAAAATGGGAAAACTCGCAAATAAATGGAAATTAAACACACAGTGAAACAACCAATGAGCTGAAGAAGAATTCACAAGAGAAGTTAGAAAATACTTTTTTTTTAAATTTATTTTTTATTGGTGTTCAATTTACTAACATACAGAATAACCCCCAGTGCCCGTCACCCATTCACTCCCACCCCCCGCCCTCCTCCCCTTCTACCACCCCTAGTTCGTTTCCCAGAGTTAGCAGTCTTTACGTTCTGTCTCCCTTTCTGATATTTCCCACACATTTCTTCTCCCTTCTCTTATATTCCCTTTGACTAGAAAATACTTTGATATGAAAGCAGATGACAACACAATGAGCCAGTACTTAGGGGATGGAGCAAAAACAGTGCTCAGAGGCAGATTCATAGTTGTCAACACTTGATTTAAAAAGAAGAAATATTTAAACCCACAACCTAACTCTACATCTTAAGGAACTAGAAAAAGAAGAGCAGACCAAGCCCAAAGCTGGGAGAGGAAGGAAACAGAGCACAGATTAATGAAACATACACTAGAACTACTACAGAGAGAATCGGCAAAACCAAAAGTTGGTTCTTTGAACAGAGCAACAGAATGGACAAACTTTTATCTAGACTAGGAAAAAAAAAAGAGATAAGACTCAAATTAAATAAAAATGGGGACATCACTACTGACCTTATGTATGTGAAAAAGGTTATATGAGAGTTCTAACTGGACACCAAAGACTTTGGTGTCCTGAAAAAATCCTTAGAAACACAGAAACTACCCAAACCAACACCCTGACTGGAGTCCTTTATCTCCTCCTATGGCTCCAAGTTACTGTTTAGTGTCCTTTTATTTTAGCCCAAATTATCATTTCTCCTAGGCAGGTCTGTCCATGGGCAATGAAGCCTTTTAATTTTCATTTACCTGGACGTGTCTTTTTTTTTTTTTTTTTTTTAATTTTTATTTATTTATGATAGTCACAGAGAGAGAGAGAGAGAGAGAGAGAGAGAGAGGCAGAGACACAGGCAGAGGGAGAAGCAGGCTTCACGCACCGGGAGCCCGACGTGGGATTCAATCCCGGGTCTCCAGGATCGCGCCCTGGGCCAAAGGCAGGCGCCAAACCGCTGCGCCACCCAGGGATCCCAGACGTGTCTTAATCTTTGCTTCACTTGGCAAGTGCACATTTGTGGGGCATGAAATTCTTGGTTGGTGGTCCTTCTTCCAGCGCTTTACATACACTGTCCCTCCTGCTCCCACATTTCTGATGAGGAATTGGCTGCTAATCTTCCCTCTTGCTGCTTTTAAGATTCTCTGTCTTTGTATAATTTGGTTATCATATATTAGTGTGGGTGTCTCTGGGTTTATTCTCTTTGGAGTTCACTGAGCTTCTTAGATGTGTAGATTCCTATTCTTTTTTAATTCGAAAAGTTTTTTTGGCCATTATTTCTTCAACTTTTTTTTTAGCCCCTCTTCTCTCCCCTCTCTTTAGGAGATTCCTGTCGAGTGCATGTTGGTCTACTTGATGGCGTCCCACGGGTCTCGCAGCCTCTTTTCACTTATCCTTATTCCTTTTTCCCATCAACTCCTCAAACCAGAGTATTTCAACTGTCCTGTCTCCGTATTTACTAATTCTTTCTTTTGCCTGCTCACATGTGCTATTGAGCTCCTCTAGTAAAGTTATCGATTCAGTGATTGCAATTGGTTCAATAACCCTAGAATTTCTGTTTGGTTCCTTTTTTATACTTCTGTCTCTTTACTGATATTCTCAATTTCATGAACATTATGCTCTTGGTTTCTCTTAGTTCTTTGTTCATGATTTTCCTTGACTCTTAGAGTATATTAAGAGAGTTTACTTAAAATTTTTGTCTAGGGATGGCTGAGTGGCTCAGCGGTTGAATGTCTGCCTTCGGCTGAGGGTGTGATCCTGGGATCTGGGATCTAGTCCCATATCAGGCTCCTTGCAGGAAGCCTACTTCTCCCTCTGCCTATGTCTCTGCCCTCTCCCTCTCTCTGTGTCTCTCATGAATAAATAAATAAAATCTTAAAAAAATAAAAGTTTTGTCTAGAGACGCCTGGGTGGCTCAGTTGGTGAAGCATCTGCCTTCAGCTCAAGTCATGATCCTGAGGTCCTGGGATCAAGCCCCATGGGGATTGCTGGCTCAGCAGGGAGCCTGCTTCTCCCTCTTCCTCTACCTCCTGCTTCCCTTGCTTGTGCTTTCTCTCTCTCTCTCTTTCTGTGTGTTAAATAAATAAATAAAATCTTTAAAAAAAAATAAAAGTTTTGTCTAGAAAGTTAAATCCCTGGGCTTTCTCAAGGGCATTTTCTGCTAATTGCTTTTTTTTTTTTTTTAACCTGTGAACGAGTCATCCTTTCTTCTTTCTTTGCATCCTTCATGTTTTTTGTTGAAAGCTGGACATTTTGCGTATTATCATGTAATAATTCTGGATATCAGATTCTCCCCTTCCCTATAGTTTTTGTTGCTGATTGCTGTGACCTGTCATTGTGTTTTTGATCAGTGACCCTTCTAAACTATATTGTAATGACTGCACTCTTTGTCAGGTGTGCTCAGCGTTCCATTAGCCTAGTGGTCAGATACTGATTTGACAGAAACTTCCTTAAACACCTGGAGCCAAACAAGACTTTTCTCTCAGTCTTGGCGGCTGGGCTCTGCTTGTGTGTTGGGACCACGCCCACAGCCCTGGGCTGGACAGTTGACAGATCTGCCTTCACCTTCACATCATGCCTGTCAGAACTGGACGTGTAGCCAGTGGTGAGTGTCCAGGGCTTTCTCAGCTCCTTTCTGAGCATGGGCCCCTTGCAGGCATGTGTGGGGTCTTCTGGTCTCCCAGCCATCTGTGGAAGCCTGAAAACCTTATTCCTCCAAACATTTCATTCGCCAGCTTTCTGTCCTTGGCTTTTTGGGGTGTCTTCTGTTTGCCACAACTGATACCTTTTCCCCAGGCAGCAGTGGGTTCATTTGACAAACTCTCTCCATGTAGCTGCTTCTTTGCCTTGAAGTTATGAGAAATTAAGCCAAGCCCTTGGTGTGGGCACCTCCAGAGCCACTGCTCAGACAACCACACTTCTCATAGAATGGGGCTTGCTCTTGCCAGAACCAGGGCCCTCACTGGCACCCAGTCCACCAGGCTGCAACCACTTTGTTCTTGATGGAGCATTTCCTTGGTCATTGTAACCCCTTGACCATTTGATTCTTTGCCAGTTTTTTTCAGTGTTTCTATGGGGGTGTAGGGGTGGGCCCTTAGAGTTCCCTACTGCCCATTTTTTCTGATCACTCTTAGTAGGCACAACTTTTAAAAGTCCTTTTGAGGACATTTGTTGGTATCTCTCAGAATTTAAAATCAGCAAACTCTGACCTGGAAGTCCCACTTCTGGGAATTTAGGCACGGTGAAAACATACACCTGTGCACACAGGTAAGCGGTGAGGACCCTCATGGTGGCATTGTTTGTAATGATCAAAACTGGAGAGACTTCAGATGCCCATCCCCCTGTTTCTGCATAAACCCCTAATGGTGTATCACCCTTTGCGATTCTATGTGTCTAGGGACAAGGAGCAACCATAAGGTATTATTTCTTATCAAGTTGGCAAAGATAGAAAAAGGTAACCCCCATGCTGAGAATCTATACTGCTGTAAAGAGGACCCTCTGTGGGCAATGTGATTTTCTTGCCTCCACCATTTGACCCATTGCTCTGCAGTTCCAGGACTTCATTCTCAGATTTGCTCACGTGTGTGGGAAGCTGCGTCTGGCTATATCTGGACATGTGACATTTGCTCCCACCCTCTGGTCTGGACATGTTTTCACACTGTTCTGGCCTTTCTCCACTATTGCTGTTTCCAGTCGTCCTTTCCCAGCTGCTCTCTGCCAACCCAGCCCAGTAGGTGGGAGCCCCAGAGGCTGTGTCCTCTTCTCTGCCCTCTGCATCCCAGTAGCTGGCACGGTGCTGGAGCACACGACATTTTGGTGTCTGTGAATGTAGGATGCCACCTGTCCCTAGAAGACTGTCTGGACACCAGACAAACCAACTGCCAGTCTTCCCTGTCCCTACTTCCCAACAGGACTGTGGCATGTGCTGATGTCGGGACAGCCCTCATCTGTGCGTGGGGAGGAGCTGCTTCTACTTACAGTGGGTTGGGGTCTTTGTTCTCAGCCCATTTGGTGCCCACAGGGTTTTCCTGGGAACAAAGTCTCAGACTGTGATGGTGGCCAGACAGCAGAGCAACGACTGGAAGTAGACATGGCCCATGGCAGGCATCATGTTCAGGAGCTCCTGGTCCTCCAAAGATGACAATATAAGCCCCACAGAGGAGGGACAGAGGTCCTTGGGTGCCGGCTAATGATCACATCGCTCCCCTGAGCTCCATGTTCCCAGATGAGTTGTGGGTCCCCTTTGTCAGTGAAACCACCACAGGAAACAGAGGAAAAGGGTGTGAGACTCTAAAGTATTTGTTGGGGGTTATTCTGCAGGAAACGAGTTGCATGGTTAGACTGGCCCAGGGGTCATGTGGGGCTGAGGAAGTCTCCTGTTGCCTGTCTGGCCCAGAGGGGTCCCTGGGCTCTACCTTTCAGGGCATCCGGGGGTGCTTTGGGGCACTTTCTGGGGGCGGGGGATGCAGATGTGGGTGGGTCAGCCCTGGAAGGAGTCCACAGTAACAGACTGGCTGTGAAAGGGAATGGCTGGCTGGGTGGCTTCCTCCTGAGTCAAGGGTGAGCTTGGAGAGGTTGGCTCCGCAGCAGGCAGGGGCCTTTAGGGGACAATCTAGGTCAGGCAGGCAGGACCCCGAGGGAAGCGCATGGAGTAGCCAGCTGGGCTGCAGGAGGAGGTGGGCTGCACAGGGGCCGCCCCAGCAGAGCCCTGAGCCCCTGGGGGGCCCAGGAGCTCTCATAGCCCAGAGGCAGGGGGTGGGAAGCAGGTGGCCCTGGGACACCCAGGCTGGAGGCCATGAAGCAGATGCTGTGACACATGGTGGCCTGGGGCTGGGTGGGGTCAGGGTGGAGGTCAGGGGTGCCCAGAGGAGCCTTTCCTGGGTGGCCTTTATGGCTTCCTGGCTACAGGCCACATGGGTGTCTCTCTACTGTGTTTTCCCAACACTTCATTTCCCAGTAAAGAGGAGGTGAGGAGGGGATGAGGAGCTCGGACGTCAGAGAGCAGCTGTGAGTTTAAACCCCCGTCCTTTGGGTGCCTGCCGTAGTGCGAGCCCATGAGAACGGCTAGGGCTGGGTGAGGCCAGCAGTGTTTGTCACAAATAAATCAAAGGAATAGCACGTGGGCTCAGGGCACTTCACCCCACGGGCCCTCCGGAAGTGACACATGCCAGGCACCATCAGCAAAGCCCAGAGAGTCACAGGTCACTTGTGCAAACCACTGAGGACAAGCGTTCCTGAGGTGAGGGCAGGGGCGGGGGCACGCTGGCGGGCGACATAGGGGGTTGCCTCTGCCTTTGTCAACAAGTGTCCTCCCGTGACGTCAGTGCCATCCTGACATCAGAGCAGCGTTGTCCAGAGCACTGGGCATGTCCAGGCCTGACGGGGTTCCCAGGGCAGGCCCTGCCCCGTGACTCCGTGTCCCTCCTGCTCCCAGGCGGAGTCCAGACCTACCAGCTGATGTCCTGAGTCCTGCCCAGGACGGGATCCTGGGGCTCCTGCCACCCTGAAGACCTGAAGATTGTGCTTCCAACCTAGTCGTTTCCTTTGGGGGCTTAGAGCAGTGCCTTCCCCAGCCCGCCGCCTCTCCACGGGATGAGCAGAGCACGCGGGAAGACCCCAGGGGGACCCCAGGAGGCCCCCAGGCCCCCCGGGCTGTGCTGCCTGCGGCCCCCAGGCAGGCTTGTCCGGGACACTTTGCCCAGCTGGGGCAGTGGGTGGAGACGGGCCTGGGCTGAGCCCCCCAGGCCACGCCCCGTATGCAGGTGGCCAGCCTCAGGGGCCCCGGGGACCCACTCGGGGCCCAGCAGCCCTGACCATCTGTGCCAGGGCGTGAGTCCCACCCCGCGGCCCCGCCCAGAGCAGTTGGGCCCTGGCCCTTGGGGACCTCTCATCACTCCTCCCAAAAATGTTCACGAGGGAAGGGACCACTGTTGGGTCCAAACCCCCGGACCCCACCCCCAGGAGAGTCAGATGAAAGGAAGCAGGTCAGCGGGTGAAGTGAGTTTATTGGGGTGCCAGGGAGGTGCCCACAGGTTGGAGGGCGAGGTCAGGTGACCAAGCAGAGGAGCTGGGAGGGAAGGCAGGTGACCCAGGGCAGGTGGAGGTGCATCCCGGGAGCAGGAGCCCCGGGGAGCCACGGGGTCCGCGTTCTTGGGAGGGAGGAGGTGAAGGTCAGGTCAGGAGAGTGGACACCCAGGGGGACCCCATCGTGGGTGGGGGCAGCCACCTAGCACAGGTGAGGGCTGGGCTGAGGGGTGGCCGGGAGGCCCACGGTCCCTGGGTGGGGCCTGAGCCCAGCGCCCCAGGGGCACGTGCCCCATCAGCGGGAGCACATGGGGCGGCACAGCAGGGACACGCTGGAGGCCTGGGGGCAGCAGCTGCGCTGGCAGGGGGAGAGGGGGACGCACCAGGCGGGCCTGCACACGGGGCGGCAGAGGAGGGACACGCAGGAGGAGGGTCTGCAGGGGCTGGGCTGGCAGCAGGGGGAGGCCTGGCAGCAGACAGGCTTGCTGCAGACAGGGGTACAGCAGACGGGCTTGCAGCAGACTGGGGTGCAGCAGACGGGCTTGCAGCACACAGGCTTGCAGCACACAGGCTTGCAGCAGACAGGGGTGCAGCACATGGGCTTGCAGCAGACAGACACACAGCTGTCTTCCTGGCAGGGGGAGGAGCTGCAGCAAGAGGGCTGGCAGCTAGACTGCTGGCAGCAGAGGGAGGACTCACAGCACAGGGGCTTGCAGCAGACTGGGGTGCAGCAGACGGGGGTGCAGCACACGGGCTTGCAGCAGACAGACATACAGCAGCCCTCCTGGCAGGGGGAGCAGCTACCGCAGGAGGGCTGGCAGCTAGACTGCTGGCAGCAGGGGGAGGACTCACAGCAC
This sequence comes from Canis aureus, assembly GCF_053574225.1. NCBI lineage: Eukaryota > Metazoa > Chordata > Mammalia > Carnivora > Canidae > Canis > Canis aureus. The sequence goes on along the minus strand of NC_135640.1, from coordinate 42,517,372 downwards.
AGGGGCTTGCAGCAGACAGGGGTGCAGCACACGGGCTTGCAGCAGACAGACACACCGCAGCCCTCCTGGCAGGGGGAGCAGCTGCCGCACGAGGGCTGGCAGGAGCCGGGGCAGGCCGGTGGGCAGGGGCTGGACCCGCAGCTCGCAGGGGTGCAGAGGAGGGTCAGGCAGGAGGCGGGGGCGCAGCAGGGGGGCTCGCAGCAGGTCTCCTGGCAATCGTCCACCTGCCAGGAGGAGCTGGTGCAAGCGCTGGGCGAGCAGAGGCGGCCGCCGCAGCTCAGGTCGCTGGAGCAGACGGACAGGGTGGAGGCGGCAATAAGGCAGGTCCGGGAGCAGCAGGTGTCAGCCATGCTGGAGTTTTGTGCTGGGAGGTGAGCAGGACAGGGGTGTGTGTGACAGGTGTGCGAGTGAGGTGCTCTGGGTGTCGGGGCTTTTATACCTGTCCCTGGGGTGCTGAGCCTCGTCTGAGCCTGCACCAGCCTTCCTTTTCCTTGTTGCTCAGCGTGTATTTCCTGACAACCCTTAGGGGCTTATTTGTGGTGCGATGTTTGTCCCCAAGGCTCTGAGTGTGTCCGGTGATGCCTGGTTGCTTGTGTGTGGAAACACTGAGGCGCACAGTTCCTGTTGGTCGACCAGCTCAGGGTTGGGTGTGTCTGGACAACCTGGGCTCCTCTTTCCATATTTGCTTGTGTGTCTTTGGTGTGAATTCTGGCCTCTGCAGATGCTCCACACGTGGCCGCAAACCCCTCACTGAATAAGAGTGTGTTTGCTCGGAGGAGCCCCCCATCTCCTGCTCCACCTGCAGACTCTGGTGGGGTGACTCCTACAGTCTGCGCCCGACACTGTCCTTGTTCCGCTGTTTATCGCACGGTTCCCCAGTGATGTGCATATTCCGTACTCTCTTGAGTTTTCAGTTTTATTATTTATTTAAATTTTTAATTTTCAGGAGTCTTTATTTTAATCTTTTAATCGCACGGTGCTTATGATAAGTGCACCCCCTAGTCCCCATCACCTGTTTCCCCCAGGCCCCCCACCTGCCTCCCCTCTGGTGACCATCAGTGTGTTCTCTAGAGTTATGAGTGTTTCTCGATTTGCCTCTCTTTGCTTCTATTTTTTCCCCCTTTGCTCCTTTATTTTATTTCTTAAATTCCCCGAATGAGGGAGGCCGTGCGATCATGTCTCTCCCTGGCCGACTCGCCCCCCTCGGCATCACGCCCTCCGGCTCCCCCCATGTCAGTGTAAATGGCGAGATCCCCCCCCTCTGCCAGCCGAGTGACACCCGGGGTGCGCAGGGACCACGTCTCCTCCCTCCAGCATCTGTCCGTGGACGTCGAGGCTCCTCCCGGCACGGCACCCGTGGACATCGGGGTGCAAATATCCCTTTGAATTAGTATTTTTATATCTTTGGGGTAAATACCCAATAGTACAATTGCTGGGTCGCAGGGTAGTTCTATTTTTAACCTTTTGAGGAACCTCCACAGTGTTTTCCAGGGCGGCCGCACCAGTTTGCATTCCCACCAACATGCACGAGGGCTTCCTTCTCTGCACATCCTGGCCAACACCTGTTGTTTCTTGTCTTGTTGACGTTAGCCGTTCTGACAGGTGTGAGGTGGGATCTCATTATGGTTTGATGTGTATTTCCTCCACGATGAGTCATGCTGGGCATCTTTCATGGGCCTGTTGGCCATCTGGATGTCTTCTTCAGAAAAATGCCTGTTCATGTCTTCTGCCCATTTTTGGATTGAATTATTTGTTTTTTGGGTATTGAGTAAATACAGACCCTTTATGCGTTTTGGAAACTAACCCTTTATCTGATATGTCACTTGGAAAGAGCCTCTTCCATTCCGTAGGTTGTCTTTTAGTTTTGTTGGTTGTTTCCTTGGCTGTGCGGAAGCTTTTTATCTCGGGGAAGTCCCAATAGTTCATTTTTACCTTTGTTTCTCTTGGCTTTGGAGACGTGTCTTGCAAGAAGTTACTGCAACCGAGGTCACAGAGGTTGCTGCCTGTGTTCTTCTCTAGGATTTTAATGGATTCCTGTCTCATTTAGGTCTTTCAACCATTTTTGAGTCTATTTTTGTGTGTGGTGTAAGAAAATGGGCCAGTTCCATTCTCCTGCATGTGGCTGTCCAATTTCCCCAGCATCATTTATTGAAGAGACTGTCTTTTTTCCAGTGGATATTCTTTCCTGATTTGTCAAAGATGAGTTGACCATAGAGTTGAGGGTCCATTTCTAGGTTCTCTCTTCTGTTCCACTGATCTGTGTGTCTGTTGTTGTGCCAGTGCCAGACTGTCTTGATGATCACAACTTTGTAATATAGCTTGAGGTCAGGCATTGGGATGCCCCCAGGTTTGCTTTGCTTTTTCAAGTTGCTTTGGCTATTTGGGGACTTTTGTGATTGCATATAAATGTTAGGATTGTTTGTTCCAGCTCTGTGAAAAGTGCTGCTGGTACTTTGATAGACATTGCATCGATTGTGTAGATTGCCTTGGGTAATATGGACATTTAATGATGTTTGTTTTTCCAATCCACGAGCATGTCATCTTTAATTCCTCACATCACCATTTTATAGTTTTCAGAATTCAGGTCTTTCAACTCTTTGGTTAGGGTTATTCCTAAGTATCTTATCTTTTTTTTTTTTTAAGATTTATTTACTTATTTGAGAGAGAGAGAGCATGAGCAGTGAGGAGGGACAGAGGGAGAGAGAGTCTGAAGCAGACTCCGTGCTTAGTGAGGAGCCTGACTCAGGGCTTGATCTCATGACCCTGAGATCATGACCTGAGCCAAAATCAAGAGTTGGATGCTTAACTGACTGAACCACCCTAGCACCCCAGTATCTTACTATTTTTGATATAATTGTAAACGCGATTGATTCCTTAACTTCTCTTTCTGCTGCTTCATTACTGACGTACAGAAATGGAACAGATTTCTCTACCTTGACTTTTTGTCCTGACTTTACCAAATTCCCGAATCAGTTCCAGCAGCTTTTTGGTGGAGATTTTCGGGTTTTCTGTATAGAGTGTCATGTCATCTGCAAGTAGTGAAAGTTTGACTTCTTCCTTGCCGATGTGGAGGCCTTTTATTTCTTTTTGTTGTCTGACTGCGGAGACTAGGACTTCCAGTTCTAGGTCGAACAACAGTGGTGAGAGTGGACGTGCCTGTCCTCCTCCTGACCTCAGGGGACAGGCTCTCAGTTCTTCCCCACTGAGGATGGTGTTCACTGTGGACTTTCTCATATGGCCTTTATTAGGTTGAGGTGGGTTCCCTCTAAACCTACCTTGTTGAGGGTTTTTATCATGAATGGATATTGTACTCTGTCAAATGCCTTTTCTGTGTCTACTGAAATGATCACATGGTTCTTCCTTTTCTCTTATTGATGTGATGTATCACATGGATTGATTTGTGAATATTGAACCACCCTTTATATTGAATAAATCCCAGTTGATTATGATAAATTATTTTTTAAAATGTGTTGGATTCAGTTTGCTAGTGTCTTGTTGAGGATTTTTGCATCCATGTTCATCAGGGTTAATGGCCTGTAGTTCTCTTTTTTTTAGCAGAGTCTTTTTTTAAAGATTTTATTTATTTATGAGAGAGAAAGAGAGAGAGGCAGAGGCACAGGCAGAGGGAGAAGCAGGCACCATGCAGGGACCCCCATGCGGGACTCGATGCGGGACTCAATCCCGGGTCTCCAGGATCACGCCCTGGGCTGAAGGCAGGTGCTAAACCACTGAGCCACCCAAGTTGCCCATTTAGTGTAGTCTTTATCTGGTTTTGGTATCAGGGTAGTGCTGGCCTCATAGAGTGAATTTGGAAGTTTTCCTTCCTTTTCTATTTTTTTGAAATAGTTTGAGAACAGGTATTACATCTTCTTTAAATTTTTGGTGGAATTGCCCTGTGTCTAGTCTTTAATTTATGTTTGCTGGGAGATTCTTCATAATTGATTCAGTTTCTCTGCTGGTTATGGGTCTGTCCAGGTTTTCTATTTCTTCCTGTTTCAGTGTTGGTAGTTTGTACGTTTTCAGGATTTATCCATTTCTTCTAGGTTGTTACTGTTGGCATATAGTTTTTCATGATGTTCTCTTATTATTGTTTGGCTTTCTTGGGGGTTTGTTATTATTTTTCCTCTCTCAGTTGTGCTTTTATTTTTTGGATTCCTTTCTCTCTGTTTTTGCTGAGTCTGGCTAGGGATTTATCAGTATATCAATTGTTGATTTTTGCAAAGAACCAGTTCCTCATTTCATTGATCTGTTCTCTGATTTTTTAGTTTCTATATCATTTATTTCTGCTCTAATCTTTATTATTTCCCTTCCTCTGCTGGCTTTAAGCTTCATTTGTTGTTCTTTCTCCAGCTCCTTTAGGTGTAAGGTTAGGTTCTGTAGTTGAGATTTTCTTTCTTCTTGAGGTAGGCTTGTATTGCTATATACTTCCCTCTTGGGACAGCCTTTGCTGCATCCCAAGATGCAAAGGTTCCGAACTGTCCCCCAGTTCCCCAAAGGTTCTGAAATGTTGTGTTTTCATTTTTATTTACTTCCATGTGTTTTACATTTCCTCCTTAGTTTCCTGGTTGATCCATTCATTCTCTAGTAGAATGAATTTTTTTATTTTTTATTTTTTATGATGTCCTTTATCCTCCATGTATTTGTGGTCTTTCCAAATATTTCCTTGTGGCTGACTTCAAGTCTCACAGCACTGTGGTCTGAGAATATGCATGATATGATCTCAATTTTTGTGTACGCGTTGAGGGCTAACCCAGTGTGATCTATGCTGGAGACTGTTGCATGTGCCTCGAGAAGGATGTGTATTCTGCTTTAGGATGGAATGTTCCTCATATATCTGTGAAATCCACCTGGCCCAATGTGTCATCCAAAGCCCTTGTTTCCTTGTTGATTTTCTGCTTGGATGATCTGTCCATTGCTATGAATGGGGTGTTCAGTCCCCTACTATTATTGTGTTATTATCCACGAGTTCCTTTACGTTTGTTATTAACTGTTTTATGTATTTGGCTGCTCCCAAGTTAGGGACATAAATATTTACAATTGTTAGATCTTCTGACCTTCTTGTTGGATTGTCCCCTTTATTATGACTTAACGTCCTTTTTCAGCTCTTGTTACAGTCTTTGGTTTAAAATCTAGTTTGTCTAGTATAGGTATGGCTACTCTGGCTTTCTTTTGACATCCATTTACATGGTAGATGTTTCTCCATCCCCTCACTTTCAATCTTCAGGTATCTTTATGTCTAAAATAAGTCTCTTGTAGGCAGAGTATGAATGGGTCCTTTTTTTTTTTTTGCCCATTCTGACACCATATGTCTTTTGATTGTAGTGTTTAGTTCATTTACATTCAGAGTAATTATTGATAGGTATGTATTTAGTGCCACTTTAGTGTTTTGTGATTGTTCCTGAAAATTTTCTGTGATTTTTTAAATCTTCATATCTTTCATGGTTTGTTGGCTTTCTTTAGTGATATATCTGGATTCCTTTCTCTTTATTCTTTGCATATTTATTAATGGTTTTAATACATGGTTACCATTAGGCTTGTATATAACCTCTTCTGCAAATAACAGTCCATATTAAGTTGATGGTCACTTAAGTTTGAAACCATTCTTTACTCCTCTCCTCCTCACTTTTAGGTATGTGTTGTTATATTTTACATCCTTTTATTTTCTGAGGTCTTTGACTGATTTTTTATAGAAATGTTCGTTTTTACTCCTTTTGTGTTCCCTGCCTTCATACTGTCATTTGGTCTTTCCCACTCAAAGAGTCCTCTTTAATATTTCCTGCAGGGCTAGTTTAGTTTTTCTTTGCCTGAAAAGCTTTTTATCCATGCTTCTATTCTGAATGACAGCCTTACTGGACAGAGTATTCTTGGCTGAAGATTTTTCCCATTCAGCACTTTGAATACCTCATGCCCCTCTCTTCTGGCTTGCAAAGTTTGTGCTGAAAAGTCCCCTGCTAGCCTATGTGTTTTCCCTTATAATTTAATATTCAATGTCTTCTTTTTCTTGCTGCTTTTAATATTTTTGTTGTCACTATGTTTCCTCATTTTAATTACAATATGTCTTGGTATTGAGCTGCTTTTTAGGTTTTGGTGGGAGTTCTCTACTTCCTGGATCGGAATGTCTATTTCTTTCCTTAGATGAGAGAAGTTTTTGGCTATTCTATCTTTTTTTAAAAAAATATTTATTTATTAATTGATTGATTTGAGAGAGGGAGAGAGAGAGAATGAGCAGGAGTAGGAAGAGGGAGAAGCAGACCCTTCATTGTGCAGGAAGCCCAACACGGGCTCCATCCCAGGACCCTAGGATCATGACCTGAGTTGAAGGCAGCATTTAATCAACTGAGCCACCCAGGCATCCCTCAGCTATTATATTTTCAAATAAATTATCTGGACACTTTTCATCTTCTGGGACCCATGTAATATGAATGCTATTACATATGATAGAGTCACTGATTCCCTAAGTCTTTTTTTCTGTTCCATAATCCTTTTATCTCTCTTTTGTTCAGCTTCTTTATTTTCCAGAACTCTCTCTTCTAGGTCATTAATTTGTTCCTTTGCTTCTTCCAGCCTGTTGTTCATTTAATTTATTGAGTCCTTTATCTCTGTTGTTATTCCTTATCTCTGTGTTAATTGTCTCACTGATGCATTCCACTCTTTTATCAAGCCTAGTAAGTATCCTTATAATCACTGCTTTAAATTTTCCAACAGGCAGGGCACCTGGGTGGCTCAGTTAAGTGTGCAACTCTTGATTTCAGCTCACATCATGATCTCAGGGTCATGCTCAGCATGGAGCCTACTTATCCTTCCCCCTTTGCTCCTCCTCCCATGCACCCATGCATTCTCTCTCTCTAAATAAATAAATAAATAAATAAATATGTAAAAAAATTTCTGTCAGGCATTTTTAGAAATATCTGTTTCACTTAGATCTCCAGCTGTGGCCCTGTCTTTCATTTGGGACAAATTCCTCGGCTTCTCATTTTGTCTAACTTTCTGTGTCTGTTTTCCTGTGTTAGGAAAGTCAGCTACATCTCCTGTTCTTATGAAGAAGAGGTCCTGTAGTCCCCTGCCACACAGTGTCCCCTATTCCCCAGGGCTCTGTGCTTCAAGGCTTGTCTCCTGTGTGTGCTGTGTGTGCTCTGCTCTTGTGTCCTGCCACTTTATCCTTCAGGCCAGTCATCTCTAGGCTTTCTTTACCTGTTGTGGCTAGTGTTTGGTCCCTGGTCTGAATGTGGCATATTAATTAGTGTGTTCTGATCTGCTTGTGAAATGAGACCTATCATCACCACCACCAGAACTCAGCCTCCATGGAGCTCCTGAATTGGGAGATGCAGTGTGAGCAGACATTTGGACTGGTCTTCTGGATGAGGGGGCCCACTGGACTGGAACTGAGATGAGCATGACTGGGAATGGTGGTTCTTCAAGAGCACAGGGGATGTGGGGCTGGATGTGAGCAAGTTAGGTAGCCAGTGTCATCACTGGGCTGGTTTCTGCAGGTGGCTCTGTGCTTATACTGGAGGAGTGTGGGAGGGAAATGGTACCTGTCAGTTCCTTTGTTCACAAAGGCATCTTTCCATAAATGCTGCTTCTCCGGGTTGTACTCCCAGATGAGCAAATAACCTCCCCACTGGTGCCCTAGATTTTCTTCGGGTCACTGTTTCCATGCTGTATGTCCAAGGGCTGTTTGCCCTGCATTTTCTCCACGAGGAGCAGCTCCAACTTCCTCCAGATTCCCCCAGAGCCAAGCACATTGACCATCCAAACTCCAGTCTCTAAGCTCTGCTGGTTGTAAGAACTCATGAAATTTGGGCCCTCTCGCTTTCCATGCTAGTTGCCATGGGGATTCATCTTCCCCGTGTGCTCCCCTGTGTGCTAGTTTAGTCTGTTGCCCCTCTGCGTGGCCACAACCCCCTCCCCACTGTGGTGGCCATGGTCTGTTTCTCACCCAAGCCATGTCTCTGCACTTCTATCTTCTTTGTGTGGCTTCTTCTCTCCCATTAGTTGTGGAGTTTGTTTTGGCAATTTTCAGATCAATTTCTGGGGGGTATTTAGGATGAATTATCTGATTATATTCATGGGATGAGGTGAGACTAGGGCTCTCTTACTCAACTGCCCTCTTCCCCCACCCCTTGAGTTTTCAGTTTTAAATAGGATGTGGTTTTGTGTCGTGAAGGAAGGCACTTTCTCTTGTCCGCCCCTCCCCCCCAACCCCATGAAAAGTTCTTCTCCCCAGCCTCAGGAGGTAGAAATATCCCAATATTTGGTTAAACCATTGTCAAATCTGTATCATTCAAACCAGAGCATGTTGCTCATAGGCAGGTCTGCGTAGTGGCGCCAGATTTAATTTCCTCACTTGTACATGTTTTGTTTTTGCTTGTGTTTTTCCTTTTTTAGAGTTAACAATTGCTTCTTATGTTTATTTGCTTCTTTCTCTGTGTACCTATCATTAGATCAACACTAAATCCTCTAATTTATCTCCAAGCTCCACTCAAGAGGGTTGAACATATCAGGTAATCTGCTGGCTCTCTTTATTTTGTGGAGATGTCTCTCCAAGAGCTCCATTTATGGGATGATGTCTGCTGTGTATTCCAGGCATCACCCATGGATCTCCTCTCATCACCGTCTTTGGATTTTCCTCCATCTCTCTCCTATAATGGGTCTCTTATTTCCTGAACATAGTGTCCTTTCCTTTCTGGGCTTATGTCTTTCTTTGGGTGGAGCACACCGTCTGACCTATCATCACCACCACCAGAACTCAGCCTCCATGGAGCTCCTGAATTGGGAGATGCAGGGTGAGCAGACATTTGGACTGGTCTTCTGGATGAGGGGGCCCACTGGACTGGAACTGGAAAAATATGCACCAGAGTGACCACTGCCACAAGGAACATATAGCTTTCTGAAAATGGGTGCATAGGAGATAAATTTTGGAGCATAGAATAAGTAAAGATGACTTCATACTGCTTTTATTCTTGATTGATAATTTAGCTGGGTATAATCTTCTGGCTTGGAAGAATTATCCCTTAGGATATTTTGCTGAAGACATAAAATGTTTCCAGAATTTCAAATGTTCCCTTGTGCTGTTTCTCAGTTAACCCAACTCTCCCAAGGAATCACTAGTTCATCTTATTTCCCTATGGATTGGTTTCACCTGTTCTGTCTACTTCTTAGTTTATGGCTCCTTTTGCTCAACAGAGTGTCTGTGATAAGCAGCCACATGGGTGATGCATTATTGATCCACTTTCTTTTCCTGATGATACAAATTTAGACTATTTACAGATTTTGGCTAATATTAATAATGCTGCTATAAGAATTATTGTACATTTTGGGGGTTTTTGGTGGATGTATTTAGCAATCTCTCTTCAGTGTGCACCCATGAGTGGAATTTCTGGGTCGAATGATAGGCACATGTGCTGTTTAGCATATATCTTGTCCCAACGGCTTTCTAAACACATTTACATCCCTATTGGCCAATCTTATGACTTGTATAATGACTTGTCATTCTATATCCTTTGTAAAATGAGGTATTGTCAATCTTTTAAAATGTTATCCATTTTAGAAAGGGTGTAAGGATACCACATCATTGCATTAATTTCATTCCCTGATGATTAAAGCTGCTCATTGAGCACCTGAATATATTTTCTTCTGAGGTTGCATGTTTAAGTCATTTGCGTGGCTTTTAAAAGTAGGATTATTTGTATTTCTCATTGGCTTATGCAAATTTATTATATTTTCCAAATATGAGTTAATTGTTGCATGTATACAGTGGTGTGTGATAAATGTTTGATAACTGGCTGTCTGTAAAATGAAACCAAAAAGCCCTAATTTATTGCATGTACCAGTTCCCATGATATAAATACACCACAGCTCTTATTGTGATGTTTTGAACACAGAACTGGGAAGAAGTGGTACAAGCGTGCTTCAGCACTCCACCGGGTATAAGCATTACACACGTCTCTTCCAAGTCAGGGACTTGTTTTTCTCATCCTCTGGATGGTATCCTTTTTAAAAAGTCAACTTATTGAGGTGTGATTTGCATACTGTAACATGTACCTGTCTAAAGTTTCTATTTGCTTAGTTTTGGAAAAATATGCACCAGAGTGACCACTGCCACAAGGAACATATAGAACTTCTCCATCATCCTGAAAATTTCACGTGTGTTCTTAATCCCACCCTGTCACACCCTGGCCTCAGGAAACTACAGAACTCCTTCCCATCTAGGTTAGCTTTGTGTTCTCTACAGGTTCACGTAAATTATGTAATATGAATTCTTAGGGTTTGGCTTCTTCTCTTGAGTGTATTGAGATATATGAGTATGTATGTGGCTGCCTTCTTTTTGTGCTGCATAATTTTCCATTGTGTGGTTATAATACAATTTATTCATCCCGCTGAGCTGTTGATGCACACACAACTGGTATGAACGTTCATGAACAATTCCTCGTGTGGACTTATGTTGCCACTTGTCTTGGGTAAACAGCCAGGAGTGGGATGTCTGGGCCACATGATTGGTGTATGATTGACAGACTGCCCAACCGGTTCCCAAGTGACCACACATGTTTACATTCCCTCCAGCAAATGTGTATGTTCTTTTACATCTTTGCTGACACTCACGATGGTTAGACTTTCTAACTTGAGGTGTCCTGATGGATGTGTTGTGATGTTCATGGTGTCCTGGATGAATAGAAGCTCCTAATTTTAATGAAGTCCAGTGTAATGACACTTTCTTTTGAAAAAGAAAAAATACATTTATTTATTTACTTTTGAGAGAGAGAGAGAGAGAGCAAGAATGTGTGAGTGTGGGGAAGGGGCAGAGGGCCAGAACCTCCACACAGACTCTCTGCTGAGCAAGGAGCCCTACCAGGGGCTCAATCCCAGACCCATAAGATCATGACCTGAGCAGAAACCAAGCGTTAGATGCTGAACTGATTGAGCCACTCAGGCACCCCTGACTCTTGCCTTTTTTGTTTATTTCTTTTTTCTTTTCATTTTTTCCCTCCTTTTTCTTTTTTACTTTTTTACAAACCCTTGTGTCGAGGGCTGATGACTCTTGCCTTTTGTGTTTAGTGTTCTTGGCGTCCCATTGCCAATCTTTGCGTACCGCACATTGTGAAGATACTCTCCCATGTATCCTTCTGGACCTCGCCTTCTGCATTCAGCTCTGATATCCTTGTCCTCCCCTCATTAATTGTGTACATGAAGTGAGGTAGACAGACGGCAAAGTTTACTTTTTTACCCTCGCATACAGACACCAGCTGGCCTGTCTCGTCACTACCCTACTAAGCTGCAGCGGCGCCCTGATTGGGAATCAGGGAATCAGTGACACTGAGGGCGAGGGTCATTACTGGACCCCTGGGACCTCTTGTTCTGTGCGTCTGCTCTTGTGTCATCATCTGGATCTCGTACTTTTTGTGATGGAAAGTGTTACCCTGACCTTTCAAGCTCTCCCATGATTGCTGGCCTCCTCAAGGGCTTTACCTTTCCTTACACTGATTTCAGTGATACTTTCCTAGAAAATTGTCCCCTTAGCCCACAAAATCTGACTGTATTGATTTAAAGATGTATATTTCTTTCCATAATTTAAAATTTTCTCCATCTTTGGTCATGTGTCTGTTTTGATACTTAATATCCATCATCTTTTTTTTTTTAGGTTTTCCAACATTGTTCTCCTTTTATAGACTTAAAAAAAAATAAATGCTTGGTTTCTTTGATTATATCTACTGTTGCTTTTTCTGCTTTAATTCATTAATTTTATTAATTTATTTCTTTTATTTCCTTTGGAAGTTTCTGAATTGAAATCTTATTTATTCTCAATTTTGCTTGTATACTACTGTATGTCCTTGAGGATTATTGTGCTTTGGTTTACTCCCCAGTTTGGAAGCACTTTAAATTTTCCAAACAAAACTTCCTTTTTATTTTTATAAGTTCATCTTAATGAATCTGTCACAGAAACTGGTTTGTATATAACATTTTTTACCTTTTTAGATAGTATTTTTATTATAAAATATTTCAGGAAGCATAGAAAATAGTAGAATAGACATCCAAATATCATGAGTTAACAGAAACCTTAACATTTTGCCGTATTTGCAGAATATTCCACATGTTGTTGACATGCCATGTGTCCCCCGCCCCCCTTGGGATAGCCCCCTTTTTGGAGGCTGGCATTCACATTCCTGCACATGCTTTTGTAGTTTTTGTAGAGTTTATAGTCATGAAGGCAAAGTATCACTTTGTGGTTTTAACCTTTCAGTGTGGGCTTTTCTGCACATATCAATCTGCAATGTGATTTTTATTTTTATTCGATGTTATGTTTCTGCCATTCATCTGTACTGCTGTGTTTCTCCAGTTCAGTCATGCTAACTACCGCATGCTCTTTTCTTGTGTGCATAGACTGTGGTCTAGTTGTCCATTCTCCCACTAAAGGTGGTGTTTAACTTTTAGGCCTTTCAGACTGTATTGTACAATAATCTATGTGGGCGTCAAGTGCACACACATAAGTCTTCTCCAGGAGAGCTGCTCGGGGTATAGGATGTGCACAGGTTTCGCTTTTCCAGATGTTACCGACTTGCTTTGAAACATGACTCTCACTTGCAGCATAAGCAGACCTTGTTTCTACACTTTGGGCGATGCTTGTTGTCATCAGACTTGAACATTTCTGCATTGGGGTCCCCAGGATTTTGGTGATTTGCTGGGGGACCTCCCAGGACTCAGTATGTAGAGCAAAGTCAGCCCAGGGGAAAGATGCGTGGGGAGACGCCAGTGATACTGGACACATTTCCAGAGCCCTTCCCAGTGGGACCACCCAGGACATGCTTAACTCCGCTGCTAGGAGCTGTGACAACATGTATGATGCGTCACTCCCCAGGGAGCTCATCAGAGATCAGCACCTACGGTTTTTATCAGGGCCAGATCACATGGGCACCGTCTGCCTGGCTTGTACCAAAATTCCAGGCTTCCAGGAAGAGTGACTACTCAACACAAGCCGTAGTATTTGTACAGTTTATGCCAGTGAGGCCCTCCTATCACATGGGTGGAAACTCTCCCAAAGTCTACATTCCCAGGCACCCCCTAAGGGCCTACCTTATGAGCAGGCCTAAAGACAGCTGCCCAAGGCCTGCGGTGCTGACTCTTAACTGCACAGGGCCTGTGGAGTCCATCCTTCTGGAGTGGGGGCTGGAGACAGTCTGGATTCAGGGAAGTCGCCCCTGATGGGTGGCTCTTCCCCAGGGTAGGCACTGCCATCAGACTATTTAGCCTTTATGTCCTTGAAAATGTGTCCACATCTTGGACATACATGTAGCCAGAGGCACTTCCTGGACACTACTAAAGACAGGACATGGCGGTCCTAGGGCACAACCCGGACCATCCTTATGTGGGGGGTGTTAGGTGGGGATCTTTGTTGGAAACCCCAGAAATGAATTCTGCTCAACTTGATCTAAAAAGGAATTTATTGGAGGGACTGACAGCTACAGAATGAGGGTTGGTGAAGAAATAAGCTCAGGAATCAGTGGAGGAGCCAAGGCCATACCGGGTCCAGGGGCAATAGTGAGAAACCAGCTCTGGAAAAGATACTTTATCTTGTCTCCTTTCGCTCCACGAGGTTCAAAGGCTTGGGGGAGCCCAGCTGGCCTTGCTGAAGTCACTGCCAATCCAGGTGGAGGAGGCAGGGCATATTGACTTGGGGAAAGTTAGTACCTGAAGAAAGTCAGTGGGACAAATGCACCATGGGAAACAGGTGACCAGTGTCCACTGCAGGAGCCCAGGAAAGAGGACTGGATACTTGACTTGGTGCTTAGTAAAGAATCCAGGGTGTGCAGGTGGGCTCTCGAGCTTTGGGTGCTCTAATGAAGATCACTTAGCAGCAGGACTTCTGGGCCGAGGAGGGGCCGCAGCAGGCCTGGCGGGAGCACACGGGGCGGCACAGCAGGGACACGCTGGAGGCCTGGCGGCAGCAGCTGGGCTGGCAGGGGGAGGGGGTGGCGCAGCAGGCGGGCCTGCACACGGGGCGGCAGAGGAGGGACACGCAGGAGGAGGGTCTGCAGGGGCTGGGCTGGCAGCAGGGGGAGGCCTGGCAGCAGACAGGCTTGCAGCAGATGAGCTTGCAGCAGACAGGGGTGCAGCACACGGGCTTGCAGCAGACAGACACACAGCTGTCTTCCTGACAGGGGGAGGAGCTGCAGCAAGAAGGCTGGCAGCTAGACTGTTGGCAGCAGGGGGAGGCTGAGCAAGGGGAGGCCTGGCAGCAGACGGGTTTGCAGCAGACAGGGGTGCAGCAGACGGGCTTGCAGCAGACAGGGGTGCAGCACACGGGCTTGCAGCAGACAGACACACAGCTGTCCTCCTGGCAGGGGGAAGAGCTGCAGCAAGAGGGCTGGCAGCTAGACTGCTGGCAGCAGGGGGAGGACTCACAGCACATGGGCTTGCAGCAGACAGGGGTGCAGCACACGGGCTTGCAGCAGACAGACACACAGCTGTCTTCCTGACAGGGGGAGGAGCTGCAGCAAGAAGGCTGGCAGCTAGACTGTTGGCAGCAGGGGGAGGCTGAGCAAGGGGAGGCCTGGCAGCAGACGGGTTTGCAGCAGACAGGGGTGCAGCAGACGGGCTTGCAGCAGACAGGGGTGCAGCACACGGGCTTGCAGCAGACAGACACACAGCTGTCCTCCTGGCAGGGGGAAGAGCTGCAGCAAGAGGGCTGGCAGCTAGACTGCTGGCAGCAGGGGGAGGACTCACAGCACATGGGCTTGCAGCAGACAGGGGTGCAGCACACGGGCTTGCAGCAGACAGGGGTGCAGCACACGGGCTTGCAGCAGACAGACACACAGCTGTCTTCCTGGCAGGGGGAGGAGCTGCAGCAGGACGGCTGGCAGCTAGACTGCTGGCAGCAGGGGGAGGCTGAGCAAGGGGATACCTCACAGCAGACGGGCTTGCAGCAGACAGGGGTGCAGCAGACAGGCTTGCAGCAGATGGGGGTGCAGCACACGGGCTTGCAGCAGACAGACACACCGCAGCCCTCCTGGCAGGGGGAGCAGCTGCTGCACGAGGGCTGGCAGGAGCCGGGGCAGGCTGGTGGGCAGGAGCTGGACCCGCAGCTCGCAGGGGTGCAGAGGAGGGTCAGGCAGGAGGCCGGGGCGCAGCAAGGGGGCTCGCAGTAGCTCTCGGGACAGTCGTCCACCTGCCAGGAGGGGTCGGGGCAGGAGTCGCCAGAGCCGGGCAGGCAGACGCGGCCGCCGTAGCTCAGGTCGCTGGAGCAGACGGACAGGGTGGAGGCGGCCATGGTGTGGGTACTGGGGCAGGGTGTGGGTGCAGGTGAGTGTGTGGGTGCGGGTGTGCGTGTGAGTGTGCGAGGTGCTGGGCCGGCGGCTTTTATACCCCTCCTGGTGCGTGCTGTCCAGCAGCCGGCCCCGCATGCCTGGCTTCCTTGTTGGTGTTTGGAGCCCGGGACTCTCATTAGTGCCGGCTTTATGTTTGGTCCTATGAGGTGTTGCTTAGCTATAAAACTCCTAGTATATTTTGGGATCTGTTAACACATCCTCTGGTTCCTTTGGTGCAGCACAGACGTTGAGCTAGTAAAGGTGTGAGTCTGCAAAAAGCATGTCCTGGGGCCAGGTTGCTGCATAAGAAATCCATCCCTTGGAATCCTAAGTGCCCTTTTTTTTTTTTAATTTATTTTTTATTGGTGTACAATTTACTAACATACAGAATAACCCCCAGTGCCCGTCACCCATTCACTCCCACCCCCCGCCCTCCTCCCCTTCTACCACCCCTAGTTCGTTTCCCAGAGTTAGCAGTCTTTACGTTCTGTCTCCCTTTCTGATAGTGCCCTTTGTTGACACCCGGGTGGATCTCGTACACACCGGTGGAGTGGGGTGGGGAGGGGTCTCTGCTAGCCAGGGTGGTGCAGCTTCCGGAGTGCCAGGCTGGAGAAGCCAGGGTCAAAGAAGCTGTGGGGCAAGAAGTGTTCTAGTTGTGACGCCCTGGTGCGGAGGGCTCCCCTGACGGCACCTGCAGGTGGCAAGCAGGTAACGGTGGGACAGTCGGGTGGCCACTTCCATGTCCTTGGGTGGCCACCAGGCCTCTTATGCCTGACCAGTCACTGAGGCCGTGGGTTCTGCATCTGGGCACAGCCTTCTTATGCCCCAAACACCGCAAACCTTGAGTACAAACAGGCGTGCAGAAGGCGCAGCTCCAGCAAAGCCTCCATGTGGAAAACAATGATTGCCTTTGTCTTTCTTATTGATTTTCTTGATTGTTAGCTGAAAAATTCCTTGGGTCACCCCAGCCAGGAACCTGAATGTCATCCGAACCCCTTCCTTCCTTCCTTTCTTCTGGAAGTAATATCCAAGTGGCCACCAAGTGGTTTTGGTTTCCTCTGCTAAATAAATTTCCATCATCTCTGGTCCTTCTACCTTCCAAGTATGAACTTATTCACTGGGGAGCCAGCC
Organism: Canis aureus; assembly: GCF_053574225.1. Lineage (NCBI taxonomy): Eukaryota > Metazoa > Chordata > Mammalia > Carnivora > Canidae > Canis > Canis aureus. The sequence continues at coordinate 42,500,942 of NC_135640.1, read as the reverse complement.
CCCCCAACATGTGCTGGGAGTGGTGCCAAGCTCGAGAATGCATGGGTGTCCAGGGCCCGGCCTGGTGCGTGGAGCCCCTGGGGGAGGGCTCTGGGGGCACTCAGGCAGCGTGTGGTGCCCCTGCTACGTCTGTGAGCTCCAGTCCTCGCCCTTCCCGGCCATTCTGTTTGCAGCAGTGGTTCTCACCCCAGGCCCCTCAGCCACGAGGAAGTTCATGATGGGGCAGAGGGGTTCTAGGAATTCAATTAAACTACAGACTGAGTTTCTTTATATCTTTTATTTCTTTATTTTATTTTTAAAAAGATTTTATTTAGTCATGAAGACAGAAAGAGAGAGAGGCAGAGACACAGGCAGAGGGAGAAGCAGGCTCCACACAAGGAGCCTGATGCAGGACTGGATCCCTGGACCCGGGACCATGCCCTGAGCCGAAGGCAGATGCTCAACTGCTCAGCTACCCGGGTGTCCCTCTATATTTCTTTAAAAGGATTCTACTTATTTATTTGACAGACAGAGAGAGAGAGAGAGAATGAGAGGAGGCAGAGACATAGAGAGAGAAGCAGACTCCACGCAAGGATCCCAGTGTAGGACTCGATCCCAGGACCCCAGGATCATGACCTGAGCTGAAGGCAGATGCTCAAACCACTGAGCCCCCCAGGCGCCCTTTCTTTATGTCTTGAGTTACAAAAATAGTACAGGTTGAGCCTGGCCTTCCGTGCTCAGGTTCCGGTCCCTCTGGAGGCACGGGAAGCGATCTGTCGGCTGGAAGTGCATGGCAGAGACGGGGAGAGGAGAGGTTTGCCGTCTATGACAAGGCAGCCCTTGCCAGACATTCGTACCCAGTTGAGGACAGCCCGGAAGCTGGATAAAATACAAGAGTGTCTGTGCTAGCTTGTGAAGGTGGCTGATGAGACTGAGCATTAAGGGGCAACATGTGGAGATGCGCCGGGGCGGGGAGGGGGGACTCCAGAGAGGCGAGCTGGCATCTCCAAATGGCTCTTCCCCAGGTGCAGCTGATGAATCTTCTGTGTGGTGTGAGGGGAAGTAAGTAGCATACAGAGAGGCCAGTGGAGCTTCTGGAAACCTGGGAGGGTGGAGATACTACACGGGAGTCTGCAACTGCGGAGGCCATATGGACCCAAGGGGATAAGACCCCAAGGAGGTGGCAGGCACCGAGGCGAGGGAGCTCTAGAGCCGCAGCTTGTATCTCAGGGCATTTGCCAAATGTTTATGCTAGGCAGGAAAGACGCTAAGAAAGCCAGCGGAAAACCAGCAGAACCCAAGCAGAGCTTTTGCAGCCTCATTGCCAAGAAGACATGGCCAAACAGGAGTGGCTCTCGGGTGGGACCCCTGGACAGCTCAGACCCAGGAGTGGGGAAGCCAGATGTAGGGCAGCCTCAGGTCAGTAGGGTCCTCTGCCCCTCTCAGGCCGCCAGCTAGCATGGGGAGAGAAACTCATCCAGAGCTGCTAGAATTTTTCGTAGACGATGTCAAACATTTGATCAAGAATTATGGGGCACCTGGGTGGCTCAGTGGCTGAGTGTCTGCCTTCGGCTCAGGGTGTGACCCCAGGGCCCTGGGACTGAGTCCCACGTTGGGCTCCCCGCAGAGACCCTGCTTCTCCCTCTTCCTGTGTCTCTGCCTCTCTCTCTGTGTCTCTCATGAATAAATAAAATCTTAAAACAATTTTTTAAAAAAAGTTTAATATAAGCCACCAGTGTGCTGATGAGTCTATAAAAATGCTGTAGTAATCTTAGTGTTATTAGGAAAGTATAACTTCAATTCTCCAAAAAAAAAAAACAAGTGTAAAGTATTAGATATTTCAATTTACAAATAAAGATTGTTAGTCTGCACCAAAAAAAAAAAAAAAAAAAGTGTGCGAATTCCAAGAACTGGGTCCTGAATACAAGGGCCCAGAGGATTGGAAGCACAAGGATGAGAAAGATACACACACACAGGACAACGTGAAATTCTGTGCAGCTGCAAACAAGAAAGAGGAATCTTTGTATTTTCATAGGCAGGAGGCTCCATGTTATATTAAGTCGCAAAAAATCGGAGTGGATAGAATGTGGTACAATCTGTATTTTAAAAATGTATGCACACACATACATTACGCACGCGTGTGTGCCCACACGGAGAGGAGAGTCTTCATTATTCATGGATTCTTCAGCTGGGATTCACTTACTTGCGACAGTTTATCTGTAACCCCAAATCCAGACTCGCAAAGTGTGCGTGGCCATCCGTGGACATGGGCAGAGTGCCCCCAATTTAGGAGGCGGACGTGCAATCCCAGCTGAGCGGGAACAGGTTCTACCTCCTGTGCCTCCGGGACTCTACACCTGTCCTTTCACTGTGTCCTTCGTGCCGTATTTTGTACTTTATGTTGTGACTTAGTGGGTGGAAGTGGCCGCCGCGAGGCACCGCCCTGAGGGTGTGGGGCTCTGAGCCCAGGAGGACTCGCATCCTACAGCGAAAATCCCAGGTAAGCCGTGCTCAGGTGAGACTTGGGCCCTGAGTCCAATGTTACGTGAGATGTGTATCGAGTACTTATTACCTAAGTCACTGTGAACAGAAACACACTCAAGCCAGGTAACGGATGAGGTTGCTGAAGGTGTGACCCGCGCTTGCAGGGCCCCTGCCCGCCTCCCCCAGGGGTGCTGGTTCAGCGTTCCCCGTATCTGCTCACGCCAGGTTTTCGGCGACTTTCTAGAACGTGGCTACTGTGATGAGAATGCCCTGCGTGCGCGTGTGTGCCCCCGTGTGTGCAGAGTGAGACACACACAGAGATACGGTGGCGGGGGGGGGGATGTGGCTGCGTCCTGAGAGGAGGGTGGGGCTGGCAGGCGGGGCTGAGGGTCGCTCACTGTCCCTGGCCCTGTTTCCTAACCTTCCCTGCGGTTCTGTGTCCCGGGGCTGCTCAGTGACACCCTGAGGTGCCTGGGGTCCTACGGGGCTGGAAGAGGGGCAGGGTGGGGGCTGGGGCTGGCGGGGACTGTCCAGAGGGGGGCTGGGGTAGTGACTGCACCGCCACCGCCAGGCCCTGCTGCTCGGGGGCTCACCCACGACCATGGCCCCGGGAGGGGAGGGAGGCACACAGTTGAACACAAGCCAGGCCGTCCCCCGAGCACGTAGGCAGGTGCAAAGCAGACACACGGACAGGACGTGCTTTGGTGATGAGAAATGCTGCAGCGGGGTAACCCCTAGAAATGCTGACCCCGCGGCCTCGGGTCCCGCCTTCACGGGGGCAACAGCCCTGCATCCCCAGGGGGCAGGTGTTAAGCCGCAGAGAAACGCGGCGGCCCAACGCCCTCAGCCTCCGAGGGAGCACCTGCCCTGGGGGGCTGCCCCGCACACCGGATGGTCTCGACACTCGCCTGACACCCCATCCATCCCCTGCCCTGAGAACCCGGGCTGAGACCTTGTCACTGCACCCGAATCCCCGGGGACACGTGGGCCACCTCGGGAGTCAGATGCTCCAGGAGACTTACGAGCTGCACAACGCGCCTGCAAATTAGCATCCCTCGGGGCCTCGGAGCCGGAACTGCAGGCTGCTGGGCCCTGGGACGCAAGAGCCAGGACGGTATAAAAACCGACATCCCGGCACCTCCCACACTCACAGCCACACCCGCACCCACACACTCACCCGCACCCACACCCCGCCCCAGCACCCACACCATGGCCGCCTCCACCCTGTCCGTCTGCTCCAGCGACCTGAGCTACGGCGGCCGCGTCTGCCTGCCCGGCTCCGGCGACTCCTGCCCCGACCCCTCCTGGCAGGTGGACGACTGTCCCGAGAGCTACTGCGAGCCCCCCTGCTGCGCCCCGGCCTCCTGCCTGACCCTCCTCTGCACCCCTGCGAGCTGCGTGTCCAGCCCCTGCCCACCAGCCTGCCCCGGCTCCTGCCAGCCCTCGTGCGGCAGCTGCTCCCCCTGCCAGGAGGGCTGCGGTGTGTCTGTCTGCTGCAAGCCCGTGTGCTGCACCCCTGTCTGCTGCAAGCCCGTCTGCTGTGAGGCATCCCCTTGCTCAGCCTCCCCCTGCTGCCAGCAATCTAGCTGCCAGCCGTCCTGCTGCAGCTCCTCCCCCTGCCAGGAAGACAGCTGTGTGTCTGTCTGCTGCAAGCCTGTCTGCTGCACCCCCGTGTGCTGCAAGCCCGTGTGCTGCACCCCTGTCTGCTGCAAGCCCGTGTGCTGCACCCCCGTCTGCTGCAAGCCCGTCTGCTGCACCCCTGTCTGCTGCAAGCCCGTCTGCTGTGAGGCCTCCCCTTGCTCAGCCTCCCCCTGCTGCCAGCAGTCTAGCTGCCAGCCCTCTTGCTGCAGCTCCTCCCCCTGCCAGGAAGACAGCTGTGTGTCTGTCTGCTGCAAGCCTGTCTGCTGCACCTCCATCTGCTGCAAGCCCGTCTGCTACACCCCCGTCTGCTGCCAGGCCTCCCCCTGCTGCCAGCCCAGCCCCTGCAGACCATCCTCCTGCGTGTCCCTCCTCTGCCGCCCCGTGTGCAGGCCCGCCTGCTGCGCCACCCCCTCCCCCTGCCTGCCCAGCTGCTGCCCCCAGACCTCCAGCATGTCCCTGCTGTGCCGCCCCGTGTGCTCCCGCTGATGGGGCACGTGCTCCCAGGGCGCTGGGCACAGGCCCCACCCAGGGACCGTGGGCCTCCTGACTACCCCTCAGCCCAGCCCTCACCTGTGCTAGGTGGCTGCCCCCACCCAGGACGGGGTCCCCCTGGGTGTCCACTCTCCTGACCTGACCTTCAACTCCTTCCTCCCAAGAATGCTGACCTCGTGGCTCCCCGGGGCTCCTGCTCCCGGGACGCACCTCCACCTGCCCTGGGTCACCTGCTTTCCCTCCCAGTTCCTCTGCTCGGGTCACCTGGCCTCACCCTCTGACCTGTGGGCACCTCCCTGAGCACCCCAATAAACTCACTTCACCCGCTGACCTGCTTCCTTTCATCTGACTCTCACGGGGGTGGTGTCCCAGGGTTTGGACTCGACAGTGGTCCCTTCCTGCGTGAACATTTCTGGGAGGAGCGATGAGAGGTCCAAGGGCCGGGGCCCAACTGCTCTGGGTGGAGCCGGGGGGTGGGACTCACAGCCTCACACAGACGGTCAGGTCTGCTGGGCCCAGCATGGGTCCCCGGGGCCCCCGAGGCTGGCCACCTGCACACGGGGTGCAGCCTGGGGGCTCAGCCCACACCCGTCTCTACCCACTGCCCCAGCTGGGCAAAGCGGCCCAGACAAGCTGGCCTGGGGGCTGCGGGCAGCACAGACCCTGGGGCCTGGGGGCCTCCTGGGGTCCCCCTGGGGTCTTCCCGCGTGCTCTGCTCATCCCGTGGAGAGGCGGCAGGCTGGGGGAGGCACTGCTCCAAGCCCCCAAAGGAAACGACTAGGTTGGAAGCACAATCTTCAGGGTGGGTGGCAGGAGCCCCAGGGTCCTGTCCTGGGCAGGACTCAGGACATCAGCTGGTAGGTCTGGACTCCACTTGGGAGCAGGAGGGACACGGAGTCACCAGGCAGGGCCTCCCCAGTGAGCTGGGAACCCCGTCAGGCCTGGATGTGCCCGGTGCTCTGGGCAATGCTGCTGTGATGTCAGGATGGCACTGGCGTCACGCGAGGACACTCGTTGACAAGGGCAGAGGCATCCCCCTATGTCGCCCGGCAGGGTTCCAGAACTCTTGCAAGCAGTGGCCCAGTGTCCCTTCCCCAGAAGGATCAGAGCTGGCTCCCCCGACCCCCCAGCCTCCAGGTGGACCAGGTGCCCTCCCCACAGCTTTGTCCAGGGCCAGAACCCACAAAGCGAGCCCGGCCGTCCCGGGCTCAGTGCCCTCCGTCACCCGCAGCCACCGCCCCCGGCGCCACACCGCCCACCTGCTGCATGTTCCCTGCCTCCACGCCCCCCCCCAACCAGCGCTTCCGTCTAAAATCTGTTTGAAATTCCCATATAATGGGACGCAGCCGATTTCATTGTACAGTTTGATGAGTTTTGAGAAAAACCCGCACCTTCACCCTCCACTCGGGTCGGGGTATAAGCTGTCCCTCCTGCCGAAGGTTCCGGGCACCCGAGCCACCACGCCCCGCCTGGGCCCGGGAGCGGCTACTGGGCTCCGTCGCCAAAGTTGATCGTTCCTGGAGCGTCCGGTATGGTGGGAGCACGACAGGTTTGCTCGGTGTCTGGCTTCACTCACTTGTCTCTTGTGTCGCCTGCGTTCGCATCAACTCCGTTTGAATTGCTGAGGTGCGTCCGACTGCCCGGCGAGGCCCCGCGGGGATCCACCTGTTGAAGTACGTCCGCGCCTCTGGGCCGCCTCCAGCTTTGAACGACGATGAAGCCGCTTAAGCGCCTGCGCTCTGCAGGTTTTCGTTTCTCCTGGGGAAAGCCCTGGGGGAGGCTTGCGGGGTCCCGTGGTAGTAGTGTGCAGAGCGGCGTGTGCAGAGCGGCGTGTGCAGAGCGGAGTGTGCACCTCCTGGCGGCTACTGCGCGGGGCCGGGGGCGGTGTCAGCTTCTCGTGGGCCTGCCGGCCGTGGGTCTGTCTTCTGCAGGGAGGCGTCTGCTCAGATCCTCTGCCCACTGCTCTGCAATCGACTGTTTGCAAGTGTTCCTTACGATGCCAGTCCCAGTCACTTATCCTACATGTATGCTGCAAATTTTTCCACCTGTGGCTTGGCTTTTCACTTTCCCTTTTTTTTTTTTTTTAAGGATTTTATTTATTTATTTATTTATTCATGAGACGCAGAGAGAGGCAGAGACACAGGCAGAGGGAGAAGCAGGCCTTATGCAGGGAGCCCGATGCGGGACTCGATCCCAGGACCTCGGGGTCACGCCCTGAGTCGGAGGGAGACGCTTAACCCCTGAGCATCGCAGGTGCCCCCACTGAGGCTCTGTTAATTCAAATTTTTTTCTTTACTGCCTTTTGGTTTGGGTATTTTCTATGATTATGTCTTCTAGGTCACTGATCATCTGCAGTGTTTATTATGCCTTTAAACTCATCCTTTACATTTTTTATTGTTGATCTTATGTTTATCAGCTCTTGGAGTTCCATTTAGTTCTCTTTTATATCTTACATTTCTTTCTGCTTTGTGTTCATGCTTTCCTTAAAATCCTTGTACATATTTATTATAATTGTTTTAACTACCTTGTCTGCTAATTCCAGCAACGGTCATTTCTGGGCTTGTTTGTATAATCTATTTTGCCTCTTGATTATGGGTTAGCTTTTTCCTCTGAATGTGTCTAGTAATTTTGGGGCACCTGGGTGGCTCAGTCAGTTGAGCATCCGACTCTTGCTTTCAGCTCAGGTCATGATCTCACGGTCATGGGATGGAGCCGTGTGTTGGGCTCCATGCATAGCACAGAGGCTCCTTGAGATTCTCTCTCCCTCTCCCTCCCCCTCTGCCCTGCCCCCTCTCATGCTCACACGCTCTCTCTCTCAAATAAATAAATAAATAAATAAATAAATAAAATCTTTTTTAAAAAAGTGTCTAGTAATTTTTTATTGGATGCTGGGTTTCAATAAAATAATAGTGTAATACTGTTGAGTGTTGTACTTTGTTTCCTTCCTCTAAACAGTGCTGGACTTTGTTCCATCTGGCAGTTACCACCCGTGGACCGGCTTGATAATGGTGATGCTTCTGTGCTTGTTCCCACGTTTTGTTATGGCGGATCTAGAGAGGCCTTTACTCTCAGGCAGGGTTAGCACGGCTCTTGATATGTGACTTCTGGGATCTGTACTGAATGCCTCTAGTACCCAGTGCGGTCTCCACTCTGGTTGTTTGGAAACCCATTGCCTCTTAGCCTTGCTTAAGCTCTGGGACTTGTTCCCCTTCAAGCTCCATGATTGTTCTTGTCCAGACTCATGGGATTCTGAGTTCTGACAAATGGCTGAGTATTGGGCAGTGGACTCAAGGTGTTCCCGTGGAGCTCTTTGCTGTATATCTCTCTCTTCTTCTGTGTCTGTCCCCACAAATTCTGGGTGCCTCAGCCTCTTTGACTCTGATTTCCCTCTCTTCAGCTCAGCAACCCCTATACTGACAGCATTCCCCTCCACATGCTGCAGCCCAGAAACCCAGCCAGGAGGCTGGGGCAATCATAGGGATCTCCTGTTTGTCTTCTCCTAGGAATCCAAGTTCTGCATTGTCAGTTGTCCAATGTCTGAAAATGGGTTTCTTATATATCGTCTCATTTTCTAGTTACTTAAGGTGGGAGGACAAGTCAGGTCCATCATGTCCTGAAGCAAAGCCTCACTCCTTTGTTTTGAGACTTCGGTTCTTCCTCTAGCCAATCCCTTGCTTCCTTCTTTGACTACTCGAGATCTTCCCTGACTCTGAAACTGAGTCTTCCTTCTTCCACTCTGGGAAATGCTCCAGCTAGACTGAAGCCCAACCTGAGACTTACCTGCTGCCCCAGGACTGGAGCATGTAGCCAACAGTCTTCAAGTGGGAACTCTCATAGTGGATGCCGGAGCCTCAACCCAACTTCTCTGGGGCTCCGACCTCCATGAGAAACAACACCAATCTTGCATCCCACGCAAGGTTCAATGGGGTCCTGTTTGCCTGTATCCCATAGTAAGTATGTCAAGCCCTAATTGAAGGCCCCATCTATGGAGTGATTCAGGCAAAATCCAGATATACAGCTAAGAATTTTGTGGGTAAGAGTGGCCAAGGGAGGAGGGGGAGATGCCCGGGTGGCTCAGGTGGTTGACCGTCCAACATTTGGTTTTGGCTCAGGTCATGATCTCAGGGTCATGATCTCACAGGTGGTGAGATTGAGCCTCAAGTTGGGTTCCACACTCATCAGGGAGTCTACTTGAAAGTTATATCCCTCTGCCTTTCCCCCAACTTGTGGTCTCTTCCTCTCTCTCTCTCTCAAACAAATAAATCAGTCTTTTTTAAAAGATTTTATTTATTTATTTATTCATGAGAGACACAGGGAGAGGCAGAGACACAGGCAAAGGGAGAAGCAGGCTCCATGCAGGGAGCCTGACGTGGGACTCCATCCCGGGTCTCCAGGATCAGGCCCTGGCCTGAAGGCGGCGCTAAACTACTGAGCCACCTGGGCTGCCCAAAATAAATCAGTCTTAAAAATAAAAGGAATGGCCAAGAGAGGTACTTGGATTTGGATCCTGGTATTGCTGGTGAGTTCTAGTCAGTGAACAGAGAGCATTTTTAGGGAGAAATGGCACATGCATGAAGAGTCCGAAGCCGCTCTGAGAGGCCAAAGCATGTGCTTAGTTATGGACCTTGCAGATTCCCCGGGTCAAATGTACTCCATCAGACTGGTCTGTAGCAACAGAGAGGAACCCTCAGGCGTCTAAAACAAGCTAGGAAAGTGCTTGACCTGGTGATAATGAATTTCACAGATCGGGGTTCATTCGAGGGCATGGGAACATTGAGTCTTTACCCCAGGTTCTGAGGATGCAGACCTGGGGGACATCCCGGGGTCTTGGTCTCTGGGCTCAGTGACCATCACCAGTTATTCAAGGGGTACATATGACCTCTGGTCACAGTTTTTGTTTGTCCCTTGAGTCTCCAACCTTTGTGTTATCACTAATTTAGAAATGGAAAGAATATCTCTTAGTGAATGAATTACCACTACAGGGATTTTGGTTTTTGTGAAATAAGTCTTAATGAGATGAGGCCCCTCCCAAATGGCCAGTGGAAGTGGGTGACAGTGTTGGATATCTTGCTGGGTTTTGCTTCCTCCTTCCTGCCCCCCACCTGCCAGCATGTTACCTTCTGCACTCAGAGTTGACTTTGGGAAGGCCCCTGGTTGCCATGACTGGGAATGGCCATCTCTGCTGGGCCACTGAAGACTCCCCCGCAGAATTCCCGTTCTCAGGATTATTGTTCTCTCTTGTTCCACATGTTAGAGTTGGCACATCGAGCTGTGTTGTGGGCACCCTGTGTGGTGAACACTCTCATCTATCCTGGAACCAGGCTTTCCACATGGTGGGTGCTCCGGTGTCCCATACAACCTCCGCCTCTTCTGCAGTCAAGTTGTGGGCAAGCCTCAGACATCTTCACATCAAAATCCCTCTTGATATTATCATCATTGGAAGAGAATCAGTACTTCCTCCAAGGACTCCAACACATCAGTATTCCAAGCATAGTTTTTAAAGAGTTCTTAAAATACCCGGAAGTCTCCACAGTGTCTTTCTGTCCTGACCAGTCCGCCTGGGCCCTGCACGTTCACTGTAATCAGAATGCACTTGCCCTTTGCCATTATTGCCAATCCTTGCAAATATTGCAAGAGTGAGTCCTATTACTCTGACCTTGGAGAGGACATGAAGACCCAGAGAGGGAAGGATGTAAGCAACAGATCACACGGTGTGCTCCGACGCCACACGGGGAATATCAGTGGGGCGTGTGAGAAGGTTTTAGGCAATACAGTGATAAAGATTGCTAGTTTCAAAGTTAGGAGGACATCGGGACATGCTTTGGAGAAACATGGATCTAGCAGATCCTAGTCCTGATTGTCGTGAGGAGTGGCAGGGGCAAATCAAGGAAAAGAGCTATTCAATGGATGACAGTACAGGAGGGAGAAGGATGAGCCCGGGAAGACCCCAAGTGGCCAAAGGGCTACAATAGCCACCCCCACCCTCTGCTGCCCAGCGGGGACCTCAGGGAGTTGCAGGAAACCACACAGGGTCCTGCAGGGCGGCAATGTTGTGCGCAGAGGGGAGAAGCGGAAGTGTGGTCAGGGTGGGGGGTAATGATAGGATGGACGGAGCCAGTGCTCTACTTGGTCTTGGGCGTTTATTGGTCAGCTTGCTTAAGTCAGTGTCCAGAGACTGGACACTGGGTCTCTGAGGGTCTGAGGGTCTCTGAAGGGTCACTGAGCTGAAGAGGCTGGGCTGACCCTCCTGAGGGGTGGGAGATAAGGAGGGGAGGCCGCTGCCGTGGGGACTTCCTAGGAGACCTCCCCAGGGCCGTGGCACTGCATGCGGATGTTTAGTTTTTCTACATGTCCAGCTCAGCCGCACACTGGACCAGCAGACACTGGTCCATGTGCTGGAGCAGTTCAGGACGTGGTGGTCAGCTTCCAGGTGGGACCGGCCCCGTCCTCAGGAGCAGCAGCCCCTCATCATGGGGCAAGACCAGATTGAGGAGGGGTGGCTGGGAGGACTGCAGTCACTGGGTGGACCTGTGGGGGGGACACGCCCCATCTGCAGCAGGACTTCTGGGCTGAGGTGGGGCTGCAGCAGGTCAGGCACATGGGGTGGCAGAGCAGGGACACAGGAGGAGGGTCTGCAGCAGGAGGGGGCGCAGGGGCTGGGCTGGCAGCAGGGGGAGGCCTCACAGCACATGGGCTTGCAGCAGACGGGGGTGCAGCACACGGGCTTGCAGCAGACAGGGGTGTAGCACACGGGCTTGCAGCAGACGGGGGTGCAGCACACGGGCTTGCAGCAGACACACCGCAGCCCTCCTGGCAGGGGGAGCAGCTGCCGCACGAGGGCTGGCAGGAGCCGGGGCAGGCTGGTGGGCAGGGGCTGGACCCGCAGCTCGCAGGGGTGCAGAGGAGGGTCAGGCAGGAGGCCGGGGCGCAGCAGGGGGGCTCGCAGTAGCTCTCGGGACAGTCGTCCACCTGCCAGGAGGGGTCGGGGCAGGAGTCGCCGGAGCCGGGCAGGTAGACGCGGCCGCCGTAGCTCAGGTCGCTGGAGCAGACGGACAGGGTGGAGGCGGCCATGGTGTGGGTGCTGGGGCGGGGTGTGGGTGCGGGTGAGTGTGTGGGTGCGGGTGGGTGTGGGTGTACCAGCTGCCCTGACTTTCTCTTCATACCCTCCTGGCTTGTGCTGTCCCAGCAGTCGTCTCCGATGCCCTTCCCTCCTCGGTGCTAAGTGCTGGGTCCTGCAGAACCAGCCACAGCTTTTAACTTCCAAGAGTCCTTGCTCAGTTCATGAAACTCTGGAATCTGGCCTGGGAGTCTCTACCTGTTTTTAGTCCTAGAAAGCAAAGTTGGGGGTGGAGTGCAGGTTTCTTGTTGTTTTAGCAGGGTCGTTGGGGGCCCGGGGTAGAATACCTGGGGGCGGGTGCTGGCTCCTAGGCCCTGGGCTGAGCGCTCTGCTGGCTGAGCACCGGCCTATGCCTCGTGCGGGAGGTTCATTCTCTCATAGGACGTCCAAGATCAAGGATGGGCAGGGTTGGCTCTTCCTGGGACCGTGAGGGAGAAGCTGTCCCATGCTCTCTTAGCTTTGGGGGTTTGCTGGCAACCCTGGGGTTCCTTGGCTTGGAGAAAGCATCTCCCGCTCTCTGCCTGCATCCTCCCACGACATCCTCCCTGGGTGCCTGTCTGCGTCCACATTTTCTCTTTTTAACAAGGACGCCAGTTGTAGCGGGTTAGGACTCCTCTCCCCAGTGACCTCACTGGATCTCGATCATCTGTGAAGACTGTCTTTCCAAAAAAGGTCACTTCCCAGGTACTAAGGTTTAGGACTTCGACTCTTAGCAAGCACCTGCTCGGAAGCAGACAAGGCCAGAATCTGGGATGGGAGGAAATGCAGAACGTGTCTCCTTTCTTGGGGACTGTGGTCTGTGGCAGGGAAGGATGGGGCGCAGGTAGCACGTGGCCTGACAGGCCAGCCGCGCACGCACATCTCCTGCTTGTCCAGGCACAGCTGAGCTCATGGGACACTTACCCGTGTGCTTACCCATGCCCTCGCCCAGCTTCCTCTAGTAATATCTTACGTATCCATAGATCGATGACAAATCCTAGAAATCAGCATTGGCATCTATCCTATTTCCCGTGAATGGCCCCTCTCTAGCCTAGAACTCCCCGCAGCATTGGTAAGGTCTCCCCGGTCTTCTCTAGTCTGAGAGAGCTTTTTGGTCCTTCCTTATCCTTTATGTCTTGTTGCTTGTGAAGAACCCTGGTCACGTGTGTTGCAGAAGAAATTTGGGGTTGTCTGAAGTTTCTTCGCCGTTAGACGGAGGTTATTGTGTTTGGGGAAGAATCTCACAGAAGTAATGAGTCCAGGGAAGCAAGGGTACATGATGAGGATGTGTCCCGTCCCTGGGGATATGGTTGTTTTTCCCTCTGTAATTAATACATATTTGGGGTGGGGGGAGATTCTATGAGACTTTGCAAATGTCCCATTTCTGCCATAATGTTTGCCCAATGGTTTTAGCGTCCCTCTGGGGGCCGTGCCTGCAGCAAGGCCACTGTGGTGTTCTGAGGGTGAGCTTCTACTTCCGCCTTCCACCTCCACTTACTAACTGGAATCCTTCTATAAGGAGGAGTTATCCCGTCTCCTCCATTTATTTACCTGTTCTGTTTTATTTCATTATGGACCAAAGAATATTTGTTTTTGTTATTTGACTTATAGTTCACTCTTCTATTATTTTGTTGTTCAGATTGTCCCAGCGTTGAGCATTGAGACCTCCTTCATTTTGGGTCTGGTAACTTTCAGCAGGCTTCCAACTCCCCGACATCTCACTTCTGGCCCCAGCTCCTCTGAAATTCTCCCTGTCGCATCCCTGGAATTGACCACTTCTTCAGGGAACACTGCTCCTTTTGGTGGATGATGGTATTTAGAAACCAAGATCTGGAGCGAGGTGCGCTCATTGCTGCCGGGGTGTCACCTCTTCGTGGGCAGAGCAAGGAAGTGTACGAACGGGTGCTTGGCCTTAGGGGGAGGCATTCAGTCTTCATGCTGGCTGGCTGGTGGTCGCTGAGGCTTTGTCTGGATCAGCTTTCTCAGGCTAAAAAGCTCCCTCTTATCACTGAAAGATTTTTATCATGAATGGATGTTGGATTTCACGGAATGTTTTTTATACATTTGTTGAAATGATAATATTTTCTCTTTTAGTCTGTCAATATGGTGAATTACACTAATTTTTAAAAAATATTTTTATTTATTTATTCATGAGAGACGCAGAGAGAGAGAGAGGCAGAGAGAGATATAGGCAAAGGGAGAAGCAGGCTCCACTCAGGGAGCCTGATGTGGGACTTGATCCCAGACGCTGGGATCAGGTCCTGAGCCGAAGGCAGAAGCTCAACTGCTAAGCCACCCAGGCATCCCAAATTATATTAATTGATTTTTAAAGCTTTTTATTTTGAAATAATTAGAGATGAAAGGACATTGCTGAGCCATTACACAGAGGTGCCATGTACTTAAATGACTTGATTTTTCAATGTTGAACCAGCCTTGAATTCCCAGATAAACCCTACTTGGTTGTGATGTATCATCCTTTTTCTATGTTGTTGGACTTGACTTGCTAATATCTTATTTAGGATTTTCGTGAGGATATTGGTCTGTAGCCTTCTTTTATTGCAATGTCTTCAGTTTTGATAATGTCACTCTTGTAAAAGGTGTTAGTAAGGGTTTCTTCTTCTTATACTTTCTAGAAAAGATTGTATAGAGTCAGTATTTGGTCTTCTTTAAATATTTAGGAGATTTTCCTGAGAAACTGAAGTTTTCTTTAATAGAAATAGGATTTTCTGGTCATCTGTTTCCTCTTTAATGAGAGCCTGCTGAAGAGTTGGTCCATTTCACTCAAGTTTTTTTTTTTTTTAAAGATTTTATTTATTTATTCATGAGAGATACAGAGAGGCAGAGACACAAGCAGAGGGAGAAGCAGGCCCCATGTGGGGAGCCCAGTGCAGAACTTGATCCGGGACCCCGGGGTCATGCCCTGAGCTGAAGGCAGGTGCTCAACTGCTGAGCCACCCAGGTGCCCCCACACAAGGTTTCGAATATATAGGCATCATGTTGTTTATAGAGCTCCTCACTATCCTTTTAATTTGTGAAAAATGGTTCTAATATCCCATCTTTTATTCTTGGTATTGGTAAATTATTTCTTCTTGTTTTTTTTCCCCCCCTGGTCAGTCTAGCTGGAAGTTTATCAATTTTATTCATCTTCTCAAAGAACTAGCTTTGTTTCAATTGATCTCTGTTTTTCTTGTTTTCATGTACACTGAGTTGTATTCTATACAATCACACTGACTTACCCTTCCATTTTCAAGTTTCTTAAGTCAAAATTTAGATGGTTGATCTGATTCCTGTCGTCTCTTCTAATGGAAACACTTAGTACTGTAAACCTCCTTCTCCTTTAGCTGCCCCCGACCAGCCCTGTCTGTGTCGATAGCCCTGATCTATTGGCCCTTTCCAGCTGCGATTCTGTGATTCCTGGACTCAGTGCTTGTATTTGAAGGGCAATAGAGTTGATGAGGACGCTCACACAATGGGATTGGAAGGCAGGTAAAGCTCTAGGTGCTGACGTTTGGACTTCCACATCCCTGAGGCCACTATAGCCGGATTCATCCTCTGTTCCTGTTCTCACTCGCCAGGAGGACGTGAGATAAGGGAGCATGGAAAGCTGGCTGGATTGCAGAGATAATCATGCCTGGCAGGAGAGAGCGGTGTTTTTATTACAAAGGTCCCCTGGGGGCAGGGACTGCTGCTTCATCTTTGCCTCTCCCACCTCTCAGCTCCTGGCAGAGGAGACTAAGAGGTGGCATTTTGGATCATTAGAGACAAGTTCTGTGGGTGGGACCCTGAGGGCAGCTGAGCATCCTGTCTCGGGAAGAGCTCAGATCAAACCCCCTGTCCCTGTGCCAGGTCTGTGTGATGCGTGCATTGTCTTTTGCCTCCTGAATGTCCACGTGCCCAGAGAGGCCAGGTGCTTGTTATACCTAATGGACAACATGCGAGAAAGGTGAGAAAAGAAGGTTCTGGTTTGGGGCTGGCCAGTGTGAGTCCAGCAAGTGGGCCTGTTCCCAGACTGCATGCGGATTTTTCTGTGTCAGCTGATTAAGGCACCCGGATGCCCCATTGCCGATTTATGTAAAGTGAACCTAACATCAGCTGTGTACTAGCCGCGTGGGTCTTACTCAAGAGTCCTGCTTCGCCAGCCCTGGCCGCCTGCATTCCCGCAGTCAAACACATATCCTCCCACAGACTCATGCAGGAAGTTAATAGTTGAGCGCAAATGTGGCCCACACAAGGCTGACTGCATCCTGAGGGATGGGTCATCCATTTCCAGTTCAGTCACTGTAGTCTGCCTCTGGGGAGTGACTTCTGCCTGCCAGACAGTATTTTCCAGTCCCTCCCACAGCCCTACAAGAAAGGAGGGTACATCCCCTTTTGCTGATGAGGAGACGGAGCCTCTGAAAGGCTGATGACAGAAACCGCAGGACATAGCGCGTCCCAGGAGAGCTGGGGGCAAAGGCCGCGGTCCTTGCTATACTGTCTGCTTGACCCCTTGGGCAGTGTGGTGCATCCTGAGACCGCTTTGGCTCTGCCGGGTGACTGAAGTGGACGAGTGTGGTTTTGAAAGCGTTGATGTGTGTGGAGCGCTTAGCGCCGGCTGGCCACAGAGCACCCTATCACGCCTTTGTGAGGTTATTGGTGTCGCTGCTATTTTGGTGCCTCCCTGAGGCTTCAGCGGCCTGATGGCCACACTGCCTTTGCCTTCCCAGGCATCCATGCATCCTTGCTGCAGCCCCAGAGTCCAGGAGTCCCGCTCAAAGCCCAGTGTGCCAACCTGGTCCACATCCTGTGGTTTCCTTTAAAACAAGTTTTTAAAAAGCAGGTTTGAACACACAAAAGGGACATGAGTTATTTTCCCATGCATGCTCCATCTTACATTGTTTTCCTATTTCCTTTTTAAAACTAGTATATTAGGAGAAAAGTGATCACTTATTACTGTTCTAATTTGCATTTCTCTGACTCGTATTGACTTGAGCATTTTGTCATATGTGGGCCCTTTGGGTTTCTTCTTTTTTAGGTTGCCTTTTTTTTTTTAAGGGATAGTTCTGATGTTCTCCTTGTTGGTTTTCAGGGGCTCCCTGTTCCTTCTGTACCTCTCGTGTTATGGCAAATACTTTCTCATTCTGTCCCAGGACCACTGGCCTTGCCCATGGTGTTCTTCGTGAGCAGAAGGTCTTGTTTTGATGTGAGCAAGTGTAATGACTTCTTTCTGATGGTTTGTGCTTATTGAGCTTGTTGTAATCATCTGTACCCCCAAAGTCACAGAAATGGCTTCCAACCACCCCTCCTGCAGAGGTGAACTGAACTGTGTATCCTGGTCGGGGAGGAGTTCAGCCTGGTTTTCTCCCCATAGACACTCAGCCTTGCAATCACTTTCTCCCAATGACCCTGGCCTCCTCACTGATCTGCGTGGACTACTGGCCATGGGTGTTCCAGATCTCCATCTCTTCTCTCCATGGGTCTACCTGCCTCTTCCTGGGCCCAAACTGGCCTGTTTTGTGATGATGGCTATACGTTCGGCCTTACTGTCCAGTGGGGCAACCCTTACAATACCCTAACCTAAATTCCTGGAAATAAACTCCTCCGGGGCCCTGGGCACACAATTTAAATTGGTGAAATCCACAGAGTAAGGAGGATTTTCTTGGCCATTTTGTTCTGCCTCCCTTCCCACCCCACTGGAGGGTCCTCTCCTTAGAGACTGTCTAGAGTGTGCAGAGTCTACCTGGCTGAGGGGCTGTGGCTCACACCTGGACCCCCAGCCAAGGCAGGTGGCTTCTTCTGAATAATCTGGGTCTTGATTGGCCCCAGTATAGAAAGTCTTTCCAGGAACCAGTTCTGGGGCACGAGAAGTCTGGCTCCTGGCCAAAAATCCTATACGTGATCTATCAGGCCCAGCCACAGGCGATCATAAGGTCTTCATCCAGCGGACGGCACACAGCCCCACCACACACCAGGCTTGGGACGCAGCCAGGGCACTGCTGTCCTGGGGGAAACGTGGCAGGGACCCAGGCCTGCCTGCCATGCTCGGATGTACGTCTGCATCTGTAGTCCTGGTGCCTCCATCAGAGGCCTCCTTGTGGGGCGCCTTGAAGTTACTCTCCCCTGCCCGCACCCCGCTCTGACTCAGTACCCGGTATTTTTCTACACCCAGCCCTCCTTCCTCCTTCCTGGGCCCCAGGGCTCATCAACCCATGGCAGGCTTTCATCCTGGGCTCCTGGGCATGACCCCCACCACATGTCCTTCCGTGGGGGGTGGGGGGTCAGGACTTCCTGTGCTTTTAGCCTCTTGAAATAAGTGACTAAAGTTTTCACTGTTTCTTCCAGTTTGGCTTGCTGCTGTAATGGGCTCCCCCAATATCCGGCTGCTCATCTGGGTCCCTGACGGGGGAGGTCACTGCCATCCCATCTTACAGATGAGCAAACTGAGGTTCTGAGCAGCACAGTGAGTCAGTTGTGGGCCAGACCTTAAGACCTTGAGGCTAGTTCAGGACCTTCTGTGCAGCCAGTTTTGAGTTAATGTATTTGTGGCTACCATTGCATCTTCTCTGCTAAACTCTAAGTACCTTGAGAACAAAAACGATTTCTGAAGCTGCCCTTTCAAGAAGCCTTTGTAGAACAGAGACCACCTAGATGAGAAGAAGCAAGCTGGCTGTAGCAGGGGGTCCCCCACAGCACTGGGTTTGGCAGAGACTCCAAGCAGGGGAGGGGGAGAGCCTACAGTGGAAAAAGAGAGACTCAGTCCTTGGCCAGGTCCCGGCTGGTGTGGGGGCCACGTGTCAGGGTTCGGCTACTGTGCGCAGGTGGCTCGGTCACGGTCTGCTTGTGTAGACAGCCTCTCAGCGTGAATATAGCAGCTGCGGTGAACGTGTGTCTAACGGATTAGAATTAATTTGCAGAGCTTCACCGCCGTGTGTGTCTGAACCTCCAGCGGGGGCTCTGACTTTGTGGACTCGGTCACCCCGCATCCCTGCATCCAGCAGGATGGTTTCCGGGGAGGTACAAAACCTTGGAAACCCTCCAACTGTGTGTGCAGACTGCAGACAAGGTGTGGGTGGGGAGCCGGATACCGTAGACTGAGCATCTGTCAGAGCAAAGCCTGCTCATCTGCATGGGCTGGAGGGGCAGGGGTGGGGCGAGGGGAAGAGGCTGCTCAGCCAAACAATGGAGGGAGAGGCTCTCCCTGGGATTAGCCGCATTCGGGGTTCCCCTTGCTGCTCACGCACCCTGATTGCCTGTGCCCGGGGCTCAGCCAGGCTGAGGCATGTTCTCGGCGCTGGCAGCCTGCCTGGCGGTGGACCCGTGGGTCCTGAATGAGGGGCCAGGCCCTGGGGGGCGTCCACTTAAACCGCCAGGCCGGGCCCAGCGTCTCACAGCGGGCTGAGGGTGGATTTAGGGCACGGTGTCTACTGGGGCCTCACACCCTCCAGGGACCCCGACCAGACCCAACCGCCCAGGACCCGGACTCCAAGCCTGGTGCCCACCAGCCCGAGGCTCGCCAGGGTCAGGTCCCGGAGCACAGGCTCGCCCCAGCCCGCGGTGCCAGCGAGCTCCCTCTAGGCGGTGTGGGACCTCAGCGCGACCTACACAGCTGCCTCGGGGGTGACCCCTCGGTGTTCGGAAACCTGGAGGATGCAGGCCATTGTCCCGCGATCGCCCGCTGTCGCTCCACGGAGCTGGTGTGCTCCAGCGTCCAGCGTCCCTCCATCTGTCTGTCCCTCCGGGCGCCCCTCACCTCGCTCTCTGCTTGCAGTTGCAACATGTGAATAGGAATGACTGCGTATCTGTCTGCCCGTCCTCACAGTGCGCCCAGAGGTCATCGGGCAGTGTCCTCCCGACGGTTCAGCCCCCAATCCCGCCCCACCGTCCCCTCGCCACCTGACAGCCACCAGCAGTGCGCTCGGGATGGCCATTCGTCCACACCCTTGTCAAGCCCCCTCCGGAAGGACCTCAGTGTCCCCTGCTGCGCCCAGGCTGGTGACCTGCTCCATACCTGCAGTCGGTCACAGGGGATGGGCAGGTGTGACCTCAGTCACCCTCCTTGCACGCAGTGAGCGAGGCTGGGCCGTGTCCAGTGCACTTCCTGCCCCGGGGCTCCTGCCCTGTGAGGCCCTGTGAGGCCCTGGGCGCACAGCCGGCGGGCTTCCGGAGGGGGGTTATTAGGTGGTAGGAGCGTCTACACTCACCGAGGATCGTTCTGTCTCCAGCCCCCTCCCTCTCCCCTGTGTCCTGACTTTGCCCCTTGTGCCGCAGCCCCTGGGCCCCTCGGGTCGGGGCTCCCCCCGACTCTGACCGCTCTCCCGCAGCTCACGTTAGGGGGTCCTGTCATTTCTCTGCCCTTGGGTGCCTGCCCTCTGGCACTTTTTCTAAATTCCCTGGATTTATGGAGGAAACTGTGCTCTACCTTCCACTGCGGGGCCCACTCGCCCTCGTCCCAGGCTGCGTTCCCGCCGTGTTCACCCCTGCAGGGAGTGGCCGCTGGAGGGGCAGGGGCTCCGGGCTCAGCCCGCCCTGTCCTGGGAGAGGCGTGGGGTGTGTGCAGCGGGGCCCATCCGCTGAGCCGCAGAGCCCGCGGGCCTCAGGGCCCCTCTGCCACATGGGTGGCCACCGCCATTCTCACGGCGCTGCCGTCTGACTGTGCTTCCTGCAAAAACAGGGTTGGGGCCCTCGTGTCACCTCCCTGTGCCCCCACAGGCTGGAAGTGACCCAGGACCCCCACACCCACTTGGGCCTCAGCCGTGGGTGCTTCGAGGAAGAGCAAGGGCTTGACCCCTAAGTAGGGGTGTCTCTGGGGTTTCTGGGTCCTTCTGCGGGCTGCCTGGGAGCTGTAGGCCTGCGTCTGCCCCAGCCCAGGGCTGGTCCCACATGACCCGTGGGTGGCCGTGTGACTCAGGCCCCCGAGAGGAGCGATGCTCCCCGGTCTCGCTGAGGAGGGGCCCTCGGCTCTGCCACGAGGTGTCCTTGCCCAGGTTCAGAAGGCAGGGGGCTGGGCACCCTTTCTGCCCCCTGCTGAGGGCCTTGGAGGCCTTCCTGGGGTTGAGGACTCAGCCGCACCCTTGAAGCCACACGAGCCGGGGCCACGCTGTGGACACCCCCAAACACTGGCCATCTGTCATTGCCAGCAGGCCCGGGGGTCAGAGCCACACAGACGGGAAGAGTGCCCGTCCGCCCAGCGCCCGTGGGGACAGAGCCCGCCGGCTCCCTAACGGCCGGGGACGGCTACGGTTCCCTGGATTCTGTTGGTGACAGTGACCCCGCTGGGAAGAGCCGCTTCCCTTGGACCAGGCAGTGACCGGCCGAATTTCTTCGGCGTCAAGCCCACGGGTAACCCGGATGGCGCTGCGCGCTCACGGGAGCCGGGGTCCGGATGCCTGGGTCCAGACAGCTCCAGACGGCTCTCGCCGCGGGGCTGGTCGCGGTCCTCGGCCCGCAGCCCGGCCCTGGAGGCTCCTTGCTTCAGTCTGGGAGACGGTTACTTAGCAGGTACTGCCCGCCAGGCGCTGGCCGCGCACTTCTGGGAACGCGGAGTCGCCAGGTGCGCGATGTGCACAGGCCCCACTGTCGGGAGCGGACCCAGGCCGCTGTGCCCCACGCCCACGCGAGCGGGAACGTGCCGGGAGCCTCGCCGGGCTGTCACTGCCCAGAAAGCCCCTGAAGGCCCTGGTCACAGGGCCTGTTGTCCTGGCGAGGCTGCTCCCTTCTGGGAGTGTCCCTGCATCGAGGGACGGTGGCTCCGGGAGGGAGGGGGGAGGGGCATCCCTGATGCACCACCGTGGGCTCAGGTCAGCTCCACTGTCATCGCTGCTGACCTGCTGACCGCGGGCTGTGGGCCCAGCACCCTCGTGTGAGGCCCAGGCCCTCAGCAGCCCCCCTGGGCCCAGGGGCGGCTCCAGAAGCAGCTAATTCATTCCGGCTCCGTACCTAGCCAGGCACGCGGTGGCTGGGTCGGGGTCAGGGTCGGGGTCGGGCAGGGTCCAGGTGGGGGTCCAGGCGGTGGCCGTGGCTCCGCTCCAGGGCAGCCCCTCCCTTCCCTTCCGGAGGCTGGGCCCCTCTGGCCCCGGCGCTGCGTGGGCTCCCCACTTCCCTTCCCGCCGTGGGCCTCGCGGAGGCCGGCCCGCCCATCAGCCACGCTCCGGCGACCTTGAAGTGCAGGCAGAGGTTCTGCGGCGCCGTATCTGCCTCCCTACGGTGCGCGCGAGGAGCAGTGCCCAGTCCCGGGCGGCCTGCGGGGCACACCGGAGGCTGCACGCTTCCACGGCACGCGGGGACATGGGTCATGGAGCCCCACGGCAAGCACGGGGCATGCCCTCCCCGGGCCGTCCTCCCTCTGTCCCCTCGCACGCCCAGCACGGCGCGAGGCCATCAGCCGGGAGGCAGCGAGCCCCGGAATGTGCGAGTGTAGCTCCTTCTGGGAAACCCGGGGTGGGGGGTCCCTGCAGACCCAGGGGCGCCGATCCTCGCCGGCAGAGGGGACGCTCGCGGACGCGTCTAACCCACCTGTGGTTTCCCCGACACAGACCTGCGCCCCCTGGACATCCTGGCAGAGGCCGTCCCTCCGAATGGCGCCACGGGCGGAATCAGGGTGACCCAGGCCCACGGCGTGCGAGGACTCCAGCTCTCGGCCGCCACCCCCCACGCCGTCAGCTTCCCTGCCTCGAGGATTTTCTTCCGGTGCGACCTCTTCCCTGAAGAGTTTTCCATCGTCATAACCTTGAAAGTTCCCAGTCTTCCCCCGAAGGTCAGTGACACTCTTCCCCACCCCCCCACCGTGGCCAGGCCCCTCCCGCGGGCTCCGGGGCATCTTCAGGGTGAAGCGGCCGACCCCATAGGTAGTGAGGTCCCCATCACAGCGCGCGTGCAGGCGGAGCCCGTGGCATCATCGCGAGGTGGGCTGACCGGTCCAAGGCTCGGGGACAATGCTTGGACTTCTCAGTTTGACATCTGTCCTCGGGAAATGGAGAGCGTGCCCTTCGGGGCCCGATGACCCGTGGCTTGCGGCCCCTTCAGCCCAGATGCAGCCAGCATTCCCGCCCCCCTCGGCCCGCCGCCCCCAAAGCTGAGGACCCTCAGTGCCCAGCGCTGCCGCCCCGCGGGGCCCCGGACGGTGCTGCGCGTAGGCCTGGGACCCACTCGGAATCTCAGATAAGGACGGAAAGGCCGTCCGCCCTGGCCGCGATCCTCCCCGTGGGCTTGCTCCCCGTCCCGGGGACGTCTGCTCACGAAAGCCCTCTCTTCGTGCCTTCGACTCGGCTGCGTTTTCTCTCCCAAGTCTTTGCGTTTTCCCTGTTCCATAATTTCCATTTTCTTCTATTTTATATAAATTCCACTTCTCAGCTTAAAGCCTCCATCTTCTCAGCTACTGTCCTGAGCACGACTCCAAATATTTGGATGCAAGGACTCCATTCTGTGGACGATTCCCACGCGTGTACCGCCCTTAAAGAGTGCTTTTTTTTTTTTTTTTTTAAGTTTTAATTTAAATTCCAAGTAGTTGGGCAGCCCCGGTGGTGCAGCGGTTTGGCGCTGCCTGCAGCCCAGGGCGTGATCCTGGAGACCCTGGATCGAGTCCCGCGTCGGGCTCCCTGCATGGAGCCTGCTTCTCCCTCTGCCTGGGTCTCTGCCTCTCTCTCTCTCTCTCTGTCTCTATGAATAAATAAATAAAATCTTAAAAAAAATAAATTCCAGGTAGTTGCCATACAGGGTAATATTAGTTTCGGGCGTGCAATGGATGATTCAACATTTGCAACAGAACCCAGTGCCCATCAGGACAGGTGCACGCCCGACTCCCCATCTCCTCCCCCGCCTCCCCTCTGGTGACCGGCAGCATGTTCTCTGGGGTTGCATCTGTTTCTTGGTTTGTCTCTCTCCCTTTTTCCCCTTTGCTCCTTTGTTCTATTTCTTAAATACCCCGTATGAGGGAGGCCGTGCGATCATGTCTCTCCCCGGCCGACTCGCCCCCCTCGGCATCACGCCCTCGGCTCCCCCCACGTCGGTGTAAATGGCGAGATCTCCCCGCTCTGACGGCCGAGTGACACCCGGGGTGCACAGGGACCACGTCTCCTCCCTCCAGCATCTGTCCGTGGATGTCGAGGCTCCTCCGGTGGCGCGGCCCCCGTGGACACGGCCCCTGGGAACGCGGGGGTGCAGGTGCCCCTGCAGCTCACCGCCTCTGGGCTGCGGGGTCGGTACCCAGCAGTGCACTTTCGGGATCATAGGGCAGCTCTGTGTCCGGCTCCCCAAGGCCACCCCTTCCCGTCCCCACAGTGGCCGCCCGCCTGCGTTCCCACCAGCCGCAGAGAGGCTCCCCTTTCTCCACATCCTCCCTGCACCTGTCGCCTCCCGACGGTGGCCGTCCTGACGGGCGTGCGGGATGGGGTGGGGGGTCCCACATGGTGTTGGTGTGTGTCTCCAGGACAGCGAGGGACGTGGAGCATCTTCCCGCGTGTCTGGGGCCCCGTGTGGGTCTCCGCTGGAGACGTGTCTGCTCACGTCTTCTGCCCATTTTTAAATTGGATTTTTTACATTTTGGGGTTGTTGAGTTTGATAAGTTCTTCATGGATCTTGGACACCAGCCCTTTATCCGATCTGTCTTTACAAATACCTTCTCCCATCCTGTAGGTTGTCCTTTAGTTTTGTTGGTTGTTTCCTTTGCTGTGAGGAAGCATTTCATCTTGACGAAGTCCCAATAGCTTCCCTCGCCTCCGGAGACTTATCTAGAAACATGTTATGGCAGATGTCAGAGAAATTACTCCCTGTGCTCTCTTCCAGGATTTTTATGGTTTCAGGTGTCACATTTAGGTATTTAACCCATTTTTTAATGTATTTGTGTCTGGTATAAGGAAACGGTCCAGTTCCACTCCTCTGCTGTCCGGTTTCCCCAGCACCATTTGTTGAAGACACTGTCTTTTTTCAACTGGATATTCTTTCCTGCTTTGTCAAAAATGAGCTGACCATAAGTTGAGGGTCCATGTTAAGGTTCTCGCTTCTGTTCCATTGATCTGTGAGTCGGCTGTTGTGCCAGCACCAGGCTGTCTTGATGATCACAGCCTTGTAGTGCAGCTGGAAGTCTGGAGTCGTGATGCTTCCGGCTTCGGTTTTCTTTCTTAGGGCTGCTTTGGCTATTTGGGGTCTTTTGTGGTTCCACACAAATGTTAGGATTGTTTGTTCCAGCTCTGTGAAAAATGCTGCTGGTATTTTGATAGGCATTGCATCGATTGTGTAGATCACTCTGGGTAGCATGGACATGTTAACAATATTTGGTTTTCCAATCTGTGAGCATGGAATGCCTTTCCATTTCTTTTTTTATTATTATTATTTTTATTTTTTTTATTTATTTATGATAGTCACACACACAGAGAGAGAGAGAGAGGCAGAGACACAGGCAGAGGGAGAAGCAGGCTCCATGCACCGGGAGCCCGATGTGGGATTCGATCCCGGGTCTCCAGGATCGCGCCCTGGGCCAAAGGCAGGCGCTAAACTGCTGCACCACCCAGGGATCCTGCCTTTCCATTTCTTTGTGTCATCTTCAATTTCTTTCATAAGTGTTCTGTAGTTTTCAGATCTTTTACGTCTTTGGTTAAGCTTATTCCTGGGTAGCTTATTGATTTTTGGTGCAATTATAAATGGGGTTGATTCCTTAACTTCTCTTTCTGCTGCTTCATTACTGATGCACAGAAATGGAACAGATTTCTCTACCTTGACTTTGTGTCCTGAGAGTTTCCCGAATTCCCGAATCAGTTTCAGCAGCTTTTCGGTGGAGATTTTCGGGTTTTCTGTATAGAGTGTCATGTCGTCTACAAGTAGTGAAAGTTTGACTTCTTCCTTGCCGATATGGAGGCCTTTTATTTCTTTTTGTTGTCTGACTGCGGAGACTAGGACTTCCAGTTCTAGGTCGAACCACAGTGGTGAGAGTGGACGTGCCTGTCCTCCTCCTGACCTCAGGGGACAGGCTCTCAGTTCTTCCCCACTGAGGATGGTGTTCACTGTGGACTTTCTCATATGGCCTTTATTAGGTTGAGGTGGGTTCCCTCTAAACCTACCTTGTTGAGGGTTTTTATCATGAATGGATACTGTACTCTGTCAAATGCCTTTTCTGTGTCTATTGAAATGATCATATGGTTCTTCTCTTTTCTCTTATTGATGTGATGTATCACATGGATTGATTTGTGAATATTGAACCACCCCTCAGCCCAGGAATAAACCCCACTTGATCGTGGTGAATGACTTTTTAAATATCTTGTGGATTTGATTTGCTAGTGTCTTGTTGAGGATTTTTGCAGCCATGTTCATCAGGGTTAATGGCCTGTAGTTCTCTTTTTCAGTGGCGTCTTTATCTGGTTTTGGTATCAGGGTAATGCTGGCCTCATAGAGTGAATTTGGACGTTTTCCTTCCTTTTCTGTCTTTTGGAATAGTTCAAGAAGAATAGGTATTAACTCTTCTTTAAATGTTTCATAGAATTCCCCTGGGAAGCCATCTGGCCCAGGACTTTTGTTTGTTGGGAGGTGTTTGGTTATTGATTCATTTTCTTTGCTGGTTATTGATCTGTTCAAATTTTCTAGAAATTTCTTTCTGTTTCAGTGTCGGTAGTTTGAATGGTTCTAGGAATTTATCCATTTCATCTAGGTTGTTAATTTGTTGGCATATGGTGTTTCATAATATTCTCTTATGATTATTTTTTGTGGTGTTGTTGTGATCTTTCCTCTTTCATTCATGATTCATTTATTTTGGTCCTTTCTCTTTTCTTTTTGATAAGACTGGCTAGGGATTTATCAATTTTATTAACTCTTTCAGAGAACCAGCTCTTGGTTTCATTGATCTGTTCTACTGGGTTTTTGTTTGTTTCTGTATTGTTTATTTCTGATCTAATATTTTATTTATTTATTTATTTATTTATTTATTTATTTATTTATTTATTTATGGGGGGAGAGAGAGAAAGAATGGCAGGGGGAGGGGTGGAGGAAGAGAGAGAAGCAGACTCCCTGCTGAGTAGGGGTCGTGAAGCTGGACTGGATCCCAGCACCCTGAGATCATGACCTGAGCTGAAGGCAGATGCTTCACCAGCTGAGCCACCCAGACACCCCTATTTCTGCTCTAATCTTTATTATTTCTCTTCTCTTGTTGGATTTAGGCTTTATTTGTTGTTCTTTCTCCAGCTCCTTTAAGGTGTAAGGTTAGGTTCTGTAGTTGAGCTTTTCTTCCTTCTTGAGGTAGGCTTGCATTGCTATATACTTCCTTCTTGGGACAGCCGTTGCTGCATCCCAAACGTTCCAAACTGTTGTGTTTTCGTTTTCATTTACTTCCATGTGTTTTAAACTTCCTCCTTAATTCCTGGTTGACCCATTCATTCTCTAGTAGGATGTCCTTTAACCTCCATGTATTTGTGGTCTTTCTAAATATTTTCTTGTGGCTGACTTCAAGTCTCACTGCGCTGTGGTCTGAGAATGCACATGGTATGATCTCAATCTTCGTGTACGTGTTGAGGGCTGATTTGTGACCCAGTGTGTGATCTGTGCTGGAGACTGTTGCATGTGCCTCGAGAAGGATGTGTATTCTGCTGCTTTAGGATGGAATGTTCCTCATATATCTGTGAAATCCACCTGCCCCAATGTGTCATCCAAAGCCCTTGTTTCCTTGTTGATTTTCTGCTTGGATGATCTGTCCATTGCTGTGAGGGGGATGTTCAGTCCCCTACTATTATTGTATTGTTATCCATGAGTTCCTTTATGTTTGTTATTAGTTGTTGTATGTATTTGGCTGCTCGCTCCCAAGTTAGGGACATAAACATTTACAGTTGTTACATCTTGTTGATGGGTTGTCCCCTTTGTTATGACATGGTGTCCTTCTTCGTCTCTTGTTATGGGCTTTGTTTTAAAGTCTATTTTGTCCCATCTAAGTATGGCTACTCCAGCTTTCTTTTGACATCCATTTGCATGATAGATATTTCTCCATCCCTTCACTTTCAATCTCTGTGCATTTTTAGGTCTGAAAGATGATTTTTTTTAACAGCTTCTTTGAGCTACACTTCCCATACCACACCATTCCCTAATTCTCTGTGCCAAGTGCACAATTTGGTGATGTTCAGTGTCCCCAGCGATCTGTGCAGCCCTTGCTGTGGGCAATTTGCCACTTGCCACCACTTCAGGAAGACCCCCCTATGCCCTTGGGTTGCCACCCCCTGTAACCAGCAACAACTAGTTGACTTTATGTCCTACTTGTTTGCCTACTCTGGACATTTCATGTAATTGGATCCATTCACATATATATGGTCTTGCTCCTGGCTTCTTTCATGTAGCGTGTCTTCAAGGTTCATGTGTGTGGAGCATTCATCAGTACTTCCTTCCTTTCTTGGCTAAATCATTTTCAACTGCATGGACCTATGACTATTTGTTTATCCATTCATCAGCTGATGGATATTTGGGCTGTTTCTACCCTTTGGCCACAGTGAATAGTGCTCCTATAAACCTTACTTACATGGTTTCGTGTGGACATATATTTTTAATTCTCTTGGGTATATAGTTAGGTGTGGACTTGCTGGGTCATATGGCGACTCTATGATTACATTTTTAAGGGGGGGTGCAAAGGGAAAGGGAGAGAGAGAATCTTAAGCGGGCTCTGAGCTCAGCCTGGAGCTCAACGTGGGGATTGATCTCACAACCCTGAGACCATGACCTGAGCCGAAATCAAGAGTCGGACGCCTAACCGACTGAACCACCCAGGCATCCCTCTATGATTAACTTTTTAGGACTTGCCAGACTGTTTTCCGAGGTAGCTGCACTATCTGGCAATTTCTCCACATCCTTGTCAGCACTTCTTATGATCTTATTTTTTTAATCTAGCCATCTTCATGGGCAGCAAGTGGCATCTCATGGGGTCCTGATTTTCATTCTGTGATGAATAATAATGTTGTATGTTTTTTCATGTGTGTGTTGGCTGTTTGTCCATCTTTTTGGAGAAATACATATCCAAGTCCCTTGCCTAATTTTAAGTGAATTTTTTCTTGTTGTGGAGTGATGAATTTTCAATGTATTTTAAATTGAAGCCCCATATCATATATGACTTGCAAATATTTTCTCCTCTTTTGTAGGTTGTCTTTTCACCTTTGTAGTGTTCTTTGAAGCTTTTACAAAACCTCTTAATTTTGATGAAGCCAGATTTATCTTTTTTTTTTCTTTTCTTGCTTATACTTTTAACGTCATATCTTAGAATCCATTGCCAAATCTGAGGTCAAAAAAACCTATCCCAATGTTTACTTCTAATAGTTTTATAGCTTTAGTGCTTTTATTTTAGTCTTTGGTCCGTGTGAGTTTGTGAGTTAATTTTTGTAATTAATTTTGGTGAGAGGTAGTGGCCTACTTCCTTCTTTTGCACACAGATGTCCAGCAGTACCACCACTATTTGTTGAAGAGACCATACTTTCCCTATTGAATGGTCTTAACCCTTGTTGAAGTCAATTGACCATAGATATATGGATTTACTTTTGGACTCTCAATTGTATTCCATTGATGAATCAATAAATACCAATTTATTGTCTGTCCTTATGCCAGTACCATACTGTCTTAGTAAGTATAGCTTTGTAGTAAATTTTGAAATTGGGAAATGTGTGTCTTCCAATTTTTAAAAGATTTTATTTATTTATTTATTTGAGAGAGGGGGGGAAGGGGAGAGAGAGAGAGAGAGAGAGAGAGAGAACACGCACACAGGCAGGGGGAAGAAGAGAGGCAGAGGGAGAAGCAGGCTCCGCTGAGCATGGACCCTGATGCAGGGCTTCATTCCAGGATCCTGGGATCATGACCTGAGCTGAAGGCAGATGCTTAATCAACTGAGCCACCCAGGGGCCCCCAAATTTGTTCTTATTCAAGGTTGTTTGGGCTTATTCTGTTCTGGCTTATTCTGCATTCCATATGAATTTTAACAACAACTTTCAATTTGTACTAAGAAGTCAACTTGGATTCTGATAAGGATTGCATAAGTCTGTAAATGGGAGATAACTGCCATCTGCATAGTGTCAGGTCTTCTCATCCTTGAATTGGGATGTTTTCCCATGGATTTAGATTTTCTTTAACAAAACAAAACTTGGGACACCTGGGTGGCTCAGTGGTTGAGCATCTGCCATTGCCTCAGGTCATGATCCTGGGATCCGGGTTCAAGTCCTGCATCGGGCTCCCCACAGGGAGCCTGCTTCTCCCTCTGCCTGTGTCTCTGCCTCTTTCTCTGTGTCTCACATTAATACATAAATAAAAATCTTTAAAAAATATATATCTTTTAAAAAACAAAACTGATTCTCTACAGCTCTCAGAGTAACTACTTTTGCAGTTATCTTGTTTTCAAGTATCCATTTAATCTAATTTATATACTTTATTGGCATATAGTTGTTCATAGCATTTCTCTGTAATCCTTTTTATTTCTGTAAGGCTGATAGCAGTGTCCCCTCTTTCATTTGTGATTCTCATTATTTGAGTCTTCTCCCCCTCTCTTTTTCATGATCAATGTAGCTAAAATGTTGTCAAATTTATTTATCTTTTCAAGAGCCAATTTTATTGATTTTCTCATTTTTCTATTCTCTGTCTCACTTATTTATGCCCTAATCTTTATTATTTCCTTCCTTCTGCTTGTCTGCAGTGCCTTAAAGTGAAAGTTTAGGTAATTGATTTGAGGCCTTTCTTCTTTCTTAGTATAGGTGCTTACAGCTGTAAATCTCTAAGAAGTGTTATAGCTGCATTCCATAAATTATAGTATTTTGTTTTTCACTTTCATTCATTTAAAAGTATTGTATGATTTTCTTTTTTTATTCTGCTTTGATCTTTTGGTTATTTAGGAGTGTGTTGTTTAATTTCCACATGTTTATGAATCCCTCCAGTTTTTTCTGTTACTAAGTTCTTTTTTAAGATATTATTTATTTATTCATGAGAGACACAGAAAGAATGGCAGAGGCACAGGCAGAGGGAGAAGCAGGCTCCCTGTGGGGAGCCAGATGAGGGACTCGGTCCCAGGACCCCAGGATCAAAACCTGAGTTGAAGGCAGATACTCCGCCACTGAGCCACCCAGGAGCCCTCTGTTACTAATTTCTAATATCACTCCATTGTGGCCAGAGAACACAGTTTGTGTTATTTCTATCCATTTTAACATATTAGGGTTTGTTTTATGGCCTAGCCTATGTTCCATTCTGAGGATACTATGTGCATTTCTGAAGAGGCTATACTCTGCTGTTGGTGGCGGAGGTGTCTGACAGATGTCCATTAGGTCTCGCTGGTTTGCAGCGCTGTTCTTTGTGTCCTTATTGATCTTCTTTCAGGTTGTTCTGTCCATTGTTGAAATTGGGATATTGAGGTCTTCAATGAATATTATTCTGTTTTTTCCTGTATGTCTGTTAGCTTTTGATTGTGTATTTTGGTGCTGTTATTATTTGTGTGTATGTTTATAATTATTATATATTCCTCATGGATTGAACTTTTATCACTATAAAATGTCACTATTTGTCTCCAGTAGCAATTTTTGTTTTAAAGTCTACTTTATCTGATGTTAGTAAAATATTAATATCTTCTTGTTGTTACTGTTTCCATGGTATATCTTTTTCCATCATTTTACTTTCAATCTAGCTGTATCTTTTACTATAAAAGTGCATTTCCTATAGTGAGTGTATAGTTGAATCTCAATTTTATTCAGAAGAACAATCTTCCCTTTGATTGTATTAATTCACAATTGATGCTATTATTGATATATAGTTGATCCTCATTATTCATGGATATCGCATTTACAGGTTCACCTACTCACTGAAATTGATTTGTAGCCTCAAAGTCAGTACTCACGGTGGCTTCACATTCATTTGTGGACATGCACAGAACAGCAAAACATTGGGTGGCCCCACATGCGTGTTCCCAGCTGAGGTCAAACAAGATGCTCCACGTCTTATTTCAGTTAATGCTGCAAACAAGTGTCCTGTGATGTCTATTTAGTGCCACACTTTCCATGTTCTTGTGCTTCTCTTTGGTGATGTCACTGTTTGAAATGGCCTCATAAATCAGGAAGGCTGTGATGTGCCTCACAGAGAAAATACATGTGATAGATAAGCTTCGTTCAGGTGTGTTATGTTGCTGTTGGAAGGGACTTCAGTGTTAAAGAGTCAGCAATGAATATTAAGTATTCACTGTGAAATAATAATGTATTTTGACATATTATATATATATATGGTAAAATATATATGTCTCTGTCCTTGGTTTTCACTAAAGTTTGGTCTCTGACCACAGTTTCTAACACTGCACTCCTAAATCCCTTGGAATTTCTTGGGTGATAGGAATGAATTTGTTATAATGAGGTAATTCTTAGTTGGCTTCAGGATGGGGGCTACTCACCAGAAAGACCAAGCTCTGATTAGAAGCCTGGTGCTTTCAGCCCCATCCCTGTCCTCAGGAAAGGGGAGAGGGGCTAGAAATTGAGTTAATAATCAACCATGCCTACACAGTGAAGCCTCCCTAAAAATCCAAATGTATGGAATTCTGGGAGCTTCCAGTTTGATGAACATGTCCACGTGCCAGGAGGGTGGCGCACCCCAGTTCTGCAGGGAGAGAAGCTCCTTCACCCAGGACCCGCGCAGACCTCGCCCTGTGTATCCCTCCACGTGGCTGTTTGTCTGCAAAATATCCTTTGCAATAAGGTCACCAATAGGAAGTCAGCTCTTTTCCTGGGTTCTGTGAGGTGCCCTAGCTGAGGGTTGAACCCGAGGAGGAGGTCATGGGAACCTCTGATTTGTAGCTGAGTCAGATGGAAGTTGTGGGTGACGGGGTGTCTACTGCTGGCATCTGAAGTGGAGCCAGTCTTGCGGGCCTGAGTCCTTAACCTGGGAGTCTGCCTGCACTAGGTTAGGGTTGGATTGGAACTGAGTGTGGGACACCCAGAGAGCATCAGAGGGCTGGTCGGTGGGAAAAACCCACACACCTGCTGTCACAAGCATTACAGTGAAGGAAGAGGCTGCGATTCTCCTAGACACACACACAAGGAGGCTCTGTATTGATCGGTTGATGAAGATGGGACCAGAGGCCCACAGGAACCTAACTCTAGTTCTAACGCTGGGAGCGCTGGGCTAACCCAGCATGCCTGGCGATTTTCCGTAACACGATCTCCACCAGCGGCTCCAGTTGGCTGCAGCTGGATCTTGCCTGCTGCTTTGCCGTTCTGCTTTCTCTGTCTTGTGTCTTCTCGTGTGGGCTCCTCTCTCTCTCCTTTGACACACTCTTTTGCACTTAGTGAATATTTTCTCATTCAGCATTTTGTATCTTTAATGGTTTTTCTTTTTCTTTTTTTTCTTTTTTTTTTTTTTTTAGTTTTTTCCTAGTTTTGCTCTAGGGCTTCCATATATTTATTTTAACTTAGTAGAATCAGCTTCCTGTTTACACTAAGTCAATTCCATGGCGTAAAAACACGCTGTTTCTACAGACCTCCATCCCTTCCTATCTCTTTGTGGTCTTGCTCTTACATATACTCCATCTGTCAATGTTGAAAAACACTCGATATATTGTCATAATTATTACCTAAGATGCTTTTATGACTTCTAAGAAGCTGAGAGAAGACGGGAAAGTGAGTATTCTATTTACAGCCTTTTATTGCTTCTAGTTCTTTTCACATTTTCCTGTGGATCTGAGTTGCCATCCGGGGTCATTTCCTCCGCTGGATGCGGCTTTGCTCCCACCTGCTTCGTTGGTCCCATGTTGTCAAATACATCACATCACACACAGGCCCAGCAAAGCGGTACGTGCAATTCTGTGTAGGCAGCTGCTTTCCAACTTAGCAAGCCGTCTAAGACTCAGTGAGGGAGAAAAGCACGCATCTGCACCGTCCGTTGTAATCACGTGACCACCTTCACTGGTGTGCTTCCTGTCCCCCTGGGGATCAGAATTCCCAGCTGGGGTTGCTCCCCTTCAGCCTGAGGGACTCCCCTCACTGCATCTTCTATGGGGGGGCCTGCCAACATCAAATTCCCTCCGTTTTTATTTCCCTGGGAATGTATTCTGACTCATTTGTAAAACTAGCCTTGTTGGACAGACGATTCCTGATTGACACTTCCTTTCTCTTGAGCACTTTGACGACCTCATCCCCCGTCCGTGATGAGAACTCGGCTGTGGAACTCACGGTGTGCCCTTGTGGGTGACTCGATGCTTTTCTCCTGCCTTTGACTGTCAGCACCCTCACCGTGATGGGTCCGTTTGTGGGTCTTTTGTGCCTGCCCCATTAGCAGTGCATTGAGTTCCTGGATGTGTAGATTAAAGTTTTTCAATAGATTTGGAAAGATTTAAGTCATTATTTCTTTGAGATGATACCATTTCTCCACTGAGGATTGACTGCCCTGCCGCCCCCAGGGCAGCCCCCAGTCCCACCCATCAGAGCTGATGAGGCTTTAAACCCTGACACCCACTGGTCCCCACGAGTCTTGATGGAGCCCTGCAGCTCAAAGCATCACCAAGGCCCTGCCCTCGCCGCTTCAGGAACTCGGCAGAGGATGGCGGCCAAGTGTCCGTGAGGGCATGAGGGGCCGTGCAGGGTGTTGCATACTCACTACGTCTCAGGCGTGGAACCAAGTATCTGGGCAGGAAGCAATGAAGCAAATGCATTGCCCATCATGGTTATTCCTACTGTGCTAACCTGCATCCGGGTCCTTGGCCCCATCTATGCGCCAGTCTCTGCCCCCAGGACACTTTTCTCACACCTGCCCTAGGGCTCTGTCCTGGGAGACCCATGCCCCATCAACACCCACTACAACCAGCAGCATCAGCCCACAAACCCCATGGCCAGGCCGCTTGAGCCTCATCAGAACTGTCCAGAGCTGAACATTTCACTCCCGCTCAAAGCCCACGTTCCAGGATTGCTCCCGCCTCAGCCCTTCCCTTGAGGAGAACGGCGCCCCTGCCCCCCACCGTGGGAGGGAGCACAAGCTGTCACTTTAAGAAAATCACCTATTGCTATGGTCTCCACAAAAGCATCAAAGCATTTCCACGGTCTTTCCTCTGAGGACAAACGCAGGTCGGGAGCCCCACAAGCCAGCGGCAGACGGTGACCAGCCGTGGGAATAAACACGCTGAACAATAAGGAAGGGGAGGCTTCACTAAGCCTGTTGTTGGGACAACACACGCACCAGGAGGGCTATAAAAGCCGACAGCCCAGCACCTCGCACACTCACACCCACACCCGCACCCACACACTCACCCACACCCCGCCCCAGCACCCACACCATGGCCGCCTCCACCCTGTCCGTCTGCTCCAGCGACCTGAGCTATGACAGCCGCGTCTGCCTGCCCGGCTCTGGCGACTCCTGCCCCGACTCCCCCTGGCAGGTGGACGACTGTCCCGAGAGCTACTGCGAGCCCCCCTGCTGCGCCCCGGCCTCCTGCCTGACCCTCCTCTGCACCCCTGCAAGCTGCGGGTCCAGCTCCTGCCCACCAGCCTGCCCCGGCTCCTGCCAGCCCTCGTGCGGCAGCTGCTCCCCCTGCCAGGAGGGCTGCGGTGTGTCTGTCTGCTGCAAGCCCGTGTGCTGCACCCCTGTCTGCTGCAAGCCCATCTGCTGCACCCCTGTCTGCTGCAAGCCTGTCTGCTGTACCTCTGTCTGCTGCAAGCCTGTGTGCTGTACCCCTGTCTGCTGCAAGCCGGTGTGCTGCACCCCTGTCTGCTGCAAACCCGTCTGCTGCCAGGCCTCCCCCTGCTGCCAGCCTAGCCCCTGCAGACCCTCTTCCTGCGTGTCCCTCCTCTGCCGCCCCGTGTGCAGGCCCGCCTGCTGCTCATCCTCTTCCCCTTGCCAGTCCAGCTGCTGCCGCCAGGCCTCCAGCATGTCCCTGCTGTGCCGTCCCATGTGCTCCCGCTGATGGGATACGTGCCCCCGGGGCGCTGGGCTCAGGCCCCACCCAGCCCTCACCTGTGCTAGGTAGCTGCCCCTACCCATGATGGGGTGCCCCTACCCATGATGGGGTCCCCCTGGCTGTCCAGTCTCCTGAGCTGACTTCACCTCTTCCCTCCTAAGAACACTGACCCTGCGGCTCTCCGGGGCTCCTGCTCCCGGGACGCACCTCCACCTGCCCTGGGTCACCTGCCTTCCCTCCCAGTTCCTCAGCTCGGCTCGGGTCACCTGGCCTCACCCTCCGACCTGTTGGCACCTCCCCAGACCCCAATAAACTCACTTCACCGGCTGACCTGCTTCCTTTCATCTGACTCTCACAGGGGCAGGGTCCCGGGGTTTGGACCCGACAGTGCTCTCGTCCTGCCTGAACATCTCTGGGAGGTGGGATGAGAGGTCCCCAAGGGTAGGTCACAACTGCTCTGGGCAGGGCTGCGGGGTGGTTCTCCCGCCCTGGTGTAAGATGGTCAGGGCTGCTGGGCACCACATGCGTCCCCGGGGCTCCGGAGCCTGGCCACCTGCACATGGGGAGAGGCCTGCGGCGCCGGGCCGGGGCCCATCTCCACCCACCACCCCAGCTGGGCAAAGCGGCCCAGACAGCCGGCCGTGGGGCTGTGGGCAGCACAGCTCCTGGGGGCCTGGGGTCCTCCCGAGTGCTGTTCTCATCCCCTGGAGAGGTGGCAGGCTGTGGGACGCAGGTTGCTGCCAAGATGGGGTAATAGGGACTGGATACCTTCCCACCTGGGCCAACCCAGAGCCCTGACAAGACCCTGAAGCCAGCGTGTCAGGTTCAGGACCCGAGGAGCACGGGACAACCACAGCGGGGAAGGAAAAGCACAAGGTGCTTATCGCCGTTGGGGCTCTCACCCCCTGGAGAATATTTCCGGCCCCATGCAGGAGCGCCACCCCAGCGGAGCTCCGGGCACCCTCAAGTTCACAGATGGCCTTGGGCGCTGGGGGAGGCACAGGCAGCCAGTGTTTGGGTCTGGGGTCCCCGTCACGCTCCGGGGTCGCTCTGTGCCCCACCCCACCCTTCCAGTGCAGCCCGCGGCACCTGTTGGCGTAGCGTCTCCACCCTGGGTCCTTCCAGGGACCTCCTAGGGCAGGATGCACAGACAGCGCGGGGACTCCGTGGGTGGCTTTTTCATTCCCGCCCGGGTGTGTAAATTTCCTCTGCGTCTCTTCACGGTGTGAACGCTCCCTTCCTCTTATTCTTCTTTTTTAAAATTTGTCTCTATTGATGCCAAATGCACGTAACACCACGTCTACAGTCTTAACAATCTTCAAGCATACAGTTCAGGGGTGCTAAGCACATTCTTGACGTGGGGCAACCATCCCGCCGCCCGTCCCCCAGACTCTTCCATTCTTGGGAAAATGAAGCCGCGTCCCTGTGGGACACAGACTGGCCATTGCCCCTCCGCCGCCCCTGGCACGCACCCTCCCTCCTCTGTCCCCGAAGCACCTCAGAGAAGGGGGGTCACGTCGTAGTTGTCTCTCTGTGACTGCCCTGCGTCTCCAGCCTCAAGGTCCTCATGCCTCACCCACATTGGAGTCAGACTCGCTTCCTCTTAAAGGCTGAACACTGTTCCGCGGGCGGGACCGCGTTTGCTTCTCTACTCATCCCTCGGTGGACGCTTGGGCCGCTCGACTCTAGCTCTTGTGAATGATGCCGCTGTGACCACGGCTGTCAGAGATCTCCTTGAAGGCCTGCTTCCAGTTCTCTTGAGCAAATGCCCGTATCAGTGCTGGACCGTGTGGTAATTCTACTGTTCATCTTTTGAAGAACCACCGTACTAACTTCCACAGTGGCCGTGGCCAGTTCACGTTCCCACTCACAACCCCCAAGGGCTTCAATTTCTCCACATCCTCATCAACACTTCCTGTCTTCTCCTTGCATATATATCATATACACTATCTCCTCGTTGTGATAATATTTACATAAATATTATATATTTATCTTAATGGGTGTAAAATGGGTGGCTTCTCATTGGACTTTTGATGCACATTTCTCTAATGATGAGCGATGTTGAGCATCTTTTCATCTGCTCATTGGTCACATACCTTGTATGTCTTTGGAAAAATGTCTATTCAAGTCCACTGCTTGTTTCTGAATGGGGTGGTTTGGCTTTTTGTTATTGAGTTTTGGGAATTCTCTAAACATTTTAGATATGAATCCCTTAATGGAACGTGATTTTCAAATGTTTTCTCCCATTTCTCTGGGTTATGTTTTATTCTCCATTGGTATTGTCTTTTGAGGCGAAAATATTTAAAATTTTTGTGAACTCCAAGTTTTTTATTTTTTATGTTGCTGTGCCTTGCTATCATATCCAGGACATCACTGTGGAACCCAGTGTTGTGAAGCCTTCATCCTGTGTTTTTGTTTTCTTCCAAGAGTTTTATAGTTTTAGGTCTTCCATTTGTGTCATGGATCCGTTTTGAGTTCATTTTTGTGTGTGGTGTGAGGTAGGGGCCTTTCGGATAGTCAGTTTTCCTGGCACCATTTTTTGAAAAGACTGTCCTTCCTCCATTGAATGGACTTGGTATCCTTGTGAAAAATGATTTGACCTGAATGTGAAGGTTTATTTCTGGACTCTATGCTATTCCATTAGTTTACATGGCCGCCCGTTTTATGCCTTTACCACCCTGTGTTAATTATTGTAGCTTTGTGCCTTTGAAATCAGGAAGTGTATGTCCTCTGGCCTTGTTTTTTCAGAATTGTTCTGACTATACAGAGATTCCATGTGAGTTTGAGGGGTTTAATGTTTCGGTAAAAACATCATTGAGGGCAGCCTGGGTGGCTCAGCAGTTTAGCGCCACCTTCAGCCCAGGGTGTGATTATGGAGACCCGGGATCGAGTTCCGCTTCTGGCTCCTTGCATGGAGCCTGTTTCTCCCTCTGCCTCTCTCTCTCTCTCTCTCTCTCTCTCTCTCTGTCTCTCTCATGAATAAATAAATAAAAATCTTTAAAAAAAATCATTGAGATTTCAATAGCAATTGTATCATGTCCGTAGATTGCTTTGGGTAGTATTGACGTCTTAGCAATCCAGAGCCTTCCAACCTGTGAACATGGAATGTCTTCCCATTGAATCATGTCTTCTTTACCAACTGTCAGCAACGTTTTTTAGGTTTCATCATCCAGGCTTTTGCCTCCGTGGTTAATTCCCTTTATTTTATTCTTTTTGGATGCAATGGTAAGTGGAATTGTTTTTATAATTTCCTTTTTGGGCTGTTCATTATTAGTGTATAGAAATGCAACTGATTTTTGTGTGTTGACTTTGTATCCTGCCATCTTTCTGAATTCATTCCTAGTGCTAACAGGTCTTTAGGATTTCCTACATATAAGATCATAGCATCTGTGAACAGAGGTGATTTTTTTTTCCTTTCTAATTTAGACTGCTTTTATTTATTTTATTGTCTAAATACTCTCCCAGAGCCTCCAGTACTGTGGTGATTAGAAGCAGGAAAAGTGGGCATCCTGTGTTGTTTTTGATCTTAGAAGAAAAGCTGTCTTTACCCATTGAGTGTGTGTGTGCTGTGGGGTTTTCACATATATATTTTATTATGTTGAGATAGCTCCTTCTATTACTAATTTGTTGAGTGTTTTGACCATGAAAGAGTCTTGAATTTTGTCAGATGCTTTTTCTGTATCAGTTGAGAGGATCGTGTACTTTCTTCTTTACTCTGGGAATGTGGGGTTTTCTATTGACTGATTTTCATATGTGGAACCGTCCTTGAATTCCAGAAGTCGATACAACTTTTTGGTTGTTGCATATAATCCTTTGACTATGCTGCTGAATTCAGTTTGCTGGTATCTTGTTGAGGTCTTTTGCATCATTGTTCATGAGGGATATTGGTTTGTGGTTTTCTGTTCTTATCATGTCTTTGACTGGCTTTGTTATCAGGGTAATGTAAACCTCATAGAATGAATGGGGGACTCTTCCACCTTGTTTAATCTTTTTTAAAAAAAGACTAAAGTGAGCAAGGATTAATTGGTAAAAAAAAAAAAACTGTGAACCTGATATAAGGCATCTGTTGAAAACTTACAGACAAAAAAAGAAAAGCAAAAAGAAAAGAAAACTTACAGCCAACACCATGCCTAGCTGTAAAAGACTGAGAGCTTTCCTCTAAAGATGAGGAAGAGGATACAGACGTCCTTTCTCACTGCTCCTACTCAACATCATTCCGAAGTCCTATCCATGCAACAAGGAAGAAAAAGAAAGAAAAGAAATAAAAGGCATACATGTCAGAAATTAAGAAATACGATGGTCTCAGGGATCCGTGGGTGGCTCACCAGTTTAGCACCTGCCTTCAGCCCGGGGCATGATCCCGGGTTCCTGGGATCAAGTGCCACATCAGGGTCCCTGCATGGAGCCTGATTCTCCTTCTGCCTCTGTCTCTGCTCTCTCTCTCTGTCTCTCATGAATTAATAAATAGAATCTTAAAAAAGAATACAATGCTCTCTATTCACAGAGGATATGGCTGTCCACATGGAATATCCCCAAGAATCCACACAAATCTCCCAGAACTATTAGAGAGTTTAGCAAGGTTGAAGTGTGCAAGTCTAAAATAATTAAAATTAAGTGCATTTCTATATAGTAGCAACAAATAATTGGAATTGAAAAATGTTGCTTAAAGGTGTGATTTGCAATAGAATAAATGGTGAAAAACTGAGGTATACATCTCAGAGAATATGGACATATGAGGACTATCAAAGTACTGATGAGAGAAGTTTAACAAGCTGTACGTAAATGGAGAGCTAGACCATATTCACAGGTTGGAATATTGTTATGGTGTCAGTGACCTCCAGCCTGGTCTATAATAGGTTCAAGGCAATCCCGATCCACATCCGGTAGGAGCTTCCCGTCCATATGAGCAAGCTAATTCTAAAACTATTTGGAAAGGCAAAGGAGCTCAAGTATCCACATCATTTGAAAATGAAGAACAAAGTTGGAAGACTTCACCACTTGACTTCAAGATTTCCTATAAAGTTACAGTAATCAAGACGACGTGATGTTGGCAAAGGGATATAATTACGTAGACTAATGAAACAGAATAGACACATAGATCCCCATGAATACAGTCAGCTGATTTTTGACAGAAACGCAAAGTCAAGTTAAAGACAGAAGTGTACTGGGAACAACTGGACTTCCCAAATGCAAAAAAAAAAAAACAAAAACAAAACAAACAAACAAACAAAAAACAGAGAAAGGAGACTTGACCCATACCTCACACTTAGTATAAAAATTCAATAAAAATGGATCATAGACCTAAATGTAAAATGTAAGCATTTTAAGCATTTAGAAGAAAACACTAGAGGAAATCCTTGTGAAATCTCTGTGTTGAGCAGAGTTCTTAGGCTTAAGAACCAAAAGCGTGATCTGAAAAAGAAGAAAATTGATAAGTTGGTCTTTACCAATATTAAACCATTTTGCTCTTCAAACCACGCTGTGAAGAGCATGGAGAGAGAAGCCACGGAGATGCAGAAAATATTTGCAAGTCACATCTGAGCAAAGTACAGCTGACCCTTGAGCAACACGGGTGTGGACGGCTGCTGCCCACTCAGACGCGGTGTTTCCGGGAAATACAAGTCCTTCCGTGCATGTGTTTTCTCTTCCTGCTGACTTTTGTAGGAACATTTTCTTCTCTAGCTCACGAGTCGATGTGTCCATGGACTCTGCGTTGTCAGTAGGGCTTCGGGTCCACAGGACGCTGTTAGCAGTTTCGTTTCTGGGCAGTCAGGGCTCGAGGCGGTTGGTACCCTACACTCCCACGTTATTCGAGGGTCAACTGTACTCATGTTCCAAAATGCGGAAAGAGCTCTCAAAATGCAATGTCAAGGACACCTGAAACAGGACGAGGCCTGCACTTTGAAGAAACGCCCAAAAGACGCAGGAGATGGCAAATACACACGTGAAAAAGAGGCCCAACACCATTCCTCATCAGGGAGATGCACACTGAAGCCGCAGCGAGACACCCATAGACGACTCTCAGAAGGGCCACCGGGGACAAGCCTGACCACGCCCGGCGCTGGCGG
The DNA here is from genome assembly GCF_053574225.1 of Canis aureus. Lineage (NCBI taxonomy): Eukaryota > Metazoa > Chordata > Mammalia > Carnivora > Canidae > Canis > Canis aureus. Next base: position 42,459,349 of record NC_135640.1, on the reverse strand, counting down.
GGACGCGGGGAGTGGGGCGCTCGAACAGCGCCGGGGGACTGCAGTGTCACACAGCCCCTGGGGACACATGGTGGCAAGTCAGCGCGGTAAGGAATCTCGGCTCGGCATTGGGCATCAGGGCATCGCAAACTAAATCCGGGAAGATGCCACCGCACACCAATGGCTGATATTGAATAATCTTAAAAACCTGGCACGTCCAGGGCCGGCAAGGATGCAGAGGCGCGGAACTGCCCTGCGCCGTGGGTGAGGGTGCAAACGGCAGAGGCACCTGCAAAAGATTTGGGCCGTTTCGTGTCGCGTCTAACACGGCCTCCCTGTGGCCCATCTGCGCCACCCCCGGGTGTGTACTCAGGACAAACAGACGCTCCAGCCGGGTAAACGCCTGCGCGCGTGGCAGCAGCTGTGTTCATACCCGCAAGCACGGGAGGCGCAGGAAGCGTCCTTCCCACGACAGGATGGCGGGATCATGGTGGGTCCCTGCGGGAGGCCGAGTCCCGCCCAAGCGCCTGCCCCTCCAGTGAAGGAAGCAGCCCCGGGCGGCTGCGCACCGGATGTAGGTGACTTTCTGGAAAAGACCTAACTGTAGTGAAGGAGTCAGGGTTGCAGGGGCCTGGGGTGGAGGGACGGGGACGCAAGGGGACTTCGGCGCGGCACATGGCGGCCTTGGGCGTCCGCCAGGTCTCAGCGCTGCGCACCTGCCAGCGCGTCCCCTGTGGGGGGAGGAGGGCGGACGGGAGCACCTGCTCGCCTCGGGGAGGTCACGCGGGCAAAACTCCTCTCCCTGAAGAAGCTGAGGACCACAAGCTTTTGGCAGATTTTTTTTTTTTCTCTCGATTATCTTTTATGTTCTACTTCTCTTCGTTTTTGCTGGTTGAGTTTTACCGGCCCAGTGGTCCCGATGCTTTCCCAGGTGGTGCACGCCAGGCAGTTTCCAGAACAGCTGTAGTGTCCCAAGGGCTTTACCTTCCAGACCCTGGATGGCTCCGGGGACCCAGAACTGAACTCACCTCCCCGGGTCGCAGGGTTGCCGTGCGGTGCCGATCTCTCTGGAAGCACCTGGGGTGCTCGGGTGGCTGGGATGTTGGGATTCAGCAGCGGGCCTCGACCCGCACGTTCCCTGCACCTCATCCCACGTCTGCTCAGCGGTCCCCATCTGGAGAACCCATTTCCCTCTGTTCGGAGAATTGTTCCCCGTGGCGGATCTTTCTGGAAATCTCCTGATGAAGGCTGGATTTGGACGACATCATCCACTCCCCTCGCGGCCTCCACATCCCACCTGCGAGCTCCTCTTCAGCCCCCGACCGCCCTGGCCACCGGGCGCCCACCGTGGGTGCAGGGGACGCCCCGCAGTTCACTGGCACCCCGTGGCCCTCACGGAGTCTGTAGCCCTCGGGGCCCGCGGGCAACCGTAGAGGGCGGCTACATGGCCTGCGACTCCCGGGCCCCCGGTGCCCCCGGCTGTTTGCTCCAGACGGACACCCTCGGGGTCCTCGACTCCCACGGGCATTTTTAGGGCAGCAAAGTCCTTCCTGTAAATACAGCAGAATAATAAGCACTCGCAGGACTCGGGCAAAACACCAACGAGGAAGGGGAAGTCTCGGGAGCCTGTCGCTGGACAGCACGCGCCAGGGCCGTATAAAGGCCGCCGGACCAGCACCTCGCACACTCACACCCACACCTGCACCGGCACACTCACCCGCACCCACACCCCGCCCCAGCACCCACACCATGGCCGCCTCCACCCTGTCCGTCTGCTCCAGCGACCTGAGCTACGGTGGCCGCGTCTGCCTGCCCGGCTCCGGCGACTCCTACCCCGACCCCTCCTGGCAGGTGGACGACTGTCCTGAGAGCTACTGCGAGCCCCCCTGCTGCGCCTCGGCCTCCTGCCTGACCCTCCTCTGCACCCCTGCGAGCTGCGGGTCCAGCCCCTGCCCACCAGCCTGCCCCGGCTCCTGCCAGCCCTCGTGCGGCAGCTGCTCCCCCTGCCAGGAGGGCTGCGGTGTGTCTGTCTGCTGCAAGCCCGTGTGCTGCACCCCCGTCTGCTGCAAGCCCGTCTGCTGCAGCCCTGTCTGCTGCAAGCCCGTGTGCTGTGAGGCCTCCCCCTGCTGCCAGCCCAGCCCCTGCACCACCTCCTGCTGCAAGCCTGTGTGCTGCACCCCCGTCTGCTGCAAGCCCGTGTGCTGCACCCCTGTCTGCTGCAAGCCCGTCTGCTGTGAATCATCCCCTTGCTCAGCCTCCCCCTGCTGCCAGCAGTCTAGCTGCCAGCCCTCCTGCTGCAGCTCCTCCCCCTGCCAGGAAGACAGCTGTGTGTCTGTCTGCTGCAAGCCCGTCTGTTGCACCCCTGTCTGCTGCAAGCCCGTCTGCTGCAACCCTGTCTGCTGCAAGCCTGTTTGTTGTACCCCTGTCTGCTGCAAGCCCGTCTGCTGCACCCCTGTCTGCCGCAAACCCGTCTGCTGCCAGGCCTCCCCCTGCTGCCAGCCCAGCCCCTGCAGACCCTCTTCCTGCGTGTCCCTCCTCTGCCGCCCCGTGTGCAGACCTGCCTGCTGTGCATCCCCCTCCCTATGCCAGCCCCTCTGCTGCCCCCAGGCCTCCAGCGTGTCCCTGCTGTGCCGTCCCGTGTGCTCCCGCTGATGGGACACGTGACCCTGGGGCGCTGAGCTTAGGCCCCACCCAGGGATGGTGGGCCTCCCGGCCAACCCTCACCCCAGCCCTCAGCTGTGCTATGTAGCTGCCCCCACCCACGACGGGGTCCCCTTGGGTGTCCACTCTCCTGAGCTGACTTCACCTCCTCCCTCCTTAGAACGCTGACCCTGCGGCTCTCCGGGGCTCCTGCTCCCGGGACACACCTCCACCTGCACTGGGTCACCTGCCTTCCCTCCCAGTTCCTCTGCTCGGCTCTGGTCACCTGGCCTCACCCTCCGACCTGTTGGCACCTCCCCTGACCCCAATAAACTCACTTCACCGGCTGACCTGCTTCCTTTCATCTGACTCTCACAGGGGCAGGGTCCCGGGGTTTGGACCCGACAGTGGTCTCGTCCTGCCTGAACATGTCTGGGAGGTGGGATGAGAGGTCCCCAAGGGTAGGGCCCAACTGCTCTGGGCAGGGCTGCGGGGTGGTTCTCCCGCCCTGGTGTAAGATGGTCAGGGCTGCTGGGCGCCACATGCGTCCCCGGGGCTCCTGAGCCTGGCCACCTGCACATGGGGAGAGGCCTGCGGCGCCGGGCCGGGGCCCATCTCCACCCACCACCCCAGCTGGGCAAAGCGGCCCAGACAGCCGGCCTTGGGGCTGCGGGCAGCACAGCTCCTGGGGGCCTGGGGTCCTCCCGAGTGCTGTTCTCATCCCCTGGAGAGGTGGCAGGCTGTGGGACGCAGGTTGCTGCCAAGATGGGGTAATAGGGACTGGATACCTTCCCACCTGGGCCAACCCAGAGCCCTGACAAGACCCTGAAGCCAGCGTGTCAGGTTCAGGACCCGAGGAGCACGGGACAAGCACAGCGGGGAAGGAAAAGCACAAGGTGCTTATCGCCGTTGGGGCTCTCACCCCCTGGAGAATATTTCCGGCCCCATGCAGGAGGGCCACCCCAGCGGAGCTCCGGGCACCCTCAAGTTCACAGATGGCCTTGGGCGCTGGGGGAGGCACAGGCAGCCAGTGTTTGGGTCTGGGGTCCCCGTCACGCTCCGGGGTCGCTCTGTGCCCCACCCCACCCTTCCGGTGCAGCCCGCGGCACCTGCTGGCGTAGCGTCTCCACCCTGGGTCCTTCCAGGGACCTCCTAGGGCAGGATGCACAGACAGCGCGGGGACTCCGTGGGTGGCTTTTTCATTCCCGCCCGGGTGTGTAAATTTCCTCTGCGTCTCTTCACGGTGTGAACGCTCCCTTCCTCTTATTCTTCTTTTTTAAAATTTGTCTCTATTGATGCCAAATGCACGTAACAACACGTCTACCGTCTTAACCATCTTCAAGCATACAGTTCAGGGGTGCTGAGCACATTCTTGACGTGGGGCGACCATCCCGCCGCCCGTCCCCCAGACTCTTCCATTCTTGGGAAAATGAAGCCGCGTCCCCGTGGGACACAGACTCGCCATCGCCCCTCCGCCGCCCCTGGCACGCACCCTCCCTCCTCTGTCCCCGAAGCACCTCAGAGAAGGGGGGGTCACGTCGTAGTTGTCTCTCTGTGATTGGCCTGTGTCTCCGGCCTGGACGTCCTCATGCCTCACCCACCTTGGAGTCAGACTCGCTTCCTCTTTAAGGCTGAACACTGTTCCGCGAGCCGGACCGCGTTTGCTTCTCTACTCATCCCTCGGTGGACGCTGGGGCCGCTCGACTCTAGCTCTTGTGAATGATGCCGCTGTGACCACGGCTGTCAGAGATCTCCTTGAAGGCCTGCTTCCAGTTCTCTTGAGCAAATGCCCGTATCAGTGCTGGACCGTGTGGTAATTCTACTGTTCATCTTTTGAAGAACCACCGTACTAACTTCCACAGTGGCCGTGGCCAGTTCATGTTCCCACTCACAAGCCCCAAGGGCTTCAATTTCTCCACATCCTCATCAACACTTGCTGTCTTCTTCTTGCATATATATCATATACACTATCTCCTCGTTGTGATAATATTTACATAAATATTATATATTTATCCTAATGGGTGTAAAATGGGTGGCTTCTCATTGGAATTTTGATGCGCATGTCTCTAATGATGAGCGATGTTGAGCATCTTTTCATCTGCTCATTATTCACATACCTTGTACGTCTTTGGAAAAACGTCTATTCAAGTCCACTGCTTGTTTCTGAATGGGGTGGTTTGGCTTTTTGTTATTGAGTTTTGGGAATTCTCTGAACATTTTAGATATGAATCCCTTAACGGAACGTGATTTTCAAATGTTTTCTCCCATTTCTCTGGGTTACGTTTTATTCTCCATTGGTATTGTCTTTTGAGGCGAAAATATTTAAAATTTTCGTTTACTCCAAGTTTTTATTTTCTATGTTGTTGTGCCTTGCTATCATATCCAGGACATCACTGTGGAACCCAGTGTTGTGAAGCCTTCATCCTGTGTTTTTGTTTTCTTCCAAGAGTTTTATAGTTTTAGGTCTTCCATTTGTGTCATGGATCTGTTTTGAGTTCATTTTTGTGTGTGGTGTGAGGTAGGGGCCTTTCATTCTCTTGCATGTGGATAGTCAGTTTTCCTGGCACCGTTTTTTGAAAAGACTGTCCTTCCTCCATCGAATGGACTTGGTACCCTTGTGAAAAATGATTTGACCTGAATGTGAAGGTTTATTTCTGGACTCTATGCTATTCCATTAGTTTACATGGCCGCCCGTCTTATGCCAGTACCACCCTGTGTTAATTATTGTAGCTTTGTGCCTTTGAAATCAGGAAGTGTATGTCCTCTGGCCTTGTTTTTTCAGAATTGTTCTGACTATACAGAGATTCCATGTGAGTTTGAGGGGTTTAATGTTTCTGTAAAAACATCATTGAGGGCAGCCTGGGTGGCTCAGCAGCTTAGCGCCACCTTCAGCCCAGGGTGTGATCCTGGAGACCCGGGATCGTGTTCCGCTTCTGGCTCCCTGCATGGAGCCTGTTTCTCCCTCTGCCTCTCTCTCTCTCTCTCTCCCTGTCTCTCTCATGAATAAATAAATAAAAATCTTAAAAAAAATCATTGAGATTTCAATAGCAATTGTATCACGTCTGTAGATTGCTTTGGGTACTATTGACGTCTTAGCAATCCTGAGCCTTCCAACCTGTGAACATGGAATGTCTTCCCATTGAATCATGTCTTCTTTACCATCTGTCAGCAACGTTTTTTAGGTTTCATCATCCAGGCTTTTGCCTCCGTGGTTAATTCCCTTTATTTTATTCTTTTTGGATGCAATGGTAAGTGGAATTGTTTTTATAATTTCCTTTTTGGGCTGTTCATTATTAGTGTATAGAAATGCAACTGATTTTTGTGCATTGACTTTGTATCCTGCCATCTTTCTGAATTCATTCCTAGTGCTAACAGGTCTTTAGGATTTCCTACATATAAGATCATAGCATCTGTGAACAGAGGTGATTTCATTCTTTCCTTTCTAATTTAGACTGCTTTTATTTATTTTACTGTCTAACTACTCTCCTAGAGCCTCCAGTACTGTGGTGGTTAGACGCAGGAAAAGTGGGCATCCTGTGTTGTTTTTGACCTTAGAAGAAAAGCTGTCTTTACCCAGAGTGTGCTGTGTGCTGTGGGGTTTTCACATATATATTTTATTATGTTGAGATAGTTCCTTCTATTACTAATTTGTTGAGTGTTTTGACCATGAAAGAGTCTTGAATTTTGTCAGATGCTTTTTCTGTATCAGTTGAGAGGATCGTGTACTTTCTTCTTTACTCTGGGAATGTGGGGTTTTCTATTGACTGATTTTCATATGTGGAACCTTCCTTGAATTCCAGAAGTCGATACAACTTTTTGGTTGTTGCATATAATCCTTTGACTATGCTGCTGAATTCAGTTTGCTGGTATCTTGTTGAGGTCTTTTGCATCATTGTTCATGAGGGATATTGGTTTGTGGTTTTCTGTTCTTATCATGTCTTTGACTGGCTTTGTTATCAGGGTAATGTAAACCTCATAGAATGAATGGGGGACTCTTCCACCTTGTTTAATCTTTTTTAAAAAAAGACTAAAGTGAACAAGGATTAATTGGTAAAAAAAAAAAAAAACTGTGAACCTGATATAAGGCATCTGTTGAAAACTTACAGACAAAAAAGGAAAGAAAAAAGAAAAGAAAACTTACAGCCAACACCATGCCTAGCTGTAAAAGACTGAGAGCTTTCCTCTAAAGATGAGGAAGAGGATACAGACGTCCTTTCTCACTGCTCCTACTCAACATCATTCCGAAGTCCTATCCATGCAACAAGGAAGAAAAAGAAAGAAAAGAAATAAAAGGCATACATGTCAGAAATTAAGAAATACGATGGTCTCAGGGATCCGTGGGTGGCTCACCAGTTTAGCACCTGCCTTCAGCCCGGGGCATGATCCTGGGTTCCTGGGATCAAGTCCCACATCAGGGTCCCTGCATGGAGCCTGATTCTCCTTCTGCCTCTGTCTCTGCTCTCTCTCTCTGTCTCTCATGAATTAATAAATAGAATCTTAAAAAAGAATACAATGCTCTCTATTCACAGAGGATATGGCTGTCCACATGGAATATCCCCAAGAATCCACACAAATCTCCCAGAACTATTAGAGAGTTTAGCAAGGTTGAAGTGTGCACGTCTAAAATAATTAAAATTAAGTGCATTTCTATATAGTAGCAACAAATAATTGGAATTGAAAAATGTTGCTTAAAGGTGTGATTTGCAATAGAATAAATGGTGAAAACTGAGGTATACATCTCAGAGCATATGGACATATGAGGACTATCAAAGTACTGATGAGAGAAGTTTAACAAGCTGTACGTAAATGGAGAGCTAGACCATGTTCACAGGTTGGAATATTGTTATGGTGTCAGTGACCTCCAGCCTGGTCTATAATAGGTTCAAGGCAATCCCGATCCACATCCGGTAGGAGCTTCCCGTCCATATGAGCAAGCTAATTCTAAAACTATTTGGAAAGGCAAAGGAGCTCAAGTATCCACATCATTTGAAAATGAAGAACAAAGTTGGAAGACTTCACCACTTGACTTCAAGATTTCCTATAAAGTTACAGTAATCAAGACGACGTGATGTTGGCAAAGGGATATAATTACGTAGACTAATGAAACAGAATAGACACGTAGATCCCCATGAATACAGTCAGCTGATTTTTGACAGAAACGCAAAGTCAAGTTAAAGACAGAAGTGTACTGGGAACAACTGGACTTCCCAAATGCAAAAAAAAAAAACAACAGAGAAAGGAGACTTGACCCATACCTCACACTTAGTATAAAAATTCAATAAAAATGGATCATAGACCTAAATGTAAAATGTAAGCATTTTAAGCATTTAGAAGAAAACACTAGAGGAAATCCTTGTGAAATCTCTGTGTTGAGCAGAGTTCTTAGGCTTAAGAACCAAAAGCGTGATCTGAAAAAGAAGAAAATTGATAAGTTGGTCTTTACCAATATTAAACCATTTTGCTCTTCAAACCACGCTGTGAAGAGCATGGAGAGAGAAGCCACGGAGATGCAGAAAATATTTGCAAGTCACATCTGAGCAAAGTACAGCTGACCCTTGAGCAACACGGGTGTGGACGGCTGCTGCCCACTCAGACGCGGTGTTTCCGGGAAATACAAGTCCTTCCGTGCATGTGTTTTCTCTTCCTGCTGACTTTTGTAGGAACATTTTCTTCTCTAGCTCACGAGTCGATGTGTCCATGGACTCTGCGTTGTCAGTAGGGCTTCGGGTCCACAGGACGCTGTTAGCAGTTTCGTTTCTGGGCAGTCAGGGCTCGAGGCGGTTGGTACCCTACACTCCCACGTTATTCGAGGGTCAACTGTACTCATGTTCCAAAATGCGGAAAGAGCTCTCAAAATGCAATGTCAAGGACACCTGAAACAGGACGAGGCCTGCACTTTGAAGAAACGCCCAAAAGACGCAGGAGATGGCAAATACACACGTGAAAAAGAGGCCCAACACCATTCCTCATCAGGGAGATGCACACTGAAGCCGCAGCGAGACACCCATAGACGACTCTCAGAAGGGCCACCGGGGACAAGCCTGACCACGCCCGGCGCTGGCGGGGACGCGGGGAGTGGGGCGCTCGAACAGCGCCGGGGGACTGCAGTGTCACACAGCCCCTGGGGACACATGGTGGCAAGTCAGCGCGGTAAGGAATCTCGGCTCGGCATTGGGCATCAGGGCATCGCAAACTAAATCCGGGAAGATGCCACCGCACACCAATGGCTGATATTGAATAATCTTAAAAACCTGGCACGTCCAGGGCCGGCAAGGATGCAGAGGCGCGGAACTGCCCTGCGCCGTGGGTGAGGGTGCAAACGGCAGAGGCACCTGCAAAAGATTTGGGCCGTTTCGTGTCGCGTCTAACACGGCCTCCCTGTGGCCCATCTGCGCCACCCCCGGGTGTGTACTCAGGACAAACAGACGCTCCAGCCGGGTAAACGCCTGCGCGCGTGGCAGCAGCTGTGTTCATACCCGCAAGCACGGGAGGCGCAGGAAGCGTCCTTCCCACGACAGGATGGCGGGATCATGGTGGGTCCCTGCGGGAGGCCGAGTCCCGCCCAAGCGCCTGCCCCTCCAGTGAAGGAAGCAGCCCCGGGCGGCTGCGCACCGGATGTAGGTGACTTTCTGGAAAAGATCTAACTGTAGTGAAGGAGTCAGGGCTTGCAGGGGCCTGGGGTGGAGGGACGGGGACGCAAGGGGACTTCGGCGCGGCACATGGCGGCCTTGGGCGTCCGCCAGGTCTCAGCGCTGCGCACCTGCCAGCGCGTCCCCTGTGGGGGGAGGAGGGCGGACGGGAGCACCTGCTCGCCTCGGGGAGGTCACGCGGGCAAAACTCCTCTCCCTGAAGAAGCTGAGGACCACAAGCTTTTGGCAGATTTTTTTTTTTTCTCTCGATTATCTTTTATGTTCTACTTCTCTTCGTTTTTGCTGGTTGAGTTTTACCGGCCCAGTGGTCCCGATGCTTTCCCAGGTGGTGCACGCCAGGCAGTTTCCAGAACAGCTGTAGTGTCCCAAGGGCTTTACCTTCCGGACCCTGGATGGCTCCGGGGACCCAGAACTGAACTCACCTCCCCCGGTCGCAGGGTTGCCGTGCGGTGCCGATCTCTCTGGAAGCACCTGGGGTGCTCGGGTGGCTGGGATGTTGGGATTCAGCAGCGGGCCTCGACCCGCACGTTCCCTGCACCTCATCCCACGTCTGCTCAGCGGTCCCCATCTGGAGACCCCATTTCCCTCTGTTCGGAGAATTGTTCCCCGTGGCGGATCTTTCTGGAAATCTCCTGATGAAGGCTGGATTTGGACGACATCATCCACTCCCCTCACGGCCTCCACATCCCACCTGCGAGCTCCTCATCAGCCCCCGACCGCCCTGGCCACCGGGCGCCCTCCGTGGGTGCAGGGGACGCCCCGCAGCTCACTGGCACCCCGTGGCCCTCACGGAGTCTGTAGCCCTCGGGGCCCGCGGGCAACCGTAGAGGGCGGCTACATGGCCTGCGACTCCCGGGCCCCCGGTGCCCCCGGCTGTTTGCTCCAGACGGACACCCTCGGGGTCCTCGACTCCCACGGGCATTTTTAGGGCAGCAAAGTCCTTCCTGTAAATACAGCAGAATAATAAGCACTCGCAGGACTCGGGCAAAACACCAACGAGGAAGGGGAAGTCTCGGGAGCCTGTCGCTGGACAGCACGCGCCAGGGCCGTATAAAGGCCGCCGGACCAGCACCTCGCACACTCACACCCACACCTGCACCGGCACACTCACCCGCACCCACACCCCGCCCCAGCACCCACACCATGGCCGCCTCCACCCTGTCCGTCTGCTCCAGCGACCTGAGCTACGGCGGCCGCGTCTGCCTGCCCGGCTCCGGCGACTCCTACCCCGACCCCTCCTGGCAGGTGGACGACTGTCCTGAGAGCTACTGCGAGCCCCCCTGCTGCGCCTCGGCCTCCTGCCTGACCCTCCTCTGCACCCCTGCGAGCTGCGAGTCCAGCCCCTGCCCACCAGCCTGCCCCGGCTCCTGCCAGCCCTCGTGCGGCAGCTGCTCCCCCTGCCAGGAGGGCTGCGGTGTGTCTGTCTGCTGCAAGCCCGTGTGCTGCACCCCCGTCTGCTGCAAGCCCGTCTGCTGCAGCCCTGTCTGCTGCAAGCCCGTGTGCTGTGAGGCCTCCCCCTGCTGCCAGCCCAGCCCCTGCACCACCTCCTGCTGCAAGCCTGTGTGCTGCACTCCCGTCTGCTGCAAGCCCGTGTGCTGCACCCCTGTCTGCTGCAAGCCCGTCTGCTGTGAAGCATCCCCTTGCTCAGCCTCCCCCTGCTGCCAGCAGTCTAGCTGCCAGCCCTCCTGCTGCAGCTCCTCCCCCTGCCAGGAAGACAGCTGTGTGTCTGTCTGCTGCAAGCCCGTCTGCTGCACCCCTGTCTGCTGCAAGCCCGTCTGCTGCAACCCTGTCTGCTGCAAGCCTGTTTGTTGTACCCCTGTCTGCTGCAAGCCCGTCTGCTGCACCCCTGTCTGCCGCAAACCCGTCTGCTGCCAGGCCTCCCCCTGCTGCCAGCCCAGCCCCTGCAGACCCTCTTCCTGCGTGTCCCTCCTCTGCCGCCCCGTGTGCAGACCTGCCTGCTGTGCATCCCCCTCCCTATGCCAGCCCCTCTGCTGCCCCCAGGCCTCCAGCGTGTCCCTGCTGTGCCGTCCCGTGTGCTCCCGCTGATGGGACACGTGACCCTGGGGCGCTGAGCTTAGGCCCCACCCAGGGATGGTGGGCCTCCCAGCCAACCCTCACCCCAGCCCTCAGCTGTGCTATGTAGCTGCCCCCACCCACGACGGGGTCCCCTTGGGTGTCCACTCTCCTGAGCTGACTTCACCTCCTCCCTCCTTAGAACGCTGACCCTGCGGCTCTCCGGGGCTCCTGCTCCCGGGACACACCTCCACCTGCACTGGGTCACCTGCCTTCCCTCCCAGTTCCTCTGCTCGGCTCTGGTCACCTGGCCTCACCCTCCGACCTGTTGGCACCTCCCCTGACCCCAATAAACTCACTTCACCGGCTGACCTGCTTCCTTTCATCTGACTCTCACAGGGGCAGGGTCCCGGGGTTTGGACCCGACAGTGGTCTCGTCCTGCCTGAACATCTCTGGGAGGTGGGATGAGAGGTCCCCAAGGGTAGGGCCCAACTGCTCTGGGCAGGGCTGCGGGGTGGTTCTCCCGCCCTGGTGTAAGATGGTCAGGGCTGCTGGGCGCCACATGCGTCCCCGGGGCTCCTGAGCCTGGCCACCTGCACATGGGGAGAGGCCTGCGGCGCCGGGCCGGGGCCCATCTCCACCCACCACCCCAGCTGGGCAAAGCGGCCCAGACAGCCGGCCTTGGGGCTGCGGGCAGCACAGCTCCTGGGGGCCTGGGGTCCTCCCGAGTGCTGTTCTCATCCCCTGGAGAGGTGGCAGGCTGTGGGACGCAGGTTGCTGCCAAGATGGGATAATAGGGACTGGATACCTTCCCACCTGGGCCAACCCAGAGCCCTGACAAGACCCTGAAGCCAGCGTGTCAGGTTCAGGACCCGAGGAGCACGGGACAAGCACAGCGGGGAAGGAAAAGCACAAGGTGCTTATCGCCGTTGGGGCTCTCACCCCCTGGAGAATATTTCCGGCCCCATGCAGGAGGGCCACCCCAGCGGAGCTCCGGGCACCCTCAAGTTCACAGATGGCCTTGGGCGCTGGGGGAGGCACAGGCAGCCAGTGTTTGGGTCTGGGGTCCCCGTCACGCTCCGGGGTCGCTCTGTGCCCCACCCCACCCTTCCGGTGCAGCCCGCGGCACCTGCTGGCGTAGCGTCTCCACCCTGGGTCCTTCCAGGGACCTCCTAGGGCAGGATGCACAGACAGCGCGGGGACTCCGTGGGTGGCTTTTTCATTCCCGCCCGGGTGTGTAAATTTCCTCTGCGTCTCTTCACGGTGTGAACGCTCCCTTCCTCTTATTCTTCTTTTTTAAAATTTGTCTCTATTGATGCCAAATGCACGTAACAACACGTCTACCGTCTTAACCATCTTCAAGCATACAGTTCAGGGGTGCTGAGCACATTCTTGACGTGGGGCGACCATCCCGCCGCCCGTCCCCCAGACTCTTCCATTCTTGGGAAAATGAAGCCGCGTCCCCGTGGGACACAGACTCGCCATCGCCCCTCCGCCGCCCCTGGCACGCACCCTCCCTCCTCTGTCCCCGAAGCACCTCAGAGAAGGGGGGTCACGTCGTAGTTGTCTCTCTGTGATTGGCCTGTGTCTCCGGCCTGGACGTCCTCATGCCTCACCCACCTTGGAGTCAGACTCGCTTCCTCTTTAAGGCTGAACACTGTTCCGCGAGCCGGACCGCGTTTGCTTCTCTACTCATCCCTCGGTGGACGCTGGGGCCGCTCGACTCTAGCTCTTGTGAATGATGCCGCTGTGACCACGGCTGTCAGAGATCTCCTTGAAGGCCTGCTTCCAGTTCTCTTGAGCAAATGCCCGTATCAGTGCTGGACCGTGTGGTAATTCTACTGTTCATCTTTTGAAGAACCACCGTACTAACTTCCACAGTGGCCGTGGCCAGTTCACGTTCCCACTCACAACCCCCAAGGGCTTCAATTTCTCCACATCCTCATCAACACTTGCTGTCTTCTTCTTGCATATATATCATATACACTATCTCCTCGTTGTGATAATATTTACATAAATATTATATATTTATCCTAATGGGTGTAAAATGGGTGGCTTCTCATTAGAATTTTGATGCGCATGTCTCTAATGATGAGCGATGTTGAGCATCTTTTCATCTGCTCATTATTCACATACCTTGTACGTCTTTGGAAAAACGTCTATTCAAGTCCACTGCTTGTTTCTGAATGGGGTGGTTTGGCTTTTTGTTATTGAGTTTTGGGAATTCTCTGAACATTTTAGATATGAATCCCTTAACGGAACGTGATTTTCAAATGTTTTCTCCCATTTCTCTGGGTTACGTTTTATTCTCCATTGGTATTGTCTTTTGAGGCGAAAATATTTAAAATTTTCGTGAACTCCAAGTTTTTATTTTTTATGTTGTTGTGCCTTGCTATCATATCCAGGACATCACTGTGGAACCCAGTGTTGTGAAGCCTTCATCCTGTGTTTTTGTTTTCTTCCAAGAGTTTTATAGTTTTAGGTCTTCCATTTGTGTCATGGATCTGTTTTGAGTTCATTTTTGTGTGTGGTGTGAGGTAGGGGCCTTTCATTCTCTTGCATGTGGATAGTCAGTTTTCCTGGCACCGTTTTTTGAAAAGACTGTCCTTCCTCCATCGAATGGACTTGGTACCCTTGTGAAAAATGATTTGACCTGAATGTGAAGGTTTATTTCTGGACTCTATGCTATTCCATTAGTTTACATGGCCGCCCGTTTTATGCCAGTACCACCCTGTGTTAATTATTGTAGCTTTGTGCCTTTGAAATCAGAAGTGTATGTCCTCTGGCCTTCTTTTTTCAGAATTGTTCTGACTATACAGTGATTCCATGTGAGTTTGAGGGGTTTAATGTTTCTGTAAAAACATCATTGAGGGCAGCCTGGGTGGCTCAGCAGCTTAGCGCCACCTTCAGCCCAGGGTGTGATCCTGGAGACCCGGGATCGTGTTCCGCTTCTGGCTCCCTGCATGGAGCCTGTTTCTCCCTCTGCCTCTCTCTCTCTCTCTCTCCCTGTCTCTCTCATGAATAAATAAATAAAAATCTTAAAAAAAATCATTGAGATTTCAATAGCAATTGTATCACGTCTGTAGATTGCTTTGGGTACTATTGACGTCTTAGCAATCCTGAGCCTTCCAACCTGTGAACATGGAATGTCTTCCCATTGAATCATGTCTTCTTTACCATCTGTCAGCAACGTTTTTTAGGTTTCATCATCCAGGCTTTTGCCTCCGTGGTTAATTCCCTTTATTTTATTCTTTTTGGATGCAATGGTAAGTGGAATTGTTTTTATAATTTCCTTTTTGGGCTGTTCATTATTAGTGTATAGAAATGCAACTGATTTTTGTGCGTTGACTTTGTATCCTCCCATCTTTCTGAATTCATTCCTAGTGCTAACAGGTCTTTAGGATTTCCTACATATAAGATCATAGCATCTGTGAACAGAGGTGATTTCATTCTTTCCTTTCTAATTTAGACTGCTTTTATTTATTTTACTGTCTAACTACTCTCCTAGAGCCTCCAGTACTGTGGTGGTTAGACGCAGGAAAAGTGGGCATCCTGTGTTGTTTTTGACCTTAGAAGAAAAGCTGTCTTTACCCAGAGTGTGCTGTGTGCTGTGGGGTTTTCACATATATATTTTATTATGTTGAGATAGTTCCTTCTATTACTAATTTGTTGAGTGTTTTGACCATGAAAGAGTCTTGAATTTTGTCAGATGCTTTTTCTGTATCAGTTGAGAGGATCGTGTACTTTCTTCTTTACTCTGGGAATGTGGGGTTTTCTCTTGACTGATTTTCATATGTGGAACCGTCCTTGAATTCCAGAAGTCGATACAACTTTTTGGTTGTTGCATATAATCCTTTGACTATGCTGCTGAATTCAGTTTGCTGGTATCTTGTTGAGGTCTTTTGCATCATTGTTCATGAGGGATATTGGTTTGTGGTTTTCTGTTCTTATCATGTCTTTGACTGGCTTTGTTATCAGGGTAATGTAAACCTCATAGAATGAATGGGGGACTCTTCCACCTTGTTTAATCTTTTTTAAAAAAAGACTAAAGTGAACAAGGATTAATTAGTAAAAAAAAAAAAAAACTGTGAACCTGATATAAGGCATCTGTTGAAAACTTACAGACAAAAAAGGAGAGAAAAAAGAAAAGAAAACTTACAGCCAACACCATGCCTAGCTGTAAAAGACTGAGAGCTTTCCTCTAAAGATGAGGAAGAGGATACAGACGTCCTTTCTCACTGCTCCTACTCAACATCATTCCGAAGTCCTATCCATGCAACAAGCAAGAAAAAGAAAGAAAAGAAATAAAAGGCATACATGTCAGAAATTAAGAAATACGATGGTCTCAGGGATCCGTGGGTGGCTCACCAGTTTAGCACCTGCCTTCAGCCCGGGGCATGATCCTGGGTTCCTGGGATCAAGTCCCACATCAGGGTCCCTGCATGGAGCCTGATTCTCCTTCTGCCTCTGTCTCTGCTCTCTCTCTCTGTCTCTCATGAATTAATAAATAGAATCTTAAAAAAGAATACAATGCTCTCTATTCACAGAGGATATGGCTGTCCACATGGAATATCCCCAAGAATCCACACAAATCTCCCAGAACTATTAGAGAGTTTAGCAAGGTTGAAGTGTGCAAGTCTAAAATAATTAAAATTAAGTGCATTTCTATATAGTAGCAACAAATAATTGGAATTGAAAAATGTTGCTTAAAGGTGTGATTTGCAATAGAATAAATGGTGAAAACTGAGGTATACATCTCAGAGAATATGGACATATGAGGACTATCAAAGTACTGATGAGAGAAGTTTAACAAGCTGTACGTAAATGGAGAGCTAGACCATGTTCACAGGTTGGAATATTGTTATGGTGTCAGTGACCTCCAGCCTGGTCTATAATAGGTTCAAGGCAATCCCGATCCACATCCGGTAGGAGCTTCCCGTCCATATGAGCAAGCTAATTCTAAAACTATTTGGAAAGGCAAAGGAGCTCAAGTATCCACATCATTTGAAAATGAAGAACAAAGTTGGAAGACTTCACCACTTGACTTCAAGATTTCCTATAAAGTTACAGTAATCAAGACGACGTGATGTTGGCAAAGGGATATAATTACGTAGACTAATGAAACAGAATAGACACGTAGATCCCCATGAATACAGTCAGCTGATTTTTGACAGAAACGCAAAGTCAAGTTAAAGACAGAAGTGTACTGGGAACAACTGGACTTCCCAAATGCAAAAAAAAAAAACAAAAACAAAACAAACAAACAAACAAAAAACAGAGAAAGGAGACTTGACCCATACCTCACACTTAGTATAAAAATTCAATAAAAATGGATCATAGACCTAAATGTAAAATGTAAGCATTTTAAGCATTTAGAAGAAAACACTAGAGGAAATCCTTGTGAAATCTCTGTGTTGAGCAGAGTTCTTAGGCTTAAGAACCAAAAGCGTGATCTGAAAAAGAAGAAAATTGATAAGTTGGTCTTTACCAATATTAAACTTCAAACCACGCTGTGAAGAGCGTGGAGAGAGAAGCCACGGAGTAGCAGAAAATATTTGCAAGTCACATCTGAGCAAAGTACAGCTGACCCTTGAGCAACACGGGTGTGGACGGCTGGTGCCCACTCAGACGCGGTGTTTCCGGGAAATACATGTCCTTCCGTGCATGTGTTTTCTCTTCCTGCTGACTTTTGTACGAACATTTTCTTCTCTAGCTCACGAGTCGATGTGTCCATGGACTCTGCGTTGTCAGTAGGGCTTCGGGTCCACAGGACGCTGTTAGCAGTTTCGTTTCTGGGCAGTCAGGGCTCGAGGCGGTTGGTACCCTACACTCCCACGTTATTCGAGGGTCAACTGTACTCATGTTCCAAAATGCGGAAAGAGCTCTCAAAATGCAATGTCAAGGACACCTGAAACAGGACGAGGCCTGCACTTTGAAGAAACGCCCAAAAGACGCAGGAGATGGCAAATACACACGTGAAAAAGAGGCCCAACACCATTCCTCATCAGGGAGATGCACACTGAAGCCGCAGCGAGACACCCATAGACGACTCTCAGAAGGGCCACCGGGGACAAGCCTGACCACGCCCGGCGCTGGCGGGGACGCGGGGAGTGGGGCGCTCGAACAGCGCCGGGGGACTGCAGTGTCACACAGCCCCTGGGGACACATGGTGGCAAGTCAGCGCGGTAAGGAATCTCGGCTCGGCATTGGGCATCAGGGCATCGCAAACTAAATCCGGGAAGATGCCACCGCACACCAATGGCTGATATTGAATAATCTTAAAAACCTGGCACGTCCAGGGCCGGCAAGGATGCAGAGGCGCGGAACTGCCCTGCGCCGTGGGTGAGGGTGCAAACGGCAGAGGCACCTGCAAAAGATTTGGGCCGTTTCGTGTCGCATCTAACACGGCCTCCCTGTGGCCCATCTGCGCCACCCCCGGGTGTGTACTCAGGACACAGACGCTCCAGCCGGGTAAACGCCTGCGCGCGTGGCAGCAGCTGTGTTCATACCCGCAAGCACGGGAGGCGCAGGAAGCGTCCTTCCCACGACAGGATGGCGGGATCATGGTGGGTCCCTGCGGGAGGCCGAGTCCCGCCCAAGCGCCTGCCCCTCCAGTGAAGGAAGCAGCCCCGGGCGGCTGCGCACCGGATGTAGGTGACTTTCTGGAAAAGACCTAACTGTAGTGAAGGAGTCAGGGTTGCAGGGGCCTGGGGTGGAGGGACGGGGACGCAAGGGGACTTCGGCGCGGCACATGGCGGCCTTGGGCGTCCGCCAGGTCTCAGCGCTGCGCACCTGCCAGCGCGTCCCCTGTGGGGGGAGGAGGGCGGACGGGAGCACCTGCTCGCCTCGGGGAGGTCACGCGGGCAAAACTCCTCTCCCTGAAGAAGCTGAGGACCACAAGCTTTTGGCAGATTTTTTTTTTTCTCTCGATTATCTTTTATGTTCTACTTCTCTTCGTTTTTGCTGGTTGAGTTTTACCTGCCCAGTGGTCTCGATGCTTTCCCAGGTGGTGCCCGCCAGGCAGTTTCCAGAACAGCTGTAGTGTCCCAAGGGCTTTACCTTCCGGACCCTGGATGGCTCCGGGGACCCAGAACTGAACTCACCTCCCCCGGTCGCAGGGTTGCCGTGCGGTGCCGATCTCTCTGGAAGCACCTGGGGTGCTCGGGTGGCTGGGATGTTGGGATTCAGCAGCGGGCCTCGACCCGCCCGTTCCCTGCACCTCATCCCACGTCTGCTCAGCGGTCCCCATCTGGAGACCCCATTTCCCTCTGTTCGGAGAATTGTTCCCCGTGGCGGATCTTTCTGGAAATCTCCTGATGAAGGCTGGATTTGGACGACATCATCCACTCCCCTCGCGGCCTCCACATCCCACCTGCGAGCTCCTCATCAGCCCCCGACCGCCCTGGCCACCGGGCGCCCTCCGTGGGTGCAGGGGACGCCCCGCAGCTCACTGGCACCCCGTGGCCCTCACGGAGTCTGTAGCCCTCGGGGCCCGCGGGCAACCGTAGAGGGCGGCTACATGGCCTGCGACTCCCGGGCCCCCGGTGCCCCCGGCTGTTTGCTCCAGACGGACACCCTCGGGGTCCTCGACTCCCACGGGCATTTTTAGGGCAGCAAAGTCCTTCCTGTAAATACAGCAGAATAATAAGCACTCACAGGACTCGGGCAAAACACCAACGAGGAAGGGGAAGTCTCGGGAGCCTGTCGCTGGACAGCACGCGCCAGGGCCGTATAAAGGCCGCCGGACCAGCACCTCGCACACTCACACCCACACCTGCACCGGCACACTCACCCGCACCCACACCCCGCCCCAGCACCCACACCATGGCCGCCTCCACCCTGTCCGTCTGCTCCAGCGACCTGAGCTACGGCGGCCGCGTCTGCCTGCCCGGCTCCGGCGACTCCTACCCCGACCCCTCCTGGCAGGTGGACGACTGTCCTGAGAGCTACTGCGAGCCCCCCTGCTTCGCCTCGGCCTCCTGCCTGACCCTCCTCTGCACCCCTGCGAGCTGCGGGTCCAGCCCCTGCCCACCAGCCTGCCCCGGCTCCTGCCAGCCCTCGTGCGGCAGCTGCTCCCCCTGCCAGGAGGGCTGCGGTGTGTCTGTCTGCTGCAAGCCCGTGTGCTGCACCCCCGTCTGCTGCAAGCCCGTCTGCTGCACCCCTGTCTGCTGCAAGCCCGTGTGCTGTGAGGCCTCCGCCTGCTGCCAGCCCAGCCCCTGCGCCACCTCCTGCTGCAAGCCCGTGTGCTGCACCCCTGTCTGCTGCAAGCCCGTCTGCTGTGAAGCATCCCCTTGCTCAGCCTCCCCCTGCTGCCAGCAGTCTAGCTGCCAGCCCTCCTGCTGCAGCTCCTCCCCCTGCCAGGAAGACAGCTGTGTGTCTGTCTGCTGCAAGCCCGTCTGCTGCACCCCTGTCTGCTGCAAGCCCGTCTGCTGCACCCCTGTCTGCTGCAAGCCTGTTTGTTGTACCCCTGTCTGCTGCAAGCCCGTCTGCTGCACCCCTGTCTGCCGCAAACCCGTCTGCTGCCAGGCCTCCCCCTGCTGCCAGCCCAGCCCCTGCAGACCCTCTTCCTGCGTGTCCCTCCTCTGCCGCCCCGTGTGCAGACCTGCCTGCTGTGCATCCCCCTCCCTATGCCAGCCCCTCTGCTGCCCCCAGGCCTCCAGCGTGTCCCTGCTGTGCCGTCCCGTGTGCTCCCGCTGATGGGACACGTGACCCTGGGGCGCTGAGCTTAGGCCCCACCCAGGGATGGTGGGCCTCCCGGCCAACCCTCACCCCAGCCCTCAGCTGTGCTATGTAGCTGCCCCCACCCACGACGGGGTCCCCTTGGGTGTCCACTCTCCTGAGCTGACTTCACCTCCTCCCTCCTTAGAACGCTGACCCTGCGGCTCTCCGGGGCTCCTGCTCCCGGGACACACCTCCACCTGCACTGGGTCACCTGCCTTCCCTCCCAGTTCCTCTGCTCGGCTCTGGTCACCTGGCCTCACCCTCCGACCTGTTGGCACCTCCCCTGACCCCAATAAACTCACTTCACCGGCTGACCTGCTTCCTTTCATCTGACTCTCACAGGGGCAGGGTCCCGGGGTTTGGACCCGACAGTGGTCTCGTCCTGCCTGAACATCTCTGGGAGGTGGGATGAGAGGTCCCCAAGGGTAGGGCCCAACTGCTCTGGGCAGGGCTGCGGGGTGGTTCTCCCGCCCTGGTGTAAGATGGTCAGGGCTGCTGGGCGCCACATGCGTCCCCGGGGCTCCTGAGCCTGGCCACCTGCACATGGGGAGAGGCCTGCGGCGCCGGGCCGGGGCCCATCTCCACCCACCACCCCAGCTGGGCAAAGCGGCCCAGACAGCCGGCCTTGGGGCTGCGGGCAGCACAGCTCCTGGGGGCCTGGGGTCCTCCCGAGTGCTGTTCTCATCCCCTGGAGAGGTGGCAGGCTGTGGGACGCAGGTTGCTGCCAAGATGGGGTAATAGGGACTGGATACCTTCCCACCTGGGCCAACCCAGAGCCCTGACAAGACCCTGAAGCCAGCGTGTCAGGTTCAGGACCCGAGGAGCACGGGACAAGCACAGCGGGGAAGGAAAAGCACAAGGTGCTTATCGCCGTTGGGGCTCTCACCCCCTGGAGAATATTTCCAGCCCCATGCAGGAGGGCCACCCCAGCGGAGCTCCGGGCACCCTCAAGTTCACAGATGGCCTTGGGCGCTGGGGGAGGCACAGGCAGCCAGTGTTTGGGTCTGGGGTCCCCGTCACGCTCCGGGGTCGCTCTGTGCCCCACCCCACCCTTCCGGTGCAGCCCGCGGCACCTGCTGGCGTAGCGTCTCCACCCTGGGTCCTTCCAGGGACCTCCTAGGGCAGGATGCACAGACAGCGCGGGGTCTCCGTGGGTGGCTTTTTCATTCCCGCCCGGGTGTGTAAATTTCCTCTGCGTCTCTTCACGGTGTGAACGCTCCCTTCCTCTTATTCTTCTTTTTTAAAATTTGTCTCTATTGATGCCAAATGCACGTAACACCACGTCTACCGTCTTAACCATCTTCAAGCATACAGTTCAGGGGTGCTGAGCACATTCTTGACGTGGGGCGACCATCCCGCCGCCCGTCCCCCAGACTCTTCTATTCTTGGGAAAATGAAGCCGCGTCCCCGTGGGACACAGACTCGCCATCGCCCCTCCGCCGCCCCTGGCACGCACCCTCCCTCCTCTGTCCCCGAAGCACCTCAGAGAAGGGGGGGTCACGTCGTAGTTGTCTCTCTGTGATTGGCCTGTGTCTCCGGCCTGGACGTCCTCATGCCTCACCCACATTGGAGTCAGACTCGCTTCCTCTTTAAGGCTGAACACTGTTCCGCGAGCCGGACCGCGTTTGCTTCTCTACTCATCCCTCGGTGGACGCTGGGGCCGCTCGACTCTAGCTCTTGTGAATGATGCCGCTGTGACCACGGCTGTCAGAGATCTCCTTGAAGGCCTGCTTCCAGTTCTCTTGAGCAAATGCCCGTATCAGTGCTGGACCGTGTGGTAATTCTACTGTTCATCTTTTGAAGAACCACCGTACTAACTTCCACAGTGGCCGTGGCCAGTTCACGTTCCCACTCACAACCCCCAAGGGCTTCAATTTCTCCACATCCTCATCAACACTTGCTGTCTTCTTCTTGCATATATATCATATACACTATCTCCTCGTTGTGATAATATTTACATAAATATTATATATTTATCCTAATGGGTGTAAAATGGGTGGCTTCTCATTGGAATTTTGATGCGCATGTCTCTAATGATGAGCGATGTTGAGCATCTTTTCATCTGCTCATTATTCACATACCTTGTACGTCTTTGGAAAAACGTCTATTCAAGTCCACTGCTTGTTTCTGAATGGGGTGGTTTGGCTTTTTGTTATTGAGTTTTGGGAATTCTCTGAACATTTTAGATATGAATCCCTTAACGGAACGTGATTTTCAAATGTTTTCTCCCATTTCTCTGGGTTACGTTTTATTCTCCATTGGTATTGTCTTTTGAGGCGAAAATATTTAAAATTTTCGTGAACTCCAAGTTTTTATTTTTTATGTTGTTGTGCCTTGCTATCATATCCAGGACATCACTGTGGAACCCAGTGTTGTGAAGCCTTCATCCTGTGTTTTTGTTTTCTTCCAAGAGTTTTATAGTTTTAGGTCTTCCATTTGTGTCATGGATCTGTTTTGAGTTCATTTTTGTGTGTGGTGTGAGGTAGGGGCCTTTCATTCTCTTGCATGTGGATAGTCAGTTTTCCTGGCACCGTTTTTTGAAAAGACTGTCCTTCCTCCATCGAATGGACTTGGTACCCTTGTGAAAAATGATTTGACCTGAATGTGAAGGTTTATTTCTGGACTCTATGCTATTCCATCAGTTTACATGGCCGCCCGTCTTATGCCAGTACCACCCTGTGTTAATTATTGTAGCTTTGTGCCTTTGAAATCAGGAAGTGTATGTCCTCTGGCCTTGTTTTTTCAGAATTGTTCTGACTATACAGAGATTCCATGTGAGTTTGAGGGGTTTAATGTTTCTGTAAAAACATCATTGAGGGCAGCCTGGGTGGCTCAGCAGCTTAGCGCCACCTTCAGCCCAGGGTGTGATCCTGGAGACCCGGGATCGTGTTCCGCTTCTGGCTCCCTGCATGGAGCCTGTTTCTCCCTCTGCCTCTCTCTCTCTCTCTCTCCCTGTCTCTCTCATGAATAAATAAATAAAAATCTTAAAAAAAATCATTGAGATTTCAATAGCAATTGTATCACGTCTGTAGATTGCTTTGGGTACTATTGACGTCTTAGCAATCCTGAGCCTTCCAACCTGTGAACATGGAATGTCTTCCCATTGAATCATGTCTTCTTTACCATCTGTCAGCAACGTTTTTTAGGTTTCATCATCCAGGCTTTTGCCTCCGTGGTTAATTCCCTTTATTTTATTCTTTTTGGATGCAATGGTAAGTGGAATTGTTTTTATAATTTCCTTTTTGGGCTGTTCATTATTAGTGTATAGAAATGCAACTGATTTTTGTGCGTTGACTTTGTATCCTCCCATCTTTCTGAATTCATTCCTAGTGCTAACAGGTCTTTAGGATTTCCTACATATAAGATCATAGCATCTGTGAACAGAGGTGATTTCATTTTTTCCTTTCTAATTTAGACTGCTTTTATTTATTTTATTGTCTAACTACTCTCCTAGAGCCTCCAGTACTGTGGTGGTTAGACGCAGGAAAAGTGGGCATCCTGTGTTGTTTTTGATCTTAGAAGAAAAGCTGTCTTTACCCAGAGTGTGCTGTGTGCTGTGGGGTTTTCACATATATATTTTATTATGTTGAGATAGTTCCTTCTATTACTAATTTGTTGAGTGTTTTGACCATGAAAGAGTCTTGAATTTTGTCAGATGCTTTTTCTGTATCAGTTGAGAGGATCGTGTACTTTCTTCTTTACTCTGGGAATGTGGGGTTTTCTATTGACTGATTTTCATATGTGG
The DNA here is from genome assembly GCF_053574225.1 of Canis aureus. Classification (NCBI taxonomy): domain Eukaryota; kingdom Metazoa; phylum Chordata; class Mammalia; order Carnivora; family Canidae; genus Canis; species Canis aureus. Next base: position 42,435,600 of record NC_135640.1, on the reverse strand, counting down.
AACCTTCCTTGAATTCCAGAAGTCGATACAACTTTTTGGTTGTTGCATATAATCCTTTGACTATGCTGCTGAATTCAGTTTGCTGGTATCTTGTTGAGGTCTTTTGCATCATTGTTCATGAGGGATATTGGTTTGTGGTTTCCTGTTCTTATCATGTCTTTGACTGGCTTTGTTATCAGGGTAATGTAAACCTCATAGAATGAATGGGGGACTCTTCCACCTTGTTTAATCTTTTTTAAAAAAAGACTAAAGTGAACAAGGATTAATCGGTAAAAAAAAAAAAAAAAAAACTGTGAACCTGATATAAGGCATCTGTTGAAAACTTACAGACAAAAAAGGAAAGAAAAAAGAAAAGAAAACTTACAGCCAACACCATGCCTAGCTGTAAAAGACTGAGAGCTTTCCTCTAAAGATGAGGAAGAGGATACAGACGTCCTTTCTCACTGCTCCTACTCAACATCATTCCGAAGTCCTATCCATGCAACAAGCAAGAAAAAGAAAGAAAAGAAATAAAAGGCATACATGTCAGAAATTAAGAAATACGATGGTCTCAGGGATCCGTGGGTGGCTCACCAGTTTAGCACCTGCCTTCAGCCCGGGGCATGATCCTGGGTTCCTGGGATCAAGTCCCACATCAGGGTCCCTGCATGGAGCCTGATTCTCCTTCTGCCTCTGTCTCTGCTCTCTCTCTCTGTCTCTCATGAATTAATAAATAGAATCTTAAAAAAGAATACAATGCTCTCTATTCACAGAGGATATGGCTGTCCACATGGAATATCCCCAAGAATCCACACAAATCTCCCAGAACTATTAGAGAGTTTAGCAAGGTTGAAGTGTGCAAGTCTAAAATAATTAAAATTAAGTGCATTTCTATATAGTAGCAACAAATAATTGGAATTGAAAAATGTTGCTTAAAGGTGTGATTTGCAATAGAATAAATGGTGAAAACTGAGGTATACATCTCAGAGAATATGGACATATGAGGACTATCAAAGTACTGATGAGAGAAGTTTAACAAGCTGTACGTAAATGGAGAGCTAGACCATGTTCACAGGTTGGAATATTGTTATGGTGTCAGTGACCTCCAGCCTGGTCTATAATAGGTTCAAGGCAATCCCGATCCACATCCGGTAGGAGCTTCCCGTCCATATGAGCAAGCTAATTCTAAAACTATTTGGAAAGGCAAAGGAGCTCAAGTATCCACATCATTTGAAAATGAAGAACAAAGTTGGAAGACTTCACCACTTGACTTCAAGATTTCCTATAAAGTTACAGTAATCAAGACGACGTGATGTTGGCAAAGGGATATAATTACGTAGACTAATGAAACAGAATAGACACGTAGATCCCCATGAATACAGTCAGCTGATTTTTGACAGAAACGCAAAGTCAAGTTAAAGACAGAAGTGTACTGGGAACAACTGGACTTCCCAAATGCAAAAAAAAAAAACAAAAACAAAACAAACAAAAAAAAAAAACAGAGAAAGGAGACTTGACCCATACCTCACACTTAGTATAAAAATTCAATAAAAATGGATCATAGACCTAAATGTAAAATGTAAGCATTTTAAGCATTTAGAAGAAAACACTAGAGGAAATCCTTGTGAAATCTCTGTGTTGAGCAGAGTTCTTAGGCTTAAGAACCAAAAGTTTGGTCTGAAAAAGAAGAAAATTGATAAGTTGGTCTTTACCAATATTAAACTTCAAACCACGCTGTGAAGAGCGTGGAGAGAGAAGCCACGGAGTTGCAGAAAATATTTGCAAGTCACATCTGAGCAAAGTACAGCTGACCCTTGAGCAACACGGGTGTGGACGGCTGGTGCCCACTCAGACGTGGTGTTTCCGGGAAATACATGTCCTTCCGTGCATGTGTTTTCTCTTCCTGCTGACTTTTGTACGAACATTTTCTTCTCTAGCTCACGAGTCGATGTGTCCATGGACTCTGCGTTGTCAGTAGGGCTTCGGGTCCACAGGACGCTGTTAGCAGTTTCGTTTCTGGGCAGTCAGGGCTCGAGGCGGTTGGCACCCTACACTCCCACGTTATTCGAGGGTCAACTGTACTCATGTTCCAAAATGCGGAAAGAGCTCTCAAAATGCAATGTCAAGGAAACCTAAGAAAGGAGGAGGCCTGCACTTTGAAAAAACGCGCAAAAGACGCAGGAGATGGCAAATACGCATGTGAAAAAGAGGCCCAACACCATTCCTCATCAGGGAGATGCACACTGAAGCCGCAGTGAGACACCCATAGATGCCTCTCAGAAGGGCCACCGGGGACAAGCCTGACCACGCCCGGCGCTGGCGGGGACGCGGGGAGTGGGGCGCTCGAACAGCGCCGGGGGACTGCAGTGTCACACAGCCCCTGGGGACACATGGGGGCAAGTCAGCGCGGTAAGGAATCTCGGCTCGGCATTGGGCATCAGGGCATCGCAAACTAAATCCGGCAAGATGCCACCGCACACCAATGGCTGATATTGAATAATTTTAAAAACCTGGCACGTCCAGGGCCGGCAAGGATGCAGAGGCGCGGAACTGCCCTGCGCCGTGGGTGAGGGTGCAAACGGCAGAGGCACCTGCAAAAGATTTGGGCCGTTTCGTGTCGCATCTAACACGGCCTCCCTGTGGCCCATCTGCGCCACCCCCGGGTGTGTACTCAGGACAAACAGACGCTCCAGCCGGGTAAACGCCTGTGCGCGTGGCAGCAGCTGTGTTCATACCCGCAAGCACGGGAGGCGCAGGAAGCGTCCTTCCCACGACAGGATGGCGGGATCATGGTGGGTCCCTGTGGGAGGCCGAGTCCCGCCCAAGCGCCTGCCCCTCCAGTGAAGGAAGCAGCCCCGGGCGGCTGCGCACTGGATGTAGGTGACTTTCTGGAAAAGACCTAACTGTAGTGAAGGAGTCAGGGTTGCAGGGGCCTGGGGTGGAGGGACGGGGACGCAAGGGGACTTCGGCGCGGCACATGGCGGCCTTGGGCGTCCGCCAGGTCTCAGCGCTGCGCACCTGCCAGCGCGTCCCCTGTGGGGGGAGGAGGGCGGACGGGAGCACCTGCTCGCCTCGGGGAGGTCACGCGGGCAAAACTCCTCTCCCTGAAGAAGCTGAGGACCACAAGCTTTTGGCAGATTTTTTTTTTTTTCTCTCGATTATCTTTTATGTTCTACTTCTCTTCGTTTTTGCTGGTTGAGTTTTACCTGCCCAGTGGTCCCGATGCTTTCCCAGGTGGTGCACGCCAGGCAGTTTCCAGAACAGCTGTAGTGTCGCAAGGTCCCCTGGTTGGCTCCGGGGACCCAGAATTGAACTCACCTCCCCCGGTCGCAGGGTTGCCGTGCGGTGCCGATCTCTCTGGAAGCACCTGGGGTGCTCGGGTGGCTGGGATGTTGGGATTCAGCAGCGGGCCTCGACCCGCACGTTCCCTGCACCTCATCCCACGTCTGCTCAGCGGTCCCCATCTGGAGACCCCATTTCCCTCTGTTCAGAGAATTGTTCCCCGTGGCGGATCTTTCTGGAAATCTCCTGATGAAGGCTGGATTTGGACGACATCATCCACTCCCCTCGTGGCCTCAACATCCCACCTGGGAGCCCCTCATCCGCCCCCGACCACCCTGGCCACCGGGCGCCCACCGTGGGTGCAGGGGACGCCCCGCAGCTCATGAGCACCCTGTGGCCCTCATGGAGAATGTGGCCCTCGGGGCCCGCGGGCAACTGTCCCCACCCGGAGGGCGGCCTCAGCGGCTACACGACCCGCGACTCCCGGGCCCCCGGTGCCCCCGGCTGTTTGGGGTCCTCGGCCCCGACGGGCATTTTTAGGGCAGCAAATCCTTCCTGTAAATACAGCAGAATAATAAGCACTCGCAGGACTCGGGCAAAACACCAACGAGGAAGGGGAAGTCTCGGGAGCCTGTCGTTGGACAGCACGCGCCAGGGCCGTATAAAAGCCGCCGGCCCAGCACCTCGCACACTCACACCCACACCCGCACCCACACACTCACCCGCACCCACACCCCGCCCCAGCACCCACACCATGGCCGCCTCCACCCTGTCCGTCTGCTCCAGCGACCTGAGCTACGGCGGCCGCGTCTGCCTGCCCGGCTCCGGCGACTCCTGCCCCGACCCCTCCTGGCAGGTGGACGACTGTCCCGAGAGCTACTGCGAGCCCCCCTGCTGCGCCCCGGCCTCCTGCCTGACCCTCCTCTGCACCCCTGCGAGCTGCGGGTCCAGCCCCTGCCCACCAGCCTGCCCCGGCTCCTGCCAGCCCTCGTGCGGCAGCTGCTCCCCCTGCCAGGAGGGCTGCGGTGTGTCTGTCTGCTGCAAGCCCGTGTGCTGCACCCCCGTCTGCTGCAAGCCCGTGTGCTGCACCCCTGTCTGCTGCAAGCCCGTGTGCTGTGAGGCATCCCCTTGCTCAGCCTCCCCCTGCTGCCAGCAATCTAGCTGCCAGCCCTCCTGCTGCAGCTCCTCCCCCTGCCAGGAAGACAGCTGTGTGTCTGTCTGCTGCAAGCCTGTCTGCTGCACCCCCGTGTGCTGCAAGCCCGTGTGCTGCACCCCTGTCTGCTGCACCCCCGTCTGCTGCAAACCCGTCTGCTGCCAGGCCTCCCCCTGCTGCCAGCCCAACCCCTGCAGACCCTCCTCCTGCGTGTCCCTCCTCTGCCGCCCAGTGTGCAGGCCCGCCTGCTATGCCCCCTCCTCCCCCTGCCAGCCCAGCTTCTGCCCCCAGGCCTCCAGTGTGTCCCTGCTGTGCCGTCCCGGGTGCTCCTGCTGATGGGGCACGTTCCTCCGGGGCGCTCAGCTCAGGCCCCACCCAGGGACGGTGGCCTTCCCAGGTGTCCACTCTCCTGAGCTGACTTCACCACCTTCCTCCTAAGAACGCTGACCCCGTGGCTCTCCGGGGCTCCTGCTCCCGGGACGCACCTCCACCTACCCTGGGTCACCTGCCTTCCCTCCCAGTTCCTCTGCTCTGGTCACCTGGCCTTGCCCTCCAACCTGTGGGTCCCTCTCAAGTACCCCAATAAACTCACTTCACCAGCTGACCTGCTTCCTTTTATCTGACTCTCACGGGGGTGACCGTGTGGACGCTGGGGCTTCCTGGCTGAGGCCGAGTAGCCGCAGGCGCCCCGGGAAGTCTGCGTGTACCTGGGCTGCTCTGCGGGTGGGTCCCGGCCGTGTCGCTGCCTCGTGTCCCCCAGAGCCTACTGCCGGCCTTCAGCGAGGGAGGGCGGCTGGGTCATATGGCCTCTTCCTGTCACCGTTTCCAGGGCCCCCGCACTGTTTTCTACCTCAGCCCTTCAGGGCTGCACTGACCTTGTCACTGTGGTGGGCCCTGCCCTGCCTCCCCTCCTCGCCCTCCCCTGTCCCTCCCTCCCGGGCCTAGCCTCCCCTCCCCTCTTTTCCCCTGCCCAGACTCCTCTCTGGTTATCACCTGCCCAGCCTCCCCTGCCCCTCCCTCCCCTGCCCAGCTTCGTCTCCCCCTGCCTCCTCTACCCCTCCCTCTCCTGCCCAGTCTCCCCTGACCCTCCTCCCCTGCCCACCCTCCCTTGCCCAGGCTCCCCTCCCCCTCTCTTCCTTGCCCAGCCTACCCTCCCCTCTCTCTCCCCTGCCCAGCCTCCCCTCCCCTTCTGTCTCCTGCCCAGCCCCCCCCACCATCACCTGCCCAGCCTCCCCTCCCCTGCCCAGCCTCCCCTTCCCCCCTCCCCTGCCCAGCCTCCCCTGTCCAGCCTCCTCTCCCCCCTCTCCCCTCCCCCTCTCTCAGGCCTCCCCTGCCTAGCCTCCCCTCCCTGTCTCTCCCCTGCCCCTCCCTCACCTGTCCAGCCTCCCCTGCCCCATGCTCTCTTTCAGAAGAACGAATACCTGTTCACTGTGGTGGCGGAGGAGCCCGACGCCCTGCTGCTCGGCCTGCGGTACTCGCCCACCCGGCTGCACTTCCTCTTCCTCAGCCAGGACGCGGCGGGAGCCTGGCAAACGCGAGTGACTTTCCGCAGTCCCACCCTGATGGACAGCCAGTGGCACACGCTGGTCTTGGCCGTGTCGGAAGGCTCCTTCTCCCTCACCACGGACTGTGGCCTCCCGGTGGACATGTAGGTGGCAGGATGCGGCGGGCAGGCCAAGGGAGCCGGGGGCCACCCGCCAAGATGCGGCCCCGGGCGGCGGTGCAGGGCGGCAGTGCAGGGCGGCTGGCCCGGCTGCGGCTGGCGTCGTGCAGTGTGCACCGGGGCGCTCGGGCCTGTGGGCCAACAGCCGTCGGGGGCATCCCTGAGGCAGGAGTGTGGGGTCGTCAGCAGGGTCGGGGACCAGACCGTCCTCCGGGAGGGCCGCAACGGGGTGGGGGGGGCCGATGCAGGTGCCCGAGCTGAGGGCACTGGACGTGGCGGGGGAAATGTGCCCTGCAGCGTGTGGTCACCATCATGACAGGCCGCAGAGGAAGGTCACAAAACTCAGGCACCAGCGCCAAGATGAAGTCTTGACTCGAACCCAGCTCCTGCTGTGCCATTTTCAACACATCCCTTGACTTAAGACTCAGTTTGCTTGTCTGGGTTGAGGGAGTGACATAATGGGGTGCAGAACAATCCATCCGGTAGCTTCGACCCAGCCCCAGAAGCCTGAGTCCATACCCTGTCCCGCCGTCACCTGGTCGCCAGGCTGGACTGGCGCCGTCACGGAGTGATGACCCCTGTCGCCCTCAGCTTCCATCCTGGCTCAGTGGGGCTGGAGACTCTTTTTCTTTTTTTTTTTAATCAGAAATTGTCCAGTTTACATAAAATCGATCATTATTCCAAATATTATTTGCAAAGGCAGACTCTCACTCTGCTTAGTTACCATGGAACTGACTCCATAATAAAAAAAAATCCTTGACAGTCATACACTTGGTTTAAATACGTCTCTACTACAAGCGCCACCCCCCCATGCCCTCAAGTACATCAGGGCCTTTGCCGGGTGATGACAGTGGGGACCCAGCAGGGGGAAGGCTCTCTGATGGGGACGTGCAGGGGCCAAGGAAGGGGATGGAAGGAGCCAGGGCTGCAGCCACTGGTGGCCAAGGAGGAACCCGGGCCCTGCGGTCAGGCTTCCAGGCCTTGTGGGAGCCACGGAGGGCACCCTTGTGATCAGAGCTCTGGTGGCAGCACAGGGGATCCTGGGATGGCGGTCAGGATTGGCCTCACCATGGCCAGCTGCAGCCAGACGCAAGCCCGGAAGGAGCAGGTGATCTTACGGGAGGATATGGCACCGAGGAGCAGGAGGGGGCAGTAGGAGAAAGCACATGTCTGGTTCATCAGCCCCAGAGGCTCCGGCCAGGACGTCCCTTCCAGCATGTGCCCACCGTGCCCCCCCACCCCAAGGGTTCAGCTTCCATGTCCGAGTCAAGACCCAGCTCCGGCCACATCTTCCAACACTTCCCAGGCCACCAGCAAGGATCCCTCCTCACCAGACGTCATCTGTGCCCCCCAGGCTTGGTGGAGGGTGGGCAGGCGGGGGACCCAATGCCAGTCTGAGCCATCTGAGGTTCCCGAGAGATGGAGGAGCCACTCTGCAGCCACACTTTTGCAGAAGACTCTTGTCCTGGGGCAAGGAGCATCCCTCAGATGCAGGTCCCCCAGAACCAGGGAATGGGACCTTGCTTGGAGACGGCGTCCTTGCAGGTGTGATCAGGTGAAGCTGAGGTCGTACTGGAGTAGGGCAGGCCCTGGTCCAGAGTCTGGGGTCCTTATAAGAGGAGGAGAGGCACAGAGAGGGCCACGTGAAGACAGAGGCAGTGGGGGGTGGGGGGGAGGGTGACGTGTGCTATAGCCAGGGAAGACCAGAAGCCCCCAAAAGTTGGAAAAGCCGAGATAAACCTCCCCCGGAGCCTCCAGCGGGAGCACGGCCCTGCAACACCTTGATCTCACCCTTCTGGCCTCCAGATCCCTGGACCACCTGCCGTCTGAGCCCAGACGATGAGCGTGTAGTTTGTTACAGTCGCCCCGGGAAACTGAGACCCCTCACGTGCTGCTTCTCCCTGTCCTTTTCTGTGTAAACGGGCCGTGACCCTGCTCCCCACGGCCCTAAAACCAAATTCAACTGTTTTCAGAATGGCCGACGTGCCCTTCCCGGCCACCCTGTCGGTGCGAGGAGCCCGATTCTTCATCGGCAGCCGGAAGAGGACCAAAGGCCTGTTCACGGTAAGGAAGGAAGGGGCTGCCTGTCTGGCCTCCCAACAGCAGCGCTCACAGAGGGGCTGTCACTACAGGCCTGGTGTCCTCACGCTCTGATTCAAAAGATGGGTGTGCGTGCCATGCAGGACCAGGAGCCCTGGAGTACACTAGGGCCCCGTTCTTGCCAGGCACATTTCCCCATGTTCTTTCTTCCTGGCACACTCGCCCCACTGCCAGCGCGGCTCACACCCTACACCCTCAGGGCCCTGCTCCATGTCCCCTTCCATGGACACCTTCTCCTGCCACTTAGAGAAGATGAGACTTGTACCCAGCCCCTTCCCCTGGTTGTCTTCTCCCCCGTAGCCCTGACGGCCCTCAGACCAGCTGTGCATTTGCTCATTTCCTATCTCTCCCCTAGAGTGCAGGTGAAGGACCTTGTTGCATGAGTGTAGGGGCTCTTGTTCCCTGCTCTGTCCAGTGCCTAGCTCCATGCCTGATACATGGCAGGTGCTTGGTGAATATTTACGGATGGCGCGCTTGGGTGGATGGATAGATGGGTAGCTGGAGGGGTGCGCGGGTGGACATATGGATGAGTGAGTGATGGATGATTGAATGGGTGGGTGGGTGAACATACAGAAGAGGGATGGATGGATGGATGGATGGATGGATGGATGGGTGAGTGAGTGACAGATGGCTGAATGAGTGGTTGGGTGAGTGAATATATGGAAGAGTGATGGATGGATGAATGAGTGGATGGACATATGGTGGATGAATGGATGGGTAGATGGATGGATGGATGGGTTAGATAGATGGACACATGGATGGATGAGTGAGTGATGGATGGATTGATGGATGGATGGACAGATGGATGGATGAATGAGTGATGAATAGACATATAGTGGATGGATGGATGGATGGATGGATGAGTGGCAGATGGAAGGATAGATGGATGGATGGATGGACATATGGATGGACGGATGAATGATGGATGGACATATGGTGGATGGATGGATGGGCTAGATGGATGGACACATGGATGGATGAGTGAGTGACAGATGGATGGACATATAAATGGTGGATGGATGGATGGATGGATGGGTGGATGGGTGAGTGATGGAAGGACATATGGTGGATGGATGGATGGGTGGATGGACAGACAGATGGACAGATGGATGGATGAGCAATGCAGCCCAGTCACCCGAGGTTGGTTCATAGGGAAAACCCCTTCTGTGACCTCATTACCTTAGAACGGTGTATAGTTCTCCGCCCTTGCTCCAGTGCTCCCCACCCCCACAGCCAATGAGCAGACTCTTCTCTCGTAGCGCTCGAGGTGGCTAGACCCTCATCCCCATTCCCGCCTGGCCCCCAGGCTCTGGACAGGCTGAGTGAGCCCAGTGGTCCAGGTCCTCTCTGGAAGTGAGGTTCTAAACACGCTGTCCCTCTCTCTGCAGGGCCTGGTGAGGCAGCTGGTGTTGCTGCCCGGCTCGGACGCCACCCCGAGGCTCTGTCCCTGCAGGAGTGCCGAGCTGGCTGTCCTGTCCATCCCCCCTGTCCTGCAAGGTCCCTCGGGGAGGCCAGAAGATAATGAGGTGCTGAAATACCCCTATGGTTAGTAGGTCAAAGCCACCCACTGCCCCGCACTGACGGCAGACCCCAAGAGCTTTGTCACTTTCCGACCTCCCCTGGTAGCAAAGACGGGGGTGATTATCCAACTGACCTCCGAGGGTGCCCTCGCGGCTCTCCTTAGTGTGTGCTTGCGGGTTCTCCACGTTAAGTCACAGTTTGGACCGATTATGTAATTTATGTAATTTATGCAGCCCCTGGAGCAGCCGAATCTCTCCCACCACCCCTCAGCCCGCCCCTCCCGGGCCTCCTGGCCATGCTTCCCCGCTCAGGGGAGCCCCTCAAGGGCGTCGGCCCTCACGGTCCAGTCCTGGGGTGGCTTCCAAACTCCAGAAGCACCGGCTACAGCTCTTTATGTGCTCACGTTGGAGAGGCTAGAGACTGGGGCGCCTCGGTGGCTCAGTCGGTTCAGCAGCCGACTCTTGATTTCAGGTCAGGTCGTGATCTCAGGGTCGTGGGACTGAGGCCTGCATCAGGCTCTGTGCTCAGTGGGGAGTCTGGGGTTCTCTCTCTCCCTCCTTCCCTTCCCCCTGCTCCCATGTGTGCTCACGCTCTCTCTCTCTTTCTCCCTAAAATAAATAAACCTTGGAGAAAATGGTCTACAAATTGACGCAGTTTATTGTCATGACACTTTGAATAATTTTATAGCAAAAGTACGATTTTGAATGATTCCTTAGTTAACAGTACAATTTTGAATCATCTTTAAGTAAAAGAAGAGACACAGAGGAAGAGAATTTCCCCGCACAGAGAAAATTTTCAGGCCCTAAATGGGAATTTGCCACATCTGTCCAGTTCCTCCAGGAGGCAGGAGGCAGGAGTGCGAGCCCAGGCCTCCACTGGGCGCTGCATCCGGCCCAGGTGCTCTGGTCACAGCGCTGGCCGTCGGGTGCAGCACCCACGTCGCTGTAAGTCGGCTGCGCAGCATCTTCAGGATGAGTGGGCCTGGCCCTAGAGGAGGTGTGACCACCAGAGGACGGGGTCAGACGCCAAGAACTGGGCAACCACCAAGCTTAGGTAAACTGGCACCACAGAGTGACCGGTCTGAGAGGAGGGCAGGGCAGCTGTATAACGGCCAAAGCTTTTCTTGTTTCCTTTTTGTTTTTAAAGATTTTATTTATTTATTCCTGAGACACACAGAGAGAGACACACACACAGGCAGAGGGAGAAGCAGGCTCCCTGCAGGGAACCCGATGCAGGACTTGATCCCAGGACCCCGGGGTCACGCCCTGAGCTGAAGGCAGACGCTCAACCACTGAGGCTCCCAGGTGCCCCTGGCCAAGGATTTTCCAACGGAAGGAGGGCCGTGGTCCACAGTGGGGGGGAGGCAGCAGGGAGGCCTCGCACCGTCCGTCCCACTGTGTGGGGGCCTCGCTCCCTCCCCGGGGCCACGTGGAGACCCGTGTGTCCTCATGGGCCCCACACGCAGAGGCAAAGGCAGGACCGCCTGGGCCAGGGGCCACCGCCCAGCTCCTGTACTCTGGACCGTCCTTGTCTCCCCCCAGAAACCGACTTGAAGGTGACGCTGGGGTCCCGGCCCCCGTGCACCAAAGCGGAGGACGCCCAGTTCTGGTTTGACGCCAGCCGGAAGGGGCTGTTCCTGTGTGTGGGCAGCGAGTGGGTCTCCGTGTTAGCAGGTGAGGCGGGCGGCGGGCTCCCCGGCCCGGGAGTCAGGGTTACCTGGGAATAGGGAGCGGCCCCCCAGGACAGCAGGCCCGCGCACGATTTCATTGGATCGTGTGTCCTCTGGGCACAGCACGTGGGGGGCGGGCTTGTTGCGCTCCCCTCGTCCGGGTCGAGTCCCCGAGGCCCCGAGGGGGCAGCCTCGTGGCACCGCGTGTGCCCCTGGGATCTAGATGCTGGAGATCGTCGTTCCCGAGTGCGTCCCGCGGGGCCTTCCCGCGTGGGGACAAGGGTGCTCGGGACCCTCGCCCGCGGGGATCGGGAGCCGCCTCCAGCGCCGCTCACCCGCCTGGAGCCCAGTCCCTCGGGCACCGAGCAGTGAGCGTGGGAAGCGCGGAGGAGGAACCCAGGCCACCCCGTCATGTCACGGGGCCCCCGCACACCCCACACCCGCGCAGGCGCTAGGGCCCCTCTGCCAGCCTCTGTGTGCGGGTGAGACGCGCTCGGGGCAGCTCGCCGTCCGGAGAGCCCCGACGGGGGCCAGGGCCGCGGCCTCGGGGCTCGGGCTCGGGCTCGGGGCTCGGGGCCTGGGGCCTGGGGCCTGGGTCGCGCTCCCCGACGGCCGGCAGCCTCCGTTCCGGGCGGCGTGACCGGGGCTGCACGGTTCTCTCACCAGCCAAGGAAAAGCTGGACTATGTGGAGGAGTACCAGAGCCTGTTCACCAGCTCGGAGACGCTGGGCATCGAGGTCTTTGCCATCCCGGAGGCCGGGCTCTTTGTCGCAGCCGCCAACCGGAAGGCCACGTCTGCCATCTACAAGTGGACGGACGGAAAGTTCGCCTCGTACCAGAACATTCGCACGCACCAAGCGCAGTCCTGGCGACATTTCACCATCGGGAAAAAGGCAAGTCTGCTTCCAGCCACTTTCTTTTTTTTTTTTTTTAAGATTTTATTTATTCATTCAAGAGAGACACACAGAGAGAGGCAGAGCCACAGGCGGAGGGAGAAGCAGGCCCCATGCAGGGAGCCGGACGTGGGACTCGATCCCGGGACCCCAGGATCATGCTCCGGGCTGCAGGCGGCGCTAAGCCGCTGAGCCACCCGGGCTGCCCTCCAGCCTCCTCCTCTCAATCCTTTTTATCTTGGAAAAACCCCGAGTCCAGACGTTGGCTCTGCTCGTGTAGTCGGGAAAGTATTTCTCGTGGTTTCAAAGTCCTGCTCCGGTTCTAAGCAGCTTTCACAGTCACTTAGCGGGGCCTCTAAGTCCAGGATGTGAAGTCTGGTTTCCTACAAAATAGGAGGCACGACCGTTCCCGAGCGGCCGCCCGGGTCCAGGTAACCCATCGGGGCTAAATTAACAGCTTGTGGGCTCCCAGGAGCGGGTCCACAGCGTGGAAATCATTGGCGACAGAGACACTCACTCCGCGGACTCTGTATCCAAACGGAGGGGGCCGGGCCCGGAGGTGAGGGTGTGGGACCCCCCCCCCGCAGGCAGCCCCTGCGCAACCACGGCCGGATGGGGCCGAGGGCTGCCCCCAGCACGACACATTCTCTGATCAGCGCCCCCTGCCCCCTGGACCCCAGGGGGAGAGTCCTGGGGCCGCCCTCCTGTGCCCCCCGCATCGCTCGCTGACCGGAGCCAGGTGCGGCCTGCCCTCAGTTGGGCCCACCTGAGCATGAGCAGGAGCGGGACGGACAGGCCTCTGCGCTCCTGTTGCTCACAGAGCCCCCCGCCCCCACCGAGGCCCAGCCGTGCCCGAGCCCAGCGTGGCGAATGGCTGGCCGGCGCTCTGGCCTTTTGGTTGGCGACATTTTTTTTTTTTAAGATTTTATTTATTTATTCATGAGACACCCAGACTGACAGGCAGAGACACGGGCAGAGGGAGAAGCAGGCTCCCTGCGGGGAGCCCGATGCAGGACTCGATCCCAGGACCCTGGGTCACATCCTGAGCCGAAGGCCCCAGGTGCCCCGGTTGGCAACATTTTCGTTACAAAAAATGCTGACTTCCCATCAAAGAAATACCAGGAAATTCAGAAAAACAAGGTGGGGCAGGTCTGTCCCGTCCCCGTTCAGGTGTGGGGCTTGCTGAGCGCACACTTGCTTCCGTGTTCCGCGGGTGTGCCCCCCCCGCCCCGCGCCCAGCCGGCTTGGCCCCGGGTTCCTCAGAGGGGAGGGGACGGGAAGGGAGTTTTTTGTCTGTTTTTAAAGAAATGCTGATGAGGTACGGGCACCTGTGCGCCACACTCGGCCACACTCGGCCACGCGACAGGCGCGTGCTTCCCAGCGGAGGCGGCCCGGGGCGCTCTGCTCACCCCGGGGACAAGGACCACTCTGTGCATGAAGCGTCCCTGAGTCTGGGCACCACGGGCCGGCGAAGAGACACGTTAGGGGCGGATCCGCAGAGACGGGGCGGGCGGACAGGGACGCGGGTGCTCGGTGGCCTCAGCGCCGGCCCGGGCACAGACGGCAGGAACCAGGCTCGCGGGCGTGTGTTTCAGGTGTTCCTGGCCGTGGCCAATTTTGAGCCGAATGAGAAGGGTCAGGAGTTCTCCGTCATTTACAAATGGAGCCAGAGAAAGCTGAGGTTCACGCCGTACCAGCGGGTCCCCACCCACAGTGCCCGGGACTGGGAGGCCTTCGAGGTGGCCGGGGAGCACTTCCTGGCCGTGGCCAACCACCGGGAAGGTAGGCTGCGGCCTTGCGCGGGAGGAGATCACGGGGGGCGCCCCCTGCACCCCCTGCACCCCCCAGGGCCTGCTTTCACCCCGTTAACAGACTGCAATAAACCGCACCTGGCCCGGGTCTCCGGGCTTGGCCCTCTGACAGCGGCGTCCCGGGCCGAGGCACCTGAGCATCTTCTCCCCGTCCAGGTGGGGAGACAGAGGCAGTGTGTGGGCACCCAGGACGGGGGTCATGGGAGCGTGGGCCACCTGGCCGCACACACCGCCTCATCTCAAACTAACAGACCAACCAACTAAGTAACTGGCCTCCTCGTGGGAGGAGTTGGCTGCAATCGGTGTGGAGGCGAGCGCTTGCCCGGCAGCCGAGGTCCCGCAGAGGGACGGTGGTGGGGACGCCGTGCTGGAGAGTCGGTGCTGGCTGTTGTCTCCTTGGGGACAGGCTCCTGCCTTCTGGACGCAGGCTCCGTGATGCAGGGGGTGCAGGGGGTGCAGGGGCACAGGCCCGGCAGAGGCCAGGGGGCTGGTTTCTGGCCCAGCGACGGCCTGCGTGAGCACAGCTGGCCCCTCCCGGGGAATGGGAGAGGGCAGGGTCGGAGGCAGCGGGCCCTGGAGGGCATCTCTGGCCAGGCCTCGGCCCCAACGGGCCAGGGAGCTCCATAGGGGCCTGGGGAGGAGCGCCTGTCCCCCCGCTCCTGGGCAGGGGGACCCCAGAGGCCTGCTAACCAGTGCTCCTTGGGAAGTGGGTGTCCTGGGAGGGGCTGGCCCAGCCAGGGGGGCTCCAGGGAGAGTGATGTAGGGACAGGGCTTCTGGGTAGAGGAACAGAAGGTGTGAAGGCCTGACCTGTGGGTGATGGCGAGAGCTGCGGGGTCCTGGGCAGTGTGAGAGGGGAGGCAGGGAGGGTGGGGTCCCGTCTCTAAGGGACACAGGGAGGACTTTCATCTGGGCACAGGGGCAGGGAGCATGGGGGTGGCCAGGGGGATGACTGCCGTGGAGGGACCCCCAGGGCCTGGGGCAGGGGCAGGGCCAGGGCAGGGCTGCACCGAGGCCACTGCAGGGCCTCAGTCGTCTGCCTCCCTCCCTCACCGGCCGCTCGGCTTGCAGGTGACAACCACAACATCGACAGTGTCATCTACAAGTGGAACCCGAGGACCCGCCTCTTCGAGGCCAACCAGACCATTGCCACATCGGGCGCCTACGACTGGGAGTTCTTCACCGTGGGGCCCTACTCCTTCCTGGTGGTGGCCAACGCCTTCAATGGCACGTCCACGAAGGTGCACTCCCACCTGTATGTCTGGCTCCTTGGCTCCTTCCAGCTGTTTCAGGCCTTCCTGGTAAGAAGCCGGGGGGACCCCCATGTCGAGCCTCCAGCAGGCCGCGTGGCAGTGGGAGACAGAGGACACAGGACTGGGGCCCCAAGAACCAGGACAAGCGCCCGGCCCCTGACCCTCACCCCAGACCCTCCCCACCAGAGCACTGCCCCCTGCGTATGGCTCAGGGTGAGGTGTTCCCTGTTACCCCGAGTGAAGCCTGGGGAGCCCTAAAGCGAGGCGGGAGGGTGCCCTGGCCCTGCCCTCCCTCTGGCACAGAGCTTTTCCAGGCAGCGCTGGGGGCTCGGCAAGCCTTGTGGCCCCTGGGCAGGCCTCAGCCAATGACTGGCCCTTCCATGAGTGTCAGGCTCCTGCCTGGGGCAGCCGGGCAGCAGGCCCCTGACCTGACCCCGACCTGGCCCCTGACCTGGCCCCGACCTGGCCCCTGACCTGGCCCTTGACCTGGCCCTTGACCTGGCCCTTGACTTAGCCTGACCCGACCCTGACCTGGCCCCGACCTGGCCCTTGACCTGGCCTGACCAGACCCTGACCTACCTCCTGACCTGGCCCGACCTGACCCAGACCTGGCCCTTGACCTGGCCTGACCTGGCCCCGACGGCCCTGACCTGGCCCCTGACCTGCCTGACCTGGCCCCAACCTGACCCAGACCTGGCCCTTGACCTGGCCTGACCTGGCCCCAAACTGGCCCTGACCTGGCGCGTGCAGGGGAGGGGCAGCACGGTCCGCTTCCCCTCAGAACGCGGATGTCCCTCAGCTGGCTGCACATGCCGGTGAAACCTTTGAGTCGAGCGAGGCACGAGTATCTCTCTGGGCGGACGGCGCTGGGCGCCCCGGGGAGCCATCGTGCTGGCCCTGGTCCTGGCTCGAGGGCCGAGGATCTTGGAAGGCCGCACAGGGGCCGGGCGGGTGCACACGGGCCATCTCAGGAGGCGGGGCTGGCGCTGGCAGCCCACCTGTGTTCCTGATGGAGCTGTGGGCACTCCCTCTACGTGCTGGGATCGTCATGGAGAGGCTGTCACCGCCAACACGACGCCTTCCTCCCTGGATCCTTCCAGAACACCCCTTTGCTCGTTTATCTGGCCCTCCTTCACCCAGCAGAAATGCGCTGAGGGCTCCCTGAGCCTTGGGATGGGGACCCCGTTGGCGTTCGACGTCACTGGTGGAGGAGGGAACGCGCTGAACCCCCTCCCGTCGGGTCTGCAGGGAAACGGGGAGGGCGGTGGGGGCTTTGCTAGGCAGCCCCTGCACGGAGGCCCCGAGGCCCGGAGGCTGCCCTCAGGGCGGGTCTCAAACCCAAGGAGGGATGATGTCCCGGAGCGCAGGCTCCTCCGCGGGCCATTCCCTCCGCCATCCAGGTGACACCCACTCGCTGCCCCGCACCCCTCAGAGCACGCAGTGCGGTCAGGGCACCTGGTCCAGGGTCCGCGGCAGGCGGCTCCCTCGGGCAGGGACGTGAGGACCAGCCCCCGAGGGGGAGGGCCGCTGCGGGAGGGCAGTCGGGTCGCGGTGCCCCGCAGGTGGAAGGCGGCCTCCGCCAAGAGCCGCACGCGAGGGCGCCCGCACCGTGCTATGGCCAGGGCGGCCGTGCCCAGTGTGCATGGGGCGGGGCAGTGCCAGGGCGAGACAAGCACGTCGGGGGAGCCGGTTCCCAAGGGCCGTGGTGGGACCAGGGGGCCCGATGTGAGCAGGGAGGCAGCACGACCCCAAGATTGCTGGCAGGAGGACGACCCTCCTGGGGCTGCCGATTCCCGAGAGGGACCCCCGGGAGGAGTGGGACTGGGGTGGCCCGCGGCTTTCTGGTCCTCACCCCGGGTTTGGGCAGGGCCGTGGCCTGCGTTTGGCGTGAACACGGTTCCTGCCGTGGGTCGGAGCGCACGTTGAGATCATCGCCCCGCGGCTCCCACGCCGTGATCCTCCGCCTCCTCCGCGGGAGCCAAAGGCCAGGTCCGGAAGCTGTTCTTCCTCGCGGCACTTCATCGGGGCGGCGAGCAGGTGCCGCGGCTCCCGGGGGCCCGGCCCGCCAGGGACACATGCCACCCGCCGCCATCCTCACCCGTCACGGGGCAGACGGCGAGGGGTCTCCGGGATTTGATAAAGGACCCGAAACTGTGGTAGTCGGGCTGCAGTGTAGACACACGCCCGCACTGGACGAAGCCGAGCCAGCCCCAGAAACACGAGGGAGGCTGAAGCCTGGTAGTCGCCGTCAGAGGTATCCAAGCGGACTCCGTGTTTATAAAGTGGCTGCTCGTGCCATGAAAGGACAGTCCTCGGGTCTTAAAAATACGGTCGCTGCCCATATAAGAAGATACTCGTCAACCGCACTGGAAAATGAAGGCGGGGGAGACTTCTAGAATGTGGAGCAAGAAGGTGAGGGAGGGAGAGGGGATCCACCCAGGAGATCCGGATGGAGTGACGCAGGAGCAGAGAGCAACGGGGCCGTTGGGGGGCCCGGAACACGCCTTCAGCCGGGTCACTGGCCCTGGACACCACATCGCGCGGGACTGGCTGTGAGGCAACGGGAAGACCGGAACCTTCCAGAGACGCCAGGACAGCTCCGGAGAGGCTCAGGACGCGGCACAGGGCGGGTTCCTCTCCCGCAGCCCTCTGGGTTCCGAGGGAGCCCACTCCCGCCTGAATCCTGTGTGTGGCCCCACGAGGCTCCCCGGGTCTCCTCAGCCCTGCGGCTGCTCTGTCGGAGCCACGGTCAGGGCCAGGAGAGGCGGGAAGCCACACTGGCTGTCACCCCCGCTGCTCGGGGTCAGCCCCGGTCACATGAGCCACACGGGACACTGGGCGTGTGGGGCACGTGCTGTCCTGAGGTGTAGACGTGGCGTCCACAGGGAGCAGCTGGCCTCGCTGAGCCGCGGGAAGAGCGGTCACCTTCCGAGGAGGGGCTGCTTGACCTGCATGCAGGGACTGTCCCCAGGGGCCGGGGGGCGAGTGCTCCGAGCTCCTCCTGCTGCCGAAACCCCCCGGGAAGGGCTGGGCTCTGCGAGAGTGACATCATGATGTGCCAGGACCCCATAAACGCCGATATTCACATCTTGAGTCTAGAGTCATCCTGCGGATGATGTCCAGGGGCCAGGGCTGGGGTCGGACCCCGAGTGCATATGTTGGGGTTCGTTGGCGGGACAAGGGCGAGAGGAGGTGAAGGAAGGGAGGGGCCCCATATCTTCCTCCTAGAGCTCCAGTGGGGTGTGCGGTGCAGACCAGGCATTACAGGGGTCTCCCTGGGCCCCAGGCGGGGGCAGCTCTGTGTCCCGGTGCCGGGGGCAGGCACAGCGGGCCGGGCTCCCCAACAAGCAGAACACAGTGGCCGTGGGCCCCGCCTGTGACGGGGCACGGCTGCCCTGCTCCCCACGGCCTCGCGCCAAAGCCCTGGGGTTGCCGCTGGTGGGCAACCTCTCTCGCGTCCCCTGAGATGTTCCTGGCGTTTGCAGAGGTACTTGAGGGGAGGTCCGCGGCTGCACTTGCTCAGCGGCTCGTGATCGCTCGTCAGATCCGCTTCACAAGTGAGGACACGGAGGCGAGAGTTGAGGGAACCCAGTGCGGGGCGCAGGTTGGGCGGAGCCTGGGGTGTGGGCCGGGGCCCTGGGAGGGGTGGGTTCTGGACTCCACTCTCCGCGGCGCTGGTGGCGCTGGTGGCGCTGGGCCAGCGGTGCCCGAAGGTGGCGGCCGCTCCGCGTTTGCAGGCAGGATCCGGGATCCAGGATCCAGCCCCGGTCTGTGCCCAGCCCTGCAGGCGGGGCTGACCCAGGACCCGGCCCCTCGGGGTCACCACCACCCCCCAGCCCTGCAGGCCGCCAATGGAGGCCCGGGATGGCCAGAGCTTCGCACCCTGCCCAGGGGCCTTCCCTTCGACGCTGCCGTCTCCTCACGGCTCCGTGACGTGTCAGACCCCGCAGAACCCCACTTTCATGTTTTGCCAGCATTTTTGCATTGTGTTCAAATCCTTCTAGGCCCTGGCATCGCCTTACTGTGCCGGGTGCTCTGAAAGCACACGTGATGGAGAGGAGCTGACCTCACAGGGGCCTTTGCTGGGGGGCTGGGCTGGCGTAGGGGGCGGGGGGGTGTCACCAGGAAGCCCTGGCCCTACAGGGTCAGGCCTGTGGCTGGTGTGAGGGGGAGGCGGGCTGCTCACCCTCGGGCACGTTCCCAGCCCCACCCTCTGCATCTCCCCACCTCTCCCACCAGGAATTCCAGAACCTTCCTGCAGACGGCAGAGACCAAGGCCCCAGTGACTTGGCCTCGTAGTCTTAGAGCCAAGGAGGCCGGAGCTGGGTGTGTCCAGGAAGGCATGGCCTCGGTCCACGGGGAGTCCGGCCTCCAGCTACTGGCATCTCTGCCCCCTGAGCTCTTAACTGGCTGTGGGGCCTGTGGTCACGGCGTGGGAGGGGGGCAGGTGGCCGAGTCAGGGTTGATTGTCCTGGAGACGAGCTGCTGGAAATGACAACCGAGGGCAAGAGGGGCTGGCTGAGTGCCCACGGGACGCGGGGGGGAGAGAGCGAAGCGCTAGGGAAGCAGGTCGGCGGGCGAAACTGGGGGCTTGTCGGAAACCTAGTGTCCACCAAGCGGGTACGCGTGCAGGCAGGAAGTGGGAGCAGGGCGGGGGGGGGGTGTTGGGAGCCACAGACGTGGGCTGGGTGGTGCGGGAGCGCCCCTGGGTGGTCAGCACTGCCCGGCGGCCCTGGGAAGGGGCTTCCTCCTGGGGACTTCTGTTTGCTCAGTGGGCAGGAGCCTGGGGGGGGGGCATCCAGAAGTCGGCCAGGGAGGGCGCCGCCCCCTGCAGCCTCCTGGGTCGGGTGGGACCCTCGCCCACCTGGCCAGCTGCCCACCTGAGGACAGCGGCCCCCCCCCCGGCCCTTTGGGGGGCAGCCTGCCCTCCCGGCAGCACGCCCTACCTCCCCATCCTGTCCCCCAGGCGCTCCCAGGCCTTGATTCTTTGCTCCATGGAAGCCAGAACCCAAGGGCCTCCTGGCCGAGCAGCTGATCCTCTGATTAGAGGAGCCCCCCCAGCCCCGCCCTCGGGGGAGGGAGGCTGTCGGGGGCTCCAGGTGCACCCGCTGCCGAGCCCCAGAAGTGCCGTCGCCCTGTGCCTGCGCGGCCTGCCAGGCACTGTGCCGGGGGCTTTGGGGCGGGTGGCAGGGGAATTCCGTGGGGGGGGGGCGCCCAGCCCAGCAGGTGCCTGGCCGCCCTGCTCGGTGCCAGGCAGGGTTTGGCAGGGCTGTTTGATGTGGGGATTTCTTCTCTCTCTGATGAGTCCCTAAAGTACCCAGAACCGGGGCCTCCTGCAGCAGGCCCAGGGCCCGCACCCCCTGCCCGGGCTGGTGCCGCCGCAGGCGCGCTGTCCCCACCCTCACTTCTGAGCTAGAAGAGCCTGGGCTCTGGCTGAGGGCTCAGGGGTGGGCCCTGTTCCTCTGGGTGGGAGGAGGGCTCCTCGGCGGCCCGCGGCCTCGGCCTTGCGTGGGTCCCTGCCACCCTCCGCCCAGATAAAACCCCGATGCCTAGTTCAGTTTGAATTCTGGGTAAACAGTGAATAACTTCTTAGTAAAAGCACCCCAAGTAGTGGGTGGGATACACACAGACTGAAGAGTCATGGTCTGGAATTCAAATCGAATGAGGCACCCCCGTACTTGCTGTATCGGGTGGGCACGCGGCACCGAGGCAGGATGAGCACCCCTCTGCCCACACGCACCTGAGTGCTCCTCCCTGCCTCCTGCTCCAGCCACACCCTTGGCCTCGTCTCCGGATCCTCCACAGCCCCTCCTCACCCCCCGCTGTACGCCCCTCCGTGACGAGTGAGTGGTCTGAGGTCGCGTGCCTCGGCACCCAAAGGAAGCCTGGCAGCTAGGGAGATGCTCTCCTCAGGCCACCTGCTGGCCACTTGTACTGTAAGGTTGTGCACGTGTGCATGCAGACGTGTGCATGTGGGTACACAGGTGTGTGTGTGTGCATGTAGGCATGTGTAGGTGAGTGTGGGTACGTGTACAGAGGTGCATGTGTGTGTATGCAGGTGTGTGCTTTGTGTGTGCAGGTGTGTGTACACAGGTGCATGAGAGTGCATGCAGGCATGTGCAGGTGTGTGTACAGAGTTGCATGAGTGTGCATGCAGCATGTGCATTGTGTGTGCAGGCATGTGTACACAGGTGCATGAGTGTGCATATAGGTGTGTGCTTTGTGTGTGCAGGCATGTGTACACAGATGCATGAGGATGCATGCAGGCATGTGCAGGTGTGTGTGCAGAGGTGCAGGAGTATACATACAGGCATGTGCATTGTGTGTGCAGGTGTGTGTACACAGGTGCATGAGTGTGCATGCAGGCATGTGTAGGTGGGTGTGGGTACGTGTACACAGGTGCATAAGTGTGCATGCAGGTATGTGCATTGTGGGTGCAACTGTGTGTACACAGGAGCACGAGGGTGCATGCAGGCATGTGCATTGTGTGTGCATTTGTGCATGTGTGTACGTGAATGTGTGCAGGCTTGTGCACTTACAGGTTGCGGTTTCTCAGCCGCGTGGATTCCTCAGCACAGGGTTGGAGGGAGCCTGTGGTCTGTCGGTCTGACGACTCCTGTTTGGTTTCTCAGGAGTCGCAGAGCCGCCACGTGTGACCCCTCGCGGGTGTGGGCCCCCAGCACTTGTCCCGGGGAGCAGCCGCAGAGCGCATGACGCTGAAGGCTCCGTGGACCCCAGTGTGTGTGAGCCTGCTCGGGTGCTGTGAGGCGGCCCCAGGGCACAGACGGTGCCACCTCATGGAGCCACATGAGCAGAGGACACGCTAATCCAATAAAGCCCTAGCCCAGCTCCTGGCGCCCGCGTGGAGTCAGTGACCTGCAGGTGTCCTGGTCCCCTGGTCCTTGTCCTGGTGAGTCTTGTTCTTGTAGCCGGAAGTTCCCGGTCCGTCCCCTCTGGACAGGGCCAGACCCGTTCTAGAGCTGGACTAGGCAGGGCCAGGACGTCTCAGTAGGGCCAGGCCTGCTGGGCCACGGCAATGGCACCCTCTGCTGGGCCTGGAGAAAATGCCACCTCGACGGCAGAATGTTCTTTGCCTGTGATTGAGGTTGGCCAAGCAGGGAGTGAGGCCACCGAGGGCCAAGCAGGTGGGCTGGGCCGCACATCCTGGATTTGCATGTGGGGACAGCGGCATCCCAGCAGGTGGCAGATGTGCCGAGGAGGGGCAGGCACGTGAGGCTGGCCGTGGCTGGTCAGGGATGTGGGGTGTCCCTCAGGCACGGGCCTCACTGGGCACTGGGAAGCAGGGAGGAAGGCAGCGGTCGGCCCGGGGTGCCCCTGCCATGTAGCCAGTTCTGGCCCAGCCAGGACCACCCGGGGCCACTCAGGGATGACCTGTCCCCATGGAGGCAGCCCGGTCCCCAGCTTGCCCACTGGGGGGCTGTGGGCATCCCTGTGTCCCCGGGCCCAGGCCCTAGTTCACGCAATGGAAATCCTCCTGGAGCCTGGCCCTGAGCGTGACCCTGACATGTGCGGGGGGGGAAGGGTGCTAACAACCACCTGCTGCCCCAGCATGAGAGCGTCGCGGTGTCGGGGGCACAGCGGCCGGCGGGGATGCCCCCTCTGAGGTGCGGGGCGACTCCCTGTCCTCAGCTTGCTGCAGGACTTGCTACCCGGCAAAGCATGTGCCTCGACGGATCTAACGTCCTGAAAGCACGTCTCTTTCTTGCTTCGGGGGAGGCCGGGGAGCAGGGATCCCGGGCCCCATATCCCGGGCCCCTCTCTGGGCAGCTGGAAAGCTGAGGGCTGCCCTTGGACCCCACCCCGCCCTCCCCTCCCTCCGGGGGCAGGTGGAGCTTGGATGCGGAGCAAGCGCGTCCTCTGGCTCCGCCTTGGCCACGCGGAGGATCCAAGATGCGGGGAAACGTCTGCTTTCACCAGGACCTTTGGTTTTACACGTTGGGTGTGAAGTGGTGTCTCGGGTGCTTTAAGCTTGTAATTCCCCGGGGACTGCAGACCGCGGACACGTCCCCACCGGTTTCCTGGCTTTCTGTAGTTTCACTTGTGAGATGCCTGTTCAAGTCTTTTGCCCACATTTTCTCTTTCTTTTTTCTTTTTTCTTTTTAATTTTTTTTGCATCGTCATTACTGATACGTAGGAATGACAGCCCGTGACAACACCGCGTCCCCGCCTGGCCATCGGGTGCTGTGTGCGTGTGTATCCTCACGCGGCTTCTGGTCACAGGAGCCCCGCGACCTGCGAACACCCCGCGGTCCGTGTGCGCCCCGAGCTCGCCTCCCCTTGCCCCGGCCGCTTGGCCGCCCGCACTCCCGCCGCCTCCAGCCTGTCCTGGAAATCGGGCTCCCTGGCAATTCCTTCTGTCACTGTTCTCTGAAAATGACCTTATTTTTACCTTCACTTGCGAAAGCTGTTTTCACCGGTTTTGGGATTCAGGGCTCACACGTTTGCCGTTCGATTACTCTGAGGACGTCTTGCCATTGACGCCGAGCCTCCTCGGTCTCGGGTGTCGCTGCCCCGCTGTCCCCGCGCTGTGCAGCCCGGGACATGTCTTCTCCATCCCCTCTAGGCTTCCCACGTCGTCCTCTCTGTCAGCTCCCGGAACGGGACGCGTTGGGTCTCTGGTCCTCTCGGATCTGTGGTTTGGTGTCTTCAACCGCATTTGGAAACATTCTAGCCCTCGTGCATTTGAGCGTTTCCTTCCCTCTCCTCCTCTTCTCCTTCTCTTCCGGCTCCACTCGTGGGCTCACCTGGGGACCCCCACCCCGGGTCACCGGCCGCACCCGCCGAGCGCCGTGCCCACGCGCCATGCGGTGAGGACAGTCCTCAGAGGAAAGGTCGGATAAGCAGGCGCCCCATGCACGTGATTCCCTTCATTCGGGGGTCGCGGCCCCTCCAGTGCCCACTCCCCAGAACCGTCGCGTCGCATGGTGGCCCGCACAGTCCCGCTCACAACTGCCATCAGCAGGGGGGGGGCCGGCCGCGTCCCTCTGCCGCTATCAGAAGCTGAAAGTCGGGGGGCAAACATTTAAAGACAACTTGAATGCCAGTGTGCCGCTGGAGCTTCTGCAGCCATCAGCAGCCCACGGGGACCGACGGGGTCTCTGCTGACACGGGAACCGAGAGCCCGGCAGCGTCCACTCCCTGTGGTTCGGGCTCCCCGGGGGCAGTGACACGCGCCGCAGACCCCGCCACAGGGAGCAGCCACGCTCTCCTCCTGCGCCACCCACACCATCTGCCGCCTTCCTGTGGGGACATCCAGAAGGCCCCCCCGTGCCCCCCCCGTTTCCCCAGGGAAATGTGTTTCTGCCCCCGTCCTTTCTCCTGAGGGCTCAGGTCGGGGCCTGGATCTGGACCCCCCGACCTCTCTGCCGCCCTGCACGGCCCCACCAGAACCCCTGAGATGCTGGCTGTAGGCTGGACACGAACCTCCTCCTCGTGGGTCCGCGTGGGGGCCCCGTTCATGCGGCTCCGGGTCGGGGCAAGGGCTCCTGGGCTCGCCATTCATGCATAAGCGCAGCCCGTGCGCCCCTTGCCCTCCTTGAGGGTGATACGTGATTCCCAGAGGAGCAGCACCCGGGAGCCCAGAGGTGGGGCTGCTGATGGAGCCCAGGGAAAGCCTCGGGCCAGGGGCGGCCTGTGGCCAGAAACACACATATCTAGAGGCTGCTCAGGAGCTCAGAGCCAGGACTGGGGGGAGCAGGGAGGGCTGCCTGGAGGAGGTGTTTCAGCAGCTGCACCTTCAGGACGGGAGCCCTGGGGGAAGGCACAGAAGGCCAAGAAGCACTTTGCAGGGATGATCTCTCCGGGTGAGGGCACACTCGTGCGGGAAGGGGGCAAAGCCAGGCGGGGGGGGGGGCACCCTGTTTGCCCGAAGCAGCACCGGGACGTCCTGAGGGTCGCTGTTCCCGCACGGCCCCCCCCACCCCGCACTCCTTCTCGCTCTGTCTGTCGCAGACGTTCGGGGCCGCCGACTGGGAAGTGTTCCGCATTGGAGAGAGGGTGTTCCTGGCTGTGGCCAACAGCCACAGCTACGACGTGGAGGCGCAGGTGCACAATGACTCCTATGTCGTCAACTCGGTCATCTACGAGCTGAACGTCACCGCGCAGGCGTTCGTCAAGTTCCAAGAGATCCCCACGTGCAGGTGTGCCTGGGGCGGGCGGCCGGGAGGGCGGGCACGGGAGGGCTATCCCCGGAGCCAGCGCCTGAAGGCCGCGCGCGATCCCCAGAGCCACACGCGGTGGCGGCAGCGGTGAGGGCTCGTCCCTGCCCTTGGGGTGTGATGTGGCCTCCGGGGGTTGTGGGCTGACTCTGGGGCTGCTATTTGGAACCTTGGCTCTAATTTCCTTCCGACACCGTGCTTTGTTTGCTGCAAGTCAGCGATTTTCTATTAAATGTGCAGGTTAAAAAAAAAAAAAGTGCAGATATGTGTCACGACCAGCAGGTGATTTTAGAACATTTTCGGGCCAGCCCAGGGAGCAACCCCCACCCGCCGGCGCTCACGCCTCCCCCCGCCCCAGCCCCGGCAGCCAGCAGCCTACTTTCCGCCTCCACGGAGCAACCAGCTCCGGACGCCGCGTGTGCGTGGAACCCGCGGGAGGCGACCCCGGTGCCCAGCTGCTCTCACTCAGCACAGGTCCTCACGGTTCCTCGGCGTAGGAGCGCCCGCCAACGCTTCGCTGCCTTTCACGGCCGATCGGTAGTCCATCATGCGGGCGGGTCCGTTCTGGTGACCCCAGCCGTCGCCCGCTGATGGACCTCTGACCAAAGGGCGTGGCTCTGAACAGAAATACACCTGCTTTGGGGGCACAGCGGGAACTCACAGCGAGACGGCTCACTTTCTTTTTATTTTTTTAAAAGATTTTATTTATTTATTCATGAGAGACACAGAGAGAGGCAGACACAGGCAGAGGGAAAAGTAGGCTCCGTGTGGGGAGCCTGATGGGGAACTCGATCTCAGGACCTCGGGGTCACGCCCTGAGCCGAAGGCAAGACGCTCAACCACTGATCCCCCGGGTGCCCCTACTTCAACCTCTTTAAACTGTAAGATTTCGCCCTCGTTGCCCAGCAGCGTTGTGCGTGTGCAAGCCCACCGTCCAAGGATGGATGGTGGGCAGCTAACGGGTCCCTCCACGTAGTGCACTGTCATCCAGCCTGAAAGGGAGGGGCAGTGACACAGGCCACCGCACGGCGGGCCTTGAGGACACCATGCTCAGTGAGACCGAGGACACACGCGGTGTGATTCCACTCGTAAGGTCCCTGGAGCGCTCAACGTCAGGGGCAGAGCGTAGGGTGGGGGCGCCAGGGCTGGGGGGGCGGGCTCGTGCTCCACGGGACAGAGACTCAGTTTGGGGGAGTGAGGAAGGCCTGGAGATGGACGCCGGTGACGGCTGCACAGCGCTCTCGACGTACCTGTCACCACCAAACCACGTGAAAACGGTCAAGACGGCACATATCATGCTATTTGTATTTTATAATTTAAATTTTAAAATTGAAAAAAAAAAAGGCAACGACTGGTACGCATTTCCCTGGAGTGGACCCAGTTCACTGTGCAGGAAAGTCGCCCTGGATTTGGGCTGCCACGGGGCCCTGAGTCCTGGGATTAGGAGAACCGGCCGGAACCCGTGCCCGGGTGTGCTCACCTCTGCTCCCCTGTCTCCGCAGCGCTCTCGACTGGGAGTTTTTCTCGGTGGGAGAAGATTATTTCCTGGTGGTTGCAAACTCCTTTGATGGAAACACCTTCTCCGTAAACAGTATTATCTACAGGTAAAGAGCCTCCCAAGGCTGTCCCTTCCTCGCCGCCTGGGTTTACCTGGGAGGGGAGGGGCTCACCTTCCGTGCAGGCGACCACCAGCCGCCGGGGGTCGCAAGCCGAGCCTGGGTCACGCCTCGAGGTCGGCCAGGTGGCCCCGCCGGTCACGCGGGCGCTCAGAGGTCTGGATTCCGGCCGGAGGTGTGCAGGCTTCCAGCACGGTTGGCAGTTTTCTAAGCGATCCCGTCCAGGAGTGCGGTGGTGTCTCCCTCCCGTTGCCACGTGCGCTTCAGTACAAGTTCCCAGGTCCTCGTCCGGGCTGGGCCACGGCCCTGGATTCGCTTCTGGGAGGCTTTCCGGTTTCGAGAGCACAGCACCTGGGATCTTCTCCTTTCCACTTGCAGCCGCTCGTCATGACTTAACCTTAGCATCTAGCTGCCCAACCACGTTGTCATCTCAGTTCTGCTTTTTTTTTTCTGCTAGTTTTCTTTAAGAAGAGTCTCGTGGAATTTCTAGGGGTATAATTACATCCATGAGTACAAGCAACTTTGCTCCTTATTTCTTTTTTTTTTTAAGATTTTATTTATTTATTCATGAGAGACACAGAGAGAGGGGGAGAGGCAGAGACACAGGCGGAGGGAGAAGCAGGCTCCATGCAGGGAACCTGACGTGAGACTCGATCCCGGGACCCCAGGGCGCCAGTCAGGCGCCGCATGAACGGCATTTTCTTTGGGGACTTACCTTTATCCCGTTTGATCTGGATCCTAACCTATAAATACAGGTGCAGAGTCTTGCACCCGCACCCGCGGACTGAGAGGGTCCAGATGCAGGACCTGCTTTCTTTGCCGTTGGCTTAAACTCTGCTACAAAGCCGCCCGGGCCCCGTTCCTTGTCAGTGGTGTCTCTTGAGCAGCTGCCTCGGTGTCCCCCGCGGCCACCGGGGTAACCAGGCTTTTCACCTCTTCTCCAACAATCCCGGTCGTTCCCCGTCTCACTAGAAACGTCCCCGATCCTCTTCCGACTTCCTGACTTAGTAGAAAGTGGAATTTTCAACGTGACGAAGTAGCTGGAGAGCTCGTGTGGAAGACCGCGTGTTCAGAGGTGGCCACCAAGACTTTGAAAAGGAAGAACAGCGAAGGCGGCCCTCGCAGCGTGGAGGCCGCAGCTGGTTCCCACCGAACGTGGGCGGGCAGGTGTGGTCACAGCCGGGCCAAGAGAGACGGCGGTTCGCAGCCGTGTCACGCGGTAAATGCTGTGACTCAGTCAACGGGGAAGCGACCCGTTACGTGTTACCTCATAAAATATGTCATCTCCCGTCTGTCTGGACGGGGACCACGATCTGCCTGGCTTCATACTTTACATGGAAATGAACTTCCCAGGGGTTGAAAATCTAAGCGTAAAAAAAAAACGGAAACAGCAGAAACATCAACAGAAAGGCTAAGAGGGCCCTGACGGCCACGTGGTGCCGGTGCCGCGACCTCCTCCAAGCAGGCGGCAGAGGGGCCGGGTGACTCCCTAAACCTCGGGGCTTCTGCGGAAAAGGCTTTGCATTCAATATCGGAGAGAACGACTGACCACACACGGGGCGGATAAAGCAACCCGTGCAAGTGGAGAAAAGATTGTTTTAGTTTAGAGAAATGGGCGAGTTGTAGGCACAGGAATCACGGGGAGAAAATGAAAACCGTGAGTCAGCACGAGGAGTCATTTTCTGGAAGCTGGAGGACGGCACTCGGGCGTGGGCAGGACGGGAGCCACCCCGGGAAGCGGCCGGGACAATTGCCCCAAGGGAAACCCTCTCACCCTATGGCCCAGGCGCCGCCCCGGGGGCTCCACCCCTTGAGAATGAACCACCCGCTGCGGGTCCGTTTGGGCGGGGAAAGCCTAGAACCATGGACTCTGCCGGCCGCATGACGGGCGGGATGGGGGGGCAGATCGTGGGGGGCCGGGGGCGGCCGCCCGTGTGCTGACAGCTGTGTTTGGGGACAGGGGCTCACTGTCAACACCGGCCCGGGAGCGGGGAGGCCCAGGCTCGGCCCCTGCGGTTCACCTGGCACAACCGGGACCCGCTGGGGGTGCCTGCAGGGGACTGTGGGCCAGGGCAGGACCCAGGCTGGACACGAGGCGCTGCGGGGTCTGAGGGCCGGGTGCCCGTTCCAGGTCTCAGTTTCCCTCTCTGCAGGCTGAGCATGGCGCGGGCAGAGGGGAGCATGGCGCGGGCAGAGGGGAGCTTGGGCAGCCCAGGGACACGTGGGAGCGGGGGACGGGGCGGGCTGGACAGGTGCCGGCGTGCAGGGCCCCGCGGCCCGGCTGACGGCGTGTCTCCCGCAGGTGGCAGGGCTACGAGGGCTTCGTGGCCGTGCACAGCCTCCCGACCTTCGGCTGCAGGGACTGGGAGGCCTTCCGCACCGCGGCCGGCTCCTACCTCGTCTACTCCAGCGCCAAGGAGCCCCGCTCCCGCGTGCTGAGGCTGAGGACGGGCTGACCCGCACCGGCCGGGGACGCGCGTCCGCCTCTGGGCCCCGGTGACCGGCGGCCGGCCCGAAGCCCGGCGCTGCCCCGCAAGTCTGCGCCTCCTGCAGGGATTTGTCTTTCAAGGAAAAGCTCACACAAAGGTTTACCTCAGAACCAGCGGGGCCTCCCCACCGCCCCCGGTGACCCTGCCCCCTCCCGCAGCCCGGACGGCAGCGGGCCTCATGCCGTCTTCCGTGTTTTGTACCGGCTATTTATTGTATCCTAACTATACAGAAACATATTTATGACGCTCCTTACAGAGCGCAGCTGCGTCTGTGTGTTTCTGGGGCGACGGTTCCCCGTGAACAGGTCCCGAGCAGGGGGCGCACCCCTGGGGCCCTAGCCACCTCTGGCCTGCAGGGGGCAGCTTCCTCTGGCCTCATTTCTCCCGGGGATGCCGTGGGGGTGGGCTTAGGGGAGGGATCCCAAGGGGTGCGGGTCATGTGTCCCTCCATGAGGACAGCGCCCGTCCACGGGGCCCCCATGGCTCTGCACGCAGGCGGGCTCCCCGGTCACTGTCGCTGGGCTCGTGGGCGTGTGGGATGGACTTGGAACGCCTCAGCTCCCCCCGTGTCTAATGCCTCAGCCCTACACCGGGGGGTGGGGGGCCTCCTGCCTCCCCAGGACGGCCGCTGGGTGGGACCCGACACGTGCCCCGGGAACTGGACTGGACTGGAGCTGCGTGTCCGGCCCCGCCGGGTGTCCCCAGGCCGGCGGCCCTCAGCAGCCCCTGCCATCCGAGCCCTCGTGACAAAGCTCTTGTCCCTCTGCCCGTCCTGTCCTGCCGGAGAGCCCTGGCCAGCACAACGGGCTCACGGGCAAAGGCACTCGGGAGCCAGGACGCCTCGTGTTTGGTTCTGCTTGCTTCTTCCCAATCACCGAGCCTCAGTTTACCCGTGTGGGAGGGGCCTGGGCGGCTTCCTGTTGGCCTGGCTGCTGTCGCTGTGGCATCTGGCTCACCGGGGGGCTGGGGGTGGCCCCGGGGAGGGGGGAGGAAAGCGGCAGGTGACACAGCAGCACACACGGCCCGCAACCTCGCCGACAAACAGTGCCACCGCGTCCTTGGCACCATATCCGACCCCCGTTCTACCGGGTGGAAAGGGAAAAATGTAAACCAAGACGTGTTTAAGCTGGGAGTGCAAACAAGAGGGGAATGGACGGAACGTGAAAATATTTACATCTTTCCGAGTAAGCTCTTCTGGGTCTCGTCCCGCGGCCGGACGTCTGCGAGGCGGCATCGGTTCCACGTGGGTTTGCCTGTGCTGTGACGTGGCCGCGTTCCTGCCACGGTGGCAGCCGCACCGCCTCATCGCGTTGGCCGCGCCGGGCCTCGTTCGTCCGTCCGTGCGAGGCGCTTCAAGGGTCTTCACTGTGACACATAATTCGAGGTGGTTTCTTCGAAGCCGGGGTTTCCCAGAGAGCTATGCCTGTGGCAGTTTCTGCAGGGGCTCCCCACTCCCGGGCTCCCTCCCGAAACCCGAACAAGGCTCCCCGCGACCCGCCGTGCGGGCTCACACGTGCCCCCCGGTCCGGCCAAGATGGGACTCGCCCGATTCACCACCTGTCAGGTGAGTCAGTGCAGGACTCCCGGCGAAGCTCCTGCTCCCCGTGCGCCGCCCCTGACCTCACCCCCAGCGCGGCCCTCGCCCTCTGCCACACAGGCGTGCACGCATACACGCTCGTGCACACCCCTACATACACACCCACTCACGCACACGCATATGTCCCCCCACGCACATGCACACATATGCACATGTACACACGTACACATTCACACCCCCAGTCATCTGCACATGGACACATACATACACACCCATACACGCACTCTCATGTCCCTCACACACATGCACACCCCACATATACTCATCTACAGATGCGCACACACAGATACTTGCACACATGCACAGACTGATGTGCACGCATCCATGCACACACACCGGCACATGTACACACAGGCATGCACACTCTCACATGTGCACAAGCACACATACCCTACACCTGTGCACACACGTGCTCACACACACAGGTGTGCACACGTCTCCCAGTCCCTCTTAGCCGAGGGCTGTGTCTTGGGTAGTCCCCTGGGGCCTGGCTCAGCTGAAGTTCAGTGCCGGCTGATGCTCTGGGTGGCAGTGGCTGTCTGCTCACACAGTGCCCACTAAGTGCCAGCTGCCCTGCGGGGTCTGGGGACACACACATGACCACACAGTCCCAGCAACCACTAAACTCTCCAGTGGTTAACACCCGGATTTCTCAAGCTGAGCCTCAGGGTCCTGCATGACCCTGGCTGTCTTCTCCTCCCTCCTCTGCCCAATGCCCAGGCTCTCAGGCTGCACCCACACCCCACCCCGGGCCACCTGCCCCCCTCCAGGCTGGACACCTCTCTTGTGCTCTGTCTCAGCTTTCCCTCACCCAGCCCCTCCAAGCTGCCCGCCCTGACTCATGTCAACAGAAGCCCCCACCCCACACTCCATTGGGCACAAAACACCCCCTCACTTCACCTGCTGGCACCTCACTGCACAACACTTAGAGAAACTTGGAACATGCATGTCTGCCAACTGACTCGTATCCAGCTCCTCCTCTGAAACTTTGGTGCAGATTCGGTACGGGCTCCTCAGTGTTCCTCCCCATGGTGCAGGTGCTCCAGGTGCTCCCAACCCTTCCCATGGTGCAGGTGCCCCAGGTGCTCCCGGCCTCCCCCATGGTGCAGGTGCTCTGGGTGCTCCCCAGCTCCGGGTGTACTTTGCTGAGAAGACAGTGCAGTGGGATTGTGAAGGGCACAGCTTTCCAGTCAGACTGAGAGGGGTTCAAGCCCTGGTTCTTCCCCTTGCTGTTTGAATCGAGCAAGTCACCAAACTCCGTCGGCCTTGGTCTCCTGAAGTCCCTTGGGTCTAAAATAGGGAGACCCCTCCCCTGGGACCGTGGCAGGATGGCACGGTATGGACGCCGCATGGCCCGTAGCAGGGTTCGTGGAGGGGTGAGCGGGGAACGGCTGAACGTGCCTCATCGCCACCCACCTGCTCAGGCATGTTTCCCTAAACAATGTCGGAGTACTTCAGGTCACATTAGAAAGGAAAAGGCTATCCTATGTCTGAACATAGAATCATTGATTCGAACCACATCTGAGCAAATCACAGAACGCCCAAGGGGGGGTTCTTCACTCCTGGAAGGACAGTTTCTTATTGGGAGAGCCCTTGCAGTGATCTGTCCTGCCAGGAGCACGCAAACGAGCTTGGAGTAGAGAAGGAGCATCTCGGCAAGGCGGTGGCTCTGTGACTCTGAAGCATTTTTAAATGTTGTCCTTTTAAAAAAATCCTGACGCGTTACATCCTCAAGTCATCATGGATGTCACAGCGGCAGGTGCTCCTGGGCCTGTCGTGATGACAGGACTTGCCCAGTCGGTCCCGCGGGGCTGCTACACAGTTAAAAACTGAGCGAGTGCTTCCTGTCCGTTGGCGATGCAAGTTACTGGCTTGGAAGACCTCAGGCTCGGTGTCCTAATTATTGTGACATCCGACTGACAGGCTCTGATTCTCAGCTCAGGGCAAGGACAGGAGGTCTGGCGTCCAATCTGAGCCCTCGCTCCAGCGAGTCCAGCAAGCGGCTCTGGAGAAACCACAGAGCAGGGGAGGCTGGTGGGGAACTGGCTCCGGCTGAGCGCACGCAGGGCTGCCCTCTGGTCAGCACCACTGACGCCGCAGACAGTGGGACCAGCCTCCGGCCAAGCCAGGCCCACCCTGGTCGGTGCCCAGCAGTGGGCGCAGAGGGGGTGCGGGCTGTGAGGCAGCGGGAGGAGTGAGGGCTCAGGACAGCGTGCACCCATCCAAGGGGGCCACCTGCAGCACCCTGGTGGGGCCTGGCAGGGGCAGCACCTCAGAGCTGTGCCAGGGGGACTCACCCTGCACACGGCCTCAGACAACCGGCACTCAGGGAAGTCCAGCACCGAGATGACCATGCTCAGAGATGCCCCGGGTCCTCCCTCCTTTGGAAAAGCCTGTGCTGGGGCTGGGGTTCAAGGGGAGGAGAGGGGGGTGCAGGGGGAGGAGGGGCAGGGGTGTAGGGGGAGGAAGAGGAGGTGCAGGGGAGGAGGGGAGGGGTGCAGGGGGAGGAAGAGGAGGTACAGGGGAGGAGGGGCAGAAGTGCAGGGGAGGAAGAAGAGGTGCAGGGGGAGGAGGGGTGGGGGTGTAGGGGGAGGAAGAGGAGGTGCAAGGGGAGGAGGGGCAGGGGTGCAGGGGAGGAAGAAGAGGTGCAGGAGGAGGAGGGGTGGGGGTGTAGGGGGAGGAGGGGAGGGGTGCAGGGGGAGGAAGAGGAGGTGCAAGGGGAGGAGGGGCAGGGGTGCAGGGGAGGAAGAAGAGGTGCAGGAGGAGGAGGGGTGGGGGTGTAGGGGGAGGAGGGGAGGGGTGCAGGGGGAGGAAGAGGAGGTACAGGGGAGGAGGGGCAGGAGTGCAGGGGAGGAAGAAGAGGTGCAGGGGGAGGAGGGGTGGGGGTGTAGGGGGAGGAAGAGGAGGTGAAGGGGAGGAAGAGGAGGTGCAGGGGGAGGAGGGGCAGGGGTGCAGGGGAGGAGGGGATGGGTGTAGGGAGAGGAAGAGGAGGTGCAGGGAAGGAGGGGCAGGGGTGCAGGGGGAGGAGGGGAGGGGTGCAGGGGGAGGAAGAGGAGGTGCAAGGGGAGGAGGGGCAGGGGTGCAGAGGAGGAAGAAGAGGTGCAAGGGGAGGAGGGGCAGGGGTGCAGGAGAGGAGGGGAGGGGTGCAGGGAGAGGAAGAGGAGGTGCAGGGGGAGGAGGGGCAGGGGTGCAGGGGGAGGAGGGGAGGGGTGCAGGGGGAGGAAGAGGAGGTGCAAGGGGAGGAGGGGCAGGGGTGCAGAGGAGGAAGAAGAGGTGCAGGGGGAGGAGGGGCGGGGGTGTAGGGGGAGGAAGAGGAGGTGAGGGGGAGGAAGAGGAGGTGCAGGGGGAGGAGGGGACGGTGCACGTCCGCCTGGCTGCTGAGGCTTCAGGGTCAGCGCCCGTGTCTGTCTGCCGTCCATTGCCCCCCGCAGCCGGGTCACACCCTGTGCCCCGTGCCCCCACTTGCTAACGTTGCCTGGCAGCCACCTGCCCTCACACCTGCCAGCGCCCCCTCCGCTGCGTCCGCGGCCCTCTCTCCGGACGCCCACCCTCTCCAAGAGCGTCTGGGCCACAGGAAAAGTGGGCCCGGGGGGCCTGTCGCTCCACCTCCTTTGCGCAGACGCCCAGCGGGCGCAGCCAACATCCCCAGCAGCGCCCGGTGGTGGCCTGGCAGTCCCCTGCGCCGCCCCGTCCAGCCGGGTGCCCCACGCAGGCCCCGAAGTCCAGGCTCGCCGGCGCACGGACGGCTCCACTCCTGCTCGCACCTGGGTTCTGCCCCCGGGGAGGTCGAGGCCTCCCTCTGCTTCGACAGTGAGCACTTGCAGGCCTGGGTGTGGGGGGGCCTGGACCCCAGCCCAGCCTGGCCCCCGCAGCTGCCTCCCGGGCATCTGCCCCCCCAGGCCGCCAGGTCTTGGCTTCTCAGCTGAAAATGGAAATATTCCCGACCCGGGGGGCCGCCCCCGACCTCCCCGCCCCCCCCGTAGGCCGCGCACCCTCTGACTCTGGTGCTCAGCTCCCATCCCCGCCCTCCCCAAAGCAGGGTCAAGCACCTGCTCCCCTGACATGCCCACCCGCCTCCAGCCGCACACCCAGCCCCCCGCCGAGCCCCCACCCGCGTGCCCAGAGGCCCCAGGCCAGATGGTCAGCAGGGCTCTCCCTCGCCGCAGCCCCTGTGGGTGAGGCTGACGGGGCTCCGAGGGAGAAACGATGAGTGTGGGGGGGTACACCGGTTGGGGGGCCCTGCATGAGAGGGAGAAGTGTGGCCCTGTGTGAGTGTGTGCACGTGTGGGACCACGCATGTGAGGGCGTGCGCCTGGTACGCGTGCACAGTGAGCGTGAGTGTGTGCACACGTGCATATAGGGCTATACGTGTGAACTTGTGTGCATTGTGTGCGTGCGTCACGGGGTGCAGGCGTGAGAGCGTGTGGTGTTGTGGGTACACCTGCTGCACCCCCCCACTGCGGCCCGTGACCGCTCCTCTGCTGACGGAGGGAGGCCCGCAGGCGAAGCGAGCTCCCCAGGGCGCCAAGCGCACCCTGACCCGAGAACGCAGACCCCGTGAGGTGAGGAGGGCAGCCACGTGCTCGGGCCACAGCGGCCACTCGCGAAGTGGGGAGCGTTCCCGTCCCTGGGGCTGCGGAAACCAGAGCCACCCACCTCGGAGCCTCAACAGCGCAAGCTGATCGCCTGGATTCTGGAGGTCCCGCGGGGCTACCGCCGCGGTGTGGGCAGGAGGGCTCCTCCGGGGGCCCCGGGGAGCTCCAGGGGTCCGCCCCCGCCTCTCCGGCCCCCAGGGGCGCCTGCCTTCCTTCCTGCCTCCCGCGGCTCGTCCCTCTCCCCCGCTCCCGGGCCCCTGGGACGAGGACACGGGCGTCTGTGCGACTGGCACGAGGCGGGGAGCACACGAGAGCACCGCGGGCTCGCCGGGTGCCGGGCGGGGGGCGGGGGGGCACAGGGTCACCAGGCGGGGGTTTCGGGGCACGGGGGTCGGGCCTCGAGGGCAAGCTCTCTGTGTCTCTCATGAATAAATACGTAAAATCTTAAAAAAAAAAAATTCCTGGTCATTTTCCGAGGAAGCAACATCCTCTTGTGAAAACGGATAGAGACCCGGCAGTCGCCTGCGGTTCCCACGTGCCCCGGCCACGGCCACGGGGCAGCACACGTCTGGGGGAGCTGCTCCTCCCTGTGAGAAGGGGCCGCGGGGCCGAGCACCAGCCCCGGGCCCCAGCGGACCTCAGTGCCCACATCCCGCCCGCCGTGAAGGGCCCCCGCGGGACACCCCCAGACGGGGGAGGGCCACGGGACAGCACAGAACCGCGGGGAACCGCGGCCGGGGCGACGGGGAGCCCTCACGGGGAAAGGGCCGCGCCTCCTGGAGTCGCCGACTCCCAGCCACCAACCCGGGAACCGTCCGACGCCACCCGGGAGACGCGGCCGCTAAATGGCGTCGGTCGGGAGCCACTATAATCTTCGGCGTGATGATGGTTTCGTGTTCACCCGCA
Source organism: Canis aureus (assembly GCF_053574225.1). NCBI lineage: Eukaryota > Metazoa > Chordata > Mammalia > Carnivora > Canidae > Canis > Canis aureus. The sequence continues at coordinate 42,398,897 of NC_135640.1, read as the reverse complement.
ACTTCTGGAAGAGGTAAAACTACAGAAAAAGGTTTCTCCTTGAGGAAGAGTTCACCCTTCACAGAAAGGGGAGGGGCTCCCGGGCCGGGGGGAGGGGCTGGGATCCCTCTGGGAACGGCAGGCCCGCGACACGGGAGGCAGGTGGGAGTCCCTGCAGGAGGCAGAGCGACCCCCCGCCGCCTGGGGCCGGGGTGCGGGGGCACCGAGCGCACGTGTGATCCGGCCGGAGCGGCCAGGGGCAGGAGCGGGGCGGGGACAGAGGCCCGGGCGGCCGGGACGCGGAAGGGGGGACGCTGGGGAGGCAAGCACCGCTGCGATCCCGGGGAGAACCCGTCCCAGCAGGCGGTCACCGCTCTCCGGTGACCCTCGCGCCAGCCTGGTCCCGGTGGCCACGGGCCTCCTGGCGGGAGCGGAGCCTGCTTCCGTCGCCTGCCGTGAAGACTCGGGCCGCCGTCAACCCCACGCGACCCCCGTGATGTCGAGGGCTCGAGCCGGGACACACCGGCTCCGGCTCCGGCAGCCGCCGCAGCCCGGACCCGGCTCCTCCACGCCGTGGGCTCACGGGTCTGACGGGTCGGACGCTCTGCGGGGAGAGGGGCAGGGGCTCCGGGGCGGGGGGGGGCAGGAAACAGAACCCACTCCCGCTCGTGTAAGCACAGAGGTTTATTGAGAGATGGGAGGAGGCAGCGGGGAGGACAGGAGACCCCGACTCCACACCGGCTTCCGGGACGGAGGACTCCAGAGAGCGTCCCAGGCGCCTGCGTTTGCGGGGAGCTGCCACCACTCCAGAACGTTCCATCTCTGCCACGGTCTGCTCAAGCAGCCCTGCGTCCTCCCCAGGTGACTCAGTCCAGGGTCAGAGTCTGGGCTACAGGCATCCGCGGAGAAGGCACCCCCCGGGGGTCCCCGGCACCCAGCCCCGCTGCTCACAGCTCCCGGGGAAGTGCTCCGCACCCCGGCCTTGGCTGACCCCGGCTGACCCCTGGGCCGCTGCTCAACTGGGCCTGGCCAGCCCCCGGCGGCGGGGAGCCCACCTGCACACATGCCTTGGACCTCGGGGGGACGCAGCCTCGGCTTTTAACCGCTGGACCCCCCTCGTCTCCTGCTTGCGGCCACCCCCAGGGCCACCCAATCTCACATCCGACTTAAAACTGTCAGCCACCCCACTGCAGGCCAGGCTGGGGGGCGGCCCCCGGTTCAAGGGCTTTAGGGCGGGGTCCACAGGAGGCTCCACGCACCCACAGCAGCCGGCGCCCCCGTCCCAGCCACACCGCAGCCCGGGGGGTACACGGCCTGCCCCCCACGGCCTGCAGGCAGCTCCCAGGGGAGGCCGTAGAAGGGTTTCTGGAGCCGAGCTGGGAGCCTCCTCACCAGGGAGAGCCCCCGAGGGTCAGGATGGCCCATCTTCGCCCCTGGGCCAAGGGAGTGACCCCAAAGCCCAAACAGGAGGGAGGCTGGGGGGCCAGGAGGCCACGAGCATAGGGCGTCCCCCCCTAGGCTCAGGATTCCAGAGGCATCCACGGTGAGGCTGGGAAGGGAGCAGGAAGCCCAACCACAGCGGCTGGGCAGGGACACCATGCTCCGGAAGAGCTCCAAGAGCACCTCTCTGCACCCCTGACCGGCCCCCTGCACCCCTCACTGGCCCCCAGCGCCCCTCACTGGTCCCCGGCACCCCTCACTGGCCCCCGTACACCCCTCACTGGCCCCCTGCACCTTTCACTGGTCTTCTGCACACCTCACTGGTCCCCTGCACTCCTCACTGGCCCCCTGCACCCCTCATTGGTCCCCTGCATCCCTCACTGGCCCCCCTGTACCCCTCACTGGCCCTCTGCACCCCTCATTGGCCCCTTGTACCCTTCACTGGCCCCCTGCACCCCTCACTGGCTCCCCTGCACCCCTCTGCACTCCTCACCAGCTCCCTGTACCCTTCGCTGGCCTCCTGTACCCTCACTGGCCCCCTGCACACCTCACCGGCCCCCTGCACCCCTCTGCACTCCTCACCAGCTCCCTGCACCCCTCACCGGCCCCCTAACCCTCTGGCCGTAAGGCCTCCCTGGAAGACAGATCCCCACCACCAACCCCCATGGGAAGGAGATGAGGCCCAGTCCCCACCCCAAGTTGGGGTGTCTGTTCCCACAGGAAGCCCCAAAGTCACCCTGCCCTGACTTCAGCCTTGTGAAGTGTCATCTCCCATGACAAAAGCGCTTTGCACACCAGGCCATGTGTGCGCATAAAGTGCTCTGAAGGTCCCTTATCTGTATCACAGTGAGAGCCGGGGGCCACCCGTGTCCCATAAGGCTGTGACCCTGCTGTCCTGGACAGATGAGCCAACTGAGGCACCCCTTTTGTCATGTGCCGGACACTGTCAACACTGATTTCCTCAATGAGGCCAGCCTGACCCCGCCCAGCCCCTGCAGATTTAAGACGGGGTCAGCTACCCATCGGTGCAGGGGTGAGGGCTGAGGCAGCTGCAGGGCCCACGGGGTGTCCAGCGAGTTGTGCTCACACATGGTGACAAGGAGGGGGTGGGCCAGGCAGGTGTCGTCTCCAGGGGTCCCTCGGGGGAGAGATAGGCAGGGGAAAGGAGGGAGAAGGTGGCTGTACCCCAGAAGAGCGAGGTTCCCAGGTACCAGGGGTGTGAGCTCCCAGGAGCAGGAGGGAGCTTCGTGGTCCTGAAGTTTAGGGACCCGCTGGTCTTCCCTGGAGGGAGGTGTCCGCTCGGGGACACTCCTGAAGGGTGAGGCTCCCAGAAAGGCCCAGAAGGAGGGCCCTGCAGCCCAACTCTGGGCTCAGGGTGATAAGGAGAGGACCCTTCTGGTGTGTCCAGGGTCCTCGGAAAGGGGCCGGGAGGGAAGGGGCCCCTCCGCACTCCCCATGCACCCCTGAAGAGCTGCGTTCGGGTGGAAGCCAGGCTTTGGGCTAATTCTGGTGATAGAGGAAATGGGGAGCTCCGCGGCAGCGCGACAGGGCCCCCACAGGGCTAAGGCTCCCCACGTGAAGGAGAGGCACCCCCAGACATGAGTGGCAGCCGCAGGACCCTGGCATCTGCCCCCACACCTCTGTCGGCTCCCCTCCGTCGGGCACACCCATGGGTGGTGAGCTCCTTGGGTGGGGGGGCCCCTCTCCCCACAGCGTGCACCCTGGGATGGATGGGGAAGGAGGACCAAACCGCCCAAGGAGCCTGTGCGCCCTGCTGCTCGGCCAGCGGCAGTGCTTACCTGCGCCCCGGAGAGGGACAGGCCACGGGGGCGGCGCCGGGCCCTGCCTCCTGTCCCCCCACACCTAGTCTGGGTGGCGGGCGCGGGAGAGTATTTGGGACCTGTCAGTCGTTCCTTTTTAATGCACCATGATCGGTGAAGTCAGGACCTTCCTCGTTTGGATGGGCCTTTGGGGGTGTCCGCTGTGGGGTCTGGGTCTCTGAATCCGCGCAGACAGGATCCCGTGTTCACGGCCCACTTCAGGTCACGTGACGCTCTCCAGGTACAAACCTCTTGTGACCTGTACACCTTAAGTTCATAAGCAATTTATCCCAATGTGTGCCTCCCCCTCCCCGGATATTTGAAGCAATTTAAAAATAAGCACTCATAAAAAAGACCTCAAAAAATAAAACTCGCAGTTAGGTAGGTGGGGGTCACGTCCACCCCGAAGGTCACGCAGCACAGGTAAGAGTCAGCGCAGAGCGAGTTCTGAGGCCAAGAGAGGGCGGGAGGCGGAGTCCCTGCTGCCGGCAGGAGGGCACCAACCCGCTGCGGGGCCTTGGACACCCAGCGCCGGTCCTGCCGTCCTTGAGAGGGAGCCGCTTTCGGGGCCAAGGCGCGGCCCGAGCCAGGATGTGGGCCCCAAGCCGGGCACACAGGGCAGGCCTCGGGGCAGGGGCACCGGCCTGGCCGCGGACACTGCCCCCTGGGTGATCCGGACCTTTCTCCCGTTTCTGTCCGTGGTTTTCTTGGGTCTGGGGCTTCAGGGTTCTTGCCCCACTCCCCGGAGTGGCGTTGGCCCCAGCGTTGCCCTTACCCAACGCTCCGAGAATAAACAAAGCCGTTCAAAGTTTAGTGTGAAGGACACGTTGCACTTACCTCTCGAGTGTAACCCGGTCTCTACTATGTTCTGGAGACAGTTTGGTGGTCAGATGGGCTCGGGGAACGCTACCAGGGGGACAAGGCCAACGAGTCCTGCCGCGTAGGATGCTCTGTGCCTTCCACAGAGGAGTCTACACCCCACGGTCCGCAGGGCAGGCCTCACGCGCGTGGGCGAGCACACTCTTCTCGTGATGCCGTCACACCCTAGGGACGCCACGTGGATGAAGCCACAGAGCGCAAGGGACGTGGACAGACGGGCCGGGCTGGAGTCCCAGCTGGGTGGCCGCCCGACGGAGTGGTGGTGGGCAATGCCACTTCTCAGGCTCGGGCTTCCTGGCCCGTCAAGTGGGCCGATGGCAACATTGTGGGTTGGAGCGGGGCGGGGTGGCTTGAAGGCAGCGCGAGAAGGGCTCTGTGGGGTGGGGCGCCGCGCAGGAGGGGCTGTGAGGTCCCCTGCTCCGCCGCGAAAGCACAGGTCGGTCGCCATCTGCTACCCGAGTGTCGGGGCCGAGGTCGGCGGTGCCCTGCTTCAGGCAGCGGGCACTAGGGCACGGGGCTGACGGGGTCCTTGGCCACGGGGGCGCTGGGCAGGGACTTCAGGTACTCCAGGTGCTTCCGGGCATCCTCCTGATTCTGGCGCACGTAGTACACGACGTAGGTGATCACCATGGCGAACCAGCCGAACATGGTGACCAGCATGGCCACGTCGGTGGTCTTGTGGTGGGTGCTGCAGAAGCTGACACCGGAGTCCAGGGCCTGGATCAGGGGCTTCCCCACGTACTCCTCGCGCGCCGCCGTGTGGCAGGCGATCTCGTCCACCGACTCGGGGTCCAGCTTCAGCTCCCACAGGGCCTCCTGCAGGGCACACTCGCAGTGCAGGGGGTTGTGGGACAGGCGGATCTTGGCGCTGAGCTTGCCCAGGGCGTCCTTCGGAATCCTGCGGATGCGGTTATGGGACAGGTCCAGCAGCCGCAGGCCCCCGGCCAGGCCGGCGAAGGCGGCGGGGCCGATGGTCTCGATGGTGTTCTGGGACAAGTCCAGCTCCCTGAGCTGGTTCAGGTGCTGGAAGGCTCCGTTAGGGACGTGGGCGATCTTGTTGGCGTCGAGCTTCAGGAGCACGGCGTTGGCGGGGATGTCCCTGGGGATCTCCTGCAGGCCCCTCGCGCTGCAGTGGACGGCCACGGCCCCCGCGTGCTCGGGGCACTGGCAGCTCTGCGGGCAGGGGGCGCCCAGCCGCAGGCAGAAGAGGAGGATGAGGCAGGATCCGCCCGCGGGCACGGGCAGGGGTGCGGGGCTCTGCCTCCCCACGGGGCCCATGCTGACCACACCTGCGGCCCCAGGCGCTGCGGCGTCTTCCTCACCTGCCCGGCCGCCCTGTGCGCCCTGTGCGAGCGGCCGTCCGACCGGGCATCGACTCCGGCTCCTCCCAGTTCTGCAAGAGAGCGCAGAGGGCAGCCCCGGGGAGCGCCCTGACTCGGGGGGATGTCGGGGCGCCCGCAGCATCCGACCAGCGGGGCTGCCCGTGACTTCCTTCCAGGGATCCGCAAAGGCCCCCGGGGGAGCGAGGGCAGGTCGCGCTGCGCCGGGGCCCGGGAGCCCGGGACACACCCACGGCGCGCCTCGGGGCCCGGGGGCGCGGCGGGACGACGGTCCACCTGCTCGGCGCTCCGGGGCCGCACTCCGGGGAGGCGGGGCTGGGGGCCCCCCGAGGCCGGCGCTCGAGGCCGGGGCGCGGCTGCCGGAGCTCCGGAGCTCAGCGCCGGGCGCAGCCGGACCCCCGCGGGGCTGCGGGCGCACCGAGCCCTTTGTCCGCCCAGCGGGGACGAGCACGCGGCCCCGGGGCGGCGCCCCGCATGTCAGCGCGCCCGAGGCCCCGGGAAGCCGCCCGCAGGCCAGCCCAGCCCGGGGCGCGCGGCCGCGCGGGGGCGGGGGGCGGGGGGCGGGGAGAGGGCGGGGCGCGCGCGGGGCCCGGCGGCCGGGGCGGGGACCCCAGACCCCGGGACCCCGGGACCCCGGGACCCCGGGGCGGCCCAGGGCGGGGCAGGGGCTTTACCTGCGCGGCCGCGTCCGGAGGCCGCTCTCGGCGAGGTCCCGGCCGCCCGGAGCCCGACCCGAGCCACACCCGGCGCCGCGGCGACCCCGGGCCTGCGCCCACCTCTGCGGCCGCTCGGGACACACGCGGCTCGGCCTGCGGCTCGGCGGGGCGGGGCGGGGCGGGGCCGGGGGCGGGGCCTGCGCCGAGGGCGGGGGCGGGGGCGGGGCCGAAGGCGGGATCTAAGGCTGCCAGGGACGGGGAGGGGCCTGGGCGGGGCCTGGGCGGGGCCTGGGCGGTGGGGGCGGGGCCTGGGTGGGCGGGGCCAGAACGAAGCGGGGGCCCTGCAAGGCGGGCTGACCTGGGCCGGACTGGGCCTGGGGCGGCTGCGGGGCGGGGCGTGCATGGAGGCTGGGATCCGCGAGGCCGGAGCGTCGCTCTCACGCGGAGGGCGGGGTGCGTGGTCTCGGGCGGGGGCGGGGCTGAGGGCGGGCGTAGGGCAACAGACCCCGCCCCTGCCCCGCGGTCCCGGCTGGGGCAGGGGGCCCCTGCCTTTCCCCCGGGCCCGCCCGCCTCCAGGCAGGGGAAATGGGGCTCGGTGTCCGCGGGACTGGGTCCTGCCGCAGACCCTTCCGTGTCCGGGGAGGGAAAGCAGGGGTGGGGTCAGCGTTGAAGCTGGAGAGGAGCCAGCTTGAGGTTTAAAAACAGCTTCATTGTGGTGTAAGGAGGTGCAGACCCTCGTGTTTGCAGTCGTCCTGTTTGGATCCGGGTACACCTGTGCAGCCCTTCCCAGGATCTTCAAGGTGAACAGCGCAGTCTCCCTTACCTGCAGCCGCTCACCGGGCAGCACTGGTCTGCGGGGGTCACTGCACAGGGCGGCACTGGTCTGCAAGGTCATTGCGCATCAGTCTGCTTTCCCATCAGTTGTATAAACAGAGCCGTGGTCTTGTCCGCCCTTGCCTAGCTCATGTCACTCCGCATAATTACTTCAAGTTTGCTCATGTTGATGCAATAATCGATAGTTATTCCTTTTAGTGCAGAGTAGCAATGCATTATATGAATGTTCCGTGCTTTGTCCATTTTTCATCCCTTACCCGTTTGGAGTTAATTTTGGTGTGTGGTGTGAGATATAATTCAAGCTTGTTTTCTCTGCCTATGGCTATCTGGTTTCCAGGGCTGGTTGTTGAAATAGCCATTCTTTCTCTGCTGCGCTGCCTTTCTACCTCTGTTGGAAAACAGTAGTCCTGTGTTTCTGTGAGTCTATTTATGTGCTCCCTGGGTTCCATCGATCTATTTGCCTATTTTTTTAAAAAAGATTTTATTTATTTATTTATTTATTTATTTAACTGATTTAGAGAGTGGGGGAAGGGGAGAGAGGGAGAGAATATCAAGCAGACTCCCCCCTGAGCACAGAGCCCCACTAGGGGCTTGATCTCAGCATGCTGAGATCATGACCTGAGCCAAAATCAAGAGCCAGATGCTCAATCAAGGAGCCACCCGTGAATCCCTCTATTTGCCTATTTTTATGCCAATTTTCCAAGATATCTTCATTGGTATTACTTTATAATAATTCTTGCATCAGGTAGTATAATCTTCCACTTTTGGTCTTTCACAAAGTTCTCTCTGCCATCCAAGATCCTCTGCACTTCCTCATGAATTTTAGAACCAGCTTGCCAACTTCTACCAAAAAAGCGTAGTGGGTTTTTGGGATTGCATTGAATCTCTAGATCAGTTTGAGAGAATTAATATCTTGACAATATTGAGTCCTTCAGTCCATGAACATGGTATATCTTCTCATTTATTTAGAACTGCTTTTATTTCTTTCAGCCGTGTTTTGTAGTTTTTGGCTTACATATCTAGCATATCTCTTGTCAGACTTATTTCTCATAATTTTATGTTATTGATGATGGTATCTTCATTTCAATTTCTGCTTGTTAAATGCAAATATAGAGAAATAAGGATGATTCTTGCATACTGATCTTAACTTTACTAAAATCACTTATTTGTTCTAGTAACTCTTTTGAGATACCTGAGGATTTTCTACATATATAATCATGCTATCTGTAAATAAAAAAGAATATTCTGTTTTCCAGTCTGGATGCCTTTTACTTCAATCTGTGCCTAATTGCTTTGGCTACAGCCTCTCTAGTTCAATACTGAGTAAGAGGACTGAGAGCATATATCTTAATTCATCTCAATCTTAGGGAGAGAATATTCAGTCTTTTAAGAATAATGTTGGTGATAGATTTTTTTTTGTAGCTGTTGTTATCAGTAATAGGAAGTTTCCTTTGTAAAAATGTAGGAAACTTTTTGAAAATGGAGTCAGGCAACCCCAAAGATGCACTGTTATGCATGTACCACTCCTTGCGGACTGCATCACCAGCAGGAAGAAGGAAGATAAGAATTATCTTGGAGGGAGAGGACATTTTTCCCATTGGAATTTAATCTCCTGCTAAAAAAAAAAAAAAAAGGAAGGAAGGAAGGAAGGAAGGAAGATCCCTCCCAGGCCTAGCAACAACACGCTAACTAGCCACCACTTACTGCCAATGAGGAAGTGTCATAACCTCGAACTCTTGTTCTTCTCCAATAGACTTCTGTTCAAAACAATCCTCCACAACTTCCTCCTGAAACTTAAAAAGAGCTGACCTTCCCTTTGTCTCTTTGGACCTGCCTATGGCTCACTATAATTTGCCTTGTTCCAAATTGCAATTCCTCTGCTATTACTGAATAAACGCATTTTGCTAGTAAAATAACTGGCTATTTTATCTTATTTTATTTTTAAGGATTATTTATTTATTTATTCATGAAAGGCACAAAGAGAGAGGCAGAGACACAGGCAGAGGGAGAAGCAAGCTCCAGGCAGGGGGCCCGATGTGGGACTTGATCCCAGGACTCCAAGATCACACCCTGGGTCCAAGGTAGGCTGTAAACCGCTGAGCCACCCAGGCATCCCTGGCCATTTTATTTTTAAGGTTGATACCTTGTATTTCTAGTTTGCTGAGAGTTTTTATCAGGAAGCATTTTGACTTTTCTTCACCCATTGAGAAACTTGTTTAAAATTAATATGTTATTATGCAATATTGTATTAACTGATTTTTAAGTGTTGAGTAACCTTGTGTCCTTGGAATAAATCCCACTTGGTTATGATGTATCATCATTTTTATATGTTGTTAAATTATTTAATGGAGATAGAGCTGCTGAGGTTATATTTTTCCTTGACTGAATGTTGATAGTTCATCTCTCCCAAGGAATTGTCTGTTTCCGCATAGATCAATGGAACAGAATAGAAAACCCAGAAATAGACCCTCAACTCTATGGTCAACTAATATTTGACAAAGCAGAAAAGAATATCCAGTGGAAAAAAGAGAGTCTCTTCAACAAATGGTGTTGGGAAAATTGGACAGCTACATGCAGAACGATGAAACTGGACCATTCTCTTACACCATTCACAAAAATAAACTCAAAATGGATGAAAGATCTAAATGTGAGACAGAAATCCATCAAAATCCTAGAGGAAAACACAGGCAGAAACTCCTTTGACCTTGGTCTCAGCAACTTCTTGCTAGACATGTCTCCAAAGACAAGAGAAAAAAAGGCAAAAATGAACTATTGGGACTTCTTCAAGATAAAAAGCTTCTGCACAGCTAAGGAAACCAAAAGACAACCTACAGAATGGGAGAAGATGTTTGCAAGTGACATATCAGGTGAAGAACTGGTATCCAAGATCCATAAAGAACTTATCAAACTTGACACCCAAGAAACAAACAATCCAGTCAAGAAACGGGAAGAAGACATGAGCAGACATCCCTCCAGAAGAGCCCTACACGTGGCCACAGACATGTGGAAAGATGCTCCACATCCCTCCATGTCAGGGAAATACACATCAACACCACAGTGGGATCCCACCTCACACCCATCAGAATGGCTAAAATTAACAAGTCAGGAAACAACAGATGTTGGTGAGGATGTGGAGAAAGGGGAAGCTCTTACCTGCTGGTGGGAACCCAGGCTGGTGCAACCACTCTGGAAATTAGTATGGAGGGTCCTCAAGGAGTTAAAAATAGAGCTACCTGACAACCAGGCAAATTGCACTACTAGGTATTTACCCCAAAGATACAAACATAGTGATCCAAAGGGACACCTGCACCCCAATGATCACAGCAGCCATGTCCACAATAGCCCACTGTGGAAAAAGCTGAGATGTCCATCGATAGATGATGGATAAAGAAGATGTGGTCTATATACACACTGGGATATTACTCAGCCATCAAAAAAACCTTGCCATTTTCAACAACACGGATGGAACCAAATGGAACTTGTGCTAAGTGAAATAAGTCAATCAGAGAAAGACAAATATCATATGATTTCACTGACATATGGAAATTAAGAAACAAAACAGAGGATCACAGGGGAAGAGAGAGGAAAAAATAAGATGAAATCAGACAGGGAGATAAACCATAAGAGACTCTCAATCACAGGAACCAAACTGAAGGTTGCTGGAGGGGAGGGGATGGAGGCGGGGTAACTGGGGGATGGGCATGAAGGAGGGCATGTGATGAGATGAGCAGTGGGTGTTATACGTAACTGATGAATCACTGACCTCTACCTCTGAGACTAGTAATACACTATATATCCATTAATTGAATAATTAAAAAAGGAATTGTCTGTTTTATTTAAATTGTTGAATTTATCAACATAAAGTTATGCATAATGTCCCCTAGTTACCTTTACAATATGGAGTACAAAGTGATGTCAGTTCATTCCTGATATGGGTAATCTGCATCTTCTTTCTTCTATTACTATCATTCAGGGTAGAAGTCTATCAATTTTATTGACATTTTCAAAGGGCCAGTTTTTAGTTTCATTGATTTCTTTATTGTTTTTCTTTTTTATTTCCCAATTGACTCCCATTCTGACCTTTTGCTTACATTGGGTTTACTTTTCTCTTCTTTATTTTATTTTATTTTTCATTATTTATTTATTTATTTGTTTGTTTGTTTTGGTCTCTTAAGGTGAAAGCTGACTTCACAGTTTGAGATTTTCCTTCTTCTCTAGTATGGGGATTTTAGTGCTATACGTTTCCCTCCGAGCCCTGCTTTAGCTGCATCCCTGAAATTCTTAATGACATCCATTAAGTTTGAAACATTTTCTAAGTCACCTTTTGATTTCTTTTTTTGACTCAGGGATTTAGAAGTGTTTTGTTTCCCGATATTTAGGGATTTTACAGAGTGCTTTCTGATTTTGATTATTAAATTCATTGTCAGAGAACATACTCCATATGCTTTGGGTCCTTTTAAATTTATCAACTCATTGTATAGCCCAGAAAGTGGCCCATGTTAGTAATTGTTACATGTTTACTTAAACGTGTTGTATGACTGCTCCGTGGAATGTTCTAGAAGTGTTGATGAGGTTAAGATGGCTGATAGTGTGAGTCTAGCATTTTACATCATTGCTGATCTTTCATGTGTTCTATTAATCATTGAGAGAGGGGTGTTGATGTCTCTGACTGATGGTAGATTTGTCTGCTGTTCTTACAGTTCCATCAGTTTTTGCTTCGTGTATTTTGAAGCCCTTTATTCAGATTAATATGTCTTCTTTATAAATTGGCCCTTTCTCATTATGAGGTAATGCTCTTCATCCCCGGATCATTTTGTCTGACACTAGCATAGCCACTGCAGCCTCCTTGTGATCAGGTCAGCCCGCGGTGTCGAGTTCCATCCTCATACCCGTGTCTTTACACTTTGCTACCTGCACGGTTTCTATAGCACCAGAGTCTCTTCCTCCATATGTTTATTAACTACAAAGGGGAAACAATGATTTTACAGTGGAGAAGCACAGCAGAAACCACCCTGCCTACGCGACCAAGGTCAAAGTCATCAGTAATAAGAAATCAGGAGAGATCGGTGTCAGTTAACCTTTGATGCAGTGGATGGAGAAACACACAACAGCACCTCTGTGACATTCGTGCCAAACATGCATAGTGTCTGTCCAGCAGTGAGAGCTCTTCAGATGCTCCCAAACTGAAAGACATGTTACAAGTGACTGATCAGTGCACTTCATAGAGGGCAAGGAAGAGGGACGTCCAGGTGGTTCAGTGGTTGAGTGTGTGCCTTTGGCTCAGGGAGTGACCCCGGGGTCCCAGGATTGAGTCCCGCATCGGGGTCCCCTCATGGAGCCTGCTTCTCCCTCTGCCTGGGTCTCTGCCTCTCTCTGCGTGTCTCTCATAAATAAATAAATAAAATGTCTAAAAAAAAAAAAAAAAGACAAGGAAGGAAAGGCTGGGTCAGTGAGAGACTGGAGAAGACGGAGGAGAGAGCAGAGCTGACTGCGATGGGGCCCGGGGACGGCGAGGGCCAGGCCATCGTGCTGGCTGGTGGTGCCGTCCTGGCTGCGACAGCCCATGCTCAGGGCTCGGGCTCCGGTCCCTCTGCCCTGCTCCCTTCTCCTCTCTCCTGCCTCCTTTAGGAGCACGGGATTCTGTGATTGTGCCTTCTGTCCAGAGCTGCGCCCCAGCCACGCTGTCTCGGCGGCGGCCTAGGCCGATGTGTCCGGCTGCGGCTGCTCACCAGGGCAGTCCTTCAGGGCACGTTTGGACACAGCCTGAGCAGCGGTGCTGTGCGCTGTCCTCCCGCACACGTCCTCGTGTGTAGGAGCCTCGTAACGCGTGATTATTTCTGCTTTCAGCAACCAGCTCTCTTTTTGGAGATTAAAATAATGTGAGCCTTGAAGCTGCTGGTACATCAGCGTATAAGGCAAATCACATAGACGCCAAATGGGAACCCCAAAGGTCAGGAATATTTTAATATTCAAATTAAACAAATTAAATGGGTTTGCTACCAACAAGCACAGTGTCAGTGCAGGGGAATCCAGAGACATAAAAAGCAAAGTGGTAGAGGCCGGAACGCCAAGCCCACGCTGTGTGGTTCTACTTACGGAAAGTTCCGGAGGGCAGTGATGGGACAGGGCAGGAGGGGCTCCTGGGACGGTATGTTCTGGATCTTGATCTGGGTGCTGGTGGCTCGTAGTTCACATCTGCCCGGATGCCTTTGCTCTGCCTCCACAGCAGAAGATAATAACATGCCACACAGGTTTGCTATTCTCGGGTGGCTCTGCCTCGATGGACAGCGGGGCAGACGGACGCGGGGCGCTCGCCTGCGGGGTGCGCTGAGCGGTGCCCCCGGCCGCAGGGCCGGCCTCTCGGGGGGTGCTGGCCGCCAGCCAGGCGCAGGCCACAGCCCGGGAGCGTCGCTCAGGAACAGCAGAAGCTCCTGATGCCTCCGGGCCGCGTGGTCTGCCCGCAGTTGCTGCGCTTCCGACTGTAATTGGGCTCAGGGCCCATTAGCTCACCCATTTATCCCCGGAACCCAGGCTCGCCGGCCCCAGGGATGCTGGGCAGCTGCTCCGGCTGCTTAATTGCTTCCCCGCCAGGAAGGTGGTTTCGCCGGGCGAGGCCGAGAGCATCTCCCCAGGGACCAGCCCACGGCCACGGCGGAACCAGGCCGAGGGACAAAACATCTCAGGGAGGAGGCCGGAGCGCTGCGCTCCCCCGGGGGCCGCCCCTCCTCAGGGTGTCAGTGTGCGCTGGCCCCGCCGCGGGGACCCCCAGACAGGAGCCCGGCCTGCCACACCATCGGGGAGACTGGCTCCCAGCAGGGGCTGGGGCAGTGCAGAGGGAGAGGTTCAAGGGCGGCTGGTGGGCAGCCTGGGGGCAGGGCCGGGAACCAAGGGTGCCCAGAGCCTCACTGCCCACGGAGGGCCACGTTCCCCTCACTGGCCCACGGAGGGCTACGTCCCCTCTGCTTTGTCTGCGTTTCCGAGAACCGATTTTTTAACGTCTTCATCGTGCCGACTCTGATTTTCCCTCCTCCGTAAAGCCCGGCTTCCCTGGCTCCTGCATCGATGTCGTAGCCGTTTCTTGAGCTTCTGAAGCTAGAACCTCAGACCATTCACTTTCTGTCTTTGATTTTGTAGCAAGGGCGTCTAAGGTTAGGTAGGTTCACTTGGGAGCCTCCAGCCACATCCCACGGGGGGTGACACGAACCCCTCACGGTCTCGCGTTGGTCCGCTTCCCACTAGAGACACAGGTGGCAGGTGGCAGGCACGGTGGCCCCCCTGGGCCTTCCCTGGACAACGCCCAGCTCAGGGGCCTTGCCTGGCCTGCTCCTGGGACTGAGCGCAGACCAGGGTCACAAGGACAGCGTCTGCTCTGAGAACAGAGGCACGGCCCTCCTTGTTAGTGCCCCTGCCTGAGGAAACGGAGGCCCAAGGTGAGGACAGAAGCCGCTCCGAGGGAGGGCAGAGGGCAGAGGGCTGCCCCCCCAGCAGAGCCCCGCCCTGGACACCGCCCCCTCGCCCTCCCAGCTGGCCAGGGGACCGGTCCCCACCGTCCCGAGCTCAGGCTCCTGTTTCTGTCCCTTCTGGTGTGTGTTCTCGTTCCATCGTTGCTGTCCTGAGGCTAAGGCCAGAGAGTGTGGCCCCGTGCTGGGGCTGCCTTGCAAAGTTCTGAGATCCCCTCCCTGGGGTGATTGGTGAAGGTCCTGTGCGTCTCCTCTGAGCCTCTTGTTGCTGCTCTTGGGGTGGGGACAGGACCACACACACGCACGAGCAAGGTGTGTTGGTGTAGTGCTGTGTCTATGTGCGTGTGGCACTTGCACGACATATACATACTCATTTCATACGATATATAAATACATTGTACATCACTTACGTGATTTTTAAAAAGATTCCATTCAATTTTTTTATTTGAAAGAGAGAAAGTCAGCAAAAGAGCATGAGCAGGGGAGGGGTAGAGGGAGAAGCGGAGTCTTCACTGAACAGGGAACCCGATGCAGGACTCGATCCCAGGACCCTGAGATCATGACCTGAGCCGAAGGCAGATGCTTCACCCACCGAGCCACCTGGGAGCCCCACTTATTTAATATAATTCACATATAATTTACCTATAAATTGCATGTGATTCACATCTAATTTGCATGTTGTTGGCATATAATTTGCATGTGATTTGCATGTGAATGAATGTGCATCTAAGTTACACACGTGTGTATATCGCATGACATATACGTATATATTTACACATAAATACACGCCGTATGTATGAAGGTGCACACACACACCTCCCGCAGGGACACACAAGGACCTCAGTCTTGTTTTTGTTCTTTTTTTTTTTTTTAAAGACTTATTTATTTATTTATTCAGAGAGAGAGAGAGAGAGAGAGAGAGGCAGAGACACCGGCAGAGGGAGAAGCAGGCTCCATGCGGGGAGCCTGATGAGGGACTCGATCCCGGGTCTCCAGGATCACACCCCGGACCGCAGGCAGCGCTAAACCGCTGAGCCCCCCGGGCTGCCCGGACCTCAGTCTTGTTGATTGTCTTAGTCAAATTCTGCTCTGCTTTCCTTTGGCTTCTTGATTCCTCGATTTCTGAGAAAATGTCTCAAATATTCCTGCGAATTTGCCAATTTCTCCTTGACTTTCTATCAGGTTTGCTTTATATATTTAAAAAGCTATGGTGCTGGGACACCTGGGGGGCTCTGTGGTGGAGCGCTGCCTCCGGCTCAGGGCGTGACCCCGGGGTCCTGGGATCGAGTCCCCCATCGGGCTCCCTGCATGGAGCCTGCTTCTCCCTCTGCCTCTGTCTCTGCCTCTCTTTCTGGGTGTCTCATAAATAAATAAATAAAATCTTTAAAAAAAAAAAAGGAAAAGGAGAAGCAGCAGCCGTGTTGCCGGAGGGGTAACAGCTCCTGCGAGGGATGACTTCCCAAGCGAAGGCTGCCGCGACGCCCTCCACCCCTCGGGGCTCCTGGCTCCTCACAGGAGGCCTGCGGCCGTGGCTCTGCGAGAACTCCGTCCGCGCCTTTCTCTGCGAGCGTCTGCCCCGCACGCCTTCTCCACGCTGCCGGCTATCATGCTTTCCTTGGTCTTAGCTGATAGAGAAAAATAAATAGAAAACAAGACACAGGAGCTGGGTCATTTGTTTACCCGGATGGTCTTGCGGGTCTCGAGCCATTTTATTTCATAGTAACCATCCTCCGCTGGTTCCGGTGCTTCCCTCACAGCCTGGTTTCCAGCTAACTCCTCGGGGTGCAGGGGGTTACGGTTATTCACCTGTCCCCGCCCTGCCAGCGGCTCAGCGGCCCCGCACCCGTGAGCCCCGCCGTCCCCGCGCCGAGCCACGCAGCCTCTCCTTCCTCCTCCTGAGCCAGAGGACGCCGCTGCGCTGGGGTCACCCGCAAGCCCCTCCGAGGCTCCCACTGACCCCAGCAAGGCTGTGATCACATTTTATTTTTTCCAGCGTGCCCCAACAGAGACTTGCCGTACACTCTCATGGTTTCTTGGCTTATCGCAGCGCTTGGTCTGTGCCCGGCGCGGGGTGTGCGTGTGTTACAGCCTGGAGCTTTGTGTCTCCCTCCCCACGCCCAGTACGGCGAGCCCTGGCTCCCAGTGTGGCTGTACTGGGAGGTGGGGCCTCTCCGGACGTAGGACATACTTAGGTTACCCGAGACCTCCAGCAGAGCCCTGATGTGATAGGATTAGGGTCTCGGTAGGAAGAGACCCCGGAGCACTCCGTCTCCGTGCACACACCGAGGACGGGCCGTGAGCGCGCAGTGGGAGGCGGCCACTGCCAGCCAGAAGAGAGCTCCCACCAGCCCCCAACCCTGCTGGCCCCGGGGGCTCCGACCGACCGCCAGCCTCCAGGACCAGAGCTAAACGCCTGTTGTTGGAGCCTCCCCACCCCCACCCCGTCCGGGATTTTGTTACCACAGCCAAGCTAAGTCAGCGTCTGCTTCTCTGAAATTCAACTTAGAGATGTTCTTTCAGAGCACAATGCATTATTTTAGTCTTTACGATTCTAAAATGTCATCATTCGGTGCTGCCAGTTGAATGCTAGCTTGGCTAGGTAGATGCGTCTAGATAAAGAACCAAGCCCCCCCCCCTGCCGTGTCCCCCCTACTCCTGTGTGTGCCGGAAGCCACGGAGAGGGTGTGAGATCCCTGCGGACCAGCCTGGGTGCTGGGGGCCGATGTCGGAGGCTGGGTCCAGGGGTATGAAGAGTAGGGAGCCGGGCGGCAGGGGATCAGAGAGGAAATCATGAGTTTGGGCCTCAGGGGCCTCAGGATGTGCACGGGGAGGAACCGTAGGAGAGGGCCTCGGGAGGAGGCTCCGCCACGGTCCAAAGAGGTTTCAGTGACTCAGACACAGCGCCCTGAGCACTGCAGGTGTCTGAACTTTATTTGCAGGAAGCACAGAAGACGCAGGCCAGGCTGGAGGGAGCAGCAGATTTAATGTTGGGTTTTACAACATTCCCGGCCCTGATGACTCCTGGCGGTTTATGCTGATGGCTTGTGAGTCACTGACACGGAGCAGGTGGCTCCCCCCGCCGTCTATGCCCACCGCCTGCCCCTCCCTGGGCTCACAGGGAAGGAGGGAGTGCCGTGCATGGGGAGCCCCCGCCCAGTCCCCGGGCTGGCACGTAGGCAGACACCCTGTGGTCTCCAGAGAAGACGTGTGCTTGTGTGGCCCCCGCCCCCGAACGGGCTCAGCCCTGACAGCCCGGGCTCCCGCCCCAGCACAGGTGAGGTCTGCGTAAGGTCACGGTGGACACCACCTCCGGGCTGTGGGCCCGAGGAGAAGAGCACGGGGGATCCCCGACTGTCCAGGAGATGCAGCCCCCAGGCCAGTGCACGCCTGTCGTGGACGAGCTGCTCACGCTGTGACCAGGAGGGAATCACTAGCCGCGGGCCGGGGCTGCCAGGGGTGACGACGGCTGGCGGGTCCCAGGGGCCGCGTCAACCCCGAGGAATGGCCGTGTGACCACAGCCAGCCCGTCCCCTGCCTTGGCTCTCCTCTCAGGCGCCCTGACATTGTCCAGTTCACAGGCCCATCTGGTCGGCGACTCGAGGTGGAGATCCCCAAACCACACCACGCGGCACCCCAGCAGCAGCCCCCGGCCCCGGCGAGGTCCAGGGCGGCAGGGCCCTTGGGCAGCTGGTGTCAGCCTGGGTCCCGGGCAGCCTCCACGGGGGCCGGGGGCCGACCAGCCTCACCTGCCCCTGGCGGGGGTCCCGGCTGGAGCCCACGGGTCAGTAGAAAGCCCCAAACAGAGCGGCCACCTTCTGGAGGATGGTCTTGTGGTTGGCATACAGTGGGATGCGCTTGTCCACCACCTGCCATTGGACGGACATCCCGGGGTCACAGGTGTGCAGGTGCTGCAAGGGCAAACGTAGGTGCTGAGTCCCTCCTGAGCCAGACGTGCCTCTGCCCAAACAGCCTCAAAACCAGCTGCAGAAGGGCCTCGGGGACGCCACCACCCAGGGTCTCTGGCCTGTGGCTGCTTCACTGGGCTCTTCTATCAAAGGGAGTGAAAAACTCCGAGAACTCCCGCCTAGACCTGAAAATCCATCCTGAGGACACAGCCGGTAGCCTTATTCTCAGGGTTCTGTCCTGCAAACCCAGCTCGGGTCTGCTCCCCGGGCCCGGGGGTCCCAGCTCTGCACTGATCTCAGTGCGGGGGACGCTATCCCCATGGGCACCTGACCCCCTCCCAGGAGGTCCAGCTCTGACTCCGCCCCGGCCATCTGCAGGTGCCTCCGGGGCCCCCTACTCTCTGCAGCCCCCCATCTGGACTCAGCCAGTGCTGGCCGCCTGGAACTCCGGGCAGACCCCTCCTGGAGGCCTGGAGGTCCCCCCAGAGCATGGTGGCCCCATGTCGCCCCCTCCCCGGAGCCCGTACAGAGTTCAGCCTCTTCAGATCCATGTCGCTCTGGTCTGGGAAGTGGATGCTGATGGCCACTGTCTCAATCCAGGCGTTGTCCGTGTTCCTGGGGTCGTCCACGTACCCCTTGTACACCTGGGAGGCAGCACAGGGTGAGCCCATCCGCCCCGGGGAGCGCTGAGCCCCACCCCTGCTTGCTGCTCCACGAGGACCCCCGGCCACAGCTGCTCACCCTCGGGGGGCCCCCCCCCATTCTCTCCCCGTCCACACGGCCTGCTCCACGATGCGGCCTCCACGTGCCTGACCCAAGGGGGCCCCCCCGCGCCTCACTCAGCCCCCTCCTGGGCTCCGGCCCGCAGCCAGAGCCTCCCTGCCCGGCCTTGGAAGGACTGCAGCGGGACGGCGGGCGGCAAAAACATTGCGCCGAGTGATAGAAGCCAGACGCCAAAGGCTGCTCGCTGTGTGATTGCAACCAGGGCCCTGCACGGGCGGGGTGGGGGGCAGGGGGGCGGGGGGTGCAGAGCCCGAGAGCAGACCAGTGCCGCGGGGGAGGGGTGGGGCGCAGAGAGCGCCCAGGGAATGTTCTGGAGGCTGGAGGTGGACGTGGTGATCGCACAACACGGCGGGGCACCCGATGCCACGGCCCCGCTCACTTTGCTAATTTTGTGTGGCGTGGATCCCCCCTCAGTAAGTAAACCACTTAATTCTCTTTACCAACCGGGCCGGGCCCTGGGAGCGGCTGGCTTCCGGAGGTCAAAAGTCTAAATATCAGCTGTCGCCTGTTTGGCCCTGAACTGGGCCGGACACGGGAGCGGCGACAACCCAGGTGCCCACTGGCCACGTTCGGCTATTCAAGGCACAAAACATCCCGCGGCCACGGAAAAGGCGGATTTGTAGATCGGGGCCTAAAACCGCGGCCATCGCAAACTGAGTGAAAAGGCAAGTTAGGAAGAAACGTGCGCGGCGCGGCCCCCTCCTGGGGGGACAGCTGGCTGGCCCCGGCCCCGGCCTGCGCACACGGAGGTCACGCCGTGGGCCCGCGGGAAGGGGCACGCGCGGCCGCAGACTGCTTTCGTGATGATGAGAAGACTCAGCGAAGGCTGCAGGCCCGACCGCCCACTGCCCTGCGGGACACAGACCCTGCATCCCACGCGCCCGTGTGCTCGGGGCAAGACTGGAGGGGGAGGATGGGGACACGGCGGGCACCTCCTGGTCCCAGCTCCTCCCCCAGGAGCTGCGGGATGTGGGTGGGGGCGGCGTCCCAGTGTCCCCTCCTGTGCAGCCGCAGCCAGCGTGGGGACCAGGACACGCGGACGGGAGCGAAGCAGAACGGCCGCCTTACCTCCGTGCCCTGTATCAGCAAGTTCTGGAAGGGAGACCAGAACTCTCGACGGAGGACCTGCTTCAGCTTCCGGGGCAGGATCTCTCCCGGTTCCCG
This sequence comes from Canis aureus, assembly GCF_053574225.1. Taxonomy (NCBI): domain Eukaryota; kingdom Metazoa; phylum Chordata; class Mammalia; order Carnivora; family Canidae; genus Canis; species Canis aureus. The sequence goes on along the minus strand of NC_135640.1, from coordinate 42,378,637 downwards.
AGAGCCCTGAGTGGGGAGGACGCAGGGGGTCTGTGAGGCTGTCCGGGGACCCACCCCCCCGGCCCCATACCCGGCGTGGGCAGCCGGCCAGCGCCCCGGAGCCACAGGCGGAGGCGTGTCTGCGGCCTGGCTGTCTCGGGGCTGAGTGACACTGCCCAGAGCCCACTGCCCACGTCAGCATGTGACGGAGCCGGGCTGAGTCAGGCCAGAGGCACGGCGTCTCAGGGCTGCAGCGGCACCAGGGCCTCTCTCAGGCCCGGAGGCCACCAGCGCCCTGCCCTCCGCCAGCCCGGCCCCAGCAGGGCACGTTTTCACCACTCGCGTTCCTCAGGTGCCAGCTCTCACCTCTGCCGCCCCAGGCCGGGCTCCCGGCCAGTCCCCACGCCACCCGCCCCGGGGACCGATCCTGGCCTGCGCTGCCTGGCCCTCGCCCCTCTGGGAGGCCCTGTTTGTTATCAAAGTCCCTCCGAGTCCACGTCACAGCCATCCCGCTTTGGCGCAAGAGACACAGCTGCCCCTCGAATGCTGGAGTGCTGGGGACCTGTGTGGGCCTGGGGCTGCGGGTCCACGGCCTGGGGCTGTGGGTCCACGGCCTGGGGCTGCGGGTACATGGCCTGGGGCTGCAGGTACACGGCCTGGGGCTGCAGGTACACGGCTCTAGGGCTGTAGGTACATGGCCTGGGGCTGCGGGTACACGGCCTGGGGCTGTGGGTACACGGCTCAGAAGACGCCAACTGCTAGACCCACACTGGTGCTGGGCCAGTGTCCTGCCCGCAGAGACCAAAGTGCCCAAGACGGAGACTGAATCATGCTAGAGGAGCCCCGGGGGGAGAGGGACTGGCCGTAAGCCGCCCCCTGGTTCAGCGGGGGCCCGGGGATCCTGGCTGCAGGGGCCAGAGCCGCCCGGAGCCCCGGACCCCTCGCCGCAGCCTGAGGACCTGGGTGCACACACATGCCCGCCAACAGGCCGTCCCAGCCAAGCAGCCCCGGGGCCCGGGGCGGGTGCTGAGGTCGGGGGAATCAGGGAACTTCCCGGGCACGCGCTCAGAGGAGGGGTCCCCAGTAGGGGCTGCATCCCAGAGGCTGTGCCCCAGCTCAGAGCTTGTTGGGTGACCTGGTCCTCCTGCCAGGACCCCAGAACAGGGATGGGGGGAGGGCGCACCGGTCTGGGCGTCAAACGGGAGCAGTCCAGCCCAGGGCCTTCTGCACCCCTGTCGTGTTCTTCCCCACAAGGCCTTGGGGTGCACTCGGGCCTTCAGCCCTACCTCCAGCTGCTGCTCCTGAGCAGAGGGACCGTTCCTCCCGCCCCCCAGCCCCACACGCCATCCTGTCCTTAGGGCTCAGCTCTGGGCCACACACCCACAGCAGGTGCCCGCCTGAGACACCTGCACGGGGACCCACGTCGGCCCCCAGGACCGCGAGCCTCCGACGCAGCCCCAGCCCCGAGCCTAGTGCTCCGTCGGCGCCCACACACCAGAGTCTCTGAACCCGTTTTCACGAGCACAAGATAAGGAGCCGGGAAGGGGAGTTCCTTGTACGAAGCCAAGCCCCAGTGTGTCCCTCAGAACCGGGGGCAGGGTCCACAGCTGCCCGGGGGGGGGGGGGGGGGGCGCGCCTGCAGGGGCTCAGCGGGTGGAGCGCCCGGCGGCAACGCACGGCAGCGGCTTACCCCTGGCAAGGCCCAGGACTCAGAGACGGGGTGCTTCACCACCAGCACCTCCAGCATTTTCTTTATGCTCTTCCTGCAGATGGCTCCGTCCTGGTTCCGCCTCCACCTGTTGAAGCGGCGGGCCCGGGGGATCCCCTGACCTCAGCACAGCTCTCCCTGCACCGAGGGGAGGATGGGGGGGAGCCCCCGGCCTCCCCGGCCTCCCCGGCGCCCAGCCCTGTCTCCTTTCCCCAGAACCTGCTCCAGGGGGAGAACCAGCCTATGACTGTCAGGGGTGTCTTCCCCTCGTCGGTGGGTGCTGCCTGCCGGGGACTAGAAGGGGGCGGCCTTTCAGGAAAGTTGTTTTTTTGTTTGTTTTATCAAAAGCCTCAGAGAGAAGCCATGCCTGGCCCCAGCCGCTCCCCTGCTGCTCTTTGGAAATGCAGCGGGGTGGGGGGGGGGGTTATGCACACTTTCACGTGTCTGTCCTGGGCCTTGGTCTGTGGCTTTGCCCCTCCTCCCAGAGGCACCCAAGGGAGGGGGGTCCGGGAGGCCGGAGCAGGCTCTGGGGGGGCCCACGTGCACCCAGGCCCCACATACGATCTGTCCTCTCAGCTGCCGGCGCACCGGGAAGGCCCCACCGGCGACTGAGGGGCCTCATCCGAGGCTACTCACCGGGTGATCACAGGCTGCAGCGTGTGGTTGGGTCCAAAGCAACTGAGGCTTCCACGCCCACGCAGTCCCGTGCGGCCCATGGGGTTCCTGGGACAGACGGGGGTCACTTAGGCCGCCTGGCTCCAAGAGGACTGGGTGGGGGCAGTGGGCAGGGCACTCACTGGGGAGCGTGCTGGCTCCCCCCGGACCTTCCCCGGCCCAGGATTTCCAGAGCCCGGGCACCCACCTCAGAGCCGGCGTGGGGAGGCAGGGATGAGACCCGGACCTGCCAGCCCCTCCCCTGGCCTGGCCAAACCCACCTCCCCACCCGGGGCCACCACCTTGGGACTCCAAGGGACAAGGCAGGAGCTTCAGGTCACCGTGGACTTGGTGGGGAGGGAAAGAGGTCTCCTTGGGAGAAGAAATCCAGCCCCACCGCAGATGCTTACGTGGCAGCGTGGGCATCCCGCCCCCCAGAGAGCGTGCGGCTCGATCGTCGCACCACACGACACACATCTGCATCCAGCCTGACTCCTCCCATGCCACCACCTGCACCTGCCCCACCCCACGTGGCCTCCCGTCCCCACAGCTGGGGCCAGCTTCCTGTTCTCACGCCCTCCCGTTTCCCACCACCTCCCGACAGTCACCCGCTCCTGCTCCAGGACGTAAATGCCTGCCGCCTGCCCCCTCTCTCAGGCCTCGTCCACCCCCCGGGGCTCAGGGCATCCAAGAGACCTGTCATCCCTCCCCTACTTCTGATGGCACCTTCCTCATCCTCCCAGCCCTGGTGCTGCCACCGCCCCAGCCACCCCGGGCAGAGGAGGCTCCTCTACCTGCAGAACCCCAGGCTGACACACCGCAGGCGGGATGCCACCGGTCACTCGACAGCTTTACGTTGCATGTACTCGATGTACAATGGGGCACAGAGCCCGTCCCCGCAGGGAACAGACGCTGGGAAACACCACCAGCCCCTGACCCGGGCCCACCAGCCCCTCAGCTTATCCCCTGAGGCCAGAACCCTCTCAGGTGAAGCCTGCTTTCTCGTTAATCTACGGAGAGGGCGGGAGCTCATCCCCATTGCACAGGGAAGAACGGAAGTCACCGAGGTCACTCGGGTGGAGGCGAAGAGCCCGAGGCCAGCGGTAAGTCCCGGGAGGTGCAGGGATGGTGCTAAGGAAACCCGTTATGTCAAAGTCTCTTTTCTTCTGTGTTTTGTTCGTTTTTGTCAGAAAAACGGCTAGCTTGCCAAGACAGGACCGCTGACCCCAGGAGCAAGCCCCGAAGGCACCGCACAAGGGTCGGGGTGATGCGCGAGGGCGGCGGCTGCACTCACAGAGGGAGCCCGTCCTGGACCGCGTAGACCCCGTGGAAGCTCCGCCGGTCTATAGGCCCATCCACGGCGTTGTAGGTGATCCCGGCCAGGGGTTCCAGGGCACTGGGAGCAAGGGAGAAGCCACGTCCCCGATGAGAGGGGGTGCTGCCCCGGATCGGGTGTCGGGCACCCCCAGCCCCGGGGGGGAGCGGGGCACCCTGTCCCCGCAGGAGCCTCGCCCTGAGCAGCTTCTGGCGGCCACCCCGGAGCGCCCAGCTGGTCCTCGCCCGCCCTCCCACCCGGGCCCGGGGGTGCCCACACTCACTTTCCCATGGGGTCCACCAAGCCCTTGTCCTTCCTGTCGTCCGTGTAAAAGGGCGGGTCGTAGATGAGAAAGTCCGTCTGCACAAACACGGCGGTTCTCACTCCAGGCTGTTACCCCGGACCGCGGCTGGGGCCCAGGCACCCCAGGTGACAGGGGCAGCTCCTCCTCAAGGTGCTTGTCAGCAAGGACCCCGGGAGCGTCCCCAAAGTGCACACGGTAGCTCCATGCTCGGGCAGGCCTGAGGGGTGCACCTGACCCGGGGGCCCACCTGGGGGGCCGCAATGGCTCTGCTGGTCTAGGGGAGGCCCCAGGATGGGGGGTCTAGGCTGGACTCCAGAAGTGAGGAGGCCCCCCAGCTCTCAGACACTTGGGAGAAAGAATGGAAGCCACAGCCCGGAACATTCTGGAAAGGCCAGAGTGAAAGCCCGTGGGGCAGGGAGGGCATGCAGAGGCTGTCACCTGGCACCCAAAAAGGGGCAGCAAGTGCTCCCTGGGGATGCGGGCTGTAAGACAGGTGAGGCGGGTGCAGGCGGGGAGCAGTCTGCTCCCTGTGTGGGTCAGAGCCCCCCCAGCGCCCTGGCTCCAATCCCAGCTCCACCACCTTTAGCTGTGTGGACCTGTGTGACTCAGTTTCCTCCTCTGTCCAGCACGTCCCTGTGAGGCTGCGGCAGGTGAGGCCAACTGGTGCCCGGCGGTGAGGACACCGGGGGCCTCTGGCTGAGACCGGCACTTACCTCCCAGGGCACCTTCTCGTTGGGCACCGGGAACCGCGTGACGTGGGAGTTGGGGTAGAGGAGGTGCCGGGCGTTCACGTGGTGGGTGTCGCCCACGTCCTCCGCCTTGTGTCCGCCGTCCGGCTCACGGTCCCGCCCCAGGGAGCTCTTCTGGGGTGCTGGGAAGAGCCACGGGGAGCCGTGGGCAAAGCCGGGGCCCGGCTCAGACACCTGGCCCACGAGGCGGGGGCGTCCTCTATGGCCCCGTCCCCACGACTGGGCCGCCTCCACCTCCCTGAGCCCAGACCGAACACCGCCAGCCCTCACGGGGGCCCGTGCCAGGAGGACAGAGGTCTGGGGTCGGGCAGTGCCGCCTGCCAGCGCCTGGCTCCTTGTGTGGCTTCCCCAGAGCCCGTGGAGCAAAGGAGGGCCCACGAGCTCCACTGGGGTCAGCAGTTAATCGGGCCCCTTTCCTGGCTGGCTGCACACTGAGGAGCGTGCACTTTGCTTTCTGCCCCCGGGGCACCTCCTGGGCAGCACGATGCATGGGGGCGGCGGGGGGGGGGGGGGGGGGGAGGGAGGACGGGGCGTGGGCCAGGCCTCTGCTCAGTCTCTGCCTGGTCACGTCCCCTGCTTCCATGGGGCGGGCTGCGCTCCCCTGGGACCCCAAGGCTGGGCGGCTCCCAAGGCCCACCCCCAGGCGCAGCGGGAGCCCCTCCGCCTCCCCACACGCCCCCAGACTCAGGAGACCACGGGCCAGTAGAGGGAGACTCACCCAGGGTGGGGAAGCCCTCCTCGGAGCCAAAGCCACTGTCTCTCAGGGCCTTCACGATCCAGTGCAATGCTCTGGACGTCTGGGCCATCTGGAAGGCACGTCCCAAACAGGATGGGGTCAACACCTGCCCCCGAACTGCATCCCCACACCTCCACTGAGACCGCGAGTGAGGGCGCGGCCAGGAGGCCCATCCTGCTGCAGTGACCCCGTCAGCATCCAAGCCCACCCTGCTCCCCTCGGGACCAGGGCCGCTGGTCGCCGGCAGTGCCCTCCAGTGAGACACAATGACTGCTGGACCTGGACACACCAGAGGCCCCTGAACGAAGCTCCAGGAGGGGAAATCTGAGCCACAGGAAGAAGGTGGTTCAGGACTACCCACTGGAGCTTCCCACGGCTCCTGCTCCTCCCAGAGAAAAGAAACTTCTAGAAGCCAAACATACTCAACGACAGGTGATAGTAGGAGCCATGTGATGAATGGGGGCCGGGGGAACACTGCTCGGCCGCACTGCACCCGTTGTAGAGGGTGTCAGCAAGGCAAGGACCCACGGAGAGAGGGCAGCTTGGGCGGACCCCCGTGTGCAGCAGTCCCCGGAGCTGAGAAGAGGCGGGACTCAGTGACAGCATGTGGGGCTCAGGGCCTGCCTGCTGGGAGGCTGCCGTGGGCAGCAGGGCCTCTCACAGGAAAGCACCGGTCCTCTGTGCCCCCAGCAGGAGGGCATAGAAGGAGGGGCCCAGCCTCCACCCAGTCCACACCTCCTTATCCCGGAGGCTGGAGCCTCCCTGACTGCCAGTCCCTACGCTTACACCTATGAAAACACACTGTGACAATGACATTTATGTCTGTGCCCACCAGGCTGGAAACCTCTGAGGGGGAGACAATGCCTGTTCACCTTGACGTTCCTCAGGCCAGCCTGGGATGCGGCACGGAGGAGGAGCACAGGAAACACGACATGGTGGACGGATGGATGGGTGGGTGGGCGGATGGATGGAAGGAGGAGGGAGGGAGGGAGGGAGGAAGGGATGGATAGAAAGATGAATGGATAGAAGGAAAATGATGGATGGTAGACGGATGATGGACAGACGGAATGATAGGTGGGAAAACGGAGGAATGAACAGGTGGATGAACAGATGGACGGAGGAGGGGTGAGTGAACGTTCAGGCGCCTGAGCCCCGCTGGCCTGCGAGGCGATGACTCTTAGAGGTGAGGCTGCTCGGGGCTGCCTGTCTCAGGCCCAGGGCTTGGAGCCCAGGGAGTGTGGCCCACCCGGTGGGGGGAGCATGAGTGTGCGCTGACGGGGGATGAGTGGGGCAGAGGCTCCTCTGACCAGCCCGTGGTGCAGACACCGCCCGGCGCCAGCGGCGGAGCTCAGCGGGGAGGTGTTTCGCAGAATGTTCTGGAGGACGAAGAAGGCGCCTCTCCTGCTTGGGAACAATCGCCCCCAAGATTCCCCGAGCCCTTCTCTTGGTCGGCTCCCCAGCGCGCTCCTCATCTCGGCCCCTGACCCCAGGCCTGTCCAGCCCGTGACCCAGAAGCGGAGGCCCGGGCCCCGAACCTACTTGCTCCTCCAGGGAGGCCAGTCTCTGCTCCACGAGGCCTGACTGCTTCAGGCTCTCCCTCTCCAGCAGGTCCACCACGGTGCTGACCCTGCAAGAGCACGCAGCTGAGCCCAGCCGGGCCCGACCCAGGGGCCCGGATGCCGAGGGACTGCAGCGCTAGCCTGCGGGTGCAAGTCCCACCAGACCCAGCAGCCTCCTGGGCTTAGCCGTTAGCTCCAGGCCTCTTCCCTTTCCTCTGAAGCTATTTACAACACACGTTGCTGCACAGACCGACCACGGCCTACCCCCCCGGGGACGATCCCGTGGCGAGTGGGTGACCCCGGCTCACACGGCCACCTGACAGCCTGCAGGGGCCTCCCTGGCCGGGAGGTGCAGGTACAAGACCCGCCTCACCCAGGTTTGCCCACGGCTGCCAGAGGCGAAGCACCGAGCTCAGCGCTGCTTCTGGGCCGCCCTGGGTGCGGGTAGGGCCGCGCGGCTGGTTGGGGAACGTCTGCTTTGGTCTCATTTTGCTACAACACGGGAGTTTCACCCAGCTTCGGCCTGCCACGCTGACGGGAGTAATCCCACGGCCAGACCGCGTCCGGGCTCTCCTGCCTGGCTGTGCCCAGGGTGCCCAGTACCACCCGCACGGGATGCTCTTCTGTATCAAACCCTGCCCCACGTTGTGGGTGGAGGGGGGTGGGCTCAGCTCGGCCACGGGGCTGTGGGGCCGTGGTGCACCGTGGTCACCTGACCCAGGGAGGGAAGGTGGCCAGTGCAGGGCATCATCCCCTGTGTCTCCAGCCAGGACGTGCGTGTGCGCACCCTCCCGTGTGTTCTGGAAGCAGTGCCATCACTGGCTCCACATCACGGATGAGCCAAGAGGCACAGCAAGGCAGGCGCACGGCTCTGAGGTGCACTTGGCCTGGCTGCAGGGGGCCCACCCTCTGGGTGCTCCCCCAAGGCCCCAGGGCACCCCCTCTCCATGCACGGCCCAGGGGACTGCACCAGGAGCAGGAGCTGGTATAGCCACATGGCCCATCGCCCCTTCCTCCTCCTGGCCCACCGCAAGACACGCACTGACAGCAGGGCCACGTCCTCCCGCCCATCGGGGCGTCCGGGTGGGGTGGACAGACAAAGCAGCACGGACCTCCCACCAGAAAGAAGTGGGAGGGGGGCCCTGAGGCGAGCCGGAGCTCCAGGCCGGGCCACCAGGCCCCACAGGAGCTGCAGCAAGGCCGTGAGCCTGGGAGCTCACTGAGCTCGCCCTCCCTGGCCAGGTGGGCCTCCCACAGACCCCCACCCCTCCCTCTGCCTCCCACCCCCGGCCCCTGAGGAAGTCAGGGCTCAGTCCTGTCTGCAGCGCAGGTGACCTTCACCCTCCTCCCCACCCGAGGGGGCCAGCCTCCCCAAGGACCCAGAGGGAAGGCCGTGGGTCAGCAGGAGGATGCAGGTTCCCACGCAGGGGCCAGTGCCTGGGCCTCCCCCAGCTGGGCATGTCCCCAGGGCCACCTGGAACTGTAGGGTCTCCCACCCCGTGGGCTGCCCCATGGGCCACCCCGGCCTCGCCTACTTATCGCGGATGTCTTGAATCTGCTGCTCCGGCCTCTGCTTCTGCTGGTACTGCTGGTTCTGCAGGTAGTTCTCTTTGAGGTAGATCTCCCAGGACAGGAGGGCGGCCTCCTCGTTCTTCTCCAGCTTGGTCTCTGGGGGGGCAGGGGGCAGATGGAGGGACCCGAACACTGGATGAGGGAGACTGGGAGGGGCCCTGGCGGGAGGAACTGCAGAGAGAACCCACCCCAGGCCCACCTAAGGGGCTGCGGGTCCCTCAGAGACCTGGGTGGTCTGCGTCAGCTCAGCCCTCTGAGCTTCGAGGATCCTAGAAGGAGCAGCCATGCTCACCCCAACCGCACCCCGAGACAGCCGAGAGCACGCTGGGGGCGTGGAGGGCGGGCTTACTGAGCTGCTTGTGCCTCTTGGCGGGTATCTTCAGCACGACCCTCTTGATGAACAGGTGCAGGTGGCTGAGCAGGATGAAGGGGGGCGGCGCGGGGGGCCTGCCGTGGTACTCCTCTATCAGGTCGTGGCGCTGGAACTTCCAGATCTGGTCCGTGTGCTCCTGGACCTGCTGGAACGTGTAGCTGGCGGGAGGCAAGGGGCGCGGGTCACATGAGGCCGGCAGGAGGAGGCACGGGGAGCGATGGGAAACCGCCCACGGCACCGCCTGGGGGGTCTGGGCCCCCACAGAGCGCAAATGCACGCCACCCAGGATGGCAGTCCCTGCGGCCGAGGAAGACAGCTGAGCGGAGTTCTGAGCTCCCTGGGAGCCGAGGGGAGAAGAAAGGACACCTAGATCTTAGTCTATGCGTCTTGTTAGCGGATGAAACAAGGCGGGGGATTGGCGGGAGGGGACCGCGTCCTGGTATCTAAGTCTAAGTAGAGTTTATCTGAATTTGACACGTAGAAGGGACAGTGTCTTCATGGGGCCGACGAGGTTCATCAGCGCACACCTGTCCTCCAGCAGATGGGCCTCGGCTGCCTGCCCAGTGCCAGACGGAGAGAGACCCCCGGGGGGCAGGAGAGAAACACGGCTGCCCAGACCAGGGACACAAGGGTCCTGGCCGGGGTCGTGGTCCCACCGCTGACCTCTACTCTGCTCCTGCTTGGGCTTTATACACGGAGGATGGATATAGGTCCTCCCATATGGGAAGAGCAGCGTTTTAAAGAAGCTAGCAGTTGGCACGCGCTCCTCTGCATCTCGAGATGACCCCAGCCAAGTCCCTTTGCCTCACAAAGTCCAGGTCCTTTATTTGCAAAATGAAAGGTCTGCATAGAAAGCTTTCACCCCCTGGATCTTTTTTATTTCCATGAACAATCTGTATAATGTAATATTTTCTCCAACAGGACAGAAGCTGAGCGAACCTCGGGTATTTCCTGAGAGCCCCGGGCGGAAGTCCAGGCTGCACCCCTATGCGAGGCTATGCCTCGGGCCCCCCTGGAGGCTCAGTTCCCTGTGAACCGCCAGCCCATGGATGGCCTCTGCACATCCATGCCCGGGACAGGCGCAGCAGGGACCGGGGACGGAGGCCATGCACTGGGTTGAGCAAGGTGCTTCAGAACCCCTGACTTGCTCAGGCCACGCAGACTGGGCCCCCATCCGGGCAGCACTCACTTGAACATGGCAATGAGGAGGTTCAGCAGCAGGATGTTGGTGAAGAGCAAGTAGAGGCAGAGCAGGATGACCGTCAGCCACTCGGGGAAGGCAGGCTCGTGCCGGATGGCATCACTCTCGGGGCACTTGGGCTTGTAGGGATCTGTGCCGTTGGGGCTGCACTGGTCCAGGCTGAAGTTCACACCTGGGGGCAGAGGGTGCACAGGGAACAAAGAAAGCCACACATAGTCGCAAGAGCCCTTTGGACAATGAGCATCCCCAGGGCCTGGACGCCCCCACACGGGGTGACCCCAGCTATCAGCTCAGACCCAGAGAAGGCGGCTGTCTACACCTGAGCATCCTCCATGGGCAGGAGGTGTGTTGGCCAAGGGAAGCGGGAAGGCCCAGGGGCCAGACCTGTACTCCAGCCTGGAGCATGCACCAGTCCCAGCACCCAGCCGACCCCTCCAGGGCACTTCCTGGGCCCCGGGTAGGAGCCAGCACAGGACAGGTGATTCAGGCCCCAACCACGGGGAGCCCAGTGCTGTGGGAGAGAAGTGGAACGGAGAAAGTTAACAACTACCACAGTGAGAAGGGAGGGCGGGGGAGGGAACCCTGCAGCACAGGCAACGTGCTGACCACACAACAGGGCGTACAGACTAAAGTGTGGTCCCACATGCGTCGAAAAGGGAAGGGCACAGAGGATAATAAAACATAAATATACGTCCAGCTTGTACATCAAATAGCTCCCAAGGAGACACACCGAGAGGCAGGTGTTAACGGCCGTTAACGCTGGGAAGTGGGCTTATGGACAACATTGTCCAACTCACCTCGGATTTGACGTTGTTTCCAAGGGTGAGCGCTCCCACCGCCCTGCGCCCGTTTTGCCAACCACCCGCCCCCCGCAAGCCTACACTGGGAAGGAGAAGAAAGAGCTCAAGTCAGTAACACAACCTTCCACTTCGGTCAAAGAAAGGAAAGCAAACTGAACCCAAAGGAAGCAGAAGGAAGGAAAGGAGAAAGATCAGAATGCAAATAAATTAAAGAGAGATGATTAAAAAACACACACACACAAAAGAAACAAAGAAAATCAATACAACCAAAATCTGGATTTTGGAAAAGATTAAGAAGATTACAACCCTTCGCCCGGACTGATCAAGGGGGAGAAAGTTTCAAGTTGCTCAAGTGATAAACGAGAGAGAGAACATTACCACCAACCCTACAAAAATAAAAGGAACCGTAAGGAAATACTACAGAACGGGGTGCGAATGAAGCAGATGGCTTAGCACAATGGGCAAACTCCCAGAAAGACACAAAACACCGAAAGTGAGTGAAGAAGAAATACAAACAGACCTCTAACAGGCAAAGAGATCAAAGCTAGAACTTAGAACTTCGGGCAAAGAAGAGTTCAGGCCCAGATGGCTTCGCTCGTGAATTCTACTGAACGTCTGAAGAATTAAAACCAATCCTTCCCAAACTTTTCCAAAATATGAAGGAAAAGGGAATCTTGCACACGTTCTATGTGGCCGGAATCACCCTGACACCAAGACCAGACAAGAACAAAACTACAGGTCAATGCCCTTTCTGAACATAGATGCAAAAACCCTCCCCAAAATGCCGGCAAATCGAATCCAGCCACACATAGAAAGAATTACACGCCACGACCTGGTGGGGTGTATCCCGGGAATGCACAGCTGGTTTTACACCTGGACGTCAGTGAACAGAACACACCGTATTAATAGCATAAGGAACAAAAATCTTGTGAGTGTTTCAACAGAGGCAGGAAACGCATTTGACAAAATCGTGTACATTTTCATTATAAAAGCACTCAAGACACTAGGGACAGAGGTGCTTCTTCACCCTGGTGAGGGACATTTACCAAAAACCCGCAGTGAACATCGTGCTTAATAGTAAAAGACTGAAAAGCTCCCCCTCTCAGATCAGGGGCAACATACAGATGTTTGTTTTGAACACTTCCATTCAATGTTGCACCAGCATCTTCTTTTTTTTTTTTTTTTTTTAAGATTTTACTTATTTATTCTCCCTGCAGGGAGCCCGATGCGGAACTCAATCCCAGGACTCCAGGATCACGCCCTGAGCCAAAGGCAGACACTCAACCACTGAGCCACCCAGGCGTCCCTGCGCCAGCAGTTCTAGCCAAGATAATGAAGCAAGAAAAAGAAATAAAAGGCATCGGATGGGAAAGGGACAAGGAAAAGCATCTCTATTTGTAGAGGACATGATCTTGTTAATAGTAAATCCCGAGGAATCCACTGAAAACCTATGAGAGCTATAAAGAAGCTCAGCAAGCTTTCAGGATAGAAGATCGACAGGCAAATGTAGTGCATGTTTATACACTAGCAATAAACAACCCAAAAATGAATTGAATAAGATAATTCTATTTACAATAACGTGAAAAATAGTAAAAATCTTGAGAATGAACTCAAAAACAGCATAACGTATACACTGAAAATTACAAAATATTGCTGAAAGAAATTAAAGATCTAAATAAGCGGAAAGGCATCCCATGCTCCCAGCCAACATCCCAGATGGCTTTTGGAGAAAGTGAGAAGCTGATTCAAAAACTGATGTGGACCCAAGGGATCCAGAAGCCAAAGCAATCTTGGAGAAGAACCGAGTTGAAGGACTCACAACACGTCCTGACTGTGAAACTTACTATGAAGTTACACTCACCAGGGCCGTGTGGTGCCGGCACAAGAACACAGATCAGCAGAACAGAATGGAGGCTCCATAGATAAGCCCTTTCATTAATAATGGTCAGTCGACTTTTCACAAGGGGGTCAAGACAATTCAATGGGGAGGAATCGTCTTTTTAACACATGGTGCTCCAACAACTGGAAATTTGCGTGCCAAAGAATGGCCCTTGCCTCCCGCTGTATAAAAAATTAGTTTACGTAGCCGAAAGTGCGAAAGTAAGAACGAAAGCTGTTACTTTTAAAATAACAACACAGACATAAGTCTTCACGGCCTTGAGTCAGGTGGTGGGTTCTGAGACACAACGCCAAAAGCGCAAATGATAAAAGGGATTGATAAGGTGGACTTAATCAAAATTAAAAACTTACGTGCTTCAAAGAACATGATCAAGAAAGTGACAAGATGAGCCGCAGAATATATTGGTAAATCACATATAGGAGAGGGACTGGTGTCCATATGTAAAGAATTCTTGCAAGTCAATAAGAAAGAAAAATAACTCCCTTGAGAAATGGGGTCTACTCCAATGAGAGGAGTAGATGCTTCTAAAGAGAAGACGTACAAATGACTCAGGGAGCACATGAAGAGAGGCTCCACATCACTCGCCATCAGGGAAATGTGAATCAAAGCCAAAAAGAGATGCACTTCACACCTGCTGGGATGGCTAGAAGCAAAGACAACGACAAGCCAGAGAGAACGTGGCAAGTGGGGCCCTTACATACGTTGCTGGCAGGGACGTAAAATGCAGGGCAGCTGTCATAGAAAATAGTTCGTGAGACTCCTAACTCTGGGAAATGAACAAGGGGTAGTGGAAGGGGAGGCGGGCAGGGGGATGGGGTAACTGGGTGACGGGCACTGGGGGGGGCACTTGATGGGATGAGCACTGGGTGTCATACTATATACTGGCAAATCAAACTCCAATAAAAAAAATACCAAAAAAAATGTAGTCTTAAACAGGTTGAGGTCTTAAAAAAAAAAAAAAAAAACCCAAAACAAAAAAAAAGAAAATAGTTTGTCCATTTCTCAAAAAGTTAAACACAGACTTGGTATACACCCCAGCAGGTACATATTCCATCCCCAGGTACATATCCGAGACAGAAGAAAACATACGCCCACACAAAAACATATTTAAAAACTTATAAATAACTGTTCGTGGCGATGTCATTCATAACAGCCAAAAGGTAGAAGCAACTCATGTTCACTGACCTACAAACGCAGATACAAAATGCGTTCTAGCCACATGAGGGAATATTATTTAGCGATAAAAGGGAATAAAAATGGATGCAGGCTACAATATGGATGAGCCTCGGGGACATTACACGAAGAAAAAGCAAGACGCAAAGACTGCATATCACGTTGTCCCATTTATACGAAACGTCCAGCAAAGGCAAATCATACGAATGGAAAGTGGACGCTGTACAAACGGAAAGTCGCTGACGGTTGGGGTCGGGGGGATGGGGAGTGACTGCTAATGGGGCCTTTAGCGGGTGATGCAAATGTTCTAAAATTAAATCCCGCAAGTGGGCTACAAACTGCTAAAGCACACGTTACGCAGGGGAGCTTCATGGTACGTGAATTATACCCCAATGAAGCTGTTGAAAAGAAAAAACTCAGTATACAAAAAGGATTGTCCCCATCCAGAGGAGGCTGGGGGGACAGGGTGGCATGTAGGGGGGGGTCAGCTGGTGCCCCAGAGCCCCAGGCCACACCCTTGGCCTGCCTTGGATCTCAGCTCAGGCCCCCCCGCACCCCGCTGATGCCAACCCCCCTGAACCAAGCATCGCACACACCTGTCTCTGCCGCACGGCACCTGGGGGGCTGCCACCCCCACCCCCTGTCCCCCATCCTTCTGTGAGCTTCGCAGGCGCCCCTGCTGGGGCTGTCAGGACCCCCCCGTCCTACCGTCAATGTAAGCCGGCATCTGCCCGAAGATAGTGAGGTACGACTGGTAGATGACCCCCCGGAAGATCCAGTCCACTCTGCTCTCGTTGTGGATGAGGATGGCCTGCTTGGCCACCCCGAAGGACACCACCCACACAGCCAGCAGGAAGAGGAAAAAGAAGACGTCCTTCATCTGCACAGATAGGGGGGCACCAGCTGCAGCCGCCCGCACCCACATGCTCCCCCTGCCCCCCCAACACCCCCGGGCTGTGCGCTCCACCATGCAGGGAGCTGCCGCCGACACCCAGGGCAGGGATGCTGGGCCCACAGTCCCGGGCCTGCCCCGTATCCTAATGGGGTATGCATAGGAGGGGCTGGATGTGACTGTGGCCCACAGGGTGGGAGAGCGACAGGATCCGCAGCAGGGACGAGGGAGGAGCTGTGGGGGTCAGGGGAGGCCGCCTGGAAGAGGTGACCTATAGGCAAAGACCTGGGACCGGCGAGCGGGGGGTGGGGGCACCAGGGAAGCAGGACACGGGAACCCAGAGGTGTGCTCGAGGCCTGGAGCACCTCACCTGCAACCAGCATGAGGACCCCTCGTCCCCTTACCATCCGCTTCACGATGATTATCTTGGGCCCCAGCGTCTTACTGACGGTAAAGATGTGCATCAGCCGGAGGCAGAACATGATGAAGTCCAGAGACAGGATGACGCGCCCGGGGTACAGCAGCCCTGGTATGAGCCTGGCCCGGGGCGGGATCAAGGGGCCCTCAGCTCGCCGCGCCCGGAGCCTGTCCCAGCTGCCCGCCCGCCCCCCGCCCCCGAGTGCGCCTGTGGCTCCGGAGGCCTCTGGACCCCAAGCACTGAGCATGGGGTGGGGGGTCAGGGGCCAGCGCTTCCATGAGGTCTTCAGAAAAGTCCGAAAGCCCAGCCTTGGGCAGGGTAGGCAGGCCACGCCGGCCCCTCGGGAAGCCACGGCAGGGCGTGATGGGCAGTGGGGTGGCCCGCGGCCGCAGAGGAGGGCGGGGGGCCGCAGGGCCGGCCGGGGGCAGGGAGCTCCGCACCTGCCCCTGTGCCCCCCAACAGTCCCAGGCCTGACGGTCAGGCTCGGGGGGCCGTGGCACGGGGGCCGCGCACCTGCAGCTCAGGCCAGCTGCGAAGAGCAGGATGGCACCGATATCCAGCTTGTTCCAGAAGTCGCTGAAGTACAGGAGAGCCACCTTCATCAGGCCGAAGTCGTCGGGGTCGTAGAGGAGCTGCGAGGAGACAGGGCTGGGGGCCCGTCCGCGCCGTCGCCGCCCCAGCCATCCACATGCTCCCTCCCCAGAGCGAGTGGGGGGGGCGGGGGGGAGTGAGGCCGGGCGCGCGGGTCCATCCCCAGGCCTGGAGCTACAGGGGGGGTTCCCCGGCGCCCGAGCCCGCCCCTGCCCTGCCACAGCCCTGCCCAACCTGCAGGCGCATGCTGTCGGGGCGTCCCCCCTCTCTGTCCCGCCAGCCAGCTCCCCGGGACCCCGGCTCGCCTGCTTCTGCGGCAGCCCTGGCCCCATGGACGAGCCAGCTGCAGGTCCCAGGGGCCGGTCACGTGGGTCGGGGATGCGGGGAAGGGGCGAGGGGGCCGGTGGGCGCACCTGCCGCAGCTCCTCGCACACCAGCGAGAAGAGCCAGAAGTAGATGAGGTACTCGCACCAGGAGGGCGTGGGCTGGAAGTCCACCATGAGCACGTAGGCGAAGAGGCACAGGAAGGCGAAGTAGGACAGGATGTTGAGGTGGAAGATGACCACAGGCGCGTTGAAGAAGGCGCGGACCCGCAGCAGCCCCTTCGTGGCCTGCAGCCTCCTCTCCCTGCAGGCAGACGGGGCCGGTGGAATGGAGTGGCGGGGGCTGAGAGCCCCAGGGACCTCTGCCTCCCCCGGGGACTGGGGCCCTGTGCTCGTGTCACGTGGCAGAGACACAAGCCCCAGACACAGCCTGCATCCGTGCAGCCCGCTGACCCTGCCCACGCGGCCACGCACATGGCGCCACCAGACAGCTCCACCGAAGGGGGGACCCTGAGAGCCTGGGCTCTGGTTTCACTAGGACTGAAACGAATGCTTGGCTAAATGGGTGCTCAGGGCAGAGAGGGTGCTCAGGGCAGGACAGGTGTCTGGGCAGGGTGGGTGCTCGGGGCAGGGCAGGTGTCAGGACAGCGAGTGTGCTCAGGGCAGGGAGGGTGCTCAGGGCAAGGCAGGTGTCAGCGCAGGGTGGGTGCTTGGGGCAGGGTGGGGTGCTCAGGGTAGGGCAGGTGTCACGGCAGCGAGGGTGCTCAGGGCAGAGAGGGTGCTTGGGGCAGGGTGAGTGCTTGGGGCAGGGTGGGTGCTCAGGGTAGGGCAGGCGTCAGGGCAGGGAGGGTGCTCAGGGCAGCGAGGGTGCTCGGGGCAGGGTGGTTGCTCGGGGCAGGGCGGGTGCTCACTGTAAGGTGGGTGATGATGCAGACCAGGTGCTCCCCCCACGGTGGGTGCTTGGACATAGCAGGTGCTCAGCACACAGTGGGTGCCCGGCACGGGGGCACCCTCCCTCCCCTCCTGCCCACCTTCTCTACCCTCCTGGCAGCCAGTGACACCCACGAGGACAGTGACCCCCCGAGGCACACTGGGGACGGCAGCCCAGGCCCTGCCCCTGAGCAGCACCCGGCAGCGCTGGCACCTGAAGGTGATGAGGCCGGTATAGAGCAGCGGGAAGGCCACCATACACAGGATCACCCGCCACAGCCCGTTGTCCACGCACAGCTGGCCCCACCACACCTTCGTTAGAAAGGCCTGTGGGCAACGGGGAGCTTCAGCCCAGAGGTACCCTGGGCCACGCCCCTGGGGTGAGCCTGCATCCCCCGAGCAAGGGGCCCGCCCAGGCACAGCACAAACCGGGCCCCATCTGAGGGCTGAGGGACAGGCTCCGGGGCGGGGGGCAGGAGGACCGTGGGCTCCCGGGCAGGAACACCGGCAGGGTCCCCAGGTCCCCGAGGGCCCGCAGCACAGGGACCCGCGTGCCCCCAGGTGGGCAGAGGCCGCGTCCGCACCGCAGCCCCCCGCCGCGCTTCCAGCAAGCGAGCCCGCAGAGGGTCACCTGGATGCCTCCGTGCGACACGAACTTCATGTCTTCGGCCTTCAGGGCCAGCTGCAGGCAGGTGGTCCGCCCCCAGGCCTCTGACACCCGGGTGAGCAGCTTCTGAGCTCTCTCCTCATCCTTCCGGTGGCACTCGGTGAACACCCCTGGCGGAAGGAAGGTCCCCGTCACAGCAGCAGGGTCCCAGTCAGACCCGGGGCAGCGTCAGGGCGCGGCTCGTCCCCATGGCGCGGGCCGGGCAGGAGCAGGGGCGGAGGCCGGGGACCAGGGCCCTGGGGGCACGGGGGGAGTGTGCCAGCGTCCCCGGCCGCCGCGCCCGAGCTCACCGATGGCTCTGTGCTCACACTCGTCGGCGAGCGCCAGCATCTCCTCCAAGCTGTCCGTGTCTTCCTCCTCCTTGGCCAGCTCCTTCAGGATCTTGCTGCAGGCCACGGCCGCCACGATGCAGTCCTGGCTCTGGGCACAGGGGAGCCACGGTGAGGACAGGGACAGTCCAGCCAGGAGCCCCCGACACACGCCGGGGCGATGAGAACAGGGGCCTCACAACAGCAGGGGCCGCCAGGTCCATATAAACCGTTTGGGTCGCCCCGAATCAGGAGGGGATCCTGAGCTGGCCAGTGGGCTGCTGCCCCCCCCCCCCCGGAGCACAGACTGG
Organism: Canis aureus; assembly: GCF_053574225.1. Classification (NCBI taxonomy): domain Eukaryota; kingdom Metazoa; phylum Chordata; class Mammalia; order Carnivora; family Canidae; genus Canis; species Canis aureus. Next base: position 42,360,174 of record NC_135640.1, on the reverse strand, counting down.
ACACGGGCCACCTGCACGGCCCTGCCAGCATGAGGCCCAGCACTGCCTGGGCATCTGGTCGACCCCAGGCACGGGGCTAAGGGGCAGAAACAGGATCAGGTCCACGCAAACCCCCCTCAGGCTCGGGTACCCCGTCCCTGGGGCCCTGCAAGTCCCAGGTTCCAGAGATGCTGGGGAAAACTACTCTTTCACTTCCCTTTAGGAAGAGAATCTGCCAGAAGTAGAGGAGCCCCACGTGTGGGGGCCTTGGGCCTGGCACGCCCTCCGTCGTGACCACGAGGCTGCCCATAGCCCAGTGGCGAGGGCGCTGAGGGCTCGGGGTCCCGGACAGCCTAGTAGGGGGCTCAGGGCAGGGCACATCTGGGGCCTGGTCCCCGTGTCAGCCACAGATGGTCTCTGTCGAGACCCCAATGGTCAGTAGACAGACAGGCAGGCCCTCCGGGGATGGCACCTCCTACAGAGTCTCTACTGACCAGGTCGGCCACAGCTTGGGTGCCAACCCCCCGGAACCCACCCGCGCGGGCCGAGGACGGGGGCTCCACCAGCTGTGCGGGCGTGCTGAGCCTCAGCCCTGGACAGAGCTGCAGGACACCGTGCACCTGCTGAAAATTTTCTTACCTGAGCCAAGCTCTCTGGGCCCCTGGGGCCCCTCCTGGGGTCCCAGAGGCCCACGGCGCCCCTGCAAGGCCACGGGCTCCTCTCTTCCACCTGCCGTTGGCACTGGGCTTCCTGGCCACACTCCCTCCCTGGCTGGAGCCCCATCGCTGGCCCACACGCAGCCATGCGTGCTGAGAGACGGATCCAGTTACCTGCGCCCAGATGATTTCTGCTAGCTCCCGACGGTTCTGGACGATGGCCCAAATGAGAAGATCACGAACCGGGTCCATGGTGAAGGCCACATGGCCTGACGAACGCTTGTAGAGGGACCGGAGACTCACTCCCTGCATCTGGTGAGCAGTGGACATTCAGAACCTCTCCTAGGTCCTCACTATAGCCTCAGTATCCCCGGGTGGGCCTGGTGGGGGTGCACGCCCAGAGCCCAGCTCCACGCCTTCCCAGAACCACTGTCCCCGGGTGGGGGGGGGGGGGGTGGCGAGCCCTGCGGCCTGCATTTTCAACAACACCCTGGACCGATTTCATGCACGCTGGAGTTTTAAAACCATCACTCTGGAGACACATAGAGACGTTCAGAAAGTGGGGTGCCCCGCTAACACCTTCACCAACGATTGCAGCCTCTCGTCTACACCCCAGGCACCCTGAGTTTCCTTAGTCTCGTCTGATGGCATCAAAGCCTTTTTCTATGAGGCCAACTTCTAGCACAGAGTCCACTATAGATTCATGGCTGTGAGCTCCTCTAGGGAATCCTCACGGTGTCTCCTGCAGAGGAGGCCACAGAGAAAGCCCAAACACACAAGGATGACACGTGAGCAGGAGGACACCTCGCCCCCAGACACCCTCGATTTACACAGTGACCTGGGAGGCCAGCTTCCTGGCTGATCAATAAGTGAACATGTATTCAGACAGGCTGGAAACAACCTCCAGAAGTGAGAACGCATGTCCCACACCACACACAAAATTCCACTTTCTACGACCTTAGAAATTTCCTGAAGGCTTGTCTTTATATTATAAAGATTCATTGAGGGGACACCTGGGTGGCTCAGCGGTTGAGCGCCTGCCTTCAGTCCAGGGTGTGATCCTGGAGACTCGGGATCGAGTCCCATGTCGGGCTCCCTGCATGGAGCCTGCTTCTCCCTCTGCCTGTGTCTCTGCCTCTCCCTCTGGGTCTCTCATGAATAAATAGATAATCTTTTAAAATATTAAAATTAAATTAAAAAATAAAAAGATTAGTTGATAAACTCAATAAACTACAGACGTGGTTAATGGTGAGCTTCCACTTTGGATCCTCTTAAAGGTTTATCTTAAATGCACTAGGACCGAGAAGAGCAGAATTGTGAATGTAGAAAACCAAGCCACAACCACGTCTTTCTCAGGGGTCATCGTAGCTCACCTGGGACAATGGATGAATTTGAAAACCTCAAGGAAGTGGACAATTTTCTACCAGAAAAAGAAAACAAACCCAAATTTCATCATGGAACACAAAGAAAACCTAAATCCAGAGATTGTCAGAAAAGAAACTGAGAGTGTTCTCAGAGCTACCACCCAAAAAAGGCACTGAGCCCCGACGGACACACAGGAGAGCCCACCGGGCTCGTAAGGACAGTGAGTTTCAGACGCGTGAACTTTTCCCGGGCAAAGAACTGAGGCAGGTTTCCGGTGGTTTTCATAAGAATGATATAAAGCTGCTGCCGGAACCTGACAAAGACAGCCCCCAAGACACCACCACGATTAAAAGTGCTGAAAATAGAATTCTGCAACCTGGTTGTCAAAGAGCCATTAGTAAATATTAAATTATGTTAAATTATATGAATTTGCAGATCGATCATATTAAAAAAAAAAAACAAAAAACAAAAAACAAAAAAAAGTGCTGAAAATATGGGCCACGAAACCCAGCACCGCACTACCCACGTGTCACCCGGCCATCCAGTTGAGATCAAAACAGGAATAGAAGTGTTTCGCCATCAGGAAGTCCATTAAAGCGACTCAGCAAATTCATAGGTTAAATAAGAAGGAGAACACCTCAAATTCTCAAAACTCAGCACCTGGGCTTCGTTTGTAAGAGCTTCAAGAACTGGGAGGTGGATACTCGCTGACATAAATGCAGGGCTGGCCTCGCACCTCGGGATTCCCATTGAGTACGGACAGAGGCTCGAAAAATGCCGTCACCCCGGCTGCAGTGCACGTGCTGGGCACCCGCACAGGGATGTGGTGGGGCCCCGCTGACCTGACCACGTGGACTCGGGGGTACGAGGCACGAGGGAGGGCATTTTCCTCATACGTGAGCTCTTGCACCGTTTGAATTTGGAGGACGGGCTGGATCGCGTCCTCCAAATTTGTATGTCGGAGCCCCGCCTCCTACACTGACTGTATTTGGAGACGGGGCGTCTAAGGAGGTGATTAAGGTCCTGATCTGATCGGACCGGGCTCCCCGTACGAGGGACGGACACTCGCTCTCGGCATCTCTCTGCGTGCACACCCAACAGACCATGTGTAGACACGGCAAGGAGGCGGCCGTGCTCAAGCCAGGAGAGAGGCCCTGCTGGAAACCAGCCCCGCGGACGCCCCCCCCCGCCCCCAGGGACCGTGGCCGCCAGACTGCCGGAGCCCCACCATCTGTGGTTCGAAGCCGCCCGGCCTACAGTATTTCGTGAGGGCGGCCCCAGCAGACACGATAGGGAGCATATTTCTTTTTTCCAATAAATATAAAGGATAATTTCTTTAAAAAAAAAAGGTGGGGGGAGCACGAAGGACCGCGCAGGCCTATGGGGGGCTGGGACCACAACCACCAGCACGCACGCTGAGCTTGATGTTGGGCACGGGGAGCAGGAGCCGCGGGCGCTCGCCGGTCCGGGGCCGCGGGTACAGCGGCTGCGTGAAGTCCCCCAGGAGCTCCCGGAGCACCTGGGCCACGTGGTGCATCTGCACGCGGGGGGCGGGCCTGCAGGCCGGCCGCTCGGGCTCCTCGGCCAGCACCTTCTGAAGCTTGCTGTGGAACAGGCAGGAGGGGTCCAGGTGCTGGTACAGATGGAGCAGGGTGTCCCAGGTGACGAACTCCTTCAGCCGCACCCCGTTCTCCAGGAAGAGCTTCACGAACTCGGGCTTGTTGGAGATGAGGGCTGCCATCATCACGGGGTGCAGCTCTGAGGGCTGAGAGACAGCACCGTGGGGGCGCACGCCTCACGCAGCCCCGACAGCCCCGACGACACGCCGACTGCATCGTCTCCACCTTGGGAAGCGGGGAGGCTGCCCCGGGGGGCTCCCTACCAGGATCGAGGACTCGATCCCCTCGCTCCCGCCAAGCCCTACCTTCCACTGCCGCTCGTCGGAGAAGATCTCGCTCCGCGCGATGTCCACGCGGTTCCACGCCACCGCTAACTTCAGCTGGTGGTCCCAGTTCTCGTGGCCAAAGTAGTCATGGCTCCGAGAGGCTGCAGGGAAAAGCACTCGCGTCGGGGAGCTGCGGCCCAGGCCCCAGAGGCGCTGGCCCTGCCATCGGCTGGAGTCAGGCGGGAGGCACCGGCCACCAACTTGGGCTCTCGGTGACCCTGACCCAGGAGCGTGCCCAGCCCCCGCCCCCCGCCCCCTCACGGACGCACGGTCCCTCGCGGTGCGGGCGCCAGAGGACCTCCGAGGTTGGGGCATCGCTCTGGCCCGCCCGCCCCCCTGCTGGTCAAGCCCCACGGCCCCTAAGCTTCAGGGAGACACAGTCTCTGACCGGCAGGTGCACGAACACTCGAGACTCACACCCGCCCACGCCGTCAACTCCCTTTCCCGCCTTGAGTGCAAAGCCGCGGGCTGGCCCGGGCTCTCACGACGGGCGTCCTGCCAACAGGTTCTGCGCTCTCGCTGCCTTTACAGCTGGAAGCTTGGGCTGTTATTGGGGGGAGGGAAGAAGGAACGGGGACCCCTTCCTGACAGCACGCGCAAAGGCCGCCGTGCGGCGCACTATGGGGACCTGAGCATAAAGGCTGCGCCTGCAGCGGGCAGGGATTTCTCGGGGTGCCAAGGACATGAGCCCTACAGATGGAATGGGTCGATTAAGTTCCAGTAAAACATACACCTTCCGGGGCGCCCGGGGGCTCAGCGATGGAGCGTCTGCCTTTGGCCCAGGTTGTGACCCCGGCGTCCCGGGATCAAGTCCTGTAACCGGCTCCCCGCATGGAGCCTGCTTCTCCCTCTGCCTGTGTCTCGTCCTCTCTCTGGGTGTCTCATGAAAAAATAAATAAAATCTTTAAAATAAAAAAATATATATATGCCTTCCACTCTCCAGAGACACCTTGTAGGGAAGAGCAAAGTAGGCCAGGCACTGTCACGTGGACGTAACAGAGGATCTGTGTCCGAGTACATCAGGAACTCTTCCTGCTCCAAAACCAGGAGGCACATAAGCAAATAAGCGTGGACAGAAGACCAGAAAGGCCTGTCCCCGGGAGGACACACACCTGGCCAAGGAGCCGCTGGTGTCAGCGGCCATCAGGGAGACGCAGATTCAAACCACCCTGAGCTGTGACCTGTCACCCCCGGGGACGGCGGGCCATCCCAAGCACTGGAGCCCACGGGGCGCTGGAGCCTGCGGCCGGCAGCGGGGGAGGGCGGTGCGAGCTTGCCGCACGACAGCCGGGCTCTCTTATAGAGCTGACCCGCCGTGTGCCATGGAGCCCCAGGAACTCCAGTCCTACATGTGGCCCCAAGAGAAACGAGAAGCCCCAGGAGAATAAGAGCAGCCTTAGTTACGACCACCCCACGCTGGAGGCGGCCTGCGCGTGTAGCGCCAGGCGGGCGGGAAGCCCGGCGGCGGTGGCGGGATCGCGGGTCGGGGGACACTGACGGTGGGAAGGAGCAGAGCTCTGGGACGTGCAGCAACGGGCCAGGGCCTCCCAGCTGTTGCACAGAGCCCGGGAAGGGAGGTGCAGAAGCGCTCGGAGCCTGGCCCATGACGGCCAGGTAAAGCCGTTTATAAGGGCAGAAGGTGCATAGACGCTTGCCCGGGGCGGGGGGCAGCCAGAGGCACAGGGAGCCTTGGGGGGCGGGGGCTGCCGCTCTCTGGGGTGGGTGCACCTGCTAAGGGGCCCGCCGCGGGGACCCAGGATGGGGACGTTACCCTTACGTCAGCCGTCCCTCAGTACAGGTGGTTTTTAAAAGGGGTCGTCGCTGCAAAACCACATCCACGTGTTTGTGTTGTTTTCCCATAAAGTCACACGATGAAGAGACAGCCCTTCCCCCCAGAGCCCCACTGCCTTTCTCCCCAGCAACCGGTTAGAACCCGCGCGGGCTCCAGAGATGGGCTGGGGCCTGTCCCCGGGCTGGCGTGTCCACACGGGGCTGCTCAGCACGGGGCCGGAGCCGGGCCCCAGCAAGGCGGCCTCCCTCCTGGGGCACGGGGCTCCACAGGGCACAGCCCTAAGGTCGCTGCCTGGGCTCTGGCTGCCGTCTACACCTGCGTCACCACCACCACCAGCGAGAAGTGAGGACTTCCAACACCCAACACCATCGAGGCTCCATCACCATCCCCACTGGGCGCCCCCCTGCCCGCTCAGTGCCCACCCCCCTGCCCGCCCGGCGCCCGCCCCAGGAGAAGCCAGGATCCGTGGCGTTGCTTCACCCCCTCCTGACACCCTGAGAGCACACGGAGACAGACGTGGGGGTCCGCCCTGGCCGTGGGCAGGGGTCCATCCCTCTCCAGCACGGGGCACGGATGGCCACGCTCAGCCCCCCGCCCCCGTCACCGCCTTCCAGGGGATCGCACCAGACACGGGCGACCCACTGTCTCTCTTCACCAAAGGCAAGGAAGGGACAGACGCCCTCCCGCCCCGTCTCTGAACAGGAGCGTCAGGCGCCGTGAAGGAGACCGTCGAACCCTGTGGTCACGCGGATGTGCACGCCGGCTCCCCCCCACCCCCACCCCGTGTCCTTGCTGGTGGGCAACTCGGGGACGAGGGCGGCTCCGATGCTATCGAACCGGCTCTTCCCGGTCCCCTGTGGCCCCCGACAGCCGTCCTCACGTGCAGCCCCTGGGCCTGGTTTTAACCGTCTCGCTGGTTCTCGGAGGTTTTGTCAGGAGAAGGCGGGGAGCAAAGCCCAGGTCTAAGCGTCTCCTGCGAGCGCTTCCTGCCGGGCCGCCCCGTGTGCCTCGAGGGTGAGGAGCGCCCGGCGGGGAGAACCCAGGCTTCCTGGCATCGGGGACACCCACATCCCTGTGGGCGCCAGCGGGAGGGACGGGGCACCTGCCGTTCCCAGGGGCGCGGGGCAGAGGGCAGACCAAGCGGTTGGCCCAGGCCCGGCCACTGCAGAGCTTTAGTGTCCGGGAGGGTCCCTGCGGCGTGGGGGCCAGCGGGGCGCAGGCCCGGCAGGACGCACGGGGGTCAGGGCTGCCCTTCCGAGCCCGGGACCGGCACGCGCGGCCGTGATGACCGCAGCCACCTCACGCGGCTGCACTTGGGTTCCAGCAAGAAGGGAAGGTGCAGAAAGGAGCCCAAACCGCCAGCACCGCCGCGGTGCCCCAGCCCAGCACGGTCCACCCCCTGACCGAGGCCTCCGTGTCCCGCCCCTGCGAGCCCAGGGCCCCGGCGACCCTCGCTGCGCGGCTCCCTCTCGCCCCGGGCGGCCCGGCCCTCACCTTTCAGCAAGGCCTGCAGGATGGCCACGTCCACGTCCTGCTGCCCATCCTTGCCTTCGCGGAACACGGTCAGCAGCTGCCGCCTCCGCACGATGTCTTGGATCTGCGACAAACACCGCCCGCTGAGGTCTGGGGGACAAGCAGGGCCCCGCCTCCTCGAAGGGCACCCGCAGGACCACAGACCCCGGACACGCAGCCAAGAGCCCAGGTGCGAGTCCCGCCTGCCTGTCGGCCGCGGCCACCACCTCGCCTCCCCACTGCCCAGGCCATGAAGACGGAGACGCCGCAAGGACGGGTATGCAACGTTCAGTGGCTCGGAGACCACAGGAAGCGCCCTGGGGATCACTGTGTCCCCAGAGAGCTCCCAAGAACCGCGCCCGCCCGCCCCCTCCCCAGTGAGCGCTGCTGCCCCTGCAGGGCCTAAGCCCCCAGCAGGTGCTGACGCCCGCATCCGCCCTCCACTGGGTCAGCCAGGGCCCCCCACGCCCCATGACCCCCCCACCCCATGTCCCCCACCCCATTCCCCCTGTGCCCCTCACCCCCAGGCCCCCCACCCTATGCACCCCCGTGACCCCCACCCCGTGACCCCCCATGCCCCATCTCGTGACCCCCACCCCATGATCCACCCGTGACCCCCCACCCCGTGCCCCTTGTAGCCCCCCACCGCGTGACCCTCCATGCCCCTCACCCCCAGGGCCCCCTAACCCGTGACCACCATGGCTCCCCACTCTGTGACACCCCCCACCCCATGCGCCCTACCCCGGGCCCCTCTACCTCATGCCCCCTACCCCGGGCCCCACCCCATGCCCCTCACCCCCCAGGGTCCCCCACCCCGTGCCCCCCCATGGCCCCCCACTCTGTGATACCCCCCACCACTTGCCCCCTACCCCGGGCCCCCCACCTCATGACCCCACAGACCATGCCCCCCACCCCCGGGCCCGTGTGCTCGCTCACTTTTTTGGTCCACTCGACGACACTGCTCTCGGGGAGGGTCTCAAACATCTCGCGGAAGAACACGCTGAGCGCCTGCTGGATCCTGGCGATGGTGATCTCCGCTGTGGGCAGGCCGGCCACCTGGGCGATGACGTCCGCCACGCGGCCCGAGCCCTCCACGACCACACAGGGGGTGCCGTTGGTGATGGCGTTGTAGATGGTCTGCAAGAGAGTGCGCCCCTGAGCCCCGCGCCCGCCCACCCCGACGCCCCCCGCACCGGGCACTTCGCGGCGGCGCTGGCTCAGGGCCTCGGGGCCCCCGAGAACGTACAGAAAACATGGAGCTTGGTGGGGCAAGGGGGGCTCACCCTGACGGCGGGGGGCGCGCGCCCGACTGGCCAGCTCCCTCCAGCCTACGGCACAGGTGGACCGTGACCCCCGCACCGCTGAGACCCTGCACCCCTGCGGCCCGGGAGCGTCTGCAGGAGCCAGTGCTGCCCATCCCAGGGGGACAGGACCACCAGGGCACAGCCCCGGACACCTGGTGACGTCACTTTCAGGGAGGGACTCGGGACCCCCCGGGCCAAGGAGGCAGGTGTGGGTGCCATCTGCAGGGCCCCATGCAGATGTGCTCCATGTGGGGGGCGGGGCAGGTGCCCTCCCGTCCATTCCCCAGGTCCCCTCCTATCCATCCCCCCGGGTCCCCTCTCATCTGTCCCCCCAGGTCCCCTCCCATCCATCCCCCCGGGTCTCCTCCTGTCCATCCCTCAGAGCCCTCCCATCTGTCCCACCAGGTCCCCTCCCGTCCATCCCCCCGGGTCCCCTCCTGTCCATCCCCCTGGGCACCCTCCCATCTGTCCCTCTGGACGTCCTCCTGTTCGTCCCCCCGGGTCACCTCCTATCCATCCCCCTGGGCGCCCTCCTGTCCGTTCCCCTGGGCGCCCTTCTGTCTGTCCCCCCAGGTTCCCTCATGTCCATCCCCCTGGGCACCCTCCTGTCTGTCCCTTGGGTCTCCTCCCGTCTGTCCCCTGGGTCGCCTCCTGTTCACCCCCCTCGGGTCCCCTCCCATCCGCCCCCGCAGGGGCCCTCCCGCCCGTGAATCCTCCTGCAAGCACTGAACATATACGGACGTTTCCGGGGCGCCCTCCTGCCCCACCCGTGCAGGCTGTGACGTTATCCTGCCCCCACCAGGCCACAGTGGCTCAGCGCTCTGCCAGGAAGGCAAACCCCACGCCGTCGTGGGTCCTCCGGGGACTGTGTTAAAACCACCCAGGAGCCTGCTTTACACTCGGCTGCCTGTCCCGGGGGGCTGGGGTGGGGTCTGAGGGCCGCCACCCCGTGAAGCCTTCCCGGGAGGTTTTGGCCGCAGGTGGCCGCCCTGCAGTCCTGGAAGCGGAGCCATTCGGCCCCATTGTAGCTGCAGTCCCCCCACCCGGCGCCCCTCTTCCCGGCCACCCAGGGTGAAGCCTGCACACCCCCCCACCGCAGGGCACCCCCTGGAGGGCCGCCTTCCCACCACCCCTGGAGGGGCCCTGCCACACACCCACCTCCTGCTCCTGCCCCCGCCCCCCACCAGTGACCCCGCTGGGATGCGGGCCAGGGGCGTCGGGCCAGCAGCCCCACCTGAGCAGAGCTTGGCCCCAGGGCCCCCCGCCAGACCAGTACTCACGTGCAGGGTGCCAGGTCCCCCTTCCAGCACCACACAGACCACGGGGATCTTGATGGCCACACCTGGGACGAGGCACGGAACCCCGATTTAGGGGCCACGGGGGCTCGACGCTCCACCTGGGCGCTCTGGCCCACCTCCCGCCAGCCCCAGCCTCGCTGTGGCAGGAGTACCCGGCGGGAGACGGGCACCAGGTACCAAGCAGCTCCCCAAGGCTGCTCGTTCTGCGGGCCCTGGGATGGCTCCCCAGCCGCGTCCTCGTGCTCCCGTCTGGGGCGGGAGGGGGGCAGCGCGGTCCCCCTGGCCGGCCACCACGACCAGCCGGCTTCCCTCAGACCCGGGCACACCTCGGGGGACAGCCCAAGCCCGCGGGCGTAAGGTGCCATCAAGACAGGTCCTCCAGGGGACCCTAACCCGCAGGGAGTGCCCCCCAACGGCACAGAGCCAGAACCTCCTGCCACTGCGGGTCCCTTCTCCGCCCCCCGAATCGTGTGCGAATCCCTGTGTCCGTCCTTCCTGAGTCCTAGAGTCCACCCCATCTCGCCCACAAGGGGAAAGATGTCAGGGCCGCATTCTGCGCCTTATTTCTGAACCGAGCCCGTGCGTGGTGTAGTGACTGCGGGGGTTCTGTGACCTGAGAGAGCAGAAAAGCGGGGGGCTGGCCCCCACCTCCCCCCACCGGTTAAACCAGGTGAGAGATGTTCCTGTTGAACAAGTGCAAAGAGATGCTGGGAAGGAATCCAGGTGTGTCTGAGGGCACCCCCGGCCCCGCACCTGTTCACATCCTGGTCACGGCCGGCTGTGCCCCAGACCCCCTGGCCAGCCCGCCCCCGCTCTGCCCCGAAAGCCCTCAAAGACGTGCTCCACTCGCCTCCTTTTTCCTTCGTCTGCTCCGATATGAACTTCTCCAGCTTCGTCCTCAGGGGGATCTCCACCCCGTAGCGGCCGTGGGTCCCGTCGTCCACAAGGATGAAGTGGGAGTGGTTGCTGTCCAGGCAGGTCAGGTGCCCTTGGCCCTCCTCGTCCATGATGTACTCAGCAGGAAAGCTGCCCTGGGGACACAGACAGACGGGACGTCCTGCGCCTCGAATGCCAGGCAAGGGGGCGTCCAGGTCCTGATCCCCAGGACCTACGAACGTTATGTTATTTGGAAAAAGAGCCACAGCAGATCTGATTAAAGCTAAGGACCGTAACATGGGAAGATCTTCCTCAAGGGGCCAGGCAGGTCCCAGAGGGCATCCCAGTGTCCTCACAACGGGGAGGAGAGGGGGATCCCCTACAAGAGGAGGGCCCGGCGACGGTGAAGGTGGAGATCAGAGCACTGTGGCCACAGCAGCCCCCCCCCCAACCCAGGGACACGCACGGGAAGGAGAGACTGTTGTGTCCCCAGAAGCTAACGTGGACCAAAGGGACGGGATGTCAGACTCCCAAGCCCCTACGGGCGGGAGACAGTGGCTAACCTGCAAGAGCAGAGCATGATGGTCCCTGGGGCAGCGGCCTGGGGCGGGGGGCAGGGGAGGCCACAGGACAGAGCCTCGTGTCAACCTAACGGATTTCCCTGCCGGGCTTGGAGGTCGCCTGGGACCCGGGCCCCCTTATTCCTGCCACGGTCCCCCTCTTGGAATGAGGACGTGCAGCTATTCCGTGATGCCCGTCCCACCATCGCGTGCTGGACGACAGGCACTGGCTTTCCAGCGTGGCGAGTCCACACACGCAGGCGACATCACACCCCGGGGTCCAGACGGCGGCCCGTCCGGGGCAGCACCTGGCGGGATCCTACTCACCACCTCCTCTGACCCCACGGCCCGCCCCAGGAGTGGGCGCTGAGCTCACCGAGGGGTGGACCAGGCCCTCGCGGTTGTGCACGGTGCCCCACGTGGCGATGCCGACGGTGACGACCTCGCCTTCGTTGTAGCTGCTGCTCAGGGTGAAGTCTCGCACCGCCTCGCCCACCTGCTTCATCACGCCCGTGTGGGACCCGCCGGTGATAATCCAGGCCCCTGGGCAGAGGGGAGGGGGGCAGAGGTGTGCACCTGCCGCGTGCAAGCCTGACACTCAGCCCTGTGTGTTTCGGGCGGCCGTTTCCTAAGTAGGTGTGAGGCCCGGAACCAGAGCCGCGGAGGAAGCCACACTGTGGTTCTGTGTTCACGGCGGGGCGCCAGGGCCCAAGGCTCCCCGCCTGCAGCCCCCTCCCCCCCCCCCCCCCCGCAGCTTCTCTGTCCTGGCCTCGGGCACAAAGACTTAAACGTCCCTTCCTCCCCTCAGCTCCTGGGGCCTGGGTGTGGGGGGCCGAGCCCCTGCCCCTGACCGACTCGCCCTGCTGCACTGCCCGCGGCCCCCCAGCACACACCCTTCCTGCCCCCCTGCCCGGCCGGACCCGGGCACCCGCTGGGCTCGCACCGGCAGGCGGGCAGGATGAGCACCAGGCCTGGGGCTGAGAATCAGTGCCAACTGCTCTTGCAGCACCTCTCCTGCCACGAGAAAGCGGATCCCCAGTGGGGTCTGCTCCCCTAACCTGTGTCCTGGATAAGGGGAGACGCGGGGTGGAGCTGCAGCCCCGGACCTGCAGCTGCGTCCCCGGAATGCAAGCCAAGGGTGAGGTTCACTGTGTGGGTTGCCAGTCCCCGGGGCAAGGCCGACCCCTCCACCCCACCCCTCCACCCCCACCCACACGGAGGCGGTGCCTGGAAGCCCTCACCGCCTGGTGTTGCCATAGGAACAGGCTGACACCCATGGTGCTGGCTTTGGGGCCGGGAAGTGGCAGCAAGGACATTGCTATTAAACACGCAAAAGATAACCATCAAGATGTGGTAAAAGTGTCACCTGCGATTATGATTACCTGGGGGACAGGTGAGCACCTAATGGGTTCACAGCCAAGGTCACAGCCTGGGTGATGGTTGGCTACATTTAGCCAGGAAACCCCAAGAGACATGGGCCCGGGAAGACTCACACTGAGCCCGTTTTGGGTCAAGGACCAAACGGAGGGTGTGGCCCTCACCAGGTCCTAGAAAGAGGGTCAGTCAGTGTCCTCTGGGTGGCCCGTCTCACGCAGTCCCAGGATTCTTGCTTTCCCGCTATCAACCCACCCAGGGTAGCACCCCCTTGGAGGCCACGGGCACCTCGGCTGCTTCTCCAGCGTCACTCTGAGAGCGCGCCAAGGGCCGCCTCCCGTGGAGGTCACGCGGCATGGGGGACAGGGGACCCCAAGGCAATCAGCTCTCCTACAGCCCCTCCTCCCCAGATGTGGACGGACAGGTAGGTCACAGGGATTTGGCCAACAGAGACCCTCACTGACATCCCACAACTAACACAAGGGCCTCCGCCTCCTCCTGCTGCCACCACGTTAGCTCACGGTTAACTCGGGCCTCCTGTGGGCGCACAGGCGCTATGGGGAGCTGGCTAGGGCATGGCATGGCTAGGGCATGGCGCTATGGGGAGCTGGCTAGGGCTGGCGGCCCCACGAACAAGCCAAGCAGCAGCTGCGTGGGCCAGCACGGACCAGGTGAGTGCGACCCCCAGGCTACCTGTGGTCTGGGCCACCTTGACCAGGCCCCTTCGGAAGATGCTCTTCAGCCTGGGCTTCATGTTGAAGTCCTTGGCCCCACCTGTCACGGAGATGAGCAGGTTGGGTACATCCAGGCCCCAGTACTGGGTCATGAGGTGATAGATCACGCTGGAGGGTGTGTCCTGGGAGAGGCGGACGTACTGCAGGGAAGTCAGAGGGCAGCACAGGACAGGCCGTGTCAGCGGAGGGCCAGCCCAGCCCCAGAGACGCGATGGGCGCCCCCACGCCAGGCCACCTCCCACCCGGGGTCTAGAGCCAATGAGTAAAAGTGGCCCCGTCCCGGCAGGCCACAGATTGAGAGGAAGGGGGAAGGGGCAAAGGCTCAGAAGTGAGGCCCAGCGGGATGTCAGGCCACCCTGGGGAGACCAGCCCTGTGCCCACAGCACCCTCACTACCCTGCTTCTGTGGTGTGGGACACACCCAGCCCAAGGCCCACCCTACTCGGTCGTGATGGAGACCTCTGAGAGCACCGTGGTCTCCTGTGAGCCTCTGGAGCCCCTGCCCAGCCCTCCCCTTGTGCTGGCAGGTTCCATGCCTCCGGGTTTAGCCAGCCCTCCCCACACCAGGAAGGCCTCGGATCATGGCCACCTCAGATCATGGAAGGTTGATGTGAGTCCACAGTGAGAATGATGGAGGGATGGGGACCAACCTTTCCCTTCTGGCCCAGGCCCGTGAAAACAATGTCACCAAAGGCGTCTGTTGGCATCTCCTGGACATGTTTTTTTGGGTCCCAATCCTTGCCCTGCAAAGTGTGGGGCCTGGTAGCCTCCTCCAAGTGTTGCTGGCGCGTGTAGCCGCACTCACATACTACCTTCCTGCAAAGACCACACAGTTACCAAAGGAAGCCAGGTGCCTCTGTGCTCCCCTTGGGGGTGGCAACAGGGCCCTGTGGCATCAGGACATTCACCCCCCCAGTGGTGACGAGGCTCCCCCAGCAGCAGTGTCAGTGGAGGCCCAGCGGGGGGCTGAGCATCCCTCCCACACCCACAGGAACAAGAAGCCCCTCCCTGCCAAATGTCAACTCAGGCTGAGAGGGGCTTGGACTTCCACCCCCATGTGGCAATAATGAGGCGGTGCCCCCCCTTCCCTGTAGATACGTCACAGGGGACCTGCTAAAACATGCAGAATCTTATAATACCCAACACATCACAGCTTTACATCAAAAATCACTAGTAATACCAGGAACCAGGAAAATCTCCCCCAGAATGAGAAACGACAGCAGCCATCAGTGCCAAGTGATACTGACATTAGGATCACCCAACAAAGGGATCCCTGGGTGGCGCAGTGGTTTAGCGCCTGCCTTTGGCCCAGGGCGCGATCCTGGAGACCCGGGATCGAATCCCACGTCAGGCTCCCGGTGCATGGAGCCTGCTTCTCCCTCTGCCTGTGTCTCTGCCTCTCTCTCTCTCTCTCTCTGTGACTATCATAAATAAATAAAAATTAAAAAAAAAAAAAAAAAGGATCACCCAACAAGGACTTTATGGCAGCTGTCATGAAAGTGCTTTACCAAGGAATGGTGGACACACTTGGGGAAAAAATAAAAAAAAAATATAAAGTCTCAGGAAAGAGGTAGAAGATACATCAAATGGAAATTTAGAAGTAAAAGATGCACTAAACAACGAAAAAAATTAAAAAAAAAAAACTCAATGGGTGAACTCAGCCACAGAATGAAGGTGACAGAGGAAAGAATCCATGAACTTGAAGACAGAACATAGAAATAACCCAATACAAAGGGAATAAAGGGAATAAAGGGGAAAGGAGAAAAAATGCGTGGGAAATATCAGAAAGGGAGACAGAACATGAGAGACTCCTAACTCTGGGAAATGAACTAGGGGTGGTGGAAGGGGAGGAGGTCAGTGGGTGGGGGTGACTGGGTGGCGGGCACGGAGGGGGGCACTTGACGGGATGAGCACTGGGTGTTATTCTGTATGTTGGAAAATTGAACACCAATAAAAAATAAATTTATTATTTAAAAAAAAAAGAAAAGAAATAACCCAATACAAACACCAGAGAGAGTGCAGAGCTGAAGAAAGCACCAAGCGAAGAGCCGCTAGGACCTCCGGAACTACGACAAAAGATCCAACGTGCGTGTCATCAGAGTCCCAGAGGGAGGAGGGAGAGGGGGCAGCTGGGAAAGCATGTAAGGAAATTATGACCGATCACAATGAGCCCTGAGTTCTGTATGGAAGTGCTGGATCACCATATTGGGATTCCCAAAACCAGTATTACGCTGTACAGTACCTACACGGAGATCAAAATTGAAAACTTAATTTTTTTAAATAATAAACTTATTTTTTATTGGTGTTCAATTTGCCAACATACAGAATAACACCCAGTGCTCATCCCGTCAAGCGCCCCCCTTAGTGCCCGTCACCCACTCACCCCCACCCCCCACCCTCCTCCCCTTCCACCATGCCTAGTTGGTTTCCCAGAGTTAGGAGTCTTTATGAAAACAATTTTAATAAACTGTAACCAAAATAAGACCCAATTATTTACTTTCTATAAAAATCTCACTTCCACTATAACGATGGAGGCAAACTGGAAGTGACCCGACCACTCGGCAGTAGAGAGGAGCGGGATGGATGCACACAACAAGCCCGCTGGATCTCGAAGGCATTGCACTGAGTGAAAAAATGAAAAGCAAATAATAATAATAATAATAATAGAAAAAATAAAAAAGAACAAAAAACTGAAAAGCTCACATAGGGTGGGATTCCTGGTGTGACATTCTCAAGGTGGGAAAGTTATAGAGACGAAGAACAGATTCATGGTTCCTGGGGGGCTAGGGTGACAGGGGCAGAGGACGTCAGTGCAGAACCGGTGGTGGAATCTGGGGAGCTCCCTGTTTTATCTCTGCAACTTCCTAAAATCTGTAATTATTCCAAAATTAAAAGGCTAAACTCCCGCCCCCCTCCCCACCAAACACAAGGTGCAGGCTCAAAGCAGCACCTTCCGGACGCAGGGCCAGCAGGGTGCTCCGCGCGCCCACCTGCAGTCCTGCCCGGGGCCCAGCTGGCTGCACCTGGGTGATGCCGCAGGAGAACCCCACCTCTGGGACTGGCCGCCGTGTAGCAGAACGCCCCCACGCCGCTAGCAGCTCTGACCTCCTCTCTTATTTCCTTCATGGTCCCGGATTCAGACTTTTTATTCCTTTACTGCTATTCATCGGAGAGAGAGATAAAGAACTGTGTTCTTTACACCTCTTTTAATCAGAAATTATGAATTTTTAGGTTCTGACTTTTTACTACTATCCAGTGACCTGAAACACAAGATACCTGTGAGGTAGGACAACCAGTCTGAGGCCCAGTGACACCGGGACCAGGAGGCACAGGGGAAGGAGAGCTGGGCAGCCCTCCACTTCCCCACTGCACGGTCTCACACGCTCTGGCTCTCCATTTCTCCGCCATTAGATGCGGAAAACAGTACATTACCGCCCCCCCCCCCCAACCACCCTACAAAATGTTTTGAGGGTCAGATGAAGTTCTAGAAGGAACTGTTAAAGATTTTATTTATTTATTTGAGAGACAGAGAGCATGAGTGAGGGGAGAGGCAGAGCAATAAGCAGACTCCCCACTGAGAATGGAGCCCAAAGTAGGGCTCGGTCCCAGGACCCTGAGATCATGACCTGAGCCACGGTCAGATGCCCAACCAACTGAGCTACCCGGGTGCCGCGAGAAATAATTTATAAAATTAGTGCAAAAACATTGACCGTGCAGAGCACCGAGGATGGGTAGAGACCCACAGCCTCTTACACCAGCTGCAAAGTAGACTCGGAACGGACGGAAGACCTAAATGAGACAGGGATCCGTCAACACCCAGAGGGGACGCAGGCAGCAGCCTCGGTGGCTTCGGCCGCAGCTGCCCTGGGTCGCCGCGTCTCCGACGGCAAGGGACGCGGAGGCACACGTGAGCGATGGGGCCTGACCGGGATCACAAGCGTCCTCACAGCCGAGGAGCCAGTCAACAGAACCAAGACGACCTGCGGGGTGGGCGGGGATGCTTGCCAGCGTCTCCCCCGCGGAGGGCTGGTGTCCGAGATCCACGAGGAACTTCCCAAACTCAACACCCGAGAGGCGAACAATCCCTCAAGAGATGGGCGGAAGACGTGAGCAGACACGTGAGCGGAGACCCACACGGGGCCCAGGCACGCGGGAAGATGCTCCCCGTCCCTCGGCGTCAGGGACACACACCAGCACTACGTGGGACCCCCCACCCGGTACTCCCGTGAGGACGGCCACCGTCGGGAGGCGACAGGTGTGGGGGAGGGGGGGGTCAAGGAGCCTCGGGCCTCAGGGCTGGGGGACGGGGTCACCGGGGACAGGTGTTGAGGAGGGCACGGGATGTCATGAGCACCGGGCGTCACATGTAACCGACGAGTCCCCGACCTCCCCTCTGACACTAGCAACACGCATACATTAACTAAATTGAATCTAAATACAAAATTAAAAGAGCCACAGCCGCCCTGTACCCAGGTGCCCCTGGGCTGGTCCAGGGCGGCCCCTCCTGCTGCGTGTTGTGGCCGCAGGGGCCACCCGTGGTGAGCTCGCAGCGCGCCCTCCGACCTCCTCCCTAGCCGCTGACCCAGACGTGCAGGGATCTCCGGGTGGCCGTGCTGCACCCCCCACCCCCGCGCTCCAGGGCAGGGCGGGAGCCCCCAGGTGGGCACTCAGCTCCTGCACCTTGGCCCAGTGCTGCCCCAGCTTTTAGGTCTCTGCTACCCCGGCGGGCCGCCTCCTTGGCTCGCCCCGTGCCGCCGCCCTCCGCTGAGATTAGATCTTAAACCTACGTGGCTTCCCACGCTCACACAGGGCAGGAAACCGCACCGAGTCCCCTGGCCCAGAAATGAAATAGTCAGAGGGTGTCTGCGGAGCTCCTGGGCCCGACGGGCATCCCTGGGAGCCGCAGCCCGGGGGCAGGAGGGCTGAGGCCCGGGAGGGGCGGTTGCTCCGTCCGGGGGCGCCTCGTCCTCAAGAAAGTTTCCAAAACACCCGCGTCAGCCTGTTTTACGGAGGAGGATTTGGGTTCCAGGGAACAGAACCCACCGGCCAAGGTGGCAAGGCAAAGGGGACAGAGCACGGGAGAGGGTCCAGGCTGGCCGTGGAGGAAGGACGAAGCTCGGGCCGCGGGACTAATCAGACCCGGGGGCAGTAAGAGGGTGGGGGAGACCCTGGCACCCGTGATGGACATGCTCACGGTGCACAAATAAATCTGTCTCACCCTCCGCTTGTCCCCACCCTCCCCTCCCGGGTCCTCCTCTCTCAGGAAGGACCACAGGCCCTATGGCATCCCCTGGGGGGACCCGTCTGATTGGCGAGACGGGAAAGACCCTGGCAGGCCTGACACCGCTGTCCCTAGAGGGACCTGCTCACACGGCCGCCCCTGCTGCCCCTGCGGTCCCTGACCCATCGGCTCCTCCCTGGGCCCCGGCTGTGCCAACGCCGGGATTTAGGCGGCACACCTGCTTTCCCTCGGGCCTGGAATCGGGGGTGGGGGGTGGCTAGGCTAACCCCAGGCACCGAGTCCCCAGTGGCTTTGCAGGACAAAGCTCGGCGGCGCACGGCCAGCGTGCCCCTCGGGAGGGGAGAGCATCGCAGGCCTGCGCGTGGGGCTCTCTGGTCGCCGCGTGTGTTTTCCCTTGCCGGGCCTGCTGTGTGTCCCGGTGCTGTGACAGCCTGTCCCCAAACATACGGGGCAGCCTCAAGGATCCCCGGGAACCAGCCTCCACTACGCCGTTCTGACTGGAGTTGGCCCCCCTCCCTCCCTGGGGCCGGCCTGCCCCGGGAGCACCGTCCACTTGGGAAGCAGAGGGGGTGCTGGGCAGGAGGCTGTGGACGCGCTGCCCTCCTCCGTGCCTCCCGGGGCGCCGGGCAGCCGGGCAGGCCCCAACCACCAGGCACCTGACTGCTCTGCACACCCCAAATCTCCGAGAGGGAAAACAAGCGACCCTAAGGACGGCCGCCTCTTCAGTGAACGAGCCCTGGGAAAGCATCCGTGGGCCACGGGCGCTCTTGGAGAGGAGCCAGACGCCGGCCGCCTCCAGCACGTCCAGCACACCTGGTGAGCTCCCGGGCAGCGGGGGGGCAGGGGTCCTTGTCTCCTCGCAGCTGCATCTCGCCAAGCTTCCCACCCTCCCTGTGGGGTTCCTGATGCCCCGGCCCTGGAGCTGTTCCCAGAACACTTGGGACCCTGTCCCCAAGCTTGCATCACCTAAAGCCCCTGCAACAGGGCACCTGGGTGGCTCAGGGGTTTAGCGCCATCTTCAGCCCAGGGCATGACCCTGGGGTCCCGGGATCGAGTCCCGCATCGGGCTCCCTACAGGGAGCCTGCTTCTCCCTCTGCCTGTGTCTCTGCCCCTCTCTGTGTCTCATGAATAAATAAATAAAAATCTTTTTAAAAAATAAGTAAAAAATAAAAAATAAACCTGGAGACCCTGATGCAAAGGACTCTGCACGCTGTCACGGTGAGCGGTGCGGCCTCCGTGGTATCAGAGGTCACCACAAGCTGGCGCATGGCAGCTGTCTCTGCCCCGGGGGTCTGCTCCCAGGCCCGAGAGGTGAGCACTGTCCTCCGAAGTGGAGCCACGCCGGGGGCATGAACCCCAACATGCGCACGGGCATGAGGACCCCGGGGTGGGCCACGGGACCCCGGGAGCGCATGGTCGCTGGGGGTCACTGCTGCCTGGCTCTGCGTCATCATCTCCCCACCTTCCCCGCACGGGCTGCTCCTCCCGTGTCACTCGGCGCACGCGAGCAGGGTGCTGAGTGTCCAGGGTGGGAAGTGAGAAAGCGACCCCGCCACCACAAAGCCACACAATCGTGGTGCAGCCGCCTGTATAAAGGACAGGTATATGGAGCGCGGCGGAGGGACAGGTCACCTCCCACGACAGTCAGGGAGGGCTGCCCGGCAGAGGCAGCGCCGGCAACAGGAGTTCAGGAGGTGGCAGGGGGGAATAGAAGCAGCCCATGGGCAGTGTCTGCATGGGACGTGCGCCCGCGGCCGGGCTCCATGCATCCGCGAGAAACGCCAAGGGCATGCACGCCTCCCGGGAGGTCCTGCAAAGCCGCCCATGGCTCCCCCGACCCACGGAGGGCGCCGCTGGGGAGCCGGTGGCCCCGGAGTGAAAGGTCCGGCAGCATGGGTGCTGCCCGCGGGAGGGAGTCTCAGCTGTGGGCTCTCCCTGCGCCCCCCAACCGCCCCCGGCCCTGGCGCCCGCTCTGTCCACAGAGCAATGAGCCAAACGGCTGGCGACGCACCTACGCTCTCTGCTCCCGCTCTGCGGCAGGAGGGGCGAAGCTGCTCCCCCACAGCAAGCCCCAGGGTGGGGGAGACGCCCCAGCACCCGAGGCCGCGCCGTGGGAACGCCCCCAGGCCACGTACCCGGCGTCAGACAGTTTGGAGCTCTCCACGAAGTACATGCACTCCTTCTTCGTGATGTTCTCAGGGATCCACGAGCTCAGATTTTCTTGCTGCGGGTAAGAAGGTCACTTGGAGATCCCTGGGCAATCCCATCAGTGCTCCCCGACGCCGCTGAGCTCCCCGTCCGGCTTCGGGGAGGCTGGGGGACAGGGAGGCGCCCTGGCCAACCTGTCAGGTGTGGGTTCCCGCGGAGGAACTGCCCCGGGGGGTCGCTCTCCCCAGAGCCCCACGTGAGCATCCCGGAGCTTTCAGTTCCTCTGTCAACGCTCGGGAACAAAGCTGTGTGGCGCGTAAGGGTCTGGACACCTGCCTCCGTCCAGGCGAGACGGCAAGCTGGACGCCCTCCTGCCCACCTGACCGGGGGCCGGGGAGGTTAAACGTGGCCTTCAGGACATCCCATCCTGGGGCCTTCGGGAATCTGGCCCAGGACTCGGGTGGCGCTCAGGGCCCTCCCAGTCAAATCGGGGACGTCAGGTGGAGTCTGGCCCCGGCCAGGACTGGACTGAAGGGCTTACCCAGCGCCCTCCCAACCAGACCCAGAACGTGCTGGGGCCGTGCTGCCCTTGGGAGGGGACAGACCCGGCCGATTGCCTTCTCTGCAGGCCCCCACCCAGCTCTGCTGAGCCTCTGTGCGGCGGGCAACACACCCCTCCCCAGTGGTCACCTGGCCTCACCTGCGACTCCGCCGACCCCTGGAACCTACCTTTGCACTGTTGCCAAACAGGTGCTGCAACCTCCTGGTCTTGCAGAGGCTGCTGTTGCTGCGTCGCAGATTGGAGACCATGCCCAGGTCAGCCATCCTCCTGGGCTGCACCCCAAAGCCCTCCTCCTGCCTGGAGCCGGCTTTCCTTGGGGTCGGGGGCTGCTCCCACTCCAGCTTCCACGGCCTCCTGCCTCCCTCAGGACGGCCTGTCCTCCCGCTCGCGAGGCTGAAGGTTCCAGAAGGACACCATGGAGGGCAGCTGGAACAGGTCAGAGAGGGAACCGAGGCAGGTGTCTGGGAGGAGCAAGCATGGGTCTCCCCTGGGGGGCCCTGTCTGCACGCCGGTCCACAAGGATAGCGACCTCAGTGTTGTGCCCAAGATTGCGAATCTGAGAAACCACCGAGGAGCCGACACCGATGCAAACACACGAGGGTTTATTTACAAGTTCGTGTGGGTCCAAGTGCATCCGACACAGCGGAGCAGGGACTTGGACCCCGAGACTAAGAGGCGTAGCAGCTTTATAGGGGCCAGCGGCCAATGGGATACACAGAAAGTTGCACAGTCCTGTAGGTCCACACGCAGGTGGCCAATTGAATTACACCTTACCCTATAGTATCCATTTGAGCTGGCCTATTACTTTGGTCAGAATCGGCGCGCAGTTTTGGCGGGCACAAAGCAGGGTTATGAGCCGATTTCCGATTAGGGTGTGCCCAGCAGCTCGACTAGGGTGGGGCAGCGCCTTAAGCAATAAGCAGGTTATGTGGGGGCCATACAGGAGGTGGTAGGTGTAGCACAAAATGGAATCAGTCCTGCTCTGCTTGTCCAGGGGTAGGGGATTGTTGTTAAATTTCCTGGGTCCCACCCTCAGGTCGCTGTAAAGGCCCCAGAGGCAGCCCCATCACCCCGTCCTTCCTTCCAGCTGCTCCCCCTTCGGGATGGGAATGTCTGTCCTGTGTCCCAGCACTGTGTTCGGGCAGGTTCAGAGCTGGGAGGGGTCTGCCTCGGGATGAACGTGCCTGGGGTCTCCCCACCCCCAACCTACGTGAGACTTTGGACTCAGACCCTGGAGTAGATGCTCGAATGAGTTCAAACTCAGGCTGTTGGGATGGAGTGAGCCCATCTCTCATGGGGGAAGGACATGATGTGGGGGCCAGGAGTGGACTGCTATGGTCTGAACCTGCTCTCCCGAAGCTCACACGCTGAAGCCGACCCCCAAGGTGATGGCAGTAGGGGCGGGGCCTTTGGGGTGATTGGGCCAGGAGGGGGAGCCCTGGTGATGGGGTGAGCGCCCCTAAGAAGGAGACCCCAGGGAGCTCCCTCGCCCCTTCCCCACTGTGAGGACACAGGAGTCGGCGACCCAGAGGGGCCCTGAGCGCAGACTTTGGGCCTCCAGGGCTATGACAATACTGTTGTCCTCCGGAGGCGGGGCCTGCGGTGACAGCAGCCCGAACGCCTGGCACACACCTGCTGTCAACAGCGGGCGTTGCCTGTGGTGCAGCCCGCCCGGAGGTGACAGTGCCCCACACCTGCGTGGCCTTCCCAGGGCCACCAGCTGTCCTACGGGGAGCTCCCCTGTCCCCACAATCAGTTTCCAGGGAAGCAGTTAAGTGAGAAATGCTCCCAGTGACAGGAGACAAAAAGGAGGCTGGGAAATCTCCGACAGCCAGTGTGCAGACGGACCTGGACCAGAGGGGCTTCCCACCGCCAGGACAGGGCGGGGGCGGGCGCTGGGACCACAGGCTGGGGCCTTAAAGGCCTCCCGCCCGAAGATGCTCTTGGGCATACCCCTCCATGGTCTCATTGGTCAGACCCCCATCGGGGTCCCAACCAGACCTTCCCAAATCCCAGCTGGAGACACTGGCCCAACCCATCCCCTCCTCCCCTTCCCCATCCCACAGTCTGGGCCCTGGAAGAGTCTGGAAACCCAGGGCTGACCATGACCTTATTAAGTCCCCCCTCCAACCTTCTGTGAGGTTCTCCCCTGATTCCGACCATCACTGCCCTTCTTCACACATCCCCCCAAGAGCACATACGGTCACCCTGGCTCGTAGCTCTAGTTCTCCACATGCAATAGCATAGGTGTGTGTTAAGGACACTTAGAAACTGGGGCACCCGGGGAGCTCAGTGGTGGAGCATCTGCCTTCGGCCCAGGGCGTGACCCCGGGGTCCCCGGATTGAGTCCTGCATCGGGCTCCCTGCATGGAGTCTGCTTCTCCCTCGGCCTGTGTCTCTGCCTCTCTCTGTGTGTCTCTCATGAATAAATAAATAAAATCTTTTTTTGAAAAAAAAAAAAGAACACTTTGAAACTAAATGACTTCCAAGAAGACAGGCACTCAGATACATAAAAACACAGAATGTGCCAGCAGGCGAGCCTGCACATACGGGTACACAAAGCAAACATCCAGGTTTCACTGTAAAATTCCTTCCGCTTTGCTGTATGTTCAGAAATGTTTATTTAACGGGTAAGAAAAAAAACCCAAAACACAAACAATGGACTTAAAAAGTAATAGATAATGAAAAAAAAAAAGTAGTAGATAATGGTATAAACCCTAATTATAATAAATACGTGAAATAAGTATAGCTCTATGTTTCTATAATACAAAAAAAAAAATGCACATCTATAAATGTCGTTTGGCAGAGGCCACCTGGCAGGAATGCGTTGCCATAGAGCCGACCAGTGGCCGAGCGGGGCAAGGCCCCCGTGGGGTGGGGACCCAAACCTGAGCGCTGCTTGGCGCAGTCCTCGGGAGGAGACGGGCACTAAGGGGCCACAGGAAATGAGCGTGGGTGCCCAGGAAGGGCCACGCGGGGGCTTCTGCACCAGGAGGCACCCCTCATCCATCCTGGGGCTCCCGCAGCCCAGGGGGCACCCGCTGAAAGTCGGCGCCGTGGCCTTGGGAATAGACCCCGAGTCCAAACACAATGAAAAGTAGAGGACATGTCTGACCGGGGCCACCTGGGCCCAGACGGGGCAGCATGCAAAGGTAGGGCCCCCTCGCCCCCAGCCCAAGCCCCCCCAGACCTCACAGGTGAGGCTACCCCAGGGCGCCCTGGCCAGGGGTCCCGCCTACCCGCCCCTCTGCTTCTCCTACCGGGCACCTGCTCCCTGCAGCTCCCCACCTCAGGCATCCTCTGAAATCCAGGCCGTGAAAACACTGTCAAGACTATAAATAGCCATACACTGGGTGAGGGGCTGAAGCGCTGTGGTCTGCGGGGGGAGGGGGGGAGGAGTTGCGGCCTGAGCTTCAGTCCCAGAAGGACCAAATTCCCTGTCTCCCCAGGTGCCTGCCAGACACCCCTGACAGACTGCTCCCGGCCTTGCGGCACCCCGCACCCCACCTGCAGCCTGGGTCCCCGCACCCTGCCTGCAGCTTGGGTCCCCGCATCCTGCACCCCGCCTGCAGCCTGGGTCCCCGCACTTGGCCTGCAACCTGGGTCCCCACACCCCGCACCCTGCCTGCAGCCTGGGTCCCCGCACCCTGCACCCCGCCTGCAACCTGGGTCCCCACACCCTGCACCCCACCTGCAGCCTGGGTCCCCACACCCTGCACCCTGCAGCCTGGGTCCCCGCACCCTGCACCCTGCCTGCAGCCTGGGTCCCTGAGCCCCGCACCCCGCCTGCAGCCTGGGTCCCCGCACCCCGCACCCCGCCTGCAGCCAGCGCCCTGGCCCGCACCCCTACCCCGGAGCTCGCACCCCACCCTGAGCCCCCGCGGCGCCCGCCCCCCAGCCTCGCTGCTGTGCCAGCGTCCCTGTAGCGCCCTTGGACCTGGGATGCCCCCTCACCCCCACCCTGCACACTCTCCCACCCGCCCGCACCGGCCCTGCCACCTGTGTCCGCGCCCGCGCCGGGTGCCGGTGCGCTGCGTCCGCAGGCGGGGAGGGGCACCCCTGCCCGGAGAGGCCCTGCAGCCCGGTCCCCCGCCGGCTGCGCAGGAGCCGGTGCCCGCGGGGCCGCCGCATCTCTGGGAGCTGAGCTGCGCGGTCCCGCCCGCCGCTCTGCGTCACTGGCCCCGAGGCAGCCTGCGGGCTCCCGCCTCCAGGACACCCCTAGCCCGGCTCCTCGTAGCGGCTCCCCTTGGGAGGGCTCGAGTCTCCTCAAGCGCCCGAGGGCGGGGAGGGGGCCGGGTGGGGGGGGGGCAGGAGACCCCAGGGGGCCTCGAGACCTCCCCCGGACCCAAAGCCTGAGACACTCCCAGAAAGGCAGGGCCGGGCGGGAGGAGCCGGAGAGACTGACCCACACCTCCTCTGCACCAGGTGCTGGCCAGGTGCTGGCCGGGCAGGTGCCTGCACTCCACCCTGCAGGAAACAGCGGAGGATTCTGCATCCCCTCCCCCTCCACAAACAGCGACCGCAGCCTTCCTGAAGGTCCGAACCCCTCCCCCCACAGTGCTCCAACTTCACAAAGGCCACTGCCCTCGCCTTCGCCTTCCCAGCCACCAGCCCACAGCGCCCCACGGCCACCCCTGGGTCCTGTGCCTCTCTGACCGGGGCCGGGGCTCCCGGCTGACTCCTGGCTGACCGGCCACCCCCTGGTTTCCTCCCCCGGGCGTGCCGACCTAGCGTCCAGATTTCTGCCCACAACATCCTCCCCTGGAACGCCCCCCGCCTTTCTCTGCCCCTGCCTCTCCACGAAGGAGCCAGCCACCGTGCCATGGGTCCACAGGACCCCTGTCTCACCGTCCCACCCTCTGGAGGTCTCTGCAGCTCGAGGAAGGTGTGAGGACCCATCAGAGCCCCTCGTATAGGGCAGTGCTTGATGGATTTCTCCAGACACTTTGATAGGCCCAGAGGAGGCTGGAGCCCTGCCCCAAAGCAGTGAGCCCCGTGGAGGCGAAGAGGGGGCAGGCGGGAGGGGGAGCATCGCTGCTACAAGAGACTCACCTGCGCGGGGCAAGCCCACCTGTCAGCGCCGCATCCCTAGTCCGGCAGCCCAGGTGTTGGGCAGGTGCCTGCCGCGGGGTTGGCTCACTGCAGCTGCCAGTGCCCTGGAGAGGGGACCGAGGCCCTAGTTAGCGGGCAGAGGAAGCGGAGGCGGCAGCGGTGTCCCGACCCTCGGCCCGCCCTCCTTCCCTGGGGTACCTCTGGGCCTCGGAGCCATCTCACTGACAAGATACGGTGCGTGTGTTAATATTTCATGGCACAGTAATAACCCCGGCGCTGCGCGGGCCGGCGGGCTCCGGCTTCCAAGTATCCGAGGCCTCTGAGGGAACGCCGGTTAAGGGGAAGTAGTCCGTGAAGCAGGCTGTTGACCTGACATCTGTGCCCCTGCTGTCCCCACGTGGCTCCTTCCCTTCTTAAAAAAAAAAAAAAACCGCATGTTTCACAAGAAGGCCACGTTCCATCGGCCAGGACGCCATTGCAAAAGCACTTAGGAAACATCCTTCCCATAAAAATAAAAAAGCATTTGACCGTAAAGCAGGAACACAGCAAGTACTGATTTGGATGGCGAGTTATTTCGAATCCAGATAAAGGAAATGTGAGCCGAGGACTCTTCCCGCCCCCGACATGGACAACATGCCCGAGATAAAAAGCCTTAACAGCAAACAAGAAAACCGCAGTCCCTGGAAAAGAGACCAGTGTGACCGCTTGGCACCAGCACGCTCTGGTCATGAGTAATAGACGGAGCAGTGAGGCTGGGCTGCTGGCTCCTGGGGGGCCCGGTGGCCCCAGGGGGCCCAGGACAGAGAACTAGGCTGGGGGCAGGGCAGGGGCTGCAAACTTCCTCTGTGGGGCCACGTGGCAAATACTCGGGGCCTCTGACGAGGCCCAGGATCTCTCCTGACTGCTCACCTGTGCCCTGCCGCCGGAAAGCACCCCTGGCCGCAGGTAAACGGGTGGGCGAGGCCATGTGCCAATAAAACCTATTACTCCATTTACAAAAACAGGCAGCGGCCGTGTTTGCAGACCCCCGTCTAGAGAAAGCGCCGAGAGGGGCGGGCTTCGTGCTGGGGACACGGCTGTTTCCCTCCTCTCTTCGTGTCTGTCGGCTGCATTCCAGAACGGCTCAGAAAGACCAGCCCAGCAGCTGTGTGGGTCCGGTGGGAGCGGCACGGTGCGCGGGCCGACCCTCAGCACCTGGCAGCTCGGAGCGGCTGGATCCCGACCCTGCAGGCCCGCCTGAGAGCCAGAGCGGGATGGGGACAGGCGCCAGAGGTGACCCACCCAAGGGCCACAGCGGGATGGGGACGGGAGCTGGAGACGAGCTCCCAGGTCACTGCATGAGAGGAACACAGGTGGCTGCTCTCCTGTCTGCAAGCGTGTTCCGTGGTTTGCCGCGGGGATTGGGACACACCTGCAGCCTGGCCTTCCGGAGCTCCAGCGGCGCCAGCCGGGGTCACCCTCCAGCAGGGAGGTTGGTTCACTCAGCGTGCGTGCTCCTTGCCAAGCACCACACCCGCTCTGCACGCCCATCTGCCGTCCTCACAGTGTGAAAGGGAGGCTTGTGCCCATTCCCTGCTGAGGGATTTGAGGCTCAGGGAAACTAAGGAGCATCCCAAGGACCCCCGGGCTCCTGCAGACCCAGCAGTCATCTGGGTCAGCCCACCCCCAGGCACTTCCGGAAGCCTTACCAGGCCCAGAACCTGTTCAGGGGCCAGGGCTCCACGGGGAGAAGGGCATCAACAACTTCAGGTTGTGTGTCGTAAATGCTGAGGAGCTCAGCAGGGCAGGGGCTGCACAGTAATGCAGGTCGACCTCAGGGAAGAGCAGGTGCAAAGGCCCTGAGGTGAACTCAAGTCTGTGAGTTTGGGGGACAATAGGACAGCCACCAGGGCCAGCAGAGTGGGCCAGGCCAGTTGTGGCAGGAGACTGGGGGAGGCCAGCGCAGGGGCCAGACCACAGAGGGCCTTCTGGCTGGGAAGCAGGTCCCCTGGCCAGACACGTTATCCGGGACCCTGGGCAGCAGGTCAGACCGCGGTGCTGGCTGAGGCCCCTCACGCAGGAAAGGCAGGCCCAGGCCCAGAATGTGTCCATTCTGCGGGAGGGCACCACAGTCCTGTCCCTTTGAGGGCTGCCAGGGTGTGTGGTCTCCATCTGGGCCACCAGCCCGACGGCTCCCAGAGTCCCACCCCCCAGGAACGGTGAGACATGAGTGGGTATTGTCGTGGGCTGCAATGTGCGGGGCTGTTTGTTACGCAGTCACAGGTAACCGATACAGTTGGGAAGATTCGATGGTGGAGCCCAGGGTGTGGGTGGCTGGAGGGCAGGGGGAGGGGAGGGCAGAGGCTGGGCAGGTCCGAGTCATTGCCCAGGCCCTGCGTGGTCAGGACACCGTTGCCAGCAGGCCCAGCTCCTGAGCCACAGGCGCCTGCCTTTGTGCCCCCCACTATAGGCCAGGCGGCCACGCCCTGGGGCACGAGGCTCTCAGCTGAGAGCAGTCGGGAGGCAGAGCGGCTGAAACACAGAGGGGGCGAGTCCCCGAAAGAGAAGCGGGCAGGAGGAGGGCAGGCAGGCCCCGGACGAGGTCATCCCCCCAGGGATGCAGCAGGAACGCCACGGGAGGAGCCGAGCTCACGCCAGGAGGAGGTCCTCCCTCCGCACCCAGCACCTCCTTCTCTGGGGCCCCGTCTGGCACCTCTGTCCCTGCCCATGTGGGACAGGCCCCCCGAGAGCGCGGAGAGGAGAGCAGCCTCCTCCCCTGGGTCCCTGTCGCCCCTGCTGCAGAAGGGCCGTCCCCAGCACCGCACCCGGGCCCGGGCCCCAGGCAGGGCACTGACCACACTTGCCAGCCCCCGGAGCCCTCCTGGCTATAGGAAGCTGCTCCCTTCCCCCCTGCACACCCCCACCCAGTGTTTCCAAGAGCCCCAAGCAGGAGGCGCCCTAGGCGTGGGGCGGAAAGGCAGCTCGCATGAGTTCTGGGGGAGCCCCTCGGGTCTGGGACGGGGTGCAGGCCGAAGTGAAGCTCATGGCTCACCTGGGCTGGAACCAGACAGAAGGAGGGTGGGGGAAGGAGACGGGCCTCTTGCAGCCGGGGCCACCATGAGACCCAGGGCACCCGCCACGTGGCAATCCTGTGAGCAGAGCCCCGGAGGGATCCCCGAGCGGGGAATTTTCCCCCGAATAAGGAAGTGTGTGCAGGGACACGAGGAGGGGATGTGGTGGCCAGCCGAAGGCGCGGCATGCTGGGGCCGTCACCTGGCCTGTGGCAACACCCGCCCGAAGCAGCGGGTTCGTTTTTTCTTGGATGTTTCTCTGGGTCATGTCCTTCCGCTCCCTCCCATCACCCACCTCGGGCAGGTGGCTCTGGCCCGCAGTCCAGGCCTTGCAGAGCCAGCCGCAGCGTTGGATTCGGGGTGGCATGTAGGGCGATGTCAGGCCAATCCCCCAACACGCACCTGAGTCACTGGGGAGAAGCTTGCTTTCTGCTGCACTGGAGCAGCAGGGCGCAGGCCTGGAGGGTAACAGCATCCCGGAGGGCGGGAGAGACTGGGCCCCGGCAGCGAACCCACTCCCCTCGGCTTCTCCGATGCATGAACCAGTGTTTCATTTCAGGTTTTTTTTTTATGATTTTATTTATTTATTCATGAGAGACACACAGAGAGAGACAGAGACACGGTAGAGGGAGAAGCAGGCTTCCTGGGGGGACCCCGACATGGGACTCGATCCCGGGACCCCGAGGTCACCCCTGGGGAGGTGCCCTAGGCCTAGGCCAAGGCGGACGCCAACCACCGAGCCCCCCAGGCGCCCTCATTCCTGGTCTCAGCAAGTCTGTGCTGCATTTGTGAGTCGGTGTTCACTCCGGGAAGCAAAAGGGCACCAGTGTGGTGAAATCTGAAACGCACGGCCCTTCACACCGGGTGCAGGGAGCTAGGGACGGGGAAATCCAGGGGGAGCTGGGGAAATGCAGGCGGGGCGGGGAGGGGGCGCGGGAGGGAGCTGCAGGGCGGCGGGGCCTGGGCACGCTCTCCGTGGAAAGCCCGGCCTCTTCAGAGCCCCCCCGGGAGTTGGCTACGAGGGTGCTGGTGGCGGGCAGGGCCGCTGTCGGGGCGGAGGACACGCCTCACGGGGAGGGCCCTGTGCCCACAAGCCCCCCCTTCTGTGTCCACCTCTCCCCATCTCTGCCGGGGACGCCCTTCACTGCTCCTCTTCCACCTTCCCAAAGGCTCGTGAGCTTGTCTTGGGGTCAAATCCTGCCCAGAGCGACATGGGGAGGGGGATCCTGGGAACGCACAGCGACACAACCCAGACCACATTTCTACTCTCCAGGCAAGGATCCCTCACCTTACGACTGTCACCTGAGTCACCGGGGCCTTCACCTGGTCGGCACCCCAGCCCCCTCCTGAGGGGCAGAGGCTGCGAGGGAGGCCCCGGAGGCTAGAGAGCTCACCTGTCTCCCCTTCCCCCTGCGTGGGTGCCTGACAGCGGCTGGGCCTCACGCTCCCGCAGCTGAGAGGAGATCTCTCCTGCCAGAGCCCCAGGCGGCCTGGACTTGGGGACCAGTGGCTCCTGTCCCCAGTGACTGGTGCAGGGAAACCCGCACACCCAGAGCCTGAGGCCTCCACCCACTCCAGGCAGACCTGCAGGGCCACCCCGCTCCTTATCCCGTCACCCCCGTCACCTACAGAGAACCCTCCAGCCGCGGCCCTGCGGCCGAGAGCTGGGGTCTGCGCCACCGCCCTACCTGGCACGGCGCACGCCCCACCTGGACCGGTCCCTTTGTCCTGCGAGAAGGCGGTCGGGACGGCCCAGCCGGGTGGGGTCAAGCGGGGCCGGCAACCCCACGAGCCCCCTCGCCGGCAGCCACGACATACAGCGCCTGTCACACGCCTGCTCAGTCCTCCCCAGAACCAATTTTTGCAGACGTTTGCTTCAGTCCACCAGCGGCGCCCTTATCCACACCTGGGGCAGACTCTCTGGATGCTTCTGCCGCCACCTGTTGGCCCAGCCCGCTCTTCACAGCTCCCGGCAGCCCGTGCTTCGTCCCTGTCACCTGACGTGGCTCCCAAGTTGGGACGGCCAGAAGCCCTCCGCAAGGTCCCGCGCCCGGGCCCCTGGAGGCTTCCTGCCACCCGCAGGGACGCTGGGCTCCAGGGACTGCACCTCTCGCAGGCGGGCCCATTGGTTCATCGTCCTCTGCCTGCTTGCTTGAAGGCTCAGGAAGGACTCTGCGCCCCGCCCCGCCCTGCTCCTGCACGACTTACCTGAGCGCCCTCCCCCGTTCCCGCCTCCCGGAGCTCCTGCAGTGCCCCTGCAGCCCGCGACCGAACCTGGCCTTTCTGCGACTGCAGGATTCCAGCTTGAGACGCGGGGTCCTGCCCGGAGACCTGGACACGTCCCGGGGCTGCTGCTACGCCCGTGTCTGGTGGGAGACTTCTCCCTCTCTGTTGCCTCAGGAGGCTCACGCTCCATTTTGGGGGGAGAGCTCGGGACAAGGATCTGACCTATGAACCACCTGTGGCACCCCGTGGCCACGCAAAATCCAGCACAAGGACACAACCCCAAGCGGCAGCAACTGTAAAACTACTAGGAGAAGGCTTTCCTCTTTGAAGAATCCCCACGCCGACGTAACACAAGTGGCGGGGTGGGGGGTGGGGCGGGGGACCCCGTAGCACAGATCTGCTCTCTCCCGCGGCCGCTCCACGGGGCCCTTGTCCCAGCACGTCCTCCTCCAATCCCGGGGGCCCTGGGCTTCCCATGTCGCTACAGCGCTCGGGGAAAGCAACCCGCCTGACCTCTGTTCAAGGAACAATTATCCTGCCACCTCGTAACACATAAGGGAGGCTTTATTCAAGTTTACTGCAACAGGGGAGAGAGGACAGGTGGCTTCGTGGCCAAGGAGCAGAGCGGGGAGACCAGCGGGTGGAAACGTGCTGAGACGTCTCCGGGGGCTGCTGCTCACGGGGAGGGCAGGCCAAGACCAGGTCCTACTTGTGGGATGCAGAACGTAATCAGGTAACGGGGGTGACCGCACATCAGGGTGGGGGTGAGCCAGCAGGCTTGGTGGAGACCGGCCGGCCAGGCCAGGGCAGGACAGGGTCCTCGAGGAGAGGACGTCTCAGAGCAGGACGACTCAATGCGGTCTCGTCACCTCCACCAGCTCTGAGATGCCAAACGCAGGTCGACGGATCCTGACCCCTGCTAACCTGTGATTTCTACGAGCTTCATACTCGAAAGGCCCCCTTCCCTTAAGTGCTCACATGGGGGGGTGGGGATCCACCGCCCTAGGACTCTCCCTGGTTTCCTATTCCAACGGTTTAAATCACAGTGATTCAGGAGACGCAAGAAACTGTCACCTCGATGCTCCAAGCTCAGGTGCTCCAGGATGGGGGGCTCGGGGACTGGGTGCCACAGGGTTGGGGGCTCGAGCGATCAGGGACCTGGGGCCTCAAGAGCTGGGGGCTTGGAGCCCCGAAGGATCGGGGGCTGGGGACTAAAGGGTTGGGGGCTTGAAGGACTGGAGGCTGGGGGCTCTAAGGATCAGGGGCTGGAGGCTGGGGGCCTCTAAGGACCAAGGGTTGGGGGCTGGGGGGTGCTAAGGACCAGAGGCTGGGGGCTCGAGGGCTCTAAGGAGCAGGGGCTGGGGGATGGGGGGCTGTAAGGACCAGGGGCAGGGGGCTGGAGGGCTCTAAGGACCGGGGGCTGGGGGCTGGGGGGCTCTAAGGACCGAGGGTTGGGGGCTGGGGGGCTCTAAGGACCAGAGGCTGGGGGCTCGAGGGCTCTAAGGAGCAGGGGCTGGGGGCTGGAGGGCTCTAAGGAGCAGGGGCTGGGGGATGGGCGGCTCTAAGGAGCACGGGCTGGGGGATGGGGGGCTCTAAGGACCAGAGGCTGGGGGATGGGGGGCTCTAAGGAGCAGGGGCTGGGGGATGGGGGGCTCTAAGGAGCAGGGGCTGGGGGATGGGGGGCTCTAAGGAGCAGGGGCTGGGGTATGGGGGGCTCTAAGGAGCAGGGGCTGGGGGATGGGGGGCTGTAAGGACCAGGGGCAGGGGGCTGGAGGGCTCTAAGGACCGGGGGCTGGGGGCTGGGGGGCTCTAAGGACCGAGGGTTGGGGGCTGGGGGGCTCTAAGGACCAGAGGCTGGGGGCTCGAGGGCTCTAAGGAGCAGGGGCTGGGGGCTGGAGGGCTCTAAGGAGCAGGGGCTGGGGGATGGGGGGCTCTAAGGAGCATGGGCTGGGGGATGGGGGCTCTAAGGACCAGAGGCTGGGGGATGGGGGGCTCTAAGGAGCAGGGGCTGGGGAATGGGGGGCTCTAAGGAGCAGGGGCTGGGGGATGGGGGGCTCTAAGGAGCAGGGGCTGGGGGATGGGGGGCTCTAAGGAGCAGGGGCTGGGGGATGGGGGGCTCTAAGGAGCAGGGGCTGGGTGTTGGGGGGCTCTAAGGAGCAGGGGCTGGGTGTTGGGGGGCTCTAAGGACCGAGGATTGGGGGCTGGGGGCCGCTAAGGACCAGAGGCTGGGGGCTCGAAGGCTCTAAGGACCGAGGGTTGGGGGCTGGGGGCTCGAGGGATCTAAGGAGCAGGAGCTGGGGTATGGGGGGCTCTAAGGAGCAGGGGCTGGGTGTTGGGGGGCTCTAAGGAGCAGGGGCTGGGGGATGGGGGGCTCTAAGGAGCAGGGGCTGGGGGATGGGGGGCTCTAAGGACCAGGGGCTGGGGGGCTCTAAGGAGCAGGGGCTGGGGGATGGGGGGCTCTAAGGAGCAGGGGCTGGGGGCTGGGGGGCTCTAAGGAGCAGGGGCTGGGGGCTGGGGGGCTCTAAGGAGCAGGGGCTGGGGGCTGGGGGGCTCTAAGGAGCAGGGGCTGGGGGCTGGGGGGCTCTAAGGAGCAGGGGCTGGGGGTGGGGGGCTCTAAGGAGCAGGGGCTGGGGGGTGGGGGGCTCTAAGGACCAGAGGCTGGGGGATGGGGGGCTCTAAGGAGCAGGGGCTGGGGGGTGGGGGGCTCTAAGGACCAGAGGCTGGGGGATGGGGGGCTCTAAGGAGCAGGGGCTGGGGGATGGGGGGCTCTAAGGAGCAGGGGCTGGGGTATGGGGGGCTCTAAGGAGCAGGGGCTGGGGGATGGGGGGCTGTAAGGACCAGGGGCAGGGGGCTGGAGGGCTCTAAGGACCGGGGGCTGGGGGCTGGGGGGCTCTAAGGACCGAGGGTTGGGGGCTGGGGGGCTCTAAGGACCAGAGGCTGGGGGCTCGAGGGCTCTAAGGAGCAGGGGCTGGGGGCTGGAGGGCTCTAAGGAGCAGGGGCTGGGGGATGGGGGGCTCTAAGGAGCATGGGCTGGGGGATGGGGGGCTCTAAGGACCAGAGGCTGGGGGATGGGGGGCTCTAAGGAGCAGGGGCTGGGGGATGGGGGGCTCTAAGGAGCAGGGGCTGGGGGATGGGGGGCTCTAAGGAGCAGGGGCTGGGGGATGGGGGGCTCTAAGGAGCAGGGGCTGGGTGTTGGGGGGCTCTAAGGAGCAGGGGCTGGGGGATGGGGGGCTCTAAGGACCGAGGATTGGGGGCTGGGGGCCGCTAAGGACCAGAGGCTGGGGGCTCGAAGGCTCTAAGGACCGAGGGTTGGGGGCTGGGGGCTCGAGGGATCTAAGGAGCAGGAGCTGGGGTATGGGGGGCTCTAAGGAGCAGGGGCTGGGGGATGGGGGGCTCTAAGGAGCAGGGGCTGGGGGATGGGGGGCTCTAAGGACCAGGGGCTGGGGGATGGGGGGCTCTAAGGACCAGGGGCTGGGGGGCTCTAAGGAGCAGGGGCTGGGGGATGGGGGGCTCTAAGGACCAGGGGCTGGGGGATGGGGGGCTCTAAGGAGCAGGGGCTGGGGGATGGGGGGCTCTAAGGAGCAGGGGCTGGGGGGTGGGGGGCTCTAAGGAGCAGGGGCTGGGGGGTGGGGGGCTCTAAGGAGCAGGGGCTGGGTGTTGGGGGGCTCTAAGGAGCAGGGGCTGGGGGGTGGGGGGCTCTAAGGAGCAGGGGCTGGGGTATGGGGGGCTCTAAGGAGCAGGGGCTGGGGTATGGGGGGCTCTAAGGAGCAGGGGCTGGGGGCTGGGGGGCTCTAAGGAGCAGGGGCTGGGGGGTGGGGGGCTCTAAGGAGCAGGGGCTGGGGGGTGGGGGGCTCTAAGGAGCAGGGGCTGGGGGGTGGGGGGCTCTAAGGAGCAGGGGCTGGGGTGTGGGGGGCTCTAAGGAGCAGGGGCTGGGGGCTGGGGGGCTCTAAGGAGCAGGGGCTGGGGGCTGGGGGGCTCTAAGGAGCAGGGGCTGGGGGGTGGGGGGCTCTAAGGAGCAGGGGCTGGGGGGTGGGGGGCTCTAAGGAGCAGGGGCTGGGGTGTGGGGGGCTCTAAGGAGCAGGGGCTGGGGGCTGGGGGGCTCTAAGGAGCAGGGGCTGGGGGCTGGGGGGCTCTAAGGAGCAGGGGCTGGGGGCTGGGGGGCTCTAAGGAGCAGGGGCTGGGGGATGGGGGGCTCTAAGGACCAGAGGCTGAGGGCTCGAAGGCTCTAAGGACCGAGGGTTGGGGGCTGGGGGTCTCTAAGGAGCAGGTGCTGGTAGGGCTGGTGGGTCGGTCGGGTCCTCCCCGGGTCGCAGCAGAACTGCGTCACCCGGGCCCCCCCTCACCGCACATGCGCAGGAGTAGGCGCGCAGCCCGGGGGGCGGGGCTAGGGCGGCCGGGGCGGGGCCATCGCTCCCGGAGGCCTCACTGCGCTCGCGCCGCCCCGCCTCCTCGCGGGGAGACCAATGGGCTCGCGGGACACGCCCCTGGCGACGCTGGCTCCGCCCCCTGGAGACGGGCCGCCATGGCGCGGAGCTCCACCAGGCCAGCGGGCTGCGGTCGGGGCCTTCGGGGCGGGTCGGGGTCCCGGGCGGCCCTGCGCCATGAAGCTGACTCGGAAGATGGTCCTGTCCCGGGCCAAGGCCTCGGAGCTGCACAGCGTCCGGAAGCTCAACTGCTGGTGGGTGTCCGGGGCCGGGGTCGTCCTCGCACGGTTTCCCCCCGCGCAGCACCGGGGTCCCGGGAGGAGAGGGGACGGGAGGGGGGGGGACCCGGGAGGAGGGGGGACCTGGGAGGGGAGGGGACCCGGGAGGGCGGGGGACCCGGGGGGAGAGGGGACGGGAGGGGAGGACCTGGGAGGAGGGGACCCGGGAGGAGAGAGGACCCGGGAGGAGAGAGGACAGGTGGAGAGGGGCCAGGTGGAGAGGGGCCGGGAGGAGGGGGAACCCGGGAGGAGGGGACCAGGGAGGAGGGGACCTGGGAGGAGAGGGGACCCCGGTGGGGGGGAGAGGGGACGGGAGGGGAGGACCTGGGAGGAGGGGACCCGGGAGGAGAAAGGACCCGGGAGGAGAGGGGACGGGTGGAGAGGGGCCGGGAGGAGGGGGGACCCGGGAGGAGGGGACCAGGGAGGAGAGGACCAGGGAGGAGAGGGCACTCAGGAGGAGCAGGCCCAGGAGGAGGGGACCTGGACCGAGAGGCCCCCCACACCTCTGCTCCAGCCGGGGAGCAGGGAGCACCTGTGGAGGAGCCACCAGAGTCGGGGTGGAGGGGAGCAGGTGCAGCCACAAGCCTGGGGGCCACTGCCACAGATCATTCCGGAATTGTTACCCCTCTGGGTGGTGGTGTTTCAGACGCAGGCTCCAAACTGCTCCCTTTGCTGGAAACCGCTGAGGTCTCCCCATCGGCCTCCTGGATAGCTCCTTCCGGAAGGGCCTGAGTCGGACATGGCCAGCCGTAGGGAGCCAAATCTCCCAAGCAGGGGGATGGAGGTGACTAACACCGTCCAGTGGGGAAGTAGAGGCTGAGTCCAGAGTAACCAGGCGGTAGACGTTTCTGTAACTGAGTCCTGTTGGGGAGGTGCTGTCCCCAGGAGCCCCGCTCTGGGAGGAGACAGGACCGGATGGAGGAGCTGTGGGGTCAGTGCAGGTGCACAGGTGGGGTGGCCACGTCTGGCTGGGCCAGGGGAGGACTTCAGGAACTCCGGGAGGATCTGCAGGTGTTCCCTGGGGGCTCAGAGCAAGCCCTGTAGATGCGTTGGAGGAGGTGGGCCATGGGGAGCTCAGCCCTCCTCCTAGGACGTCCTCCCAGGCCGCGTCGGCACGTTGACTGCAGGGAGCTCGGCCCTGTCACTTGTTCCCGTAAGGCCCCTCTGTTTGGCATGAGGTGGCCAGGCTGCGTCTGAGCAGGGAGAGACAAGGGCCTGCTTGAGGCTTTCCAGCCTTTGTTTCGAGAGCTGCCTGTTCAGCCGTTGGACGTGGCCCCGGACAAGGACTTGCTTGTTCACTGCATCAGTGGGGGACATTGTCCAGCCTTGCCCCAGCCCGGAGAGTCAGTGCATCTTTGTGTCCTCCAAGTGGAGCGGCCCTGCTGCTCCTCAGTCTGAGAAGCACCCCTCAAGCACCAAGCACAGAGACTTTTGTTGGAAACAACCACGCAGCAGTGTTTGACACGTTTGTCAGTCCTCGGGACGGGCTAGGCTGGCCCTGACCCTGTCGTTGACATCGTAGGATTTCAGTTTATAGGCATCTGTCATTAATTTTTGGGATTTCTGTTTCTAATTTTTTTTTTCTCAACTTTCACAAAATTAAAATACATGTGTCTTTTCTTTCCCCAGGGGCAGCCGCCTCACAGACGTAAGTATTATGTGGAGCATCTCCAAATGCTCTCTGGTCCCAAAAGTGGAATCCTGTCCCCCAAGAGGACCGTTAAATTTGCTGAACTGCATGCACTCAGTTCAACCCCAAGTCTGGTACTTTGTGTTTATTTAGTATAACTTTTCGCTAATTGTTTCACGATTTTCGTAATGTGGGATGACTAATGAAAAAGCTATTTCATGCGTCCTGGTTTATTTTGACGTTCCTTTAAGAATTCTCCCGCTGATGAAAGGCTTCACATCCCAGGTCTCAGGGAGCGGATCCCAAGTCAGCTGGGGAGGGATGCTGGGGGCCTGCGTTGCTCACAGGAGACGTGCACTCTGCTGGGAGGCCTTTTCCTCGGGTTCCTGAGCTGCGTGTCACCGAGGACGTTGCTCACCTCAGCTTCTGCTCTTAATGGGATCCAGTGTTGTGCTCCCCACCCCCCAGGCCATGGCAGGAAAGGATGGGGCCCAGAGTGGGGGTCGGGGAACAGCACCCTGAGCTGAGCTGGGAGTCTATGAACAGATTTCTTCCCCTTTCTCTCTGAGAATGAGTGTCCCTGACTTAACACAGGGATCATACCATGTAAGAAAAGGTCATACATCTTTTCTTTCTTTCCTACTTTTCTAACTTGAACTAAACCTTCACTTGAAAACAGAGTCAGAAATGCAGCTGAGACCCTGGGCTATCCAGGAACGCTGATTCCACCTCACGCTACCGCTGAAATGCAGCATATCCAGCTGCCGAAAACAATCCTAAAAAACAAAATTACCACCATAGCAGAAAACAAGTCCATGGTGCGTGCGATGCGTCCGAGCAGCCCGTGAGCCTGTTGGGGTCAAGGGCCTCGTGTGGCCCGGTGCTGGCGTGTGGCAGACCCTGTACCACCCGTCGGCCACACAGTTGGAGGCCGTCCTGGGCCAAGCCGAGCACCCATTGCTCTTTCCCCTGAGTTGATGCTGTTAACACGGTAATGAGAGCCAGTCCCAATCCTGTCTCCCTTTCGGCCCCGCTCCGTTGGCCAAGCCCTCCCTGTGTCTCAGAGATGGCAAAAGAAAGGTTCTCGGTCCAGCGGAGGGGCCACAGAGGTCCCCTTAAGTGATGTCTTCTGAGGGCACCGAAGGGCAGGGCTTCGGGCAGCGTTTGGTGGCGGCGATGCTGTTACGACATCCCAGAGCGAGCGCGTGTCCCCGGGGTTGAGGGAGCCCGAGCAGATGCAGCGTGCGGAGTCTGGTGCAGAGCCCGCGGCCCCGTGTCCCGTGCAGCCCCACTGAGGCGAGGGCGCTCGGCCTGGGCCGTGGGGGCGGGGCCCACCGGGCGCCACGCGTGTCTGCGCTGGGCTCGCAGGAGCGCCCGGCCGTGCCCCACCTGCTTCCTTCCCTCCCTAGGTCTCCATCTGCCGGGAGATGCCCAGCCTGGAAGTGATCACCCTCAGGTACTGCGCCCGCTGTGCTGAGTCACGGGGCTCGGAGAAAAGGGGGATGTTCAGATCCCCTTAGGTCACCTGAGAACCCCCGACAAGAGTGTGTCTGGGGGGGCTCCTGCGAGCTCTGCCTGCCCGCGCGGACGGGTCCCTGGCCGACCCCCTCGAGCTCGCCCTGCTGTGTCCCGGCCCACCCTCGCTGCGATCGTGGGTGCAGCCCCCACATGAGCAGCCCCGTCAAGGCGGCCGCGTCTGCCCCCAGCGCCCCCGCCGTTCTCTGCCCTCCGGTTCTGGCGCCGCCAGGAGCTCTGCTGGTCTCTGCCCCACGCGGTCCCTCGACGGCAGCTGCCCCTCTGGAGGCATTGGCATCTCAGGCAAACCGGGGATGAACCAGACGCTGCCGATGGGATTTCTGGCAGCTGGGCGCTTTGGAGGGTTGGGGGTAGGCGGGGAGCATCGTCCTCTGCCCCTGAACTCCCTCCTGCCCGCTCGGGACCCAGGGAGGGAGCCGGGGATTCCCACCGCTTGCCAGATGCCGGCTCTCGCACCTTGGGCAAGGCTCAGATCTCTGGGCCTCAGTTTCCCTATTTGTAACATGGACATAGTACCGGCACCTGCCCTGTGGGGCAGCGAGGACTGGGTGCCGGCAGAAAACGGAGCGCTTAGCGAGCATGCGTGCACCATGTCGTTGTGTCGCTGACTTGCTAGGATTATCGATGAAGTGGAGACCTGAGCCCACACCCAGAAAGCCTTCCCTGACGATTAAACGGATTGCCTTTCATTCCTGAAAACAGGCGAGCCCCGAACCCTGGCCCTGCCCGCCCGAGTGACGTGGGGCACGTCGCCGGCCCTCCTGAGCTGCAGCGTCACTCAGGCTCATGGCTCAGAGGACGGACGGAAGGCCCGGGGGTGTTGGCCGAGCTCAGGTGCCCGGTGCCCGCGCGGCTGCGTAGGAACCCGAGTGTAAACCGCTGCGTGAACGCGGGATGCCCGTCCTTCACTGGGGTGCAGTCCCGTCCCTTTGGTCTCGGAGCCTCGTGCTGAGGCTGCCGTAACAGTCCCGCACACCGGGCGGCCCGTGGACAACAGACGTTGGGTCTCAGCCCCTGAGCTGTGCGTCTGAGATGAAGGTGGCATTTGCCGTGTCGGGGGGACCCGCGTCCTGGTTCACGGACAGCCCTTCTGCTGGGTCTGCGTGTGCGGGACGGGCACGGGAGCTCCGGGGGCTCTTCCATGAGGGCTCCCGAACCCCGTCACCTTGGCCGTTAGGTTTCAGGGTATGAATCTGGGGGGGCAAGCACGGTTAGCCCCGTGGTCCAGCAGGAGGATGGCAGGCTGGGGTGCGGGTTCAGATGTTCACGTGGCGCCCCGGCCTGTGCCTGGGACGGCTTCCTCAGATGGCGAAGCCGAAGTCCTGCTCTGGGCACCGTGGCGTCAGCCGCAGACCTGGCTCTCAGTGAAGCCGAGCGCCCCGCTCCCCACCGGCAACTCCTTTAACAAGTGGGGGGCCCACTGCGGTGCTGCGGCTGCCAGACAAATGCAGCCCCAGCAGAGAATGTTCTAGGTGGGCTTGGCCGCAGCCCACCATGCAGGGAGCAGCAGCGTCCCCGCAGCCGTGGAGGGTGCTCCCGGCCTGCTCACCCCTCCAGGCACCTGCCCTCTGCTCCTGTGGAGCTGGGAGAGTTTCTGCTCGTGTCCGCGGAGGCCTGCGGGGTCTCAGCCTGGAGCCCACACGATTCCGTCTCCAACGTGTTCACAAGTCCGAGGAGCAAAACTGAAGCGCACGTACTTCGTCCCCTCCTGGGGCTCGGGCTTGGGAAGTCGGGGCTCGGTTCTTGCAGCCTGGGGCTTGCTCGTGTTTGCTGTGGGTTTTTCTGGCCGCTGCCGGTTGTGGGGCGCAGAGACGTCCTGTGAGGGAGGGTGAGCCCCCCCCCCCCCCCCCCCCCCCCCGTTGACTCCGTGAGGCCTGGACCAAGCAGGAGGCCGGGGCCTTGCTCGCTGCTGCTCACGTGTCCACTTCGGGGACTTCCCGTCCTCACGGTTTGTCCTTGGCCCGGGGTCTTTGTCGACCTTGACTCCTGCCGTCCGGCTCTGACCCCCTTCCCAGGAGAGGGCAGGTGGGCTCCGTCCTGGTGTTTGCAGTTGACACGAGGGGCTCAGTGGGGGGGGGGGGGACGCCCTCCGCGAGCGGGGCGCCGACCGTGCTGTCCCCCTGCAGCGTCAACAGCGTCTCCTCCCTGGAGCCCGTGAGCCAGTGCCAGCAGCTGAGCGAGCTCTACCTGCGGAAGAACCGCATCCCCAGCCTGGCGGAGCTCTTCTACCTGAAGGGCCTGCCGCGCCTGCGCGTGCTGTGGCTGGCGGAGAACCCCTGCTGCGGCACCGACCCCCACCGCTACCGCATGACCGTCCTGCGCAACCTGCCGCACCTGCAGAAGCTGGACAACCAGAGTAGGTGCCTGCTGCGCCCCACAGCCCGACGGGGAGTCTCTTCCTCTCCTCTGCCCTTCCAGCACCTTCCAGGAGCCAGCAGGTGCCCCCTCCCTGTGGGCTCCTCGGGGGGCGTCCCCCAGGGTGCTGCCCCTCGATTCACAAGTGTGAGTGGGGAGGGATCACCCGGGGCAGCCCAGGCGGGCGCAGGATCGCGGGGGCCTCGTCACCCTCCACCCGCCTGCTGCTGTCGTTTCTTCTGCTCCTTCCCTGCTCAGAACACTTGCCTGGGGCCCCGGGGAGCCCGTGAGAGGGTCCGGCTGGGCTGGCAGCGTCCCTGCTGGAGGCCGGCGGGTGCCTCCCCGCGGCGCTGACCGCTCCTTCCCCACCTCTCCTCCAGGGCCTGCATTCGGAGGCCCCTGGCACCACCGTGCTGGGCCCTGACCCTCCACACACGCACACTTTCCCCCCAGGTAGACAGCTGCCGCGTAGGTTAGCTCAGGGACCTCCGTCCACGCGGGAGTGCAGCAGACCGTGGGCCGTGTGGTCTGTTCCTTTGCCTATAATTTGTCTCTTCACGGACGCTTGTCTGGAGCAAGTGCTGAACTTGAGATTCACGTCCAGCCGGTGCCAGGGTGGGGCGGTGACAGGCAGGACCCGGCCACTCTCCAGGAGCTGGCCGGCAGGGTGGACCGACGGACCCCGCTTGTCTAGAGCAGACTGTGCCCGGCGTGGCCGTGGTGGCGAGCCGCAGTCCGGGGGGCTTCTGTGGGGGCGCGTCCACTCTGATGCTGCAGCTCCGCCCGCTTCACTCTGAAGCCGTGACCGAGGAGGAGCTGTCCCGCGCGTTGATGGAGGGAGAGGAGGTCACGGCCCCCGGTGGAGAGGGCACGGGGAGCGGCCAGCCCGAGATGTCCTACGCCCTGAGCACCGCGGACACTGCTGCTGACACCCAGCAGGACACGCTGAGCTATGGCGAGGAGACAAGGTGCCTGGTGGCGGGGGCGGCGGGCCTGCCCCTGGGGCTGCAGCAGCCTGGCGATGGGGCAGGTGAAGTGGGCCGGCGGGCGTGGGGCACCCCTGACCCAGCACTGCAGTCTCCCGGGGGAAGGCCAGGTGGCCGTGGCCGTGGCCAGCCGAGCCGCCGTGCGGCGGGGACGGGGCGGCTGGCCTGCTCACACCCTCGGTCCCTGTCCTTCCTGCAGCGTCCAGGGCCAGCTCGGCCTGAAGTCCCCTTCCCGGGACCGCTTCCCTTCCTTCTCGCACAGGGAAGCCGTGAGCAGTCGCAAGAACAGGGTGAGCATGATGGGACAGCACCGGCTGAGGCGGCCACCAGCTCCCTCTGCCCAGAACGTGGGGACGGGGGTGCACGGGC
Source organism: Canis aureus (assembly GCF_053574225.1). Taxonomy (NCBI): domain Eukaryota; kingdom Metazoa; phylum Chordata; class Mammalia; order Carnivora; family Canidae; genus Canis; species Canis aureus. The sequence continues at coordinate 42,316,921 of NC_135640.1, read as the reverse complement.
TGAGACACCCAGGGACTTGCAGAGCCAGGCCCCAAGGGTGGAAGTGGCTCTGAGCTACACTGGAAGTGACACGCCGGAGGGTGTGTGTGCAGCTGAGCTGGCTTCAGTGTGCAGGGGCAGCCCCAGAGGGACAGGAGACCCCCGTCCAGCCTGCGGGCAGCTCCGGGCAGCACGTGGGACCAGGCGTGCCGAGCGGCAGGCCGAGCCCTGGTGGGCAGGTTGCTGTGGCAGCACCTAAAGCTGCAGAGGTGCGCTGCTCGCGGGGACGCCTCCCACCTGCAGGGGGACAGACACTCCTGTCCTGGCGGGGCAGTTCTGCGCCACCGTGGCTCCTCAGGGTCCCTGTAAGGAGTAACAGGTTCAGAAGTAGGCTACGGGGGCCGCTCCGTCGAAGGCTCCGGTCCTTTCCACGTGTCTGCCGCCTGTGAACTTCTGGCTTGTTCTGGGGCTTGTTCCTCCTGGTCATGGGCTGGCGCTCTGATCCAGGCTCACACCCAGGAGGACAGGGGCCATTTCTTCCTTGTGTCCTCTCACTGGGGAAGAACGGCTGCCCTGTGTCTTCCTCACCCGGCAACACCGGCTTCATCAGCTGGATTGCTCACGTCCTGAGTGTGAGCCCGTCACCAGCCAGAAGAGCGGGGTCACCACCGTCTGCTTGGCCCAGTGGGGACTTTGCCTCCTAGTCACATGGGAGGGGGGCTGCGTGAGCACAGCCAGGGTCTGTGAGGAGGTCCGTGACCCCCCAGCTCCTGCTCCCGACTGCCTGGCTCTCCTAGCCCCGCGGGGTCCCAGAGCCATCCGACCGGTGCTCACATGGGAAGGGCTCCACAATCGGGGTGGGGGCTGCCAGCACCCCCTTGAGGACCTGGAAGGGCTTGTGGAAGGCACAGAGGGGTGGACTTAGGCCCCATCCCGGGGAGGGACCAGCCCGCCCTAGGGGAGAATCGTCCCCCCAGAGTTGCTGACAGCCGTGACTGCAGGCCGGAGGCGATTCTGGGCAGATCCTCCGCAAGGTCCGTGCATAGGCCCCCACCCAGCACAGAGGAGCCCCCGGAGCAGGCCAGGGTCTGCAGAGCCCCGGAGGCTGCCCCGAGGTTACACGGGCCCCCCCAGCACAGGAGGAGCCCCAGAGGGTGCCCCGAGGTTACACAGGCCCCCCCCCAGCACAGGAGGAGCCCCCGGGGCAGGCCAGCGTCTGCAGAGCCCCGGAGGCTGCCCCGAGGTTACACAGCGCCCCCCACCCAGCACAGGAGGAGCCCCTGGGGCAGGCCAGCGTCTGCAGAGCCCCGAGCTTGCACACTGCTCCAGCCCTGTACCTTCCATAAATGCAAACTGAAACCATCAGACCTGCTTGTGCAGCCAGAGCCACTTCGGGGACAGCAGGGAAGGCCCTGGCTCTACTCTGCCCGTGACCCGTGGCCTGTGGCCCCGTCCGCCCCCGGGAGGTCCCGCAAGCCCCGATGGCAGGATGCACAGGGCCAGGGAGGCCAGGGAGCTGTAGGGGCGGGGATGGAGCAGGACCCCCGAGGGGTGCCAGGGGTGGGCGGGGGCACTGCTCCCTGTGGCCCCCGGAGCAGATGTCACCTTGCCACCACGTGCCCCAGCTCACCTCATAAGAGCCAGCCCAAGTGGCCCCCATGTGCAAAACGCTGCTTTGCTCCACTGCAGATAGAAACCATGAGCACATGCCTAGCACACGCGTGTCTGTGATCGTGGTGCTGAGCGCTGCCCCGGGCCGCTCCGCCCCTTCCCTCCCAGCTGGGTGACCTCGGCCGGCCCTGCGGGCAGCGCAGCTCTGTGGGGGAGCCTCTGCCCTGTGTTCTCCCGGGGTTTCCTGGGGGGCCGCTCGCCCGGATGTACAGGTCCGCTGGCCTGGTGGCCTCAGCCGGTGACCCTGTGCCCCCAGAACAACGTGCTGACCGCCATCCTGCTGCTGCTGCGGGAGCTGGACGCCGAGGGGCTGGAGGCCGTGCACCAGACTGTGGTCAGCCGGCTCCAGGCCTTGCAGAAGCAGGAGCAGCAAGAGGACGTGGAGTGACCCTCAGCGCCACCCCGAGCTGCCAGGCCTTCCTCCCGCAACCCCGTGCCCCAGCCCCTGGGAGGTGCCGGGTCACCAATACAGCCACGGCCTCCGCCGGACCCCGCTGAGTCCCAGCCTGTGGTCTGTGTCCCAAGAGGCTCAGGGCCGCCGGGAAGGCCACGCCCTCGGTGTGGACGGTGTGGATGGCGCCCTGGCGGAGCAGGAGGGGCAGCGGGCCCCGTGCTGGGTGCCCTCCCCTGAGGGCGCAGGTGCACGCCAGCCTGCACGGGGGCCCACCTGGGCTTGGCGCTTCCTGCCGTGGCAGCGCCACCACCGTCCCTAATAAATGTCTTCCCAGAGTCTGACCCGGAGCTCGTGTTGCCCCTGTCGGTTCTTGGCCCCAGTTGTAGGTTAGACTCTGCCCGCGGCCGGCGTCCAGAATGATCTGTCCTTAGAGTGGCTTCGTGTCACCAGGCCCACCAACTGCCACGGGGCCGGGGCAGGGGAGGCCTGGGGCAGGATCTGGGTGCCACCGTGGGAGAGGCAGCGGGCGGGCGCCAGGGGGGCACCCAGAGATGGCACCTGAGGTGCGTGCTCCCGCGGGGAGAGGCTCAGGCCGGGGGGTGGGGGGGGGGGCGCCCCCACAGCGGGGGTGCCTCCCTGGCCGGGAGCAGCCAGGCGATCTTCCTGGTTCCCTCCGCCCCACTCCAGCTGGGGGGCACCCAGATCTCTGAATGTGTCCGTCTCTGTGCGAGCGAGGGGGTGCTGCCTACTGTGCGCAAGGACCCAGATGGGCGACCGCGCGGGGGCGGCGTGCCCGTTGAACGTGGGCTGCGCTCAGGGAGCCGGTCTCCAGCTCGTCCAGCCTTGCCGGGGCTGCGGGGCAGGGGCTTCCTCTGGGGTGTCCGTGGCCCTCAGGAACCGAGTGGCCACGCGGGGCCGCTGCGCCCACGCTCTGTGTTCCAGGAAGCGGCCGGGCTCTCCTACAGCAGGTGGGGCAGGTGACGGTGAACAGCACACGCGCCCCTCCCCACGCCCCAGGCCCACTTCCCGCTGCGCCACCACCTGCTGCGCCACCACCTGCTGCGCCTCGGGGACTGGGACGGGCGGGCCGGCCCTAGACGCCCCTGCCTCGGCTCCCGGGGGCGGCGGGTGAGCTCCGTGGGGGGAAGATGCGCCTCGAGATGCCCTTTGATCGTGGCGACAGGGGCGCAGGTCAGGAGGACCAGGCCGGATGGCGGGGGCCCTGCTCACCTTGTGCCCGCCCCCGGGGCCGCCCTGTTTGGAGGGAGGACACGGGTGGTCCTCTGGTGGCTGTCCTCCGGGGAGGCATCGCGGGGGCCTCCGGAGTCCCCCCAAAGGGAGCTGAGAAATGCTCACTGGTCCCCATGGGGCTGTAGGGTCAAAGTTGGAGAAATTAGAGGAGAGACGGGGGGTGGGGGCCAGGCCGCCGGCGTTCTCCGAGAGCAGACCCTCGTGCTCCTGCTCCCTGCAGGGCCCGGGGCAGCGCGGACTTGCCCAGCGGGATGCCCCGTGCATCTGGGGCTTCCCCCTGGGAGGGGACACCCAGGGTGGCCTCGCTGAGTGTGCAGAGCTTGGCATCTGCCCAGCGAGGGGACTCGTCGCCGGCCCACCCTCCTGCACCCCTGCGTTTCCAGTGCGCTCGGCCAGGCCGCGGCTGGCCTGGGTGCGGGGACCCCACCCTCGCTCGGCGCTCTGCTGTCGCCGACCTGAAAGTCCCCTCACTGTGGGGCCTGATCTCAGACGTTCCCTGGGAAGTCCTCGGGGCTGGCGGTCCTTCCATGAGGAAGAAACACCAGGTAGGTTGGGCCCGGCCACCCGTGAGGGCCGCACGCTAGGGGGGCTGGTGGCCACGGTGCTCACCTGGGAGCCCAGCCTGAGCCCTCCCCTCCGCAGGGGCTGGCGGGGGCGCACAGTGGGAAGAAAGAAGCCTGGGGAGGCCACCCAGGTGGTGTCGCATCCGCATCACCCCTCCCACGGAGATGTCATCACACAGGGAAACAGGGACAGCAGGGTCCCTGCGGTGCATGTCCTTACTGGGCCGGGGGCTGGGACGGCGCCCCGATGCCGGCTGCTTCCCACCCTGTCCCCACACGCGGCCCCTCGGGAGGGGTCCCCTCGGGTCGTGGTGGGACACCTGTGTGCAGGGGCCTCTGGGTGGCGGTCCAGGAACCCTCTCCCCCACAGAATCGTGGGACAACGCTCAGGCTGCAGAGGCGAGGCCACCTGCTGCTTCTCGAGGTCCCGTTACCCGGGAAGATTCCTCGCGGGCGCTGTGCCCCGGAAGCTCACGGCAGCATCCGTACTGCGCAGGGCGCAGCGCACACGGCGGAGGAACGGGCTTTGCGGTCACCCGTGCCCCCCGCCTGCTCTAGCAGCTTGTCCTGTGGGGCGCACCCGCCTCCACAGGGGGACGGAGGCTTCGGGGGGCCGTCAGGGCTGAGAGCGGGCTCTGGGTGCAGGGGCCCCCGTGTCCAGCAGCCAGCCTCAGCCTGGCGGGGTGACAGGCTGGGGACCCCTGGGGCGGGGCTGCTGCACAAGGCAGGGGATTGCTGCTCTGTGTCCTGGACCCCCGACCTCCCCCACTGCCCCCCTCCTCCCCCCGTGACCACGCAGCATGCCCGGCCCCCCCACCCCGTGCAGCACTCCCCTCCCAGGGCTCCCCTCCTCGAGCTCTGGAGAGCAGCGCCTGCTCCCCAGCTCTGCCTTCCTGGGCCTCCAGCACCCCCCTCGCCCCCACCATGCTCCCGAGGCCTGTCCGTGGCCCCACACCCCCACCCTGCTCGGAGAACCAGCTTGGTGCACTCTTCCCTGCCGGTGAGGCCAGGCCTTGCTGTCTGTGGGATTCTCAGGGGGCCCCAAGGTCCCAGGCCCCTGCTGTGTGCACCTGTATGGCCCCCGCCCCGAGGGGAGTGTGCATGGGATGGGGCCCCGCACATACACCCAGAGTGAAGGAGCATCACGGACGTACTTAAAGTCCCTGATGGGCTGCCTGAGTTCATCGGAAGGGAGAGTGGCCTGGTGGGCCTGGCCTAATCAGGGGGCCCCTCGGCTCTCCTCTACAGCTGCCAATGGATTCAGGCTGAGAATGGGGTGGGCCTCCTTCTCCTGACGCAGGGCCCAGGGGAAGGGCCCAGGTAAGAGGCAGCAGACGCCCTGCTGCCCCCGGACGTCTGCCACCAGGTAGCTCAGAGGGCCTGAGGCCTGGAGGTCCCCGCCTCCGCCGCGGCCCTTGGAGGACCCAGCTAGGCCGTGCCCTCACCCCTGAGCCCTGTGAGGTCAGCCGGGATGCGAATCCCCGGTGCTCGTGGTAGTTCCCAGGAAACCCAGTCTCCTGGAGGGGCAGGTCCTGAGGGAGCCCCCGCCCCCGGCCCCCTCCTGGGCATGGGCTCCAGCCTGCTGACCCGTCCTTCCTGCAAGGCCTGGCCCGCGGGAGGCCCTGCCGTGGGCTCCCCCCTCCACGCTGTGCATGCCGGGCTAAGGGGCAGGGGGCCTGGTCAGGCCTTAGCCGTGTGCCCGGGGCTGGGGCCACGAGCAGACTCCAGCAGCGTCTGTGCCGTCGGACACCTGAGCTGCAGCCTGTGTCCAGAGCCTCCCTGGGGCGTGTCCAGAGGCCCAAGCGCCCAAGCACCACAGCCCACGCCCCGCCGCCCCGGCCGTGGAGGGCGAGCACGGGAGGCAGAGGCCAGGCCCTGTCCCTGCTGACGCGTTACTGGGCGCCTGCGCCACAGCATCTCCAGACGCTGCACGTCCAGGCAAAACCAGGAAGAACGTCCCAGAAAGTCCAGCTCCGCGGCTCCCCTGCCCCTTCCCCAGGCCGCCCCGGGTGCCCTGGGGAGCTGGCCAGGGGGCGGGGTCAGCACGGAGCACGCTGGGCCGAGTGGCTGTGTGCTCAAGGCGGGCTGGACGCTGGCCGGACGCTGGAGGGTTTCTGCTGCAGCCAGGGGACTCCAGGAGTCCCCACCCCTGAGCTCCGGTGTCCCCACTCACGCACAAGGACACGCGTGCACTTACGTGTACACACACGTGCATGCACACACGTGCACGCTCAGGTTTCCGGGACCCAGGAACTTGTTCCTGGCCTCACAAGCCACTTGGGACCGTCCCCTCGGGGAGATGTCCCCTCCTTAGCCTGCCCCAGGACCACCCACACAGCAAGGAGGGCGTGGTGCCCGGGCCCCCACCAGGCTGCTGCTCCCTCGAGTGACCAAGGCACCCTGCCAAGGTCTTGGGGACGTGAAGGCATCTGGAGGAACAGAGGACCCCCACCAGGTCCCTTGGCCCCACCAGAAGAAACCACACAGGAGCCCCCAAGGCCAGGGGCTCCCCCACAAAACCCCATGAGTCCCCGAGCCTCCCCCGAGCCTCCGCAGGTGCCACAGGCAGGAGCACAGGCCTGGAGCCGCCCTGGACGGAGCGCCCAGTCACCGCGGTGGGAACAGAAGTGGACTGTGCAGTGAGCTCAGGAGGGTTGGGGTCCCCCCGAGGCTCAGCACGTCCTGGGGACCCTGGTGCCGGGACCACACTGCAGAGCAAGGCTCCTCGCCAACCCCAGAAGTGGCGGTGGACTGGCCCTCGGCTCCCGGTGCTGTTTCTGTCGGCCTCCCCCCATCGCCCACCCCTACCAGGGTCTCCTGGGGTGCCCGCTCACCCCAGACACTTGCCCCCAAGGTCTTGGGTCTGAGACGTCCCAGGGTGGTCAGGGGGGCTGGTCCTGAGACTGGGGGAGGCCAGGCCCGTGTGCGCGGTGGGGGCAATCACCCCCTGCCCTCCCTGGGACGTTCCACGGGGCCTGCCGCCCAGAGACTGGTCTCTCCACGGTCAGGGTGATTTTATTTCTACAAAAGGTGGCAAGCTCCGCTCTGCCCGGCGGCCAGTGCACACAGAAGGAGGTCACAGCGAGGGCCACGGGGAAGTGTCCCTGCACAGGGGTCCCCACCTCCCCCGGGCCAGAAGGTGGGCGCCCGGGGGCTCTGTCCGAGGGGAGCCCGGTGGCAGCAGGGGCGAGGCCCTGGAGCCAGACCGAGAGGGCCGTGGCCCCCGCCCGCCTGCAGGCCCCAGGGAGGGAGGGGCAGGTGCGCCGCGGCTTCAGAAGCCCTTGTCGATGCTGAGGCTGCGGCGGGTGACGTGCTCCAGCTCCCCGGACACGTAGTCGGCCATGCTGATGCGGTAGTGCGCCAGCATCTTCAGCATGAGCCGCAGGTTCAGCCACCACTGCTCCCGGGGCATGCGGTGCCTGCCGCAGGGGGGTCGGGCTCAGGGCCGGGCACTGGGCCCCGACACAACCCTGGAGTGCGGCCTGGAGGGGGCGTCCGGTCCCCTCCCTCCGGGGCCTGCAGTCGGGGGCGCTCGGCCCAGGCTGGCGGGGCGAGGGCGGCACGGGGACGGCCCCGGGGATGGGGACGGGGCGGCCGTGCAGGGTCGGGGCAGCCCACCCCCTTCACAGGCACTCACTCAAAGTCCGTGACCTCCTTGAGCTCGGTGACGGGGCTGAAGGCCACCGCCTTCTTCTGCAGGCCGATCACGCAGGCCGAATCGGGGGCGTTGGCGAACACGCGGCCTGTGGACACAGGGCTCGTTGGCGGCCCCGGACCCCAGGGCCCAGCAGAGGGCAGAGGGCGAGGTCAGCCCAGGGCCACCCCCCCACCACGCACCGTTGCGGTAGACGGCCCGCAGCTTCTCCGACATCCAGAGCATCGCCTTCACCCCCAGCTTCGTGCCGTAGTTCCGGTCAAAGGGGGTCGGAGCCCCACCCTGGAAACACAGCGGGTGAGGGGGGCTCGCTGCTGCCCGAGGCAGGTGGGCGCTGCCAGGAGCCGGGCGGCCTGACCACCCCGCGACCTCAGGTGAGCACCCTGAGGCAGCGTGTGACCCCCACCCCCTCCCGCCCCCCGCATCTGCATCTGTTCCCTCTGCCTGCAGCTCCCCAGCCCTTCTCCACCCCAAACCTCCAGCGGCTGGGTGGTGGGCTGCCCGCCCATCCACGTGGTGGCCCCCGTGGGCCCCCGGCTCCGGCAGGATGAGCAAGCACCCGCAGAGAGGGGAGCCCTCGGGAGGGCTGGGAAACGGCACCACTCAGGTCCCCGCAGGGTGCCCAGGAGGCCACTGGGTGGGGGGACCTGGCAGGGAGCAGGGGGCCGCAGGGGTCCCAGCCCTGCCCCTTCCTAGTGCTGAGGACTCTGCAGGGTAGGAGCCTCACCCCGCTCACCTGTCCCGAGGGATGATGAGTGCAAGGTGGGCATGAGGGGGGTGGCAGGGTGACCGCGGGCAGGTGCCGCCTGAGGACGTGCAGGGGGGAGGGCTCTCACCCTGCCGTGTCCCCCAGGCCCCCGGGCCCAGGTGCAGATGGAGGCAGAGGGCGGGGACCCGGGCTCCCCACGCCGTACCTGCTGCAGGTGGCCCAGAACGTTGGTCCTACAGTCAAAGACGCCCTTCCCCTCGGAGGAGTACAGGTTATACAGAAACTCCGTGGTGTAGTGCTCGTGGCACTTCTCGTTTCTGGAAGGAGGGACGAGGCCTGGGTGGGACGGAGCCGGCTGGGGTCTCGTCCCGGACGCTGAGCCCCCGCCCCTGCCCCCCAGGCTCCCGCGGCTCAGGGGGACCCTTCCCGCCCGGCCCAGGCCCGCGCGCAGCCTCACCGGAGCACGAGGCCCCTCTGGATGTCTGTCTTCATCTTCTCGGTCATGTGCTCCACGTTGGCCTGCGGGTGCGGGGGACACGGCTGAGCCAGGCGCCTGAGCCGGAGTCGGCGGCCGCCAGCCCTGTACCCGGCAACAGCCCCTTGCTGCGTGGGACGGAGCCCAGACTCCCCCCGGAGCCAGGCGACCCGGGGGCCACGGGCAGGCCTGAGCTGGTGGCGGGAGGGCCAGAGGCCATGGCAGCCACGATGCGACACAGGGTGGGGAAGGGGGCTCGGGGGTCACGTGCTGGGACCCCATAGGCAGGGACCCCCCGGCCCACAGGGCTCCTCGGCCTGCACCCCAGGCCGGCTCCCAGGTGTCCCAAGAGGAGAAGGGCAGGGGGCTCGGCTCACTTTCAGGTCTTGGATGTTGAAAGGGTCCTCGAAGACGTAGGCGGCGTCGGCCCCCACAGCAATGCCGGTCACCGTGGCCAGGTAGCCACAGTAGCCGCCCATGGTCTCCACGATGAACACGCGGCGCTTGGTGCCCGACGCCGACTGCTTGATGCGGTCACAGCTCTGGGGGACAGGGGCGGTCAGGGCCTTGCCCGTGGGCCACAGGCGGCCACCGCACCCAGGGACCCAGGTCTCTCCCCGGAGCCGCCTGTGCAGGGGCTGGAGGCCAGGACAGCCCCCCACCTGCCCAGAGCATCACAGCCCCCTCCATGGGCTCCCTGCAAAGCGGGGTCCTCAACTGGGGCCACTGTGTGCCCAGGGGGATGGGGGTGTCACCAGCGCCTGGTGGGTGCAGGCCAGGGATGGGCTAAGAGGCTCACTGGGGCCTTAATTTTTCTCATCTGTAAATGGGCAAGTGACACTCTGGCCACCGCAGGGTCACTGTCCCGGGGGGACCAGGTGACACATGAAGTTCATATTCTGCAAGTGCCAACAAGGATGTGACACAGGATACTTTTAACCCAAAAAGTTCGGAGTCTGGAAAGAAATTTAGAACATTAAAAAACTGAGAAAAGACAAGACCAGTTGGTTTTTGGGGTCTGAACCACAAGGTGAAACCCCAAGTCAGAGACAACCATTCTCCAATGTCTGCCAAAGGATCGATATCCTACATATGTCAAGAGCACCTACAAGTAATAAAATTCACCAAAAAAAAAAAATGGGCAAAAAACAGAGAAAGGTATTTTTCCATAAAACCCTTAAGTGAGCCAGAAACAGAGCAGTTCCACGCCAGCAGCCATCCGAGCGCTGGTTAAACAGAACACCAGGCTTCCCGTCGTGGAGGCAGAGAAAACAGGGCCGCGCGTGGTGCTGGCGAGAGGCCGGGTCGGGTGAGTTCAAAGGAAAGCCCTGAACGCTCACGGGGTCTCTGGGTCGGCAGTTGGGGGGGTCTCCTGTCGTCTCATCTGTTCTACTCACATCTTTCTCTTCCTACAGCATCGTGGAGAAGCTGCTCGGGTTCAGCCCGAGACCCCCGAGGACCCGGGCACAGGGGTGCTGAGCCCACAGGGGAAGGGGGTCGGGGGGCCGCAGACGGGGTGGGAGGGGTCTGCACGGGGACAGAGCCACGGCCGGGCCAGCCCTGCTCCAACGACGGCAGCTTCCCCTGGGCACCCACCCTCGCGCGACGTGTGACCGTCCCCTGCACAGGTCCGGGGCCTGCCGGGGCCCGGCGTCCTACCTCCATGGCGGCGTTGACGGCGGTGTCTGAGCCCAGACTGAAGTCGGTGCCCGGCACGTTGTTGCTGATGGTGGCCGGGATGACGCACATGACGATGCAGAGCTCCTCGTAGCGGCCGCGCGCCTCCACCAGCTGCAGCACCCCCTCGTAGGCCTGCGGGCGCACGGGGGGGGCTCAGGGCGGCCCACGGGAGCAGGAGGCGGCGAGCGGGGGCTCCTGGGCCAGGGGACATCGCCCCCACGGACCCGCCACGTGCCTGGGCCTCCCGCCCCCGTGGCCACGACCCGGGGAGCCCACCTGGGAGCCGGGCAGGCCAGGGCCAGGGAGGCTGGGCTCCCAGGAGGACAGGAAGGAGGCCCGCCCGCCCTGGAGGGACCCCCACCCGGGGTGCGGGCGGCGGGGGTTGGGCAAGAACGGGAGCCGCACCAGGGAAGGAACGGACGGGGAGGAGGCTGTGGGGCTCTCCGCCGCAGGCTGCCCCCCAGGAGCTCCTGAGGGCAGCACCCCATCTCCCCGCCTTCCTGCCACCCCACCCCTCCTCTCCAGCACCCGGTCACCAGCACCCACAGACACTGTGAGGCCTACCCTGAACCCCGCGGCCCCTCAGGCCCGTGGACATCCCTGACACGGGGTCCCCGGCAGGTCCACCTCCGCGGCCCCGGGCCCAGAAGACACTGTCAGGCGTCCCCGCCCCGCCCAGGGCCCCACGGCGGCCCTCACCTCAAAGCCCCCGATGACCAGCAGGGCGTGGATGTTGTAGGTGCGAATGTTGTCCACTATCTTCTCCATGTAGCTCCTGGGCAGCGTCCTGCGGGGGACGTAACCACGTTACTGGCGGCCAGGCCACAGGGACGCGCAGCCACACGGCATCTGCCCGCGGGGAGGGCCCCGGGCACCGTCCCGAGATTCCCGAGGTGGAAGCAGAGCCTCAGCGCCGGGGGACCCGCGGGGCCCAGAGCGGGGCGCAGAGGCCCGAGCCCCCGCGGGGACGGGGGACACCCGGGCACAAAGGGGCAGCCGGAGGACCTGTGGCCCCTGGTCCAGGGCCACGGGGGCAGGTGTCCCCTCGCAGCCCCTGCTCCTCCCGAGCCTGCCCACAGGTTTCCAGCCCCGGAGACCCGCGGTGGCCGGGAGCTCACCTCTTCGTCCCCAGCATGGAGCCGCCACGGCCCAGCCAGCCGGCCACGTCGTGCCAACTCACCTCTTGTACCTGCGGGGGGTGGGGGTGCAGCCTCAGGGGCAGGCGGGGGGCTCGCAGCCACTCCTCCTCGCTACTCGGGGAGGGCACGGCCGGGAGGGGCCAGAGACTGGCAGGCGGCCCGCGGCACGCTGCAGCTCAGCAGGGGCGCTCACCCCTTCCCCAGGGCCTCTGACCCGCCTTCTCCGCCCAGCTGACCTCGGCCACTGCCCGTGACCTCGTGCCGCGAGCCCCCCGGTCCCCATTCGCCAAGCGAGCCGGGGGTGGGTGATACAGACCCAGCGAGCCCCCGCCCCACGCGCCAGCGCGGCCGCACCCACCTGACCCTTGGCCAGACCCTCGAAGCCGTCGTGTACGACGTACACCGTGTGGCCCTGGGAGATGCCCGACCGCACCGCCGAGCGCACGGCCGCGTTCATGCCAGCCGCCGGGGCCCCCACGTTCAGGATGGCCAGGGAGAAGTTGGTCTTGAGAGACAAGGGAGACAGGAACGTGAGCACGGGGCTGGGGACGAACCGCGGAGCCACGAGGACGGCACGAGGGGGCCCGGGGCCCGTGGCCGCCTGCACGCCGTCCAGCGAGTGGACTCCCCTGGGAAGGACGCACGTGTGTCCTTCGCCTCCACGAGCTTCTGGCAAGGACCCAAAGGAGCCAGGAGCGAGCCCGGGGCCTCAGCCAAAGGCATCAGCAGGACCGTGGTCGCTCTCAGCCGAGCACGGCTGGTGGCCGCAGCGGGGCGGCTTTGGGCCAGACTCGGCGCCCGTCTGGAAGCTTCCAGCCATCACCCCACGCTCTGGGCTCAGGGCAGCCAGCGTCCCAAGCGCTTAGCGAGCGGCACGGCTGCACAGCGACGGGGGCCACGGATGTCACAGAGGTTCTCTAGGAGCCACGTTAACAAGGTGCAAAAAGCGGCAGGTGATGCCAGTGTGGGTCCCAGGGTTGGTCTAACCCCACGAACTGAAAGGTCACCTTGACCAGGAATCAACCTAAGAAACGCCCCGTGGGCTGTCACACCGGCGTCCAGGCCGTGTACCCGGAGCCCTCGCTGGGCAGCTGCATCCTGGGCGCCTCGAGGCCACATGTCCCCAGCCAGCGGCTCCGCCCGGCAGCGCGGCCCTGGGGGGTCCTGGCAACACAGCCCTGCCGCCCCAGACGGGGTCACGGCCCAGCGGTCCCCGGAGGGGACAGAGACCACGCCGCTGGTCCGGGGATGCGCCCCGTGCCTGACCAGCTCCTGGGACGAACAGAGACCCAGGATGGTCTCAACGGGACCCTTCCTCGTCCCCAGGGTTCCGGGAACAAGTCCTGCCGTCATCCTTATCTTGAAGAAAGCCCATTTCGCAAGGCTTTTAGCTATTTTAGAATGTTTCGTAAGCACTAGAACCGCTCTGTCGTGACTTAAATCCGCAGGCCCGACTTAATTGCCTTTAGTCGTTTGCTAAGCAAGCGGCCAAGGTCACCTCCAGGCCCAGACGCTGGCCGTTGGGGACCCGCTGGTCAAGCAAAGCTGCACCTCTCAGCCCACAGCTCAGCCCCCAGACAGGAGGGCGCTCGGAGCTCCCCGCTTCCCGGGCAGACCCCGACCCCGTGGGCGGGCGGCCCCAGGGCGGGCAGCCCCTGGCAGCAGGGACAGGCTCAAGGTGGAGGCGGAAGTGACAGGGACCCAAGGGTCCTGCGGCTCACACCACCTCACCTTCTCCTTGGAGACCTTCTGGTGTGCAAGCAGCTTGTAAATGTTCCAGTTGTTCTCAAAGCTCCTGGAAAGGAAGCGGGTCATGCATCATGCAGCCCCCAGCCCCAGCCCCAGCCCCACAGCTCGGCCACGCAGAAGCCGCAGGCCGCCACCCCGCCCCTGTGGCCACCAGCCCGGCCGGGCAGCATCGCTGGGTGGCGGAGGAGCCCTGCACCACGCGCGGTCCGCACACCCCTCTCGGCGAGGCCGGGGCGCCGCATCCCTGCAACCAGCCTGTGGGGTGGGCGGTTCGGAGCAGGCAGGAGGCACGGCGACGGAAATCGGAGCTGCGGGTCTGGCCCCCCGCCCCCCCGCCCCTCTGGACCCGCCCCACCGCGGCCTCCTGTGGACGCCCCGCCCCAGCCCCCAGCCAGGCCGCCCTCTCCCCTCGCCCCTCGTGGCAGCTCCTGCCTGCCGTCCAGCTGCAGGGACCGCCGAGCCCCGTTCCTGCCGCTCGCTTCCCCCGGCTTGGCCACACACACTCAGCGGGAAGACGTGCAGCTCCACGTCCCAAGGCGTGCAGGTCCCGCGGGCCAGGGCCACACGGCGTCTCCGGCGGGCCCGCCGAGCAGACGGCCGCTCCAGCGCCAGGCCCCGCCAGGCCCTCACCTGCCGCGGAGCTGGATGGCCTCGTCGAACCGCTTCTCGTCCATGGCCTTCTGCACCTCCTTGGTCTTCAGGGAAACAAGGAAACGCTGCAGGAGGCCTGGTGCACACGCACGGCGGCCACCCGACGCGGTGGGCCTGTCCCCCACCCGCCCCGCCGCGGTCACTGCCAGGCCGGCGATCTGGGGGGCCGGCTGACAGCAAGCGGGCCGCCCGGGCTTCCCCAGCGGGCCCACCGCCCCCCCAGCTCCATGGGGCCCCGCCAGGGCCTGGGGACCAGAGGAGTCCGGGCCCAGCCCCGCAGCAGAGGTCGGACCCGAGGCCTCTCCCAAGGGGGGGTCCCAGGGAGGCCGGACCCCCACGCCCCCACGCCCCTCCCCAGCACGGGCCCCGCTCCAGCCTTGCCGAGTGTCTGCCCACGTCTGCTGTGTTACACGGTGGCCCTGGCCACCCACTCGCCCCCCACCATCCTACCCCAAACACCCCACCCTGCCCAGCCTGCAAGGTCAGTCCAGGGCCGACGGCTCCAGGAAGCCATGTGTCCCCGCAGCTCCCACCCCTCGGGGCTCGTCCCTCCCCACCCGGAGGACTGGGGGCCTCGGGTACCCGGAGGCCACGACAGGAGGGGGCCACCAGTAACAGAGGAGCAGCAGGACCCCGAGGGCGACGGGGCGGGGAGGGGCTGGTGCAGCCCGCCTGCTGGGTGGGGCCCCGAGGAGGCCCTGGAGGGGGGGGGGCCGCAGGGCCAGCGAGCCGGGGGCCCTCTCCCGGGAGCCCCACCTGGCCCGCCTGCAGGCCTGGAACTTACCACCTGCACACACTCCATGAGGGGCAGCCGCACGGACTGGTTCCCCGAGAGGCTGACCACGCAGGCCTGTGTGTCCGCTGTGGCCTCCAGCAGCGCCATGACGGCCTCCATGCCCATCTTGCTGCTCTGAGCAGGGAGGGGGCGGGCGGGTGTCGAGCAGGAGCCGCCCACCCGAGCCGTGGGCACATGACCCTTCGGCTCTGGGGCCACGCTGGGCCAGCCCCCACACCACGCACCCGACGACCCCTCACCCTCAGCTCTCAGAGCCGTCCCCCCGACACGCGCACACGCGGGTCGAAGCTTCTAGAACAGGTGGCACCAGAAATGACGTCACGTGACCACCACTCACAACAGCCCCGCACCCCGGGGGCACGTGGCCACCACGGTCCCAGCCCCACGGCAGCAGGTGCAGGCTGGAGACCATCTCTGGGGTCTTCCGCGAACGCCGGGCCCCTGAGAGCTGGGGTGCGGGACTCGGAAGCACCGGACGTCAGACCCGGAAGGCTGAGCCGCGGGCCCGGGCCTCTGTGCACCGTCCTCCCCTGGAGACCTCACCGGGGGGCCCGGAGCCCGGCGCTGACTGTGGAGCGTGGGGACGGGTGCGTCGCGAGACACAGGACCCCGGGCTGCGTCTCCCACCCACGGGGACACGGAGGGGCCGCAGCGAGGGAGCGCCCACCACGCTCACCCACCCCGACACCCAGGCCCAGAGCCAGGCCCCACCTACCAGGATGCGGTCAAACGCCGAAGGGGTCCCTCCCCTCTGCACGTGGCCCAGCACGGTCACACGCGTGTCGAAGCCCAGCCTCTGGACCACCAGCTGCTCGTTGGGAGAGAGTCGGGGGGGACCTGGGTTCAGCGCCCACCCCACGGGCCCCTCACCCTGGTTCTCAGGGATGTCGGCTGTCACCCCTGGGGTCCCCGCACAGCCAGCTCGGGACTCACGCCCACAGTGAGAGAGCGTGGCCTTTCCCCGTGTGCGCAGCCGTGTGGGCACGTGGGGCGCTTGTGTGGGGGCGTCCCCGCAGCCCGGCCTGGCCCTTAGCGCCTCAGTCAGGCTGCACCAGGCCCCGTGGCTCTGGGCCCCCCGGCAGACACCATGGATGGGCCGGTTCCCGACCGGGGACACAGGGACAGGGCGGGCGGCCAAGGAGAGGATATCGGGAGGGCAGGGCCCGGGGCCCCAGGCGGAGGTCGCAGGGGAACACTCCACGGAGTCGGTTCCTCAGCTGAGCGTCCTGCCCTGGGTGGGGGCTAGCGGGGGGCCCCCGGGGCGGGCCCGGTCCTGGGGTGAGGTGGGGCCTGCACTGGGCCTGTGGGGCCAGCCTTCTCGGGGAGCCCCCGGCCCACCCCCGCCCACCCCGCATCTGGCTATCACCGGGAGCGAGGAAGCACCCTCCGGGAGCTGCTGTCCAGGGGCCCCAGCAAGAGCACGTGGGGACTGCAGATAAAGGGGTGCCTGCCCCGAGGCCCCACCCGTCCCATGGGACCCAGCCCCTGCCCAAAACTCACGTCCTTCACGTAGCGGGACGAGATGGGCTTCCCGTTGCGGTCGATGGCGCCCTCCGCGATGATGATGATGTTCAGTCGGGACCCCCTGCTCCGAGTCTAGGTCAGAGAAGCCCCGGGCTCGGCCGCCAGCCTGCAGGCACCTGCCCTGGACACGCCACCACCCACGTCCTCCCCCGAGGCCCACGGTCTACACGGGCAGGCGGGGGGGTGGACCAAGATGAGCCCACAGGGGCCCCGCTGCCCTCCGGGGTGGGGAGGGGGCTGCAGAGGCTCTGGAGGGAGCAGGGGGCCAGCACCCCAGGAACCAAGCAGGCAGTGCAGGCACTGGAGCAGGCGGGGAGCAGTCAGGAAGGGGAGCACGTGGCCCTGCAGCCTCCCCAGGACTTGGGGCTGCCAGCGGGGACCGAGGGGCAGAGGGGACCCTCGACCTAGGTCCCCGAGCCAACCCTGCCAGCGCTAACCTGGGACACCGAGGTCACCTCGAGCCTGTGACCTCACGGTGCGGGCCACCAGCCAGGGCTTCCTGGACCCCCCACACCCCTAGAGCGACACCCCCTCCCCTCCCCAGGCTGCAGAGGATCAAAGGTGGCACCGAAGGGACCCACAACACCCTGCGCCAGCCCAGGCTGGGGCTCAACACCACAAATCCAAAGTTCCCTGGGGAAAGCACTTCCCAGTCACGTGCTTCAAAGATATTCAGAACGTTCACTCTGGCCCGTAAGCCCCCTGTGTGCCCCACAGCACCCAAAGAACCTAGAGAGGAAGACTCCCAGAGCAGTCCCCGTGAGCCCCAGGGCAGGAGGAGGAGGAGCGGGAGTGGAGGGCTGCCTGGAGGAGGTGACGCTGGTGCAGGTGAGGTGCGACAGCCAGAGCCAGGGCTGCGGGGGAGCGGAAGAGCAGGAGGTGGGCAGGGGGGGGGGGGTTACATCTGTGCCTCACGGGTGGGGCCTTGGAGGCTCGGGGAAGCCGAGGGAGGGCCTGAGGCTGACACAGAGCAGGGAAGGACCGACCCCGAGTGCAGGCCGCTTCCAGAACGGCCCCGAGCGCACAGCGGCCGAGCCAAGGCCAGGTCAGCCAGGGACGCCACACGGCCCTGCTCCACGCGGTCAAGGCCACGAAGCCCTCACAGAAGGACAGGACTCGCCCCAAGGACAGGACGTGGGCGCCCGGCCAGCCCCACCCGGCCCTGCCCTTGGCCTTGCAGGAGGACGGGGACAGAGCGCCAGGGGACGTCTGTCCCTCAGAGCAGCGAGGGCCCGCGTGCTGACCCCCAGGGCTTCAGAACCGAGGGACGGGCCGAGCCCCGGGTGGCCTGGGTGCTCACCCTGCGGGCACAGGCTGGCCTGTGTGTGAACATCGGGGCACAATCTCGGATCCGGACCACAGCCCCCCAGTCCGGGGGTGGCCCTCAGTCCCAGCACCGCCCCCTGTCCACCAAGGAGCCAGGCCCGGCCGAGGGCCGACCTGCCCCAGCACCCCGCTCCACCCTGAGGGGGCCAGAGCTGCGTCCCCAACGCCCCGGCCGCCCCCGGACAAGGCCTCAGCCCCCAGCTGCCTCCCCAGTCCCACGGGGGGCCTCCTCCCCTGGGGTCACTGCCCCACGTGCCATCCACCCGTCTTCCAAAGGCCACCTCCCCTGGCGCAGACTCAGTGGCCACGGCCCCCAGGAAGCCAGCATGACCCGCTCCCGCCCCCGCCCAGGTCAGCGTCCCCGAGCACCCTCCTCGGCCTCCCGGGCCCCAGGACGCGCTCCGGGGCACCTGCTGCGGCAGGACCTCCCGGGAAGACCCTCCGCACGCACCTCTCCGAGCCTCTCGCACATGAAGTTCTCCCAGCCGTCCTCGGGGGGCGCCTCGGGGATGAAGAGCCAGTCGGCCCCCGAGGCCAGGGCGGACACCAGGGCCAGGTACCTGGAGGAGCAGCCCAGCGGCGGGCCACAGGCGGTCACCGGTCACCGGCAGCCAGTCCAGCCCCCAGACGGGACGCGCCCCGCCCAGCTCATTCCTCCAGCAGGAAGTCAGCACCTGCTGCGCTCCGGGCACCGGGAGGTGCCGCCCCCACCCCTGCTCCCCAACGGCCCCCCCGCCGTGCCCCTTACCCGCAGTGCCGTCCCATCACCTCCAGCACGAAGGTCCTCTGGTGGCTGTGGACAGACAGGGTGGGGGGCTCAGCGCTGCACCCGGTGGATGGACCCCACAGCCCGGCACCCCAAACAGCCTCGGGGCACGGGAGCCGCACCTGCTGTCCGGGCCCCAGCCCTGCCAGGGAAACGCCCGGGACAGAGAGGGTCCCCGGACAGCCGTCCAGCCCCGGGACAGCCGGGTCCCTGCCCGCGAGGCCATCGCACCCCACCGTCGGGCCGTTTCCCCTGATCTGTTCGCCGGCTGCGGGCCACTGACCTGGCCTGACCTGGCCGTAGCCTGGGCGCCCCCGGCGGACGCACCCCTGCCCCGGGGCCCCAGGCCTGGCTCACCTCTGGGCGGTGGTGGTGATGGCGTCGATGACCTCCATGATGCGGTGCAGGGCCGAGTCCGTGCCGATGGTCATGTCGGTGCCGCAGAAGTCGTTGTCGATGGAGCCCACCAGCCCCACGATGCTCAGGTGCGAGTAGGTCTGCGCCGTGCTCTCCGAGATCCTGCCTGGGCGGGCGGCCAGCCCTGAGCCCCCCGGCCCGCCCTGCTCCCTCGGCGCCCCGGCCCCCGAGACTGTGGTCCCAGCGGGTCCCAGGCTCAGAGCGCCCCCCAGCCCGCCCTCGTCCCCGGGTCCCGCGGCAAGGGTTGAGGCGGCTGAACCACCGATACAGGCCCAAGAGACCCCCCCCCGGGACCCTGGGCACACCCCTCCTGTCCGGGTCCCCACGAGGGCCACCAAACTGAACCCCAAGAGGTCACTTCCAACTGGCAACCTCGGGGCCTCCGTCTGCAGGTGACGAGGTCACCCCCGCCCGGGAACCAAGACAGACCAGACGCGCCCACACGGCGTAGGATGCCGTCCGGGGACTGCCGGCCGCCACCAGGAGCAGGGACGCTAGCCCTGACGCTGTGTCCCCGGGCGCCCTGGGCTCAAACACTGACACCCTCCCCAGGGGCCGAGCCCACCTAAGGCTCCAGGAGAGGCCGGGGTGGCCCTGACCTTGGGCCCAGCCCGGCGCCTCCCGCATGCTGCCCTCGCCCTGCCTGGCCCCCCGGCCCCGACCCCCAGCACCCCAGCACCCGCCGCCCTGGGCCCCCACCCACCTGCCGCCACCAGCTCCTCCAGCAGGCTGCCCCACTCGCTGCGGAAGATGTCGGCGCCCGTCAGGCTGCCGTCCCCGCCGATGACGCACAGGTTGGTGATGCCGCGCTGCACCAGGTTGTAGGCCGCCGCCAGGCGTCCCTCCCGGGTGGTGAAGGCCTTACAGCGCGCGCTGCCGATGACGGTGCCGCCCTGCACGGAGCACACAGGCGCCGCCCTGCACACAGCCCTGGGGCACCGCGGGGCGCAGACCCCGAGAGCAGAGGCGGGGCTTCCCTGGAAGCCTGGACGGGGCGCCCCCTCCCGGGGCCTCGTCCTTGCACGGAGCCCGGAGCCCGGGGGAACGGCCGCGGCTCAGGCTCAGGAGGTTCCAACTAGGACGCGGAGGGAGAGGACTCTGGAATCTGACCTGGGCACACGCGTGCACACAGACACGCGTGCGTACAGACAAGCACACGCGCACACACAGGCGGCCACCAGTGCCCAGAGCCCCGCGAGGGGAACACACCTGCAGCCACGTGGCCCTTCCAGCTCGGCCGGGCTCCCCCAGGACGCCCCCCCGCCCCGGTCACGAGACCCTGAGATCCTGAGACCCACCAGGCTGCGCCCAGACCTGAAGGGGTGGGACGGCGGCACCGCCCGGGGGCACGGCCTCGTCCTCCCGTCTGCCCACCCCCGCCCCGGCGGGATGGACGGAGCCTCCCAGGGCTCCTCCTGGAACTGCTCGGCTTTCCTCCCAGGAGCCCCTCCTGTCCCTCTTCTCCCTCCTGCCCCATCCTGTCCCTCTGTGCCCCAACCCCTCTGTCCCTTCCTGCCCCCTCTGTACCCTGTCCCATCCCCTCTGTACCCAATCCTGTCCCCTGTCCCCATCCCCTCTGTCCCCTCCTGCCCCTCCTCTCCTGCACCCTCCATCCCCTGTCCCCTCTGTCCCCCTGTCCCCTGTCCCCTCCTGCCCCGTCCCCTCCTGCCCCTGTCCCCTCCTGTCCCTCTTCCCCTCCCACTCCCTCCTGCGTCCATGCTCCGGGCTCCCTGCTCCTCCCCAGACAGCAGCTCTTCCCAGGCCCCTCCATGACCACTTGACGCTGCTTCACAGCCTGGCTCAGGACTCGGCCTAAAGCCCCGTCCCTGGGGCTGCTCGCTCAGAACAGGGAGGCCACAGCCACCCAGACCCGGGGCCACAGCAAATGGCCAGATCAGGGCCTGAGGCCTGAAGACACCTTCCCTAGACCCTGGGCTGAGGGACAAGGAGGTGACCACGGGCACGGCGGGGCTGGGGGTGTCCAATGAAGCCCAAGAGCGAGGCTCAGCCACGCCCCAGTGGACTGACCAGATCGGGGACAGCAAGCTGGCACCTGGGGGAGCGGGTCCAGCAGAAACGCCCGTCCTGGGCAGGAGGGGATGGGGCAGGAGGGGTCGGCAGTGCCCGGGCACCAGGGTCCAGCTGGCCCCCCAGTGCTCCCGCTGACCCATGCGTGGCTTACAACCATGACCGGCCACTTGAACAAAGAGGACATCGGCTGATGGCCGGGATAAACGGGTGGCACGTGCCCACGCGACCTGGCGCTGTGGTGCACAAGGGTCACAGAGCGCCTCTCCAAGAACCCGCGGCCTGAGCAAGGTGTCCGTCCCCATCCTCTGTGAGCAAGCCGGGGAAAGACGCCTGCTCGCCCGCGGCCTCAGCCCCTGGGAAGCTCAGAATGAGGACCGCGGGGAAGACCAGGTGGAGGCTGCAGGGGCCACGGGGAGGTGCGGTACACGGTTCCCCAAAGGTCTTGACCCCTCCCACCCCTTGCTGAAAACCAGGAGTGGACACTTCTAGCAGAGACATCCTGGGACCACCAGGTCCCCGTGACCCCGGTCAGCCTGAGCCCACCCGCTGCAGGACAGTGGACGTGTGCACTTCTGTGTGCGTGTGCGTGCTTATGCGTGTGTGTGTGTGTGTGTACACGCGTGCTCACAGGCAGAAGGGGCCACCCCGCTGCAGCCCTTACCAGCTGGATGATGTTGGAGACGCTGAGCCAGTTGGCCTGCTTGATGTTCTCACCTCCTTCCACGAGACCCTCATAGCCCTGAAACCAGAGGGGACGGCGTGAGCCAGGGGCCCCAGCCCCGCCGGGGGGGGGGGGAGCTGCACACCCGAAGTTCCGCCCTAACCCTAGCCGGGTGGGAGCAGACCCCAGGGTCCTGACCGCCGAGGCTCCCCTGCACCCAGGGCCTTGGGTGACAAAGCTGGGGTTGGCCAGCGGTCACAGGCTATCAGAGGGAGAGGCCCGGGGCACCCAGCTGGCCCTTCCAGAAGCCCTGCTGCGGCACAGACGGCATTAACACGCGCCAAAGGCTGGCGAGTGGGCCCTGGGGGGGTGGCCCCTGGATGGGCGGCCCCTGGGTGAGCTCCCGAGCCCCGCCGCGCACCAGGTCACCCCACAACCGGCCCCGCGGTGAGCAGCCCTCCACCCAGGATGGTCCCTGCAGAGGAAGCTGCCGTCCTGCCTCCTACGGGCACTGGCTGGACGTCAGCCACGTGCAGGGACGCGTGCTTGTTGGTGCCAACGCACATTTGGGGGTCACACGTGTCCGTGGACAGGCCTGAACGTGGGGACTTGGGAGCGTGAACCTGACGTGCTCATGGCCACCTCCTCACCAGCCGGCAACACGGCCGGGACTCCTGGGCGCTCGCCCCGCAGCGCTGGGCCACCCTCTGCTTCCCAGGAGCCGAGCGTCGGTCCCGGCAGGTGGCTCTCCCTTGAATTCCCCTGATGACCGCACGCTGCTTCCCTGGGACCCAGGCCGCCAGCCACCTGCAGGGCCTCCGGGAGGAGGCGGGTTCCAGAGTCTCGCCCAGCGGCCTACCCCCTTCCTAACTGCAGGGCTCTTCCCCTCCGGGTATGGGGCAGGTGCCCTTGTAAGTAGTGCCCGAGAGAGGGTGCCCGTGAGAAGACCCAGCAGCACTGCGCGGAGAGGACCAAGGCCGCCGCCTCCCTGCAGCCCTCCCAGCACCTCCAGGGAAGCCGTGAACAGCCACTGTCCTACCTGGGGCCGGAGCCCGGCCTGGCTCTGGATATCTGCTCCCCAACCCCCTGCGTGCTTCCTCCCCTCGGGCCAGTTCACCCTTGGTCCATCACCTGGGCCCACAGGGTCCCGGGCAGCGAGGCGCTGGGGCGGGCAGGGCAAGTGCTCCCACTCCCGTGGAGGAGGGAGCAGGTGCCGCCCTGCCAGGAAGCAGAGCGAGGGTGCCTGGGGCCACAGGGGCACCGGGACCCCGGTCTGAGGGACCACCAGGCCACTTCCTCCCTCCACATCTCCCTCCAGCGCTTTCTGCCATTAGGACGGAAGCCGATCCCTCCCCCCAACCCAGGCACCAAAACGCCCGAAAAACAATGTGCTAGACCCCTAGCAGTGGACACCTCCAGTGGTGTAGACCTCCAGCAGTGTAGACCTCCAACAGTGCAGACCCCCAGTGGTGTAGACCCCCAGCAGACAGCGCCCAGAGCAAGCAACCCGGCCAGGCAGCACTCAGGCCTCAGCAGCCCAGGACTGGGTACAGAGCACGCGCACCACGGCGGCCCGGCCCCTGCCCCAGTGCACACCCAGCATCCCTGGAGATCCGGACGCAGCCGGGCAGCTTGGCTGGAGTCCAGTCTGCCAGACTGGACTCCTCTCCTCTCCTAGCCTTGGAAACTTCTAGAATGTCCATGCCTGCCTCTACCCACTTTTTGTCATCCTGCCCCCACCCCCACGCAGGCCCAGCCCTATGGCAGCTCCCTGGGTCACCTCTGAGCTCAGTGACAGCAGACCCGCTTCCCGACCTTCTGGGTGTCCGCACTGGGGAAAGCGCTTTCGCTCACTGTGTTGCAATGGCTTCTGTGCCCTGACTTCCCCACTTCACAGGAGGAACAGATCACGGTCAGGGACATAGGGGACACACCTGTCACCTGTACACACTCAGGGAGCCCAGGCTAGGACCCACCCCGCCCTGTGTGAATGGTGCTTGTCCCTGGAGACACTCCCCCTGACCCCCAGAAGGTTCTAGAAGGGGGATGGGCGTTATCAGGCATGGGCCCCACATGCCCTGCTTCTGAGACTCTGAGACATCAGCTTTGCCACATCCCCCCATCCAAGCCCGGTCTGAGGGTCTAGAGCCCCATGTGGTTCAGGGGATGGGGGGCTGCACATCTGCTCGCTCTTTCATTTACTCAGACATCCTCCTGCAGCCAAAGATTGGGCACAGACAGGCCCAGATGAGGCCAGGGTGAAGGGTCAGAGTGAGGCCGGGGTGAAGGAAAGGGGTGAAAGTGCAGGGTGAAGGGGCAGGGGAGAAGGGGCAGGGTGAAGGGGCAGGGGAGAAGGGGCAGGGTGAAGGGGGCAGGTGAAGGGCAGGGGTGAAGGGCCGGGGCAGGCCGAGGGAGCGGGGAAAGCCGAGCAGCCTGGGTCCCTACAGTCTAGGTAAGAAGTGGAAACAAAGTAACAGCCGAGCCCAAGGCCACCAGGCCCAGGGGATCCCTCAAGCCTGCGGCTGGAGCTGGGTGTGGGCCCGGGAACCGAGGCTGGAGGGTCAGCCTCGAATGTGACCCAGGGACGGGGCTGGGGGCACGGTTGGGGGGGCACCACGGCCGGGGGGGGCACAGCCGGAACAAGAGGGCCATCTGGCCCCGTAGCTCCTCCGGGTACTCAGAGCCTGCCCCGTGCGCCCTGGGCCTGCCAAGGGGTGCGGGAGGGCTGGGGCCCCAGGATGGGGCGGGGAGAACCCCGGGCAAGGGTGAGGTCCCGGGCCTCCAGGGGCCACAGCTCCCCTCCACCCTGCACCTCAAGGCCCACCCCACAGACACCCAGGGAGGACTCCCCACCCACACCCCAGGGCCGGGCCGCCCGTCCCCACCCCTGCTCTCTGAACCAGGACCGCGGCCAGGTGTCCACCCTCCCCCCTCCGCACCGCGCTGGCCCGGTGACCGGCCGCCTTACCTCGTAGATGAGGAAGACCTTGGCTCCCACGTAAATGCCCATGCGCGTCACAGCTCTGACGGCCGCGTTCATTCCTGCGAGGGGGTGAGGGCAGCAGCCATCAGTGGAGCGCGCGGGGCGGGCCCGGGACCATCGCCCTGCACCTCGGGGCCCCAAGCCGGGGGCTCGAGGTCCAAGCCCGGGGAGCCCGGTCAGGCGGAGCGGACCCCGGCAGGGCCACCTGGCTCTGCGCACGCGGTTACAGAAGCCGGCCGGATGCGGCTGTGCCCGCGCGGGCACCAGGGGTGTGCAAATGCTCGACCCTGCCTGGCCTCGGCCACCCCCGGGTGCTCAGCGGAGCCCCACCCTCCTGCCCCACAGGCCAGACCCCGCCTGGGCGATGAGGACCAGGGAGCTCAGGGAGCACTCTGAGGGCGGTGCCCACGCGCCCCGAGGCCGGGAGCACCCCCACCCCTGCCCCACGCCCTGGGCGGGGGGGGGGGGGGCACCGTGACACAGGAGAGGACGGTGCCCCCAGGGTGCCCCAGGGCCAGCATCGACTGGGGCGCCCGGCAGCCCGGGCAGTGCAGCCAGGCGCGCTCCGGCTCCTGCCCTCCAGCCCACGGCCAACAGGGCCCCCAGGCTCCAGCAGGGCACCCTCCTCCCTGTCGCCCAGCCGGGGGCCCGGCCGGGCAGCTGCCCCTCCCCCACCGCAAAGACCAGCGCGTGCGCGGGTGGGAGGAGGCACAGCACACGGGAATGCTCCACGCCCACAGGAACCTCAGCCCCTTCCTGTGGCCGCCGAGGCCCCCAGAGGCCAGGTGTCCCCGTGAGGCCCCGCCCTCGGGAGCGGCAGGCAGCGGGCGCTCAGGACGTGCACCCGCACGGAGGTGCCCGGAGGTGCCCGGCTGCTCTCCGACGGCGGGATGGGGCCCGGCCCGGGGAGCAAGCGCCCCCAGGCCAGGGGGCAGAGCTGCGGGTGCAGGGGCACCCAGCAGGGGCACACATCGGGTCAGGCACGCTGGGGCTACCTGCTGACGCCGGGTGGGGGGCCAGACCACAGAGGCGCCCCAGGCTGGTCTCCCCCAGAGGACCACCGCCTGCTCCTCCTGCCTGCCTTGCTGGGAGCGCACTCGCGCATCCTGGGCTCTGTCCCAAGCTTCGGAGCTTGTCCCCAGAGGAGGCCCCTGCAAACACCAGGCGCGGCCGAGGCCCTGGAGCCGCTGCCCTCGGGTCCCCCCGAGCTGGGGGAGGCAGGCAGGGCCTATGGGCTCCAGTGCGGGCAGCAGCGCATGGGTCCCGGGGTGCCTCACGGCGTGTGCTCCACACGGTGGCCCCAACGTGAGGACTCTGCCCCTCTACCCTGGTTACACGGGTCTCCCCAGGTCTGCAGCCTGGAAGGCAGGGCCCAGGGGGACAGAGCAGGTCACAACCAGGGCTGCAGGGAGCACGTAGGAGGAGCCCAGCAGACAGAGCGTCTCCCACACACAGGCTCAGGGCACAGGCTCCCAGGAGGGCGCGTGGTGCCTTTGCTACCATGCCCCGTTCCACAGGGGAGACGCCCAGGTCCCAGCGGAGGGGAGGGACCTGCTGGAGCCCCAGTGGGTGAGGGCAGCAGCAGGAGGTACCCCGACTCCTCCTGGGCACAGGGAGCCCCGGGTCCTGCTGTCTGAGGTCCAGGGGCAGGAGCACCCAGATGTCACAGGGACAGAGCACAGAGGCCAGCCGGGACCTGACCTGGCCACACTTGCAGCTTATACTCCTGACTTCAGCAAGAAAATCCTATTTCTAAAGAAATCATAAATGTCTCCCGACCCACCCGCAAAGCTTCCTGCACCCCCCCCCTCCGCCCCCAGTCCCTGGCCAGCCCAGACTTTCCACTTTCTGGTATCTCTGGGTCCACCGCAGGGTCAAGGTCCAAGCCCCACCCTGGCCCAGGAGGTGAGGACAGAGGCCACGAGTGGGGGCAGGCGGAGGGGAGGGCAGTGGCCAGGGACCCAGGCCCATGTCTGATCAGGTCTCCTCGGTGCCCCCTGGGCAGGCCAGCCCTGGGGTCACATCATCTCAGCAGCCCGCAGGTGGGCTTGCCGGGGACCCCGTTATGTGACAGCGAGAGACTTTCACAACAGGACTGTGCCAGCTGCCACGGAGACGCGGCCCGAGGGCTAGCTCTCCCATACGCCTCACTGTAAGCTGCTTCTTAAAAAAGCCTTTTAACGGTCCTTTAATCTGCTTTTCCTTCTCCAAATAAATCCTAGGCGGCAGCCCCAAGCCCCAAGCCCCGGGGGGGTCAGAAAAGCAGGCAGGAGAGCAGCTGCGGCCTCCCAGACTGACCCAGGACCCAGGACCCCCGACCCTCCCATGGGCCACAGAGACACCAGTGAACTACTGTCTGAAGTCCAGGCGTCTGTGTCTCACATGACCTTTCTTCATCAGCTCCCAGAAAAACAAATGTGTGAGAAAGTGGTGGCCATGCGGTGACACTGGGCTCGGAGGGACAACTCTAATTGTAGGCTGGGAGCCCGGCTGGGACGATGCCAGGTCGTGGGGTGGGGAGCTAGCGGGGTCCGCGCCTGCAGAGACAGGACACCCAGGTCCACACCTGTCTCTGGGAGAAGGAGGCGGGTGGGGGGCAGAGAGGGACACCTCCTGGGGGTGAGACTGCAGGGTGGGAGCCGTGGGCAAGCGGCGCCAGTCTATAGCCTTCTAGGTACTTCTGCACAAAGTACCCCCCTGCTGCCTTCCCACAATGAGCTGGCAGGAAGCCTGAGGCCCGAGCCTGCAGAGGATGCTCCGTCCCCTCCCCTGTTTACAGAAGGGGAACCGCGCCCCGGGCAAGCGCTTGGGTCAAGCCCGAGCCTGGTCAGGTCTGCTCCCGCCTGAGGCTGGCTGGGATTCGCGCATTCCAACAAATGCAGGAGTCAGCATGGGCGCGGGCCGTGCCCACCAGGGTCCCCATGCTCCAGGGCACGCAGCGTGCCATCAGGTCCCTATGAGCTCAGCCTTTATTTGGAAGGCAGCAGGGCCCCCTAAGCTGAGAACCCGCCCTCTGGAGCCAGATCGTGGGGGCAGAGCTGGCAAGAGGGCAAGCACCCACGGACTGCTTTCGGGGATTACACCCCAGAAAGGCCCATTCTCCCCAGGATAACGGCTGGCCCCTGCATTTTCCTTCCGGCATCGGCCCGAACCCTAAACTCAGAACCTGTGGAGTCGCCCTCCGTGGTTGCTCCAACCAGAACCGTAGGTTACCCGTCTACAAGTCAGAGAGCACACGGGAGGGAAGCAGAGGCCGCCGGTCTCAGGAAGCGAGGAAAGGCATGTGGCGGGCGGCCGGGGGCGGCCAGCAGGTGCACCGACAGCTCAGACAGGCTGCGCTCTCACCTGGTCCCCCGGGCAGGCTGGCAGCACCCTCACCGCCAGAGCCCCTTCCGCCCTGACCGCTGGGCCACCCTCTGCTTCGCCTGTGCCAGGAGAGGGGCAGGGTCACACCATCCGCAGGCTTTGCGCCCGTCCCTAAATGAGTGCCACTCCACCTTCTCAGCCCCGCTCAGGTGCTGCTGCTCCTTGTGCACGCGGGAGCCTGGGTGGAGACCCTGAGTCTGCGGGACCAAGGGAGGAGGTGTCTATCCTCCCACACCTGGGCACGATGCCACCGTCCAGGCATCATCCTTCCCCGAGGCCGCCCTCCAGGGCTGCCCACCTCGGCGCTGCCTGCCGGGGAGCCGCCACTGCCCAGCCCACAGGCAACAAGTGCTCCCGCCACCGGGGCCGCGGACTGCGGACGTGCAGCAGGGCACGCTGCCTGCCAGCCCGCCGGAGCCAGAAGGCCCCCCGCAGCTGCAGACAGACGGACAGACGGAGGCTAGTTGTCTCTGCCCCCCTGGGCTGCTGAAAGCCTCTCCCTCCCACCTCCTCTCTGCTCCGGAATGGGGAAGCAGGGATGTGTGCCTGCATTTCCCGATGGATCGGACGATGGATCGGACGGAGGCGAGGCGGACGCCCATCCCAGCGGGGCAGCCACCCCTGCAGCGGCCCAGGCGCCCTGGGGCTCGGGGTGTGCGGGTGGCCGAGCTGCTGCGGCAGGGCAGGGGCGCACGGGCCAGCCCAGGCCAGAGGCCCCGGAGAGCAGCCGTCAGGGCGAGCCCAGGCTGCGGGGCGCCAGGGAGCAGGCCACCGGGAGGACGGGTCGCGCTCCAGGAGGCCCCGAGCCCAGCCAGCGCCCTCCCCCAGGCCTCCAAGCCGAGGGCCCAGCCCCGCCAGCCCGGATGCGGCGGGAGGCACCGCGGCCCCAGGTCGCGCGTGGGAACCAGGAAGAGCGGGCCCCCGGCCCTGGGGGGGCGGGGCGGGGCGAGGAGGCCGTGGCGGGCGGCACGTCCGCGGGCAGCTTGGGCGCGGGCGCGGGGGCGGGGGCGGGACCGGGTCGCGCCCCGAGGGCCCCGGGGACAGGCCGACGCCCCCCGCCCCCCGCGCACCTTGCGCGTCGCCGCCGCTGGTCAGCACGCCGATGGCCTTGCCGGCCCCGGACATCCGCAGCTTCTCCAGGTCCACCGTGGCCATGGCGGCGCCGACACGGGCCGCGCTCGCTCCCGCCGGGGCCGCGCACTGTCGCCGGGACCGCCCCGCCCCGCGCCGCCGTCCCCGCCGTCCCCGCCCCGCGCCACGTGTGAGGTCACGGCCGCCTGCGGTCGGCGAGGGGGCGGGGCCGGGAGGGAGGGGCGGGGCCTGGAGGCCGGGGGCGGGGCCTGGAGGCCGGGGCCATGGAGACGGGGCGGGGCCAGGTGGGCGGGGGCGGGGCCTGGAGGCCGGGGCCCTGAAGACGGGGGCGGGGCCAGGTGGGCGGGGGCGTGGCCTGGAGGCCGGGGCCATGGAGACGGGGCGGGGCCAGAGTGGGGGCGTGGCCTGGAGGCAGGGGCCCTGAAGACGGGGGCGGGGCCAGGGCGGGGGCGGGGCCAGGGCGGGGGCGGGGCCGGGAGGCGGTCCCCAGGTCGCGGGGCCAGGGCTCCAGGCCGCGCCCCCACCGCCCGCGGAATCCGCGCCCAGGCCCGACCCGCCCGGCCCCCGTTGCTTTCGGCTTCCAGACCTGTTCCGTGGCGCGAACGCGTCGCGCTGCCCGACAGTCCGCGTCCGGGACCCCGGGGCCATCCCAGCCGACCCGCCGGCCCCGCGACCCCTGCGAAGTACCTGCAGGTCGAGGCCCGGCCTGTTTTGACTTTGCTTTTAAAGAAGTCGGTTCCAGGGGCAGCCCTGGGGGGGGGGCAGCGGTTTAGCGCCGCCTTCAGCCTGGGGCGCGATCCTGGAGACCCGGGATCGAGTCCCGCATCGGGCTCCCTGCGTGGAGCCTGCTTCTCCCTCTGCCTGGGTCTCTGCCTCACTCTCTCTGTCCCTCATGAATAAATAAATAAATAAATAAATAAATAAATACATAAATAAATAAATAAATAAATAAATAATCTAACTCTTTAAGAAATTGGTTCCGGGAGCCCAGTACCCCTGCGTCCTGTTTGGGCGCCCAGGGAGGCCCTCGGGGAGGGTGCGGCTGCCTCATTCAGAGGCCCAAGGCAAGTTAGAGCAAACCCAGCCTTGTCTCCTTCCTTTATTCCTGCTTCCGTAAATACCTGCTGGACCCTTGGAACACTGGCCCCGCAACGTCATGGGCGGGGGTGTGATCTGTGTAAGGCCCGGGGGGCCTCTACCTTGCATGGTCCATGGGTGAGTCAGGTGGAATGATGGAGCCCCTCTGGTCAGCCAGGACCCCAGAAGTGAGGACCCAGACAGGACAGCAGAACAGCCAGGGAGCCTGGTCCCCAGAATCCCTGTCAACCAAATCCAGGGCTCCCCAGAAAAGCGCCCATCCTGCAGGAGCCCCGACCCAGGACTGGCCATTGGGAAGGCCCAGACACCCACAGGGAGTCTTGGGAGGCAGGGGATATTGTTTTCTGAGCTGAGTGGTGACATGATGTGTTTGCTTTATGAAAACTCAGCAGGCTGATCACCTGTGATTTGTGCTTTTTTTTTTTTTTAATATGTGTTATGTTCTGATCAGAGGTTTGCCCTAAAAATGTTCCACTGGGGCAGTATGGGAAACAGGGAGGGATTAGTCCAGAGGGGGCAGAGGTCAGTTCTGCAGGACGAGTGAGTCGTGGAGCTCCACCATCCTGCATGGCGCCTGCTGACAATTCTGCAGGGGCGCCTGGGGGGCTCGGTGGGTTGAGCATCCAGCCCTTGGTTTCAGCTCAGATCAGATCTCAGGGTGATGGGATTGAGCCCCGTGTCAGGCTCTGTGCTCAGCATGGAGCCTGCCTGGGCTTCTTTCCCTCTCCCTATCCCTCTCCCTCTCCCACCACCACCCTTGGTCATACTTTCTCTCAAACAAGTAAATAAAATATTTTTTTTAAAAAAACTCATGCTAAGTCTTTTTATCACAAATAATGATGATAATAATGAATAAAGAGGGTAATTGAAAATTTTAAAATGTTCTTGCCACAAAAAAAAATTCCATTATATGAAATATTGGGAAAGAACAGAGCTTTGGGCTTGGCAAGGGGCAGGGGGCTGGGGTGAGTGGTGAGTGTGAACAGAGACCACCCGTCCTACTGAACCGTGGAATATACGAATGCAGCAAACGCTGTATCCCGGATAAACCCTGTGAACAAGACACCGTACGTTCCCTCCAGGGTAACCGATACGCTCATGTTTCTGTTCACCATTTTCTTGCTTTTTACTCTCTCATGGTTTCTGAGCCGGGGCTTAGAGAATGGCTCCATGGGGTGGTCCGGGAGCTCTCATGAGGGCGGCCGCATCATCTGCAGGCTCGACGGGGGCTGGAGGGGCTGCTTCCGGGATGGCACCTGCACATGGCTGTGGGCGGGCCCTCACCACAGGCCCGCTTGAGTGTCCTCAAACATGCCAGTGGCTTCCCCCAGAAAAAGCCATCCGAGGGAAAAGCCGTAGTGCTTTTGGTGACCTAGCCTCAGGAGTCACATAGGGCCCTTCCAGCACATTCTATTCACCAGAAACAGGTTGCTAAATTCAGCCCACGCTTAAGGGGAGAGGTCTAGAGCTCCCCTTCTTGAGGAGACGGATATCAAAGAATGTGTTGCATGACTCCATCATGTGCACACGACCCAGTATTTGTAGACTCTTCCTTGCCCAGGTGTCGTGGGATGCCACGATGAGGTGCCCCGTGCGGGTCTGCCTCCCGCCGCTGGGGTGGGCATCACTGCCTCCTCCCAGTGCAGCGGTGCGCATTTTCTGTCTGGGACAAGTTCTTGAGTTGTTTCACCAAGGACTTCTTCCGCTCTGCTTTCCCCTTTCCTCTTCTGGGAGCTCCTGCCATTTACAGCTTGGATCCTGGGCTGACCACCTCCATGTATGACCTGTACTTGCCTATTTTCTGACTCGTTTCTGCTCTATGTTCAGAGGGATTTCCTCCACTTGCTATCCTGACCTTGCGCGACGTTCCCTGTGTCTGCGGGCATGGTTTTGACTTCCAACAGCTGCTGTTCTCTGACTGTTCCTTTTAACAGAATCCTGTTCTTGTTTCATAAATAGAGGGCCCATCTCCCCAAGGATCTTGCCAGTTTCTTTTCATTTTTAAACATTCTCTGCTCCCTTCCGGGTCTCTTCTTTCATCCACGTGGCTTTCTTTCTTTTTGCTTGTCCTGGTCTCGGCCACGTGAGAGGCCTTCCTAATGTCTGTGAAACCTCCGTGACATGTGACTTACAGTCATTGGGCCTTGTAGGGTGAGCTTACTGGGCCACTTGTTGGGGAACTCCCCAGGACCATTGTCTCTACAGGCAGGTCAGGTTCGAGAAGAATCTTCCCGTCTCTTGTCTGGAGCTGAATGAAGAGAGGTGCCTGAGGTGACCTGACCATGTGCATTCAGTGTCAAGCTGCTGCCTCAACTATTTGTGGCATTCTCAGGTCCAGACACTGTGTGCCCCCTCCAGAGAATAGGCCTCCCGACCTCTGCTGGGGTGACGGAGGGGCTGTGAGTCTCTCCACCTGCTTCTCAGCTGGCTTGCCCCCACCCCTCCACCGAGCTAGGGTCCCCACCAGGTACATCTGCCGAGGCCTCAGGACCAGGGGTTATCAGCTCAGGATCCAAGCCGAAATATGTGATGCACAAGCAGTGCTGGCCGGTTGTAGGGTGGTGATGGCAAAGCAGGATCTGTGGGGTATTTAGGAGGCCCAACCAGAAAGCCTGGGGATGTAGGATGGGATGGTGTTGGTGCTAGCCAGGCTGGACATCCCCTTCATGGAGGTCCACTTGGGTGGCCCACCCCATCCTCCTGGGCGGCCCTTCGGCAGTGGCAGGGCAGCCGCTCAGCTCCTGCGGGCAGGACGAGGGCTGCTCAGAGAACAGGGAGCAGGAGTCCCACCTCCGAGGTAGGAAGCATCACGCTGAAATGTCATCCATTCACTCATTCACTCACTTGCGCACAGGTCTGTCGAGAGACCAGTAGGCCTGGGCTTGGGGCCGGGGTGGGCGACCACCCACGCACCGGGGCTCCCAGCCCTGGGCAGGCATGTCCAGCGTGAAGTGCAGATGTGCCTCTCAGAAATCATACTCTTACAGGTATTTAAAAATAATCTGGGGCAGTCCGGGTGGCTCAGCGGTTTAGCGCCAACTTCAGTCCAGGGTGTGATCCTGGGGACCCGGGATCGAGTCCCAAATTGGGCCCCCTGCATTGGGCCTGCTTCTCCCTCTGCCTGTGTCTCTGCCTCTCTCTCTCTCTCTCTCTCTCTCTCTGTCTCTCGTGAATAAATAAATAAAATCTTAAAAAAATAAAAATAATCTGAATGACAAAAATATTTACAAAGGAAAAATCATCCATAATCCCTGCTATAACAACCTGTGTTCAGGGCCCCTGGGTGGCTCAGCGGTTAAGCGTCTGCCTTCGGCTCAGGGCATAACCCTGAGGTTCCGGAATCGAGTCCTGCATTGGGCTCCCCACATGGAGCCTGCCTCTCCCTCTGTCTGTGTCTCTCTCTCTCTCTCTGTGTCTCTCATGAATAAATAAACAAAATCTTTAAAAAATAAACACCCTGTGTTCATTGTTCAATGTTTTCTCCTGGTATTTCTCCCCGTGCACCTACACACACACACACACACACACGTGCACACACATACATACACGTATCCACATACGTACGTTCTCCTGTCCTATGCATCCTTCCACACACACTCTATACCTTCTCTCGTTATACGTGCACGTACTCTAAACTCGTAAGTGTGCGCACAGGGATATTGAGCATGTAATATAAATATATAAACATTGTAAGTTAAGTAAACAAATTTAACTTACATTAATGCTCATCTGCCTGGGCCCCCAGGCGTGTACTCATCATTTCTATTCCTGGATAATATCCCAATCTGTGGCTGTGACATTGTTTCTCAAAACAGTCCCTGAATGCTGAATGTTTGGTTCCCTTTCAAAGTCAGACTCGCTAATTCGGCAAGTATTTGCCACGCGGCCCTGCACCGGTCAGCCTGGTCTCCGCGCCGACTGCAACACGGACGCCCCCGGCGCACACGGTCCGGAGGGGACAGGCGGTGAGCAAGTAACTGGACAAAAGAAGGTCACAAAGGGGGTGTGCACTGATGGGAGGACAGGTGGCTGTGGGCGGGAACGGGGGGCCTCCGCGGGACGGGATGCAGCTGCCCTCCTCACACACGGGAGCGGGCTTGCTCTGGCCCGTATGTCTCTGCAGGGGTTGGGGCGCTTGGCTGGGCCGCGTGGAGCACATCACGTGGACTCGCCAGTTCTCCGGCAGCTTCCAGCCAGTTTGAGGGTGGGCGGCTGAAGGAACTCTGCAGGTGGAGCAGCCTGGCCCGGCCCTGCAGCCCCGTGAGACCCCTCCCAGAGGGGCTTTCAGAGTCCCCTGAACATTGGCAGGGGTGTGGCCCCCCAAAAGTGTCTTTAAAGCACCAGGGTCGCAGCCGAGTGGCTCCAGAGGTCCTGCCCAGGGCCCGCGTTCGAGGCACCAGTTCATTCTAGTCCAGATTATGGGCAGGAGCTCCAGCCCTGCTTTGCTACATTCAGTCTGTGCCCAGAAATACTGGCTTTTCCCGAGCCCGCCGGGCAATTCCACGGGCACCAGGCCCTTCACCCACCTGTTAGCGAACCCCCGACCCTCAACCAGCCCGGCCTACTCCATCTGCCAAACAGGACCGGGCACCTCAGGGCAGGACTGGCTGCAGGGCCCAGCACCAAGTGAAACTCAGACCCCTTGCTCATAAATCGTTAATAATTTTGAATCGGTGACAACTGAGCCTCCAACCCAGTGCCCATGTGTCCATGGGCTTTGCTGCATCTGTGGACTGGAAGAGCCGATGCTGGTATTCTGGCCCAGTCGTGTCCCCGCTGAAGGAAAACGTGTCTCGGGGGCACCTGGGTGGTGCAGTCGGTTGAACATCCAACAGTTGGTTTGGGCTCGGGTCGCAATCTCGGGGTTGTGATCTCGGGGTCGTGATCTTGGGGTCATGGGATAGAGCCCCGGGTCAGGCTCCTTGCTTAGCATGGGATCTGCTCGAGATTCTCTCTCCCTCTGCCTCTGTCCTTCCCCAGCCCCAAAATAAATAAATCTTTTTTTTCTTAAGATTTCATTTATTTATTCATGAGAGACACAGAGAGAGAGGCAGAGACACAGGCGGAGGGAGAAGCAGGCTCCGTGCAGGGAGCCTGACGTGGGACTCGATCCCGGGTCTCCAGGATCAGGCCCCGGGCCAAAGGCAGGTGCTAAACCGCTGAGCCACCCGGGGATCCCCAAATAAATTTTTTAAAAAATAGAAAAAAGTTTCCAGGACACTTGCTAACAACGGCGAGGGACTTCTCCGGGGGACCAGTGCAGCAGGGCAGGGAGGTCGGGCTCACGCCGGAACACAGCCCCAGGACATGGGAGGTACAGCCAGGGAGCAGGTGACATACTGCGGGGCGGATGGAGGACTGAGAAGAAACCCCGATCTGGGGGCACTGGGCCACGCCCCCGCCAGGACTCCCACTGAGGGCGGCCCCGTGACCCGCCATCCACGGCGGCCCCCAGCACCTCGGAACGTGACAGCGTTTGGAGACAGGGTCTTACAGAGGTGATTCGGTCAAAATGAGATCATGAGGGTGGGTCCTAACCCAACCTGACCAGGGTCCCCATGAGACAAGGAGGGCCACCAGGGGAGACCCCGGGCTGAGGGAGGTGTCCACACGCCCAGGAGAAGGGCCTGGGAAGAGCCAGCCCTGCCCACGCCTGGACCCCGGACGTCCGGCCCCTGGGACTGAGTGGCTACCGTTTGAGCCACTGAGGGTAACCAACGTGGCAGGTGCAGGGCGGGACCCCCGCCGCCGGTGTCCACGGCTGGCTCATCCAGCGTGGGCCTGCTCCTGGTTTGCTGGACGTGCCACGCAGGCTGGTACAGAGGCGGCCGTCGTTCCCGTGCCGGACAAGCAAGACCAACCTCCACCCCCACAGGAGGAGAGCCGAGACCAGGCAGACGCGTGACAGCTGGGAGGTCACAGCTCGGGGCCCCGCCTGGACAGCAGCCACTCCGGTCATTGCTGTGCCGCCTGGCCGGGGAGCCCACGAAGCTGTGTGGCCCACGGCGTGGTCGGATGGAGGGGGTCAGGGCCTCAGGGGCTCAAGTCCCCAGGAGGAGGAGCCTGAGTGTAAGGGGGGACCCAGGCTGGGCCCTCCCGTTACGGCGAGCTCCCTTCCCGCCGGCGCGGCCTACCCTTCAGGCACCAGAAATGCGGGGGAGCCCAGAGCCGCCCGAGCAAACACACCCCACGGACAGCATGTCAAGACCCCACAGGAGGAGCTTTTTATTTGAGGACACGCGATGCCTAGTGCATCCACGAGCACGGGCCGTGCCGACGAGGCGAGCGTGGACGCCACCCGGACCTTCCAGGTTTCCTGGGTCCTAACCTGGCCAGGTCCCAGTGGGGGGGGGAGTGTGTCCCCCGGCCCCTCCCGCAGCAGGTCACCGTGAGCACGAGCAGGAACGCACCGGCATCCGTGGATCCCGAGGCGGGAGGGGGTCCGCTCTCGGCTGAGGCGGCATCTGGGGGGCCTCCCCTCCCCCAGCGCTGCCCCGCAGACCCCCGGCCTCCTGGCTCAGGAGGGGAAGGGGGGCGCCTCGGCCAGCGGCCGGGACATGCTCTGGATGGCCCACTGCAGGATGCCGTCGAAGGAGTGCTGCAAGACAGCAGAGCGGAACCTCGCACCTGCCAAGGCTCCAGGGCACACTGGGCACGCCCTGGCCGCCGGGGCCGGCGGGAGTCATAAGCATCTGACCCTCCTTTTCAGAGGTAGGGAAACTGAGGCCTGAGGCACCGCGAGACATGGACTCCTCACGCAGTGCTCCATCACAGCATCCCGGGGGCACAGGGCACGGCCTCCTCGCCCCAGGGCTGCGAGGCAGGGCCAGCTCCTGCCCTCACTGTGCTCAGGGCCCTGGCACCTCACAGGATGGGGGAGTCACGAGGAGGCCCCATATTCCAGCAGGATGGGGTGCCTGAACCCCCGAGGGGGCTGGGGAGTCTTCCCCCCCTTTCTCCAACGGTCTTGGGCGGCCGCCCCCGCCACAGCTCCAGGGCCCTCACCCAGCACCTGGGGTCCCCCCCAAAATCCCCGCACTGTCTGGGACCCTCCTGTGCCCAGCCCAGCACACAGGGAGGGGCCCCACGGCCCGCGGACACCACGTGTCAGCCTCCTGGGTGTGGGGATGGCTGGAGGAGTCTGACCTCCCGTCGAAGAGAGATGGAACCCCTGAAAGCCCCAGTTCCTTCCCAGCCAGTGTAGCTGTTCACCGAAGGGAGAAGAGCCTGGGTTGATGAGGGCAGTGAGAGGTCCGGGGCACCCGCCCGCCCTGCCCCGAGGTTGTGCAGCCCCCCAGCCCCCCAGGATCCAGGCCCTCGGGACCAGATCCCCTCTAGGGTCCCCTCTAGGCCCCTCTAGGCCCCTTGGTGTGCTCGGGCTCCTGCATGCGTCTGAAGCAGCCTGGCCTGTGGTGCTTGGCACAGCTGGGGTGGGGGGGCACCTCCCAGCCCCCCAGAGCCTTTAGGGGGTTGTAGAGGAGGAGGTGCAGGCGGAGGCCCAGCCTGGAGGTGCATTACCTCGTTTAGGAGGGACTCCAGGTCGTCTCTGTGTAGAACCGGCTCGTGCCCAGAGGAGCCGTCACCTGCCTGGAGCCCAGGAGAGGAGGGTCAGCCCAATCTCAGCACCCCTGCTAGGGAACCCCGAAACAGAGCAGGACTCCCTGCAGAGGCCACAGGGGCCTGGGGGCACAGGCGCTCATGCCAGGGCAGTGCGGTGGCACTCCTCCCAGGGTGCTGGGCACAGGCAGGGTGCGCATGAGCGAGTGTGGGCTGCCCGCAAGGGCCCTGGCACCGCTGGCAGCTGGTTGCCCGAGGCCCCCAGGCCCGCCAGCCTCCACCTGCTACACGCAGCCTTCCGGGGAGAGCCGGGCAACTCAGAGAACCAGCTCGAAGGGAGCCTGTCATGGGTGGAGAAACAGGCCCCGAGAGGGAAGTCCCTGGTCCGATGCCAGCCACTCAACCACCCCACAAAGGCTGCCAGGGCCCACGGCGCCCCTGGGGAGGGGGCCAGAGCAGGGCATGAGCCACAGGAGACTGGCACGAAAGAGCCGAGTCTCAGCTCATAAACACAGGCCCTGGGAGGCCACAGCACCCAGGCAGTGAGGGAGGAGCACAGCCTCGGGGTGTGCAGGGCACCCAGGAAGGGATGGGGCCACACCCACATTCTCCCGCAGGGAGTGGGGCTGCGGGGAGGGGCTGAGGGGCTGGCATGTGCTCCTCTCCAAGGTCACTGCGCGTTCCACCTCAAGGACAAGAAAGGAGTCTGCGTTTAAGAGCAAAGAGCCCAGGTGTCCGTGAAGAAGCGTCTTCTGGAGGGAAGGACCCCTCCTGGTGGGGGAGCAGGGGTCCCCCTGAGAGGGCTTGAGCACGGGCAGTGCGGAGGGGCGGGGTGATGGGAGGCTTCCACGCTGCAGCAGGCAGGTGCGGGCCAAGCCTTGGGGTTGCCGGTGAGCCCCCTCATGGGCAGGGCCTTGGCCCCCCCAAGCCGGGTTCCTGCTCAGAGCGCTGGGGGGTGCCGTGTGGCTGGGAAGGAGGATGGGCCACGGATGGGGGTGGGACTCCTTGCCTCCCCCAGGGCCTCAGAGGTTCTTCTGGGGGCAGGGACCCGGTCGGGAAGGCCCGGGGAAGAGGTGCCACCCGGAGGCTCCTGAAGGGACACACAGGACTCCCACCCCCCAAGTTCTGAGGGAGCCCCAGGAGGACTGCCGCTCAGCAGGAAGGCAGACAAAGACCGCAGCGAGCCAGCTGTCCCCAGGGGCTCCCGCTGGCTCCCGGGCGGTCACTGCTGGAGGACCAGGAGCCCAGGCGGGGTCACACTGGGCGTCACGCGCGCTTGCTCATCCCTGCTGGGCGCCTTCTCGCCGCCACCCCTCCAGGGGCAGGTGCACCCCAGGGGCTGGGAGAAAGGGCACTGAGGGCGGGGCCGGGTCACCAGGGAACAGGTGCATCCCACTGCCATCTCATGCCACCAATGCTTGTAGCTGGCTCTCCCTTCCAGGTAGACGTTATCTCGAAGGCGGCTATTTACACACACAACCCACGGCCCGGGGCATGTTCACCCCCGCGAAGCTGGCACGGGAGCGTCCCTGGAGGTGTGCTGGCCGCTCCAGCCCCCGGGGTCCCCACCTCCCCGGGCAGCACTGACCTTGGCAGGCCCCGGCGCAGCACGGGCGGGGGTCGAGGCGGGCGCCCCGTCGCCGGGGGCCGGGCCGGCGTCCCCGGAGCAGGAGCGGCAGCGAGGGGCCCTGTGCACAGCGGAGGAGGGGGTCGGGCTGGCGGCCCGCGGTGACCCCCGCCGGCCCTGTGCCCCCCTCCCCGCCGCCGCACTCACCCTGGCCGGGGGGCGCCCCCGGGGAAGTGGCAGCGCCAGTGGAAGGCGGCGGCACAGTGCGTGCACCGCAGCACATCGGAGCCGTCCCCGCACACGCCGCACCGCGCCGCTGGGCCCTGCGGGGAGCAGCGCGGTGACTGGGGACGGGGGAGCTCAGGGACACCGGGCACCTTGGGGCTGCAGCCCCAGGAGATCTGCTCCCCCTTGGTGGGCCCCTGGGGCTGGTCAAGGGGACCCCAGAACCGCCCCCCCCAGAAAAGGCGGGAGGGTCTGGGGCACTGGGACTCCCCAACAGGACGGCCGTCCTCCTTGTTGTGGGTCCTGGAGGGTGACGGTGGGATGTAGGGGCTTCAGGATCAGGGACGGACCATCACTCCTGCCCCGCGCTTCAGAGCCCTCCACCCTCGTGCCGGGTGCGCTCCTCCCAGCACCCAACCCCGGGGCCGCCCTTGCATGGCCAGTCTGGCTCAGCCTGGACCCCAAGCCTCCCCGCTCCTCCCAATGCCCTGCATGTCAGAGCTCCACCTGGCGGCTGTGCAGGTCCTGGCTCCCAGAAGACGGGCCACCCCCCAGCACCTCCTCACCTGCTGCCCCTCGGGACCCACACACAGGAGGGGGCGCAGGGCTGAGGGTTCCAGCACCGGCGAGGGGGCTGCAGGAGGTGGGGCCAGCGGGTGCTTGTAGGGGCCAGCAGCGTCCATCCCGGCTGGGGGCTCCCTGGACGGGCCCTTCGCGTCTTCTCCTGCCAGCCTCAGTCCCAGGAGGACCTGGAACCAGAGGATCAGTGCTTGGCGAGGCCCCAGGGCACTTGCACAGCACCCCCCAGGGAGGCTTGTATCGCCAGGACCCTGGGAACCCCGGGAGCTGGTGTGGGGGACCCCACCCTGGGGTTTGGGTGCAGATGCTGGCTCTGTGCCCCTAGCAAGGTCCTTGAGCCTGTCCCCATCTGAAGGTGGGGCGTGTGTGGCCCACACGGGCTGTGTAGAGCACCTGGGCAGAGCAGAGACCCCTGGGCCAGCCCTGAGAAACGGGCCATTGTGGGGCCACTTCCCGGTGTAGACGGCCAAACTGACGAGGCCAGGCCAGGGGCAGGGGGTGCAGGGTCTATGGCCCACAGGAACGGCCGGGAGGCCGGACACAGGGCCCTGGAGGGGGCTGGTGCATACCGGGGTCTCCGCAGGTGGCTCCTGGGGCGGGGGCTCCTCAGCCCGGGGCACGTCCCGCTGGGCTCTTCCCTGGAGGCAGCTGGAGCACCTCCAGGTCCCACTGCTCACGCGGTCACCAGCCAGGGTCATGCAAGGCCAGCAGAAGGGACAGTAGACTCCCAAACACACAGGGCAGGGGAGGCCCGAGGCTCCTCCAAGTCACCCCTTCCCTTTTCCAGATGGGGAAACTGAGGCCCAGGCAGGACGGTGGGCAGAGGCACAATGGAAGCGCTGCCCCGGCCGGTCAGCGGGAGAGCCCGGGATACGGGGAAGTTTAGCCCTGGGGGCGGCCCTCGCCGGCGCGGTCGGCGTCCCCTCTGAGAGCTTCCCGATGAGCCCCAGAACCCCGGACCCCAGCTAACCTGGAGCGGCCTGTGCGTGGCTCTCATGGGCCCCACCCTGTCAGTGGGGCCTCGGAGAACTGGGGTGTTTATACCCCCGGGCCACCCACGTTTCCACAAGGGGGATGGCGGCCAGCCGGGGCGGGACAGGGTCGAGGGCAGGAAGGAAGCTGGAGCTGAGGGATGGCCCCGCCGGACGCCCTCTCATTAGTGACGAGCATCTGGGGCTCAGAGACGGGCGACCTGGCCAAGGCCACTCAGGGGGCTGGGCAGGGCCAGGGCTGGGGGTGTCATTTCTCCCGCCTGGGCTCTCCCCCGCTGGCTGCGGTGACCCGAGGGAGCTGGTGGTAGCGGGCAGGGCCGGGAGGGCCAGTGCCCTGCCAGGGACGGGCACCCGCTCAGCCTGACTTGTGGTAGGACCTGCCTGGAGGGGGGCCCGGCTGGGGATTTGGGCTGGGGAGTGTGGTGAGATGGGACAGGATGGGGGGCCTTATTCTGCTTCTCTGCCCCCTGGGGCCCTGCTGGCCAGGCTGGGGGTGGGGGGCAGTGTGGCCACATGGGGAGGCGGGTGGGAGGCTCCAGCCCCACTGCCTCCCTCCCGGGGGACCCCACTTCCCAGCCGTGGAACGGGGACCCTTCTGGGCAGCCTCCTACTCAGGGGGCAGATGGGTAGACACGGCCATGAGGGCAGGTGGGGGGTGGCCAGGCTGACCCGGGTGCCGGGCTCACCTGGGAATGTCGTGGAGCGGCGGGGACAGGCAGGCCAGGTGGAAGGCCCGGGGGCAGCCGTCACAGCAGATGAGCTCCCCGCCATCCCGGCACACGGCGCACTCGTCCTCGTTCTTCTGACACGGGCCGGACACACGCATTCTCTGGAGGATCCCGGGCTGGGGCAGCGCCCTCCCCGAGAGCCCCTCGGAACAGCCCCAGAGTGGCGCTCCCCGGGGGTGCGCGAGTCCCCGGCCTGCTCCCCGCCGGCGGACGCCGGCTCCCTGCCCCCCCTGAGCCTCTGGTGCCCACCGCGCACCCCGGGGCCGGGCCGTCCATCCTGGGAAGGCTGAGCCTTCCGAAAGCCCAGTTTCTCGTGGGCACCGTGCTCCGGGCAGCCCCTACGCGGCACGCCTAGCCCCGCGCCGCCCCTTCTTCCCAGGCACCCGCTGGGCCCGGTGCCACCTGCCTGCACCCCAGCCCGCGTGGTGCCACCTCCTCCGGAAGCCCACCAGGGCAGGCAACCGTGTGCAGTGATACTGCCCGCTGCCCCGCCAGGTGGCTGGGGGCTCCCGGGGGGCGGGCGCGCGTCCTGCTCCTTCTTGGGGGCCTGGGGCTCAGCACCTGGCATGAGCGAGGGGCGCCCGGGTCTGTGCTGGGAGCCCCACGACGTGCTCAGCCCCATGACGTGCTCGATGCTCAGCTTCCTGGCCCCCAGCAGGGGCCACGTCCCCACCCACCGGCCCGCTGTGAGACAAAGGACAGCTGGTGCCCCGACCAGCCCTGCGGTGGCAAAAGCCTGGTAGGACTTATTTTCTCTGACTTATTTGAAATTTTACAATTGTGTGTTATCAGAAAAAATATTATTTAAAAAACAAAAAGGCTCTACTCTGTGAACAGAAGCTTAGGCCTCTGTCCTCACCATCCAAGCAAGGGCCCCGGTCAAGCGGCAAAGTGGCGGATGGGCCACCCTGAGGACCATCCGTGGAGGTGAAGGAGATCCCCCCTCCCTGCCACCGTGGCCTGGGCATTACCTGCTGGAGCTGGGGCTCGCTGGGGAGGGCAGGAGGGGCCTGCACCCTGCCCGGCTGGCCTGCTCTCGGGTCACCTCCACCCTCCTGGGGACGAGAGGGAGGGTCACCGGAATGAGCTGGGCGCAGCCCCAGCTGAGCTCTGGGCGTGCTGGGGGCGGGTGTCAGGGGCTGTGCTTACGGGGGCAGGAGCCTGGGCCCCCTTGGCCCGGACCAGGGTCTTCAGGCCGCTGCTACGGGTCCTGTTCTTCCCCCCACTGGGGTCTTCGAACTTGCTGGGAGTATAAAACTCCCCCCCCACCTGGATGCACTTCTTGGAGCCACCTGGGAGGAGAGGCTGGCTGGCCCCCGCTCGGCCGCACTCTGGCCTGGGCGCCGGGTGCAGGCAGGGGGAGGCTGGGTGCCCTGCCACTTGCTGCCCCTCCTCCCCCACCCCACCCGGCCCCCCGGGCTCCGGGCCCGCATCCTGGGCACAGGACGGCTCGTCTTCAGGGGCTATACTGGGTGAAGCCTGTCCACCAGATTCCCATCCACCTGGAATCTCGGAGTGCAGACGTCTTTGGAAGCAGGGTCTTTATAGGGGGGATTAGCTAAGACGGGCTCCCGAGGGACACTGAGTCCGACGGAGAGGACACAGGCATAGGGAGAAGAGCCTGGCTTGGAGGCGGAGTCTGCAGTGACAAAGCCGCAGCGGCCAGCAGCCGGACGGGCATGGGCCACTGCCCTAGAGCCTCTGGACGCCTGGACTCTGGATCTCCTGTTGTGTTAGCTGCCCAGTTTGTGGCCAGTGGTTATAACTGCCATGCTGAACTAGGGCGGGCCCCGGGCACCCTCCCTGGGGGGTGAGGTGTCCCTGTCCTGACACCCCCGTGGCCGGAGCCCAGCCCAGACGGAGGGGAGGGAGGCGGTGTGGGGGCGGGAAGGCGCTGCAGGCCGTCCCGCTGGAGAACCAAGACCCCGAGGGGCCCATCCAGGCGGGCAGAGGTGACCCAGGATGTGGTCACCGCCAGGTGCTGAGGAGGGACACGGATCCAGGGGGCCTGCATGCCCCTGGCCGCCCCTCTGGCAGCGCCGTCTACCTGACTCAAACACCTGCTGGATGAGGATCCCCTCCAGGGCCCCACAGGCTCCTGGGACATCCCCGGACGACACGGTCACGGCTCTCTGGACCGAAGTGGACATGGTCTGAATTCCTGGGGAAGGGAGCACCAGGTGGGGGGGGGCGTCATCCATTGGAAAGAGGACCCCTGAGCACCTCTTTCCTGCAGGCAAGGAGGTGGCAAAAGGTGTCTGGGCTGCGGAATCCTCCTTTCCTCCCGCCCGGGGCAGGACAGACAGCCAGACAGCCATGGGTATGTGCGCTATGCACGCGTGAGCATGTGCGTGTGTGTGCACGGGGTGTGCAGTATGGGCGCTGCTGTGTGAGCCAGGCGGACGCCGTGGGCAGGACGAGCAGGGACCCCAGGGCGTGGAGGGGGGCAGAGTTCGCAGGCCCGCCCTTAGGTCAGGTGACCCTAGGGGGTCTCCGGGGTCCCCCACTCTGGGGCAAGGAGGGGACGGGAAGGGGCCAGGCGTACATGGGCTGACTCGAGGAGCCTCCTCTTTCCTGGTGCGTCTGTCCAGCCGAGGCTCTGGGGTGAGGCGCTAGGTCAGCACCCCAGGGGGCCCTCCGCCCCCACCCCGCCCGCCCCGGGGGAGCCTCCGGGCCTGGCTCACCGTTCCCCAGCGGGAGGCGCTGCGGCTCTGCGCTGCTCTCGGGCTTCCTGGGCTTGGCCTTGGCCTGGGAGCCTGCAGGGGGAGCCGCACCAGCCTGGCCTCGTCGCCCCACGTGGCCAATACCTGCGGCCAAGGGCGGTGCGGGGGGCAAGAGAGCCCCCGGGGTGCCTCCCCAGCTCCCGTGGATGCCCTTGCTTTCCTGGGCGCTGCTGTCCACAACCAGAAAAAGGAAGTAACACCCGCCTGCCTGCTTCCGGGCTCCTGGGACAACAGGGGACGGCCTGGCCCACCCCCCTAAGGATCCAGAGGGGCCCAGCTGGGGGGGTGTGGTCAGGTCGTGGCGGGCTCCCCAGGCCCATCTGCGGCCCGCCGGCTCCTCCAAATAGGTACCTGGGCTAGAGGTGACCCTTGGAGACAGTGCTGCTGGCGGGGTGGCCCTGGGCTCCTCCGGAACCTTCCTCTTGGCAGGGGGTCTGGGCAGCAGCGCCGCGGCCTTGGGGCCCGGCGGGGGCTTCCTC
This sequence comes from Canis aureus, assembly GCF_053574225.1. Taxonomy (NCBI): domain Eukaryota; kingdom Metazoa; phylum Chordata; class Mammalia; order Carnivora; family Canidae; genus Canis; species Canis aureus. The sequence continues at coordinate 42,272,095 of NC_135640.1, read as the reverse complement.
CCCTTCCGGGGCTGGCTGAGGTCCACGTCTGCAGGGTGCAAGCAGGGGCCGAGCCTCGACACCAGGACCCACACCTTGGGAGGCGGGCAAGACCTCAGCGGGACGGTCCTAGGCGATGTAGGGGGCTCCCTACCCCCCCAACCTTCCCTCTGCCATCCAGCTGGGACGACCCCAGCCACCCGGCCCCCAGCGTGGAGGTCGAGCCCCGCAGGACCCCGGCTCCCCCCGACCTTTGGGGAAGCTGTCTAGGATGGGCTGCAGCCGGGCGTATCTCTCCACATTGTAGTCCTTAAACAGAACCCTCCAGAAGTCCAGGATGGCAGCTGCGTCCTGGGTCAGGAGCCACGAGAGGAGCGCGTGGAAGGCCTGCGGGCAGCCTTCCTTCTCCTTCAGACGCAGGGTCTCCTGAAGCGAGAATGGGGAGTGGGAGGTCCTGCCTCCTGCCTCCTGCCCCCCAGGCCCCCAGCCCCCCGACTTCCTGCCGTCCGCCCGCCCCCAGGTGCTGCAGGTGACCCAGCACCTGCCCGTGCCCCTGGCTGGCGGGGGCGCGGGGTTACCCGGGGATGCTGGGGGCGGGAGGCCACCTGGATCTCCTCTTCGGGGACCTCACCCCGGCTTGGAGGGCAGCTTCAGGAGGGCTGGCAGGGCGTTGGAGAGGCGCGGGAGCTTGTCCCGGAGACGCTGCCCCGTCCCCTCTTCACACCCACAGCCCCATCCCAACCCCCTCAACCCCACTCGGGGGGACCCGGGGGCGGGGCCCCCCCAGAACTTGTCTTCCCAGACATTGCCCCAGGCTCGAGGGCAGGGCAGGGCTTGGGGCAGGCTAGGGGGCGTGGGGGGTGCGGGTCGGGGCCCACCTGGAACTTGTCCTCGGGGACCACGTCGTGGTCGGCCAGTGCGTGCAGCAGCGGGAAGGCGCAGTCCACAGCCATGGCGATCTCCGTGCGGTGCAGCCTCAGGAGGCGGCGCAGCCCTGCGTCCCCGCCGGCCCGGGCCTCGCCCGCCATCGCAGGGTCTGGGGGCAAAGGGCTGGAGGCCCCCTCTCCCCGCCTGGGGTCCCGTGGCCTCGAGGTGCCACTGGACTTGTGGAGCGCCTGGGCCATCTCTGCCTCCCGGCCCGAGCTGGCCCTGCCCTGCCGGGCACCTGGGCGAGAGCACCTGGGTGGGGGCACCTGGGTGGGGGGGGCACCTGGGCGGGCTCACCTGAGCAGGCTCACCTGGTCAGGTTCACCTGGGCAGGCACGTCTGCAGGGCTGAGCCCAGCCAGCACCCAGTCTCTATTATAGCCTACTCCCCGACTCCCCGTGGAAAGAGCAAAGGCTGTGTGTCCCCGGAGCCAATCAGGGCCAGAGGGAGGGGCAGGAATGGAAACTTGAATTCCACACCTGCCAGCAGGTGGTTGGCTTCTCTGTCCTTTGTAAAGGAAGCTTCCGGACCAGGGCCTGACCCCTCGAGTGGGAGGGCTGGGAGGCCCCCCGATTCCTGAACTGTGGTTCCGTTCAGATGGGAGACAGCCAGCACGGGTGCCCTCTACCTCACCCGAGGCCCAGCTCCCGGGCACCTGCAGGGGCTGCTCAGGGGCCCCAGCACTCAGAGTCCCTGTGGGGAGTGGGCATGACCACCTGGGCCCCCGCTGCCCGGGGCCCAGGACCTGGGACGTAGGAGGGTCAGGGGGAGGAGGAGCGCCTGTCTGAGGGCGGACTGGGTGCCCGTGGGCACAGCACTGGGCATTGCCCGGAGGCCGTGTGATGCCGGGCGAGTTGCTTTCCTTCTCTGAGACTCAGCCACCCTCATCTTTAGCCCGAGCACATCGCCCTGGGGGACCCAGGTGCCACCCAGCCCCCCTTCCTCCAGGTGGACAAGGCAGCTGAGCTGCGGACTGATGTGCCTGATGTGGGCCGCAGGGGCTCCTGTGCTTGGCCGCTCACAGCCCGGGGCAGCGACGCCCAGGAGCTTCCTGGGGCTGCGTCCGAGGCTGGACGGTGGTGTCGGGCAGTGGGGAAGCCGTCCTGGGGGGGTGCACAGAGGGGGACGCGCATCCCAGGCCGTGGTGGCAAGGGCAGGGGACCGGGGCCTGCAAGGGCGCTGGCCCCACGGTGGCCTCGCACGGCCTGGGCAGAGGGGCCAGGGTCACAGGGAGCGGCCGTCGGGCGGCCAGGCTGCAGAGCCACGGGCAGGGCGGCGCTGGGCTGGAAGGGGTGGCCTGGGCGGGGGCGGGGCCTGGCATTTCTCAGGAGTTTAGGTGGCTCTGTTCTATCCTGAGGTGGGGGTCCTCCGGGGGCTGAGGGCCCCTCCTCCCGGCACGGGGTCCTGGCTGGGTTTCTGGCCTCCCCGGGCCTGGGTCCCTGGGAGTTCAGTCCTAGACAGGCTGACCGCCCCAGGGCAGGTGTTCTGGGCGTTCTGGCGGGGGGGTTCACCCAGAGAGCTGGGGCCCATGTGCAGACCCCGAGGGTAGTGAGGGTTGGAACAGGCTGGCGCTGCTGTGGAATGTTATGGGGCCTCTGCCCTCGCGCTGCCCACCTCTGGGGCCCGAGCTCAAGGGCTGCGGTGCCATGGTGATGGCCGTGGAGGTGTGGGGCTGGGGGTGGCGCCGTCCACAGACCCCCAGAGGGCACACCCCGTGGGTCCCCGCCCACCCTGTGCCGGGCTGCCCTCTCAGAGAGGTCTGTCCTCGCCCCTGCCCGGGCCTGGGAGCCCCCTCCTGGCTTTCCCCCAACGTCTGCATGTGCGTATCCACGGTAGCACCCAAAAGCAAGCAGACATCAACGTCACTGCTGAGCCTGGTGTCCGCCCGAGCACCCCGAGGCTCCCCGCTCATGTGGGTCGGGCCCCGTGGAGCAGAGCCACTTCGTGTCGCATCTAATGGCACCTGCTCAGCCAGCTAGCTCCCGAGCTCCCACATAAGGCTTGGGGTTATGGGGGGACCGTGGAGCCTGGCTTGTGGCTCTAGGGGTGAGCAGCGGCCGCCTCTCCGGCAGCCCAGTGTCCCTCCTCCAGCACCACCCCACACCGGCGACTTTTTCCCCAGTGCCCAACCGGTCAAGGGATACTTTAGCCACAAGATAAGTGTCCCGGGGATTAAAAATAGTCAAGAAGCTCAAGGCTTCACTTCCCTCGGGCTGCGGAATCCTGTGGCGCCCCTGGGTCAGCAGCCGGCCGGGCCTGCAGGTGCCACCCAGCCTCTCGCTTGGACATCAGCAACGAGGCTCCTTGGAGAATTTTGGACTTTCCAGCACGTGGGGGGTTTCCCTGGCAGCCCCTCCCTGCAGGTGACCTGGGGACGGGGGGTGGGCAGCCCGTGAGACCCATGGGGGACCCAGGGCAAGGGGCCCAGCCCTGCCTTCAGCTGCCCACTGCCTTTGTAGGGCCAGGCCTCACTCAGGTCCCCCCCACTCCGAGGTGCTGGGCACAGCGACATGCCCGCCACTTGGTGGGCCACCTCCAAGCCTCTGTCCTCACCTGCAGGGGCTCTCTTCTTTGTCAGACCCGTCTAGCCCGCCATGCCCCAGGCCCTGTTCTGAGAACGCTGCCATCACCCTCGATCTCAGAACTGCCCTGCTGGGTCGGCGTTATCATCACCCCATTCTACAGATGGGGAGACTGAGGCAGAGAGAAGCTAAGGAGCTCGATCCAAGTCACACAGCGAGTAAATGGCCTTGGATGGATAGTGGCCGGGTCCATGCTCTCAGCACGCAGGACCCTGCTCAAGTGCCCGGGCCGCGGGGGACGAGCAAGGTTCTGGTGGCACTGTGTGGTGGCGGGGGGAGGGGGCACCGAGGGGGCCTGCTCCTTGGCTGCTGGGCCTTGGCTCCCTCAACGAAGCCTGGACGCAGTGACCTTCTGCTTTGCTGCAGACAGAGGTGTCAGCATGTGCGGCTCCCAGAAAGGTCTGGGTCCCCGCAGTGAGGAGGGAAGGGGTGCTTCAGGGGCCTTAGAACAGCAGCCCAGGCTTCAGCTTGGGGAACGGGGGGGGGGCCTGGGTTCTGCCCCTGGGGACTCCCCAGTTGGTGGGGCAGTAGGGCAGGCCCGGTCTCCCAGTGGTGACACCTTGCGGGACTTTAGGGCCCTATAGGCCACCAGCTCGCAGGGTGACCCTTCCCGAGCTTCAGTGTGCCCATGAGAGATGCTCGGCATCACTAATTATCAGAGAAATGGGAATTAAGGCCGAACGAGCCACCACCTCGCACCCTCCAGGAGGGCTTTGGGCTAAGAGCCGAAAGCAGTGTGTGCGTGAAGATGTGGAGAAATCAGAAGGCTCGTACGTGGTTGGTGGGCGCAAATGGTGCACCTGCTGACAAAGACGCCTGGTGGCTCCTCAGTGCATTCCTTAATAAGCTTAAAATCTTTTCCTTTAGAGATTTTATTTTTTAAGTCATCTCCACACCCAACACGGGGCTCAAACCCACAACCCCGGTATCAAGAGTCACGTGCTCTATGGAGTCAGCCGGGTGCCCCGATCTCCATGTGACCCAGCCGTTCATTCCACTCCTAGTTAGGCCCCCAGAAAACTGAAAGGAGATGTTCAGACAAAAACTGGTACATGGGGGCACCTGGGGGGCTCAGCAGTTGAGCGTCTGCCTTCGACTCAGGGCGTGATCCTGGAGTCCCGGGATCGAGTCCCGCGTTGGGCTCCCTGCATGGAGCCTGCTTCTCCCTCTGCCTGTGTCTCTGCCCCTCTCTGTGTCTCTCAGGAATAAAACAATAAAATCTTAAAAAAAAAAAAAGAAAAGAAAACTTGTGCACAAATGTTCATGGCAGCACTGTTGGCAACAGCTAAAGGGTGGAAACAACCCAAATGTCCATCTACAGAGGAATGGACGAATCAAAGGTGGCCTGTCCCTACAACAGAATTATTCAGATGTGAGGAAAGGTTAAGTGCAGGCACCTGCTACCACGTGGGAACACACCTCTAAAACGTGATGTCAACTGAAATCAGCCAGACATAAAAGGCCATTCATGTGAAATACTCAGAACATATAGATGCGTAGACACGGAAAACAGGTTATTGGTTTGCAGGAGCTGGGGGAAGCAGAGGGGGTGACTGCTAATGGGTACGGAGCGTCCATCTGAGGTGGTGGAAGAGTTCTGGAAATTGACAGTGATGGGCGCACAATGTTACCATATACTAGTTACTACTGCGTTTTGAACTTGCAAATGGTAAAACTTGTAAAATTTATGATATGTGTACCTCACTGCAAATAAAAATTAATTCTAAAAATCAGTCAGACATATTTGTGTGGATCTATCTGCGGGTTCTGTGTTCTGTTCCATTGAGCTGTGTGTCTATCCAACTACCAGTCCCACCAAGTCTCGACTTCTGGAATTATATAATACATCTTGAAACCCGGTAGGCCATCTCCTCCATTTTCTTCTTCTTCTCCTTCTTTTTTAATATTTTATTTATTTATTCATGAGAGACACGGAGAGAGGCAGAGACACAGGCAGAGGGAGAAGCAGCCCCCCCACCCGGATGCAAGACTCGATCCCAGGACCCCGGGGTCTCACCCTGAGCTGAAGGCAGACGTTCAACCACTGAGCCACCCAAGTGTCCCTCATTTTATTCTTCTTTTTCAAAACTGTTTCTGTTGCCCTAGTTCCTTTGATTGTCCATATACATTTTAGAATGACTCTGTTTATAAAAAAATCTTGCCAAGGTTTTGATAGAAATGACGTTAAACCCATATACCAATTGGTGGAAAATTATTAAGATATTATTACATCTTTATTACGTTGAGTGTTGCAATCCATGAACATGGTATGTTCCTCCATTTATTTGGAGCCTCACTGGTTTCTTCCTTCAGTGTCCGCAGTTTTCAGCATACGAGCCCCATACATGTTTTGTTAGACTTACACCTGAGCAGTTAATTTTTTGTGCAAGTATAAATAGTTGTGTGGTTCTATTTTCAGTGTCTACATGCTTGTACATTGTTGGTATGTAGAAATACAGATTTTTTTTTTTTTTTTTTGCACGTTCATCTTATATCCCACAACCTTGCTGAACTCCCTTTTTTGGTTCCGGAAGTGTTTTTGTTTTGTCATGTTTTATTATAGAATCTTTGGGATTTTGTACAAACACAATCACGTCATCTGTAAATAGAAACAGTGTGGCCTCTTCCTTCCCGATCTATCTACATGACCATCGATTTCCTTGCCTCACCTCGGTGCACTGCCTAGAACCACCAGCACCATGTTGACTAGAGGAGATGGACATCCTTGCCTTGTTTCTGATCTCAAGGGGAAAGAATCCAGTCTTGCACATTAAGTATAATGTGAGTCCTCTTTATCAATTTTAGAAAGCCCCTTTCTATTCCTCTATTTATGAGAGTTTTTCATCATGAACGTGTGTTGAATTTTGTCTGACGCTTTTTCTGCATTGATCAACATGGTCATGTGATTTTCTTTCCTGAAATGGTAGATAGCATAGATTGATTTTTGAATCTTGAAAGAGTCTTGCATCCCTGGAATAAACTCTGCTTGGTCATGGTGTATAATTATTTTTATATACTCTTGAATTTGATTCTCTCATATTTTCTCAAGGATTTTCATGAGGTATATTGGCCTGTAGTTTTTTTTGTTGGTTTGGTTTTTGTTTTTATGATCTTTGCATGGCTTGGGTATCAGAATTATAATAGCTTCATAAAATGAATCAGGGCATATTCCCTGCTCTTTCATTTTCTGGAAGAGATTGTGTAGAAATGATGTTAATTCTTTTGTAAATGTTTGATAGAATTCCCCAGTGAAGCTGTCTGAGCCTGGAGAATTCTTTTGGGGGAGTTTTAAAATTAAGAACTCAATTTCCTTGGGGCCCCGGTGTGGCACGCACCTGTGGTCTGCTAAGTGTCCAACTCTTGGTTTCAGCTCAGGTCACGATCTCAGGATCTGAGCTCAGGCCCAGCATCAGGCTCCAAGCTTGGCAAGGAGTCTGCTAAAGTTCCTCTCTTCCTCTACCTCCATCCCTCCCACTGTCCTCTCTCTTGTTCTCTCTCATATAAATAAAATCTTAAAAAAAAAAAAAAAAAAAAAACATTAAAAAGGGCAGCCCGGGTGACTCAGCGGTTTAGTGCCGCCTTCAGGCCAGGATGTGATCCTGGGGTCCCGGGACCGAGTCAGGCTCCTTGCATGGAGCCTGCTTCTCCCTCTGCCTGTGTCTCTGCCTCTCTCTCGCTGTGTCTCTCATGAATAAATGAATAAAATCTAAAAAAAAAAAAAAAACATTAAATGAAGAATTCAATTTCCTTAAAAGCTATAGGCTATTCAAATTACCTATTTTATAGGTTAATTGTGGCAGTTTGTGGTTTTCAAGGAATTGATCCATTTCAACTAAATTGTCAAGTTTTTGATTGTAGAGTTGTTCTCAGTTTTTCCATATTATCCTCTTGATGTCCTCAAGGTCTGTAATGATGTTCCCTGTATCAGTTTCAAAACTGGTAATTTGTGCCTCCTCTTTTTTTCTTCATCGCAGTCTTGCTAGAGATGTATTGATTTTTCTTTTCTTTTTTTTTTTAAGATTTATTTATTTTTAGAGGAGGGTGCCGGGGCAGAGGGGGAGGGAGAGAAAATCTCATGCAGACTTCCCACTGAGCACAGAGCCACATGGAGCCCAATGGAGGGCTTAATCCTAGGATCCCAGAATCATGATCTGAGCTGAGCCAAGAGTCAGGTACTCAACCAATTGCCCTACCCAGGTCCTCCAATAGGTATTGATTTTTTAAAAATTTCTCCAAGAACCAGCTCTGTTTCATTGATGTTCTCTATTATTTTTCTGTTTTCACTTGTATTGATTTTTGCTCTTATTTTTATTATTCCTTTTCTTCTGCTTGCTTTGGCCTTATTCTGCTCTTTTTTCTTCTAGGCTCTTTTTAAAAATATTTTATTTTATTTAAATTCAACTAATTAACATATTGTGTATTATCAGTGTCAGAAGTAGAAGTCGGGGATTCATCAGTCTTATATAACACCCAGTGCTCATGACATCACATGCCCTCCTTCATGCCCATCCCCCAGTGACCCCATCACCCCACCCTCCCCTCCAGCCACCCTCAGTTTGTTTCCTAGAGTTCAGAGTCTCTTACAGTTCGTGTGTTTCTCTAATTTCGTCTTGTTTTATTTTTCCTTCCCCTCCTCTATGCTCTTCTGTTTTCTTTCTGTTTCTTTCTGTTTCTTTTTTTTTTTTTAAGATTTTATTTATCTATTCATGACAGACAGAGAGAGGCAGGACCCAGGCAGAGGGAGAAGCAGGCTCCCTGTGGGGACCTTGATGTGGAACTCAATCCCAGGACCCCAGGATCACATCCTGAGCCGAAGGCAGCCGTTCAACCGCTGAGCACCCAGGCATCCCTCCTCTGTTTTATTTCTTAAATTCCACATATAAGTGAAATCATATGGTATCTGTCTTTCTCTGATTGACTTACTGTTTACTAAGCATAGAACCCATAGTTCCATCCACGTCAATGTAAATGGCGAGATCTCCCTCCTCTGACGGCCGAGTGACACCCGGGGTGCGCAGGGACCACTTCTCCTCCCTCCAGCATCTGTCCGTGGACATCGAGGCTCCTCCCGCGGCGCAGACCCCGTGGACACGGCCACTGGGAACGTGGGGTGCAGGTGCCCCTGTAGCTCACCGCCTCTGGGCTGTGGGGTCGGTACCCAGCAGTGCAATTGCCGGGTCGTAGGGCAGCTCCGTGTCCGGCTCCTCGAGGCCACCCCCACCCCCGTCCCCACAGTGGCCGCCCGCCTGTGTTCCCACCAGCAGCAGAGAGGCTCCCCTTTCTCCACGTCCTCCCTGCACCTGTCGCCTCCCGACGGTGGCCGTCCTGATGGGCATGCGGGTGGGGGGGGTGGTCCCACGTGGTGTTGGTGTGTGTCCCTGACGCCGAAGGACGGGGAGCATCTTTCCACCTGTCTGGGGCCCCGTGTGGGTCTCCTCTGGAGACGTGTCTGCTCACGTCTTCCACCCATCTCTTGACTGGATTGTTGGTTTTGGGGTGTTGAGTTTGACAAGTTCTTTATAGATCTTGGATACCAGCCCTTTAGCTGACAAATCGTTTGCAAATATCTTCTCCCATTCTGTAGGTTGTCTTTAGGTTTTGTTGACTGGTTCCTTCACTGTGCAAAAGCTTTTATCTTGATGAAGTCACAATAGTTCATTTTTGCTTTTGTTTCCCTTGCTTTTAGAGACACACCTTGCGAGAAGTTGCTGTGGCCGAGGTCAAAGAGGTTGCTGCCTATGTTCTCCTCTAGGATTTTGATGGATTCTTGTCTCACATTTAGATCTTTCATCCATTTTGCGTGTATCCTTGTGTCTGGTGTAAGAGAATGGTCTAGTTTCATCCTCCTGCATGCGACTGTCCAATTTCCCAACACCATTTGTTGAAGAGACGGTCTTTCTTCCATGGGATAGTCTTTCCCGCTTTGTCGAAGATGAGTTGACCATGGAGTTGAGGGCCCATTTCTAGGTTCTCTCTCCTGTTCCATTGATCTATGTGTTGTTGTGCCAGTGCCAGACTGTCTTGATGATCACAGCTTTGTAATACAGCTTGAGGTCAGGCATTGGGATGCCCCCAGCTTTGGTTTTCTTTTTCAACATTCCTTTGGCTATTCTGGGTCTTTTCTGGTTCCACACAAATCTTAGGATTATTTGTTCCAAATTTGAGCAAAATGTCAATGATATTTTCATAAGGACAGAATTGAACGTGTAAATTGCTCTCGGTAGCATAGACATTTTAACAGTATTTATCTTTCCAATCCATGAGCATGGAATGTTTCAGCCACTCTGGAAAACAGTATGGAGGTTCCCCAAGAAGTTAAAAATAGGGTTACCCGACAACCCAGTAAATGTGTTACTAGGCATTCTCCCCAAAGATACAAACGTAGTGATCCAAAGGGGCACCTGCACCCCAATGTTCACAGCAGCCGTGTCCACAGGGGCCGCGCTGTGGGAGGAGCCTCGATGTCCACGGACAGATGATGGAGGAAGAAGACGTGGTCTCTGCGCACCCTGGGTGTCACTCGGCAGTCAGAGGGGGGGAGATCTACTATTTACATCGACGTGGATGGAGCTGGAGGGTGTGATGCTGAGGGGGGCGAGTCGGCCAGGGAGACAGTTATCACACGGTCTCCCTCATATGTGGAATTTAAGAAATAAAATAGTGCCGACGACTATAAGGGAAAGAGGGGAAACTGAGTGAGGGAAAAAACCAGGAAGGAGACAAACCACGAAAGACTCTGAACTCTGGGAAACAGAAAGTCGCTGGAGGGGAAGGAGGTGGGGGATGTGGGATAACTGGATGATGGGCATGAGGAGGGCACGTGATGGGATGAGCACTGGGTGTTATAACCAACTGATGGATTATTGAAAACTGCATCTAAAACTAATGTGGTCTGTATGTTGGTCCATTGAATTTAAATAAATAAACAAACAAACTCATTAATTAATTAAATAGACTTTCACATTGAACATTGGGAGTACAAAGAATACCCACTAGAACCCTGGCCTTAGCACAGAAGGCTAATCCCCTGGGAAGGTGTGTGGGTGACTGTGCCCAGAGTTAGGCTTTCAGGGTCCTGCATCCACGGCGAGGGTGACATATCAAGTGGGCTCCCCCATCCAGGACTCACGGGCAGGGACCTCTCCCACAGGGGCCGGCCATTCCTACCCCTCCCAAGCGGCCTGGCTGCTCCAGGCTCCATCATGGACCCCAAAATATCAGGTGAGGAGGAGAGGCTGTTGGAAAAACCCACAGATCCTCCTTGGGGGGCTCGGCTGTATGGAGGGAAAGAGACCAGGTCACTGTGTCACCTTGCAGCACAGTCACCCTCTTGCAGGAACACCTGCAGTGAACAAGGACAGGCTGGTCCCACAGAGTCCATAAAATGCTAAGCCCCGGCCGGTGCCAGGGGATTTTTCCTGGGTCGTTAGGGTTGGAATCCTGGTGTCTTAGTTAATACCTCTGGGGTCAGCCTGGGTCTCAGCCGCACAGTGACCAGCCTGCCCACAGGGACCACGTGAACGAGGGAGGGAGCATCAGAGGAGAGAGCTCCCTGGGACCTCTGCAGACAGGACCCAGCAGCAGAAGCGGCAGTGGGCCTGCCCGGGGGAGGAGGCCCTAACTCTCTGCCCTGACTTCTCTTCTGCCCAGAAAGGGACAGGCCTGGCCCTGCCTTGACTCCCTAGGTTTGCTGGGGGCCTGGGTGGCTCAGCTCCAGGCTGGGACGTCCCTTCCCACCTCCCCCAGTGCTTGTGTGACTGAGATCACTTTCTCCTTCAGAGCAAAGCTGGGGAGAACTGTTTCCAGGGCTCTGCTGGCCTCCCCTCCCCCACCCAATGGACCTGCCCTGGTTGCCTGGCACGTGTTTACCTTAGAGATGGAACCCTCCACGGGGTTCCGAGTGGTCAGCTGTGGCCCACAGGACACTGGCCCTTGGACCCAGAGCCCTGGAGCCCTACGCAGCCACGGAGGGCCCTGCTTCGGCCACTGGATCCTTTCCAGCTGGCCCTGGGGCACCTGTGGCGAGCGCTGCTGGTGATTCCTGGAAGCCGGGGATGCAGCCCACGTGTCCCCGAGTTTCCCTGGGCGGCGCTGCTGTGCACTGTGGGGCCGGTTTCCCTCGTGAAGAGACGGTTTCCCTCGTGAAGAGACGACTCACTCACTCCAAGGAGGAGAAGGGCTGGGCAGGAGCCCTTCTGGCCTCCACGCAGCCTGCGGAGCCCCCAGTGAGGACAGTGTGGCCACCGCACATGCCGCTGACACCCGCAGGCCTCCTGGGGGGGGAGGTCCGCCACCCAGGTTACAAATCCTGTGCTTGTTGGAACCGAATAGAAACCTGAACTCGTCGCGTGCCAGAGCACACTCTCAACTTTGTGAGGATGGCACAGAAGAGCCTACGTCATCCACGTCCCCAAGTCCCTGGTGACAAATCCATTTGAAGAGCATCAGAGAAGGATGGAGACCAACTTCTGAGCGAAGTCCAGAATGATGTGAGTGGAAACATTCACTTTCCAGAAAGTCTGATCTGCTCCCCCGTGAAATTTGGAGATGGAGGCAGGGAGGGCAGGACAAGGCACAGGAAGCAAGGCTGGTGCAGGGGGAGGCAGGCACGGAGCCGCTCCCTAAAGATCCAGCCTGTCCCGTCCCCGGGCAGGCCCCGGGCTGCAGGCCGTCCCCTCGCCTGACCCCACTGCAGATCTCGGGGGTGCAGGGACCCGGGGAGTCCAGCCGGAGAGGGGAGCAGGCCACGGCGATGACCCCGTCCAGCGGGCAGCCATTGACCGAGGCCTGTCCCTAGTGACGCCGGCTTCGGTGTGTCCCCTCGACGTCCCGGAGGGGAGCATCGGGACAGAGCCACACGGCCCTGGGCAGAAAGGCCAGGAGCCCAGAGCTGGTCCGACAGACACAGCCTCCAAACCCAGGAAGCGTCTTTGCAGGCGCACAGCTCCCAGCTGGAGAGTGGGATCCGGGGTTGAGGCTGAGCCTTCGGCATCACAGGAGGAGCAGGAGCCCACGTCCTTCGCCCACGTCCTTCACCGCGGCGCTCCGGGAGGAGGCACAGAGCCTGGCAGTGAAGCGACTGGCCGGCCTGCAGAGACGCCTGGACTGCGCCCAGCAGACTCGCAACCTCGGCCAGGTGGCCCAAGCCCTGGCCTGGAGCTGCAGGGACACCCCACCCACCGTCACGAGGAGGCCGTCTTCTGTCAGGACAGGGCCACCAGAAGCTGGGTGGCAGGTGTGTGCAGCGAGGGAAAGTTCCAGCAGCTAAGGCAGGAACGTGAGCGCCAGAGGCAGAGGCTGGCCGCGGTAGAGAGGAGCTGCCGGCCCTTCCCGACTGGACCCCCGCACCTGCTCCTCCCCGCAGCCCCCAGAGGCTGGCCGTGGGCAGGGGTCCCCGGGGTCATCGGGCCCCAGGAAGGAGGAGGGCTGCCCCGGGACGGCGCAGGGGTCCGGGGTGGCCTGCAGGTGGGACGGGGCTCGGGGCAGCTGGGTCCTGAGCTGCTCTGCCTGGAGTCCTGTGAATAAGGCCTGACGCTCTCCCGAGGGAAGCTACGGTTCTCACCCCGTGCCTCAGTGACACTTAGCCTCAGCGACAGCGCGACAGCATTACGTCCTAGAGCTCGGTTACTGGTCTCATGATTACGTAGCTTCCCTGTCAGACGCTTAGAATTATATAAGGGCTGTATTTCGATGGAAATTAATGCCACTGTGACTTCCCACATCCTTGAAGGTTGACAAGGATAGAGACGTCAAAATAAGACCACTTAGGGCACTAGGCCTCGGGTTATGAGTCTTCAGAAGTTACTGAATATTTACGTGAATAATATGTGGCTGGTTTTAAAAACAAAGAGAAAAAAAACAGCTTCCCATTGAAACAACATAAAATTGTTAGTGTCATCCCAAATTCATATTTTAGTCCTAAATTCATATTTTAGAAGTAAATTCATATTTTAGTCCTAAATTCAAATTTTAGTTTTAAATTCATGTTAGTCCTAAACTCGTATTGTAGCCCTATTCATATTTTAGTCCTAAATTCAAATTTTAGCCCTACGATCATATTTTAGTCTTTTTTAAATTTTTTTTATTTTTTTATATTTTAGTCTTAAATTCAAATGTTAGTCTTAGATTCATATTTTAGTCCCAAACTATTATTAGAATCCTAAATTTATATTTTATTCTTAATTTCACATTTTGTGCCAAATTCTTATTTTTAGTCCTAAAGTCCTAGGATTAGTTCAATCCTAAATTTATAGATAGGAAAACTTAAGAATTTGCAATCATTTCTTTCTTGTTCTGTAATTTCTTAAACTTTGTTTCAAGATACTGTTTGTTGTGTAAAAAAAGAAAAGAAAAGAAAAAGATACTATTTGTTATTTCACATTGGTAAATTTGATGCAGTCAAGTTACAAGTTTTCTCAGATGGCAAACACACACGCCCACGCCCGTGGGTGCCCACGTACACAGGCATCCCCTGATGCAGGATCTAGACACTTTTAGCTGTTTTGTGAGTCCCAGAAAATGTAAAACCAGAGTGGAAAATTGTAAAGATTGCTTATGGATAAATAAATAACTGAAGAGAAAAAACATGTTTCGTGTATAAATAGAGGAAAGACTCCAGGATCTTTCATTCACGATTTTATTAATTTGGGTCCTTTTCCTTTCCTTTTTGAGGAGTCTGGGTTGGGATTTGTCCATCTTACTAATTCTTTCAAAGAACCAGCTCCTAGTTTCGTTGATCTGTTCTTCTGTTGTTTCTTGGTTTTTATTTCATTGATTTCTGCTCTGATCTTTATTAATTCTCTTCTCCTGCTGGGTTTAGGTTTTATGTGCTGTCCTTTCTCCAGCTCCTTTAGGTGTAAGGTTGGGTTGAGTAGTTGAGACTTTTCTTATTTCTTGAGGAAGGCTTGTATTGTTATAAACTTCCCTCCTAGGACCGCTTTTGCTGCATCCCAAAAGTTTTGAACTTCTGTGTTTTCATTTTCATTTGTTTTCATGAATTTTTAAAAAATTTTTTTCTTTAATTTCCTGGTTGACCCATTTGTTCTTTGATAGGATGCTCTTTAGCCTCCGTGTATTGGTGTTCCTTCCAAATTTCCTCTTGTGATTGAGTTCAAGTTTCAAAGCATCGTGGTCCGAAAATATGCAGGGATCATCCCAATCTTCCGGTCCCAGTAGAGACCAGATTTGTGACCCTCTTCTAGGTTCTTTTTTTTTTTTTTTCTCTTCTAGGTTCTTGATGTGGGGACATAGATTATCGCTTGGAGATGTTGCCTCTTTTCTAATGTCTGTGTCAGCGCAATAGCATTCTCTCAGCCCTGCTTTAGCTGCAGCCCACAACGTTGGGTATGTTGCTTTATACGTTTTTATCGAATCCAATGTGTTTTTATTTTTTATTTTTGGATTTCTCTTTAATCCATGGATGATTTAGAAGTGTGGTGTTGAGTTTTCAGTGGTTGGAGACTTGTCTGTTATCTTTCTGCTATTAATTTCTAGTTTGACTCCAATATGATCAGAAAACACATGTTATATGACTTCACTTCTTTTAAGGTTGTTGGGGTTTGTTTCATGGCCCAGGACTTCATCTGGGCGTGGTACACAACTGTGCACACTTGAAGAGAATGTGTAGGTGCCGCTGTTGGGTGGAATGTTCTATAAATGTTGCTTAGATGCTGGCTGTTAGCTGCTGGTGATGTAGGGTTTCTCTACGTGTTTGCTGATTTTTTTGTCTATTGCTGAGAGAGGGATGCTGACGTCTCTGGTTGCCCTGTGGATTTGTCTGTTCCTCCTTTCAGTTCTATTAGGTTTGCTCCACATGCTTTTCAGCACCCCTGTTGGTTGCAATCATGACTAGGCTTTCCCGTCTTCCTAGTGGGTTAACCATTCCAACACTATGTAATGATAAAAGGGCCAGTTTTCATCATTCTGGTCATTTTTTTGCCTTGAATTGTACTTTATCTGCTTTCTTGTGATCAATGTTTGCATGATACAGCTTTTCCCACCCATCCTGTTACTCCCCATCTACCTACATTATTAGAATTGAGGTTAATTTCTTGTACACAACATACAGTTGGTC